>NW_027185655.1:69031526-69151002 GCF_028583685.1 Petaurus breviceps papuanus
TCCCTTCCCTTCCCTTCCCTTCCCTTCCCTTCCCTTCCCTTTCCCTTTCCCTTTCCTTTTCCCTTTCCCATTGGTAGTACAGTATAGAAACCGAAAAACTCCTTGTATCTGCAGTTGGAGTCTAGCCTATGTAAGGATTACAGTCTGGAGGCCACAGTGATGTCATGATGAGATTGAGGAGGATGCATTTTGGCAAGATTGAAACCAATGCCAAATTCATGACGCCAAAATTTATGATTGAACTCAAGACTTCCTACAAAGTCATGACTACCTAATTTATGATTGAACACAGGGCTTCCCAGCTTATAGTTTTAAGCTCATGCACTAATAAATAAAGTTTCCTAGACCTCAAAGTACATCCAGTGGCCTACAATTTGATGTTCCTGCTTCACTTTAAAATCTTCATCCAGAAATAACCAATGCAAACATGGCATGATTTAGGTTTGGGAAGGTAAAGGAATATGCAATCTTGTCAAAAATAATTAAAAACATCAAAACTTATAAAATTATAAAAATCAGATCTGGAAAAGACTCATCATATCTTTTGGACTAGTTGGGGTTGTCTTGACAATTCTTTAAAATTTATGATTTTAATCCTGTTCTCTTTTGGTAGTAAGTCTCAAAGGATAGTGCTGAGAATGCCCCCTCCCTCACCCCCTTGAATGACTGCTCCAAAATCCAATTCAGGTTTTTCTTGAGCTTTAGCATAGGTTTAACTTTTTCTGATTTTTATCTTAAAACTCCTAGTCACAGGCTGACATGATGCCAAACATCTGGATGCAAATGGAAATACACAATCATTTGATATTTTGTTTGGGTAATGCCAAGCATACTTAGCCGGGCATTCAAAGACCGCATGTCTTTGAATCTCACCTACATGTCCTGTGCAACATTTTTGTTCTCTACTCCCTGAAAAGAACCCCATGACTCACATAGCACTTAACACAGGCTGCTTTTATTACTTTATTATAACTATCTATACACCATAGCTCCTGTACACATTTCCTATAACCTCCTTGAAGGTAGGGACCGTTATTATGCAATTTCGTATTTATATAATGGCGAAGATTGCTAAATATGAAGTTAGGGGAGGAATCCTGGGAGGTTTACTGAGAAAATCCCTGAGAAATAATGAAGGTTGGCACCATGGTACTTGAGAAAGGACCAGATTGTGGATAGACACTGGAAAGGTCAACAGCTCTGAAGCAATGGGGACCCTGGATTGTGAGTAGGGAACTGAATGAGAGTGACCCGAGAGCACAGTAGTTAAAAGAGACTGGGGAGGTTTGTAGGGAGAGAGTCTGCATCTGAAAGGATTTCAAGGTTATGTAAGAAAACTATGGCCAGACATTTCAAGCCAAAATCTAATATTGCATAGGAAAATTGCTTAGTTTATTTGAGGACCATCATAAGTGAGTTTCCTCTTCTTTTCTGCTTCATGAGGTCTGGTTGAAGAAACTATAAATGTTTTGCCTAGAAAAGAAAAGATTCAGAAGGAAGAGGAGAATTGTCTTAAAATATCTGAAGGTCTGTCCTAAGGAAGAGGGATTATGCTTTTTCTACTTGACCCTAGAAGGCAGAATTAGGAACAATACTTGGAGTTGCAAAGTAACAAATTTAATCTTGAGGTCAGGAAGAACTGCCTGACTGTTGGAGCTATCCAAAACTTGAGTGACTCTCGATAGGAAGTGAGCCTTCAAACAATTGGTATATGACCACTTGCAGAATCTACTATAGAAAGGATTCTTCTTCAGGTATAGGAGGATCTACATGACTTCTGGTTCCTTCTGACTCTAAAATTCTGTGATTCTGTTAGGAGAGAGGTCACCTGGAGTTGAATATGTGCTCTGGCTTTACGGAGATGGATATGAAAACTGGCCTCTTTCTGTGGAGTGTGTTCTGGCCTCCAGTCAAAGAGACAAAGTAACCATTCAGAAGTTGCTGTGTCATGCACATCCACTAGCAAGAGGTTGGAGCATATGTCCCAGAAAGCTGTCACCTATTTCACATTTATACAGCCACTCTGCAATGCTAGGATTCTGTGATTCTGTCTTGACTAAAGTTTGGGACACTAGAGGTAACATGCTATCTTTTATTTATTTTCCCATAACAGAGAAACTAGTATTGAAGAAGGAAATGGCTTCAGATACATTAAGGTGCTATTAATACTTATGATACATTTATGCTTAATTTATATTTTTATATTTATAATATACCATTATAAATGTTATAAAATATATTTATAGGATGGAATGTTTGATATAGGAGAACTTGTCCCATTATGAAATTACATGCCCAAAGTATCCTCCTGTTTAATGCCCTCTTCCTTTTTATTTCCCTCTCAGAAAGCTCAATTAAAAAATGTTAAAAAGCAATCTAAGAATAACTAAAATCCCCTGAAAACGTTATCTTTCACTTAACTGATGCTGAAACTGTCAAAAAGTTTTATAGATTAAATATGTTGTGCCATTTTTTTCAGAATTGAAACCTCATAGATCAGTATTCTGATTATTCATTTAAAATAGTTCGAAACTCTCCAGATAGGAATTTATTAAGAGAATACAAACATAGCATCTTAGATAAAGATTTTGGATAGCCCTGTTAAAAATAGTATCATATAAAACCCCATTTCTAACATTTCAGGACTGGCATAGAGAGGAAATGTTTTATCTGGTATCCTATATTGTTATGTCAAACAAAGAAATCAACTCCTGCCAAACTTCTATTTCTTTTAAAAGATTATTATATTTAATTTCAGATTTGAGGTCAGAATTGAGGCTGACAAAAAAGGCAGTGGTTTGGCTGCCCCTGCTCTGCTATTGAAATGTTTGAGTTAACTTTTGCTAGTTCCTGTTAGGTCTATTAAATATCGCTAGTTTTCTTTTATTAGTTTTGTTAAGAAGTTTTCAAGTTTTACTAGTATTATTCCTTATTTTATTGTTTAAGGTAGATTAGCATAGGCTGTGGCCTAACACACCAAATCACGATCTGAAAACATTTGGGATTTGTTCATTTTGATTTGTCTTAATGATCCACAGGAAGCAGTCCTGTCACAAAGACAAGTCACAATTTTGAAGAAGTCCATAGTACAATTCATTTATTTTCATGTGTATGCATGTGGGCTCAGTAGGTCTATCTAAGTTTAATAGGAGTATAGCCTTCTCTGAATTTCATTTCTTTATTCATTTTTTTACCTTATTATAAACTTAACAACCATAAACTATCCCTCAATATACAAAATGTATTCTAAAATCTACTGTCCATAAAATGGCAAATTTTTGTTAGTTTGCTTTTAAAATGTATATTTTATGCAAACTTACATAGTTATATATTTATTCTGATTCTTCCATTCCATTCTCCTTCCTTACTTCTACTTCAGATAAGCCTTCCCATATTTCTTTATGTTCTTTACTTTTATCAATTCTAATGCAATAATAATATTTGATAAGATTCTTATACCACCATTTGTTCCTGTCACTAATGTTTCTGGGTTTTGTCCTAATAATGAAATGAGTACATCAAAGGATATGAACAAAATGACATGGTAGCATGTCAGTGAAATGCAAGTTCCTTGAAGGCAGGAACCATTTTTGTGTCCCTAGTGCATTATACACAGTAGGTGTTTAATAAATATTTGATGAATTACATTTCAGTCTCAGTTTCCTCATCTGTAAAATGGTGATAATAACATCCATCTCCCAGGGTTGTTTCAAAGATCAAATGATGTAACATATATAAGGCACTTTGCAAATCTTAAAAGGGCTATGCTAATTAATATGTTGATCAATGTTTTCTTCAACAAGAATTTTGTTGTGACTCAATATTGACTGTTTATTTTGCTAGAGTAATTATTTCTAATTCTATTCTGACTGCATTTCCTCACTTTATCATTTCAAACAAGTCTTACTATATTTCATTGTATTCCCTACATTAATAATTACTTATAGAGCAGTGATATTCCATTACTTTCAGATACCAAAATTTGTTTAATCATAATCCTGGCTCTAGCTTTCTGTGATCAAGAAAAATGCTGTTGTGAACATTTATGTAAAAATGAGTCTTTTCTTGATTTCAATAACCAAATGAGGTCCTGGTATTAGACTTTTGGTTCAAGATATGAGCAAGTCAGTAATATTTCCTGCATAATTCTAAACTTTTTTTTTAGGATAGATCCACCGGCTGTGTATCTACCAGTCCCACTATAAATTTATAGTCCCACTATAAATCCCACTATAAAATTTCCTCCATTTAATTGCATATAGATTTCATTTATTTTCCTAAAGATTTTGGATATTAGACTTTTATGAGAAACACTGAATGAAATTTTTTTTTCTATTCTACATATTCTACATTTCTACTGCCAAATCGTGTTGCATGTTTTATTTACCCAAAGCCTTTAAAAGTTTACATATGTAACAATTGTCTTCTTGTTCTAACACTTCTAGCACCACGCAAATAATAGTGGAGAAAAGTACATCATCCTATCTCATTAGGAAATCTGCCACTATTTCTCCATCAAAATTATGCCAGCTTTTAGTTTTAGATAGACACTTAAATTTTAAGGAGGGATTCTTTAAAAAAAAAGTCATTTTAAGAAATGAGTGGTGTATTTCACCAAAAGCTTTTTCTTACATCCATGACAAGGTAAGACGCACAGTGGATAGAATGCTGAGTTTTAAGTCAGGAAGATCTGAGTTTGAATCCTGCCTTAGACTTTTAGTTATCCAAATGACCCTGGGCAAATCATTTAACCTATCTGACAATGTTTTCCATTTTTAAAATGGGGATAATTATAGCATCTACAGGGCTGTTAAGAAGATAAAATGAATTAACACATGTAAAACATTTTTCAAACTTTTAAGCACTATAAAAATGCTAGCTATTATATTATTGCTATTTTGTTATTAATATGATTATACTTATATTTTTAATACTGACCCTTTCATTTCTAGTATAATGTTTTCACAGTGAATAATTTTAAATATATTTTAATGTAGCCTCTTTGCTATTTTGGTATTTTTTCATCAAGAATATTGATGCCTCTAATTATTATACCTCTCTGATCTTTAATTTGTTTTGACATAAGGGTCATATTTTACCTGTAGAAGGACTTTGGAAGATGACTTCTTTCTTTTTTTCTGCAGTTTATTCAAAATAGAAGTTACACATTCTATAAACGTTGAATAGAATTCATTTTTAAATTCACTGGGACCAAAGATATTTTTTTCTCTCCCCCCTGGGAATTGATTTGTCATTAAAAAACAACCCCCCCATATCGTCAATCTATTTTTGCTATTAATTTTTACAAACCATTCCTTTGCCTGCATTTGTGTTGCCATCACTGGGCACATAATAATCACTTAAATGTTGTTGATAGATTGATTTGGGATTATTAATTTCTTTGTTTTCAAATTTCTTTTTTCAGTTGCTTGCTCAATCCATTGATCTCAATATTGCTTTTGTTAATATAAATGTTCAAAGACATAGATTTTCTTCTAAGGATTGTTATAATTGCATTCATTCCCTAAATTTGTACATTTTGTCTCACTGCTATTATTTTAAGACAAAATTATTTATTATTTCTATAGTTTGTTTTTTAACCAGCTCTTTTACATTTCTCTTACTGATTAGAATTTTTCTTGTCTTATGATCTATAAGGGATGTATGCAATATTTCTTCCTTCTCCATTTGTTTATGGCCAACCACATGATTGATTTTTATAAAGGTGCCATACAATGTTGAAAAATATGTATACTCCTTTAATTTACAATTCAATATCTGCCATATGTCTACCATATCTAGTCATTTTCCTCCCTAGCATTATTTTTTTTGTAGCCTTAGACGGTTAAAAAAATCTTTCTACTAATTTTACTAAAGTTCAAAGAAGGAATGGTCAAAGGTGATACAAAAGTGAAAATGAAAGTGCAAATGCAAACTATTAACCACTTGAAAAATTTTCCAAATCACTAATAATAAAAGAAAGTCAAAAACTCCAAAGATGTTTGACAAAGGAAAAGAAGTGAAATGTACACAAAATATTTTACCATCACTTTTTTTGTTGTCATAAAGGATTAGATAATAAAGTAAGTGTCCATCAGTTGGAGAATGATAGAACAAATTAAGTTATATGGAAGTAATGGAATATTGCTGTGTCATATGAAATGGACAGATTCAGAGAAAGTTTATTTGTATGAACTGATATAGATTGAAGTGAGAAGAACAAAGAAAAGGCTTCGTAAAGGAAAATGACTTTGAAATATTTTAAACTCTAATCTGAATAAGTAATCATGCCTAAGACTGGTTATTATGCATACTTCCTACCTCTTGGCATAAAGTTTATGGATTAAAACTCAGAGGGAGACATAAACTTTCAGATATGGCTAGTGTGTGGATTTTTGCTTGACTTATCTGTTACAAAGGAGGGTAAATGGGAGGATGGGTAGGTTGGTAGGTAGATGCAAAATAGGAAAAAAGTGCATTAATGAAACACTTAAAATACACACACAAAAAGAGCAGATGGATTATCAGAAGGGGTCCCAGAATAGGAAATTTTTGTTATTATCATGTTAAATAACATTATAGAGGTAGCTAGATGACATGGTATGGACCTGCAGTTAGGAAGTCATAAACTTAAATTCATTCCCAGACAGTTATTAGCTATGTGACCCTGGGCAAGTCACTTTAACTTCTAGTCTGCCTTAATATCCTCATCTGTCAAATGGAGTAATAATAACTCCTTCCTCCTAGGGTTGTTGAGAGAATCAAAAGGTTTGTAAAGTGCTTTGTAAACCTCGATGTATTCTATAAATGTCAGCTATTATGTTATCATATGTATTAATATATGCTTTAAATATTATTATCATTAGTAGTAGCTACACACCTTCTTTGATCCTTTGATAGATCTGTGTTTTCACTGATATCTGTATTTTCTTCAATAGCATAGATCACAATACTTACACACCTCTTTGTCCTGTCCAGCTCTAGCAAAAGACCTCCCATAAATCCTGCACAGGATTTACCTCTATGGGCATTACTCAACATTCTGGGGAGATTTTTTCTAGATCTCTTGATATTATGCAAGCATCCTTGGAGCATATGGCTTGTTCACTGGTTATTCCTTTCTTTCTGACCCACCTCCTTTCCCAGACATCCAAGTCATATGATTTATTTGATTTCAATTTTCTAGAACCGTGGCCTACTCACAGCCACCACATACCTCTTAATTGCTCTTTGTAACATGAAATCTTTGGGTACTGCAGCATTCTATAATTTGCAGTCACATGTCATTACTAGAAGAGCATTAAGTTTATGAAAGATGAGTCTTTGTTTCGGGAAAAAGTTTGAGGGTGTTTAAAAAAAATAACATTGCATGATTTTCCAGATGTTTTCCAGTCCATTATTTTTCTAGTCATCTTGGGTCCTAGCTTATCATCTGTCTGCCATGTTTCTCCAAGACATACATACTGATAGATCAGGTCTATTGGTTGTTTGTATATTATAACCTAGACAAGAGGCTTCTTTTAAGCCACTTGGTTTTTCCTGTGTGGATAGAGGTGCCTAACACTTGAAGAGTTATGCATCTCATTTAGTATATTTTACAATATTGTGATGTTTGATGCAATTAAACATGTAGTCTGAGAACAGGAGCACATAAAGGACATCACCATCTGCAAGGAATCACATTTTCCCACTCCCCTTTTCCTTTTTGTTCCTTATTGAATATTTACTATGATAGCAGCAAGCACCTTTGGTGAGAAATCTTTCCCTTCCTTTTATTCCACATGATGCTTACAATCAGAGGGTAACCAGATGAATTTATCTAAGATGTTATATTTTTAAGGTCATTTAGATGTTCCTGTTTGTGAAAAACATTGTGTTGTTTGCATCAAACTCCAGAAAGAACTTCCTAAAAGAGAGGCATTTAAGAAACATTGTTGACGGAGAGATTTTTTTTCCCAAAATTTTATTTCAGACTCAAACACCAGAACACAATACAGATTAGAGAAAAGAAACAAAAACCTATCATAAATTTAAATATTAGAACTTAAATACAAAGTTAGAAAGAAAAAACTAGCATGTTGTTTGCATAGTAGAACATAAGAGAGGATTCAAAATACGTTAACAATAAGTTTTCATTTCAAGAAAGTCTACATGACAAATAATACTTATTTTGTTGAAGTTGTCCATCTTTTCTTTGCTTCCTTGTGAGTTTTCTTTTGTTCTCTTCTGTCCACTTTTTTACTTTGTTCTTTTTTTCCCCTCCCTCCAACCCCAGCCCCAGAAGAACACAGTAAAGTTTAGATATGTTTCTCTATAGCTATATATGTATATATACATACCCTCCCCCACTCCCCTCCAGAAGGCCAAAATCAAATTTAGATAGGTTTCACTATAGATATATACATATACATACATACATAATACATACTTACTTCCCCAAACCTGTTCTACTCCTTATCTTTGTTTTTACATATGTGCATATTTCTTGTTTCCTATCCCTTCTGCCTCCTCTACTTCTACCCACTACCTTGCCCTCCTGTGACTTGCCTACCTCCTCCAAGGATCTCTCCCCTATCCTCCCATTCTCATGAATCGAAACACTCTTCTATACCCCTATTTTATCTATTCCCTCAACCTCTCCTCTAAAGGTCCCTCCCTAGCCCTACCCCCTCCCTATGCCCCTACCATTTTATTTCTTCTGAATTTAGAAGACTTTTATATTCTTCTAAATATATATCTATTGTTCCATCTTAAACCCATTCCCGATGAAAGTAGGCTACCAGAACTACCAGCCCTCCTCCCCCATCTAATTCCTCTGTATCAATTCTTCCTCTTGCACCTCATTTGTACAAAAATAATTAGTCTTTTAAGCTGCTCCTAAATGGTTTTACTTTTTAAATTTGTATCATACTCAAGTTTACCCTAATCTTTCTGAAGAACTACCCAATTATTGATAAGAATCTTAGACATACATTTTACATATATAAAAAGTAAACAGTCTGCCCTTATGGACCCCTTATAATTAGTCTTTGCTATGCCCCTTATATTCCTCTTGGTTCTTCTATGTTGAATTTTCTATTAAGTTCAGGATTTGTTTTTTAACAAAGTCTTGAAAGTCTGAGAGTTTATCAAATGTCCACTTTTTTTTTCATTTAGTATAATACTTAACTTTGCAGGGCATGATATTTTTGGCCAGAGTCCATGTTCTTTTGCTCTTTGATATGTTGTGTTCCAAGACTTGCAGTCCTTTAATGTTTCTGTTGCAAGGTCTTGTGTAATTCTAATTGGGGCACCATCATGTTTAAATTATTTTAATCTTGATGCTTTTAATATTTTTTCCTTGAGCTGGGAGTTTCATAATTTGACTATGATGTCCCTATGAGTTTTCCTCACAGGATCTCTTTTAAGTGGTGATTGATGGATTTTCTTTTCTATTTTTACTTTCTCCCCTTGTTCTGATGGTTCAGGACACTTTTTCTTTAGTTATTTCTTGTATCAAGATTCTCTTTTTTATCATAACTTTGAGTTAGTCCAAATATTTGTATATTTTGTCTTCTTGATCTGTTCTCTAAATCTGTTGTTTTTCTTATAAGATGTTTCACTTTCTCTTCGATTTTTTTTTTCATTATTTATATTTTGTTTAATCATTTCTTGATCTATTAGTTTCACTGGCTTCACAGGGACCAAATTTCATCCTGGGATTTTTCTTCAGATCTTCTCAAATTGTCCCAGGAAGATCCTAGTTATGCCCCTGTTCTTATTTATCTCTACCCATACTTTGTTTGCCCTAAGGTGTTATTTCAACTCTTTTGTGGGGGAAAAAGCATGAGAGCTTAGAATTTTCTGATTTACTCCTCCATCTTCCCAGAATCCTCCTGAATGAGAGACTTTTAAGAAAACATTTTGTTCAACTGAATTGACTACATTTCTTGTAGTCAATGAACAATAAGAAGTGGGACTTTATACTCCGTGTACCCTTCAGCAAGGCAAAAAAAAATTCTAGAGACACATGTTATGGTGTGGTGCAAAGATAACTGATTCTGGAGTTAGAAGATCTAGGTTTGAAGGCCAGCTCTGCTACTTATTACTTGTGTACTTTGGGAAAGTTTTGGGGAAAAATCTTGGTAAGTCTTTGTCTTCTCATTTGTGAAATGAGGGCATTGTAATAGATGAACTCTTAGGGACCTTCTATTCCTAAATTCTATGATTCTGTACAGTTGAGTCTTTTCCTAGCTTTTTATCTGCTAGTCACTTAAAATAGTTCTTAGATGTCTATCTTAGGCATAGTATAGGGCCTAAATTGTTGAGGATAAAGAAAACAAGGTCCCTCCCTTTGAGGAGCTTGCCTCTAATGGTGTGAATACCCAGCCCATATTGTGTGCTTGCCTATGCTCATTTTGTTCTTTATGTTCTTTACTACTCTAGGAATTCTGGGACATCCAACACTGTTATAGGTTTAACTCATGTAGTCTGAATTTCAAATGCATTCTTCCCCAAAAGGCTATTTTATGGAGAAGACACATGGTAAGGGCTTACAAGGTGGTCAGAAGAAGCAGTATAAGCACATTTTTAATGTATATTTGAAGAACTTGAGTACTGACTGTGAGACATGGGAAATGCTAGCACAGGACCATCCATCATGGACTGCCTGCATCAAAGATGGCGCTATGCTCCATGAGCAAAGTAGAACTGCGGAAGCCCAAAGGAAGTGTGAGTAGCACAAATCTAGAGCCACTTCCATGCTAAATATTCTAACAAACCACTTATGCACAACATGTGGCAGTGCCTTCTGAACTTATATTGGTCTGATCAATCACAACCAAACACAACTTTCCCTGACTCCAATGTGATGTCATTGGTCTTCAAAAATGGACAAACAAAAGTAACTGAGTGGCTATAATTCATCCCAGCTTCGCCAAATTAGAGAAAAACACATTTGTTTTAAGGGAGAAGAGGGGCAAGATAAGAAAACTGGCCACCACATAAATACTGCACCAATATTTTTCCTTAACTACAGGGTTTCCCTAAAGTCTGGACATATAGGACGTCTCATGAACTATGCATATTTTCAAGAAATGAAATGAATGAAAATTTCAACAACATTTTATTTACCATAACTTTTAGCCATGACAATTTCATATGGAATAAAAGCTTTCATTAGCTATTTGGAACAATTATCCTTATTAATGAGATTAATTAAATTAATGAATGAGATTTCCTACATGTATCCTATGTCTTCCTATAAAATCTCATTTATGCTAATTAAATAAAATGTTGTTGAAAATTTCATTCATTTCTTGAAAATATGCATAGTTCATGAGATTTCCTATGTGTCCAGATTTTAGGGACACTCTGCATAACAAAGTATATGTTAATTTATCCAGTAGATGAGAACAACTCTCATGGCACTTATATATTCGTATATTTTTATTCTTTTTGAAAACCTGACAAGTATATACCCAAAAATCATAGTGGATTTTAAACACTTTTTTTCTTGCTCTGGTCAATGTTCCATGATTTATAGCCTTTCATGCACACAGTGATTGAGAGCAGGAGGCTGTATGTGGGGTGTGTATAATTTTCTTCTCTTGGAGGTGTGGTGTTAGAAGCTTCTCTTATCTTCTACCAGTCAGATAAATCCCTGCATTTAAGTAAAGGAATCCATTGCTTCTTTCTCATACCTAACATAGTATATGTGTGTGTAGATGTGTATGTGTATAAACTCACATGTCCTGCACAGGCCTATATTTTACATATGGAAAATACCCTCAAATGTTCACATTGTTTGTAGAAGTGGGGGTTTTGATGGGCTTTTGTAGCACGATAGCCTACCTTTTGCTTTTTTTCTTGATTTGGGCCCTAAACTAACAGAGCTTGATAGGAGTCCTCACTCTGTTGCTCCAAAGACCTATAATTCTTCCTAGAGAAATCTGTTTTGCCTTAGAGTTATTGAAACAGGCAGTCTCTCTTCCCTTATCAAGAATGAAACCTCTGATTGTCTAATTCATATTGCTGTTTCAGAAATTAGGGCCACTGATTATAAGACAAGACCAGGACAGAGAGTGTGGGGATGATTCAGTATAATTGAAGACTGTTGCTTGAAAAAAAATACAACCCCCCCCCCAACTCAAAGTATAGAATTTATTGTAACAAAATGTTGTTGTAATTTCTATAGGCCATAATCACAGAATTATAGGATTTCAAAACTGTAAGAAACCTCAGAAGTCATCCAATCCAACCTATACCTGAACAGAAATCCTCTCTCCCACTTCTGTTACAAGTAATAGAAGAAACAGAAGTTTCTACTTTAAGGCTTTCAGTGATGGGAAAATCACCACTTCACAACAGCTTTTTCTACTTTTGCACAACTAAATGTTCAGGATAGGGAGGGAGAGGGGTTTTATGTAACTTACACTTGGTTCTGCCCTTTGTGAACAGGGAGAGTTTTCAGAGACTGGAGTGATAAATGTGGGAGAACAACTCTGAAGTAGGTCAAACTTGAGGTTTGCTTTTCCCGTGCCTTTGATATATACATTTATTTTTTCCCCACCAAAATTCTTCCCCCCAAAAAGTGCATTGAACTTTATTCTGAGATGAAACAATTACTGCAAGATACACTTTAGTGCTGTGATAACCTTTAACAATGACTTCATTTGAAGCATGAGGAGCACAGGTGGGGAATGTATGTTTCTACCCTTGGATTTCCTTTATTTAAATGTCTCTAAGTCGATTGGTTTTCTATAACTGATATTGCTGTAATCACAACCTTGCTGAACAGAGTAATGGCTCTTCTGTAATGGGTATTATTCATCATAGCAGGGAAAGGAAATGGACCTAGGATTTAATTGATATCAGTGTGGCAGGTCAGCACCTTTTGTACAGTTATAATCTTAAAGAGATATCTAGAGCACTGGTGTAAAACAAATAGAAATAGGGCTACTCAATCTTAAATAAGGATCCCTGCCACCAAAATATTAACTTAGAAAATCACACATTAACATTATCTATGTTATATATATTTTTATTTATTTTTGCCAAACATTTCCCAATGGCATTTTAATCTGGCAACAACACATCAACTTAGAAAACCACCTATTAACATTGTCTATGTTGTATTATATTTTACTTATTTTTGCTAAACTTTTCACAATGACATTTTAATTTGGCAGCATCTTTGACTTTGAAAATCACATAATAGTATTATTATCTATGATGCATTATATTTTTACTTATTTTTGCTAAACATTTCCCAATGTCATTTAAACCTGGCAGTAAGTTTGATACTTCTAATCTAATCCTAGAGAAAGAGAAGTTAAGTTTGATATCTTGCCTGGGCAAACACAGATCATACGTATCAGAAGTGGTTATCCCACTTTTTTTCATGGGTATCCTAGACTTTGCGGGAAGCTCTCTCTTTACTGCACCATATTACTTCTTATTCCATTCATACTAGGAAACATTTTTAAAAGCAAGTCAAAAACTGACACTGTTGGCAAATTAAGCCAGAGGTCACGTTCATTGGTCTGATGATCATAGTGCCAGTGACGGATTTATCTCTCACTAACACTTACCCCAGTTTTGCCGGTCTCTATCTCTTGCCTTTCTTCATTTATCCCAAGCCATCTCCTCCCATACTTATTTTCTTCTTCCCTAATTAGCCACAATATGAAACTAAAAAAAATAGTTTCTGCATATTGAATAAAAGTTTTGTCTTCTCTTCTTAGAAATTGAGCAAGGTGAATGCTTTATCTTTATTTAAAACAAACTATTCTTTAGTTTTGTTTTCTTTAAGGGTAAAGATGATAACCTTCATCTCTCTACAGAGTGATGGGAAAGCTGAGACAAATAGAGCCATCATTTGGTTTAGGGAGTGCATTTCTAGTAAGAGATCTACCAACCAAAGCAGAAAGGGTTAAGGATATGCTTTAAAGCAATTATCCCAACATTTGACAATGTGGTTAGCAGATGAATAGCATGAGTAGAAACCCTACATCTTGATTACAATGATATGCATTTTTTTCTAGTTAAGTTCATTTAAATTGATTTGCACAGAAGTAACCAAATGAAGTGACAGCTATCTAGAGAGGACCATAAATAATGGCTAACAATAAACACTTTTTTATTTTACCTCCTCTTGACTTAGCTATTTTTCTCAGGTCTCTCCCTCAATTTAGAATATATCAGTTAAGATAATATATGCCACACTTTAGTTATCCTTAAACAGATCTCTCAGAAATCCCATCTGTTCCATAAAGCTACAAAGACCAATTAAGGTGCCAACAATGACTCTCCATTATTCAAGGATTACTCTTTTTGTCTGTGTCTGGGAAGCATGACCCTCCTGGTTCTGCTTAATGTCTGTTCTTCTGCCTAATGGGAAATGGCATTAACAAAAGATAGGTGAGTGGAAATACCCTGGCTTTTATACTAAGGAAGGCCTTCCTTTGAACCATTTGGGGTGTTTGGTTAGAGGAGATAATGGTCTTAGAGTCAGATATAGGCTGTGTGGCTTTGGGATAAAGCTAAGCAGCAGCTTGGTATTGTGTATTGTTGTTGTTATTTGGCCTTTGTTCTTGAAGAGTACATGACACCAAGGAGGTGATGCCATGACACGCAAGTGAATTGGATTTAAATAAGGGAGGGTTGTAGAGAGTAACCAGACTTACTTTTTCCCCTAGTATAGGGGATTGACCACTAGACTTAGAGTCAGCAACCCTGGATTTGAATCATGCCTCATAAAACCACCAATTACCAGCTGTGATCTTGGGCAAGTCACTTAACCTGGGCCAAAGTTTCTTCATTTGTAAAATGAGAGGGTTGGATGTGACAATCTCTAAGGTCCCTTTCAACATCAAAGTATGATCACGTGACCTTGATTGGGGCAGTTTTTAGAGCCACACGGGGATTTGGTCCCAGAAAACCTTCATCACATCACAGAAGTTTTTCCTCTTGTGATTTTGTTGCTCTGCCCCAAGAAAGAAATGCATTATAGAGAATAGGAATGAGGTAATGCCTCCCTTCTTCTGTCCATGTGACATACTGATAGCTACTAGCAAGAATCTCTATGTCACTTAGATGGCCCCAGCAGTGGTGAAGCAAACACATATTTTGTCTCTCTGATATAACTATCTTTTTTTTATACCCCGCTACTGCATCATGTAAGTGGCTTCCTTTGGAAGAGAAAGTCTATGAGATACATCTTTAAAAATCAAGAGACTTGGGAGCAGAGTTAAAATGGCAGAGTAGAAATAGGACTTCCTTGGGGCTCCGGCTTCTACCTCCCCCAATTCCTGTAAAAGGGAACTCTGAACAAACTTTGTAGCTACAGAACCCACAAAATGACACAGAGAAGCTAAACTCCAGCTGAGGACAGCCTGGCAGGCTCACAGGAATCGGCCAGCATGGTGCTCTGGGAGCCTGAGGTTTTAGACCCAGGGTGGGCCTAACCAATCACCAGCTGCAGGGACTCAGATCACCAGATGCTGTGGTGGTTTCCAGAATTATCAACACATAGATGTGAAGGACAAAGTGAGAGGTCAGTGCAGTGTGGACTTTGGGATCCAGTAGTTGGCTTTTGCCCCCGGGGCAAGAAGCCGCTGAGGAGCTGCAGCCATGCAGCCACTCCCACGTGGTAGCTTCTGCTCCTGGCCTGCAGAGTTTAGGGGGAGCAAGTGACCAGTATGAGGGGTAATTGCTCTTGCTTTAACCTGCTTATCTCCAAGAGAGATAATTTAAAAATTATTGAACTACCTGAAAGCCATGATCAAAAAAAGAACCTAGAAATCATCCTTCAAGAAATTCTCAAGGAAAATTGCCCTGATGTTTTAGAAGCAGAGGGCAAAATAGAGGTTGAAAGAATCCACCAATCACCTCTTGGAAAAGATCCCCAAAAGAAAACTCCTAGGAATATTATAGCCAGTTTCTGGAGATCAAGGAGAAAATATTACAAGCAGGCAAGAAGAAACAATTTGAATATTGTAGAAACGCAATCAGGATAACACAGGATCTGGCATCTTCTACACTGAGGGATCAAAGGGCTTGGAATATGATATTCCAGAGGTCAAAGGAGTTGGGATTGAAACCAAGAATCACCTACCCAGCAAAACTGAGTATCATGTTTCAGGGGAAAATATGGTCATTCAATGAAATAGAGCACTTTCAAGCATTCTTGATGAAAACATCAGAGTTGAATAGAAAATCTTACTTTCAGATACAAAAAACAAGAGAAGCATGAGAAGGTAAACAGGGAAAATAAAGCATAAGAACTTATCAAAGTTGAACTATTTACATTCCTACATGGAAAAATGATAATTGTAACTTATGAAACTTTTCTCAGTATGAGAATATTTGAAGGGAATATAAATGTATATATACATACATGTATACATATATGTCTATATAGGAGGGTATATTGGTATATGAATACATGTGTGAGTGTTTGTATATATGTGTACAGGTATACATAGATAGAGGGCACAGGACCAGTTGAATAGGAAGGGATGATAATTAAATGGTGAAATTGAGAGGTGAGAGAGTAATTTAATGAGAAGAGATGGGGAGAGACAGAATGGGGTAAATTATCCCATAGAGAAGAGGCAAGGGAAAGCTGTTACAATGGAGGGGAAGAACAGGAAGGCAAAAGGGAATGGGTTAACCTTACTCTCATTGAATTTGGCTTAGGGAGGGAATGACATATACACCAAATAGGGTATCTCACCCTACAGGAGAGTAGGGGGGGAGGGTATGAGAAGGGGATTAGGGAGGGTAGGGTAGGTTGGGGGGAGGGGGGAGTTGGAAGCACACACTATGAAAAGAGACAGGATAAAAGCAGAGAATAGAAGAGTGGGGGTCAGGATATGATGGAGGGAAATACAGTCAATCTTTCACAATACATCCACTATGGAAATATTTTGTGTAAGTACACATGTACAACCTATTCTGAATTGCTTATCTTCCCAGTAAGGGGGGGGTGATGAAGAGGAAAGGAAAGAATCTAGAATTCAAAGTTTTAAAATCAAATGTTTTATATATAATTTTTTTTTACATGCAACTGTGAAATAATATATACAGGCACTGGGGTATAGAGATCCATCTTGCCCTACTGGAAAGTTGGATGGGGTATGGGGAAGGCTATAGGAAAGAGAAGATTGGGGGAAGGGGCATGCAGTGGGATCACTGTTTTGGGGTGGTGGGTAGGGGAAAATGGGGAGAAAAATTTGTAACTCAAAATCTTGTGGAAATGAATGATGTAAACTAAAAATAAACATAAAATTTAATTTAAAAAAAAAGAAAAAAGAACCTTAAAGTAAATGTTCCATTAATTAAAAAAATAAATCCCAAGTTCCTCAAAAACAAAAAAAAACCCCAAACCCCAAAACATCTAAAACCACATGATTTTTGTCAAATATGCGGGAAGAGTTTTTGACAAGACAAAAACTTATTTTTGCTAAAAAAGAAAATTTTGAGTAGAGGTACAGGACTATTTTAATATCATAAAAGTATCTATCTAAAACCAAAGGCAAGCATTACTTGCAATATGGCTATACTAGAAACTTTCCAAATAAGTAGAGGAATAAAGCCATATTGTAAGTAATGCAATACTTACATAAATTCAATTACGATTTGCTCCTTAAAGAGATAAAGAAAAAAAAACTTATATAGCTGAAGGAACATGTGCCCATGTTAGGACATTCCAATGTAATAAAAATGATAATACCAGCAAAGCAAAATCTAGCAAAAGTTTTACAGTTTTAATATTATAACAAACTATCAGATCAATACTTTGCCCAAAAAATAAAATAAGAAAAAATACATTTGGAGAAACAAAAACATTAACATCAAAAGAAATAACAAAAAGAGGCAGGGATGAAGGGGGAATAGAACTTCCAGATCTTAAACTATATTACAAAGGAGCAATCATCAAAATCATTTGGTTTTGATTAAAAAAACCGATAAATTGATCAATTGAGTAATCTAGACAATAATGATAAAGACAACAACTAACATTAATATAGCACTAACATTTTTATAGCACCTACTAAATGACAGCAGGCATTATGCTTAGGGCTTTACAAAATATTTCATTTTATCTTCACAACAACCTTGGAAGGTAGTTGCTATTATCATCCACCTTTTAAGATGAGAAAACTGAGGCAAATGGTGGATTCTTGAATCAGAATCAGAAACAATGGAATTCAATAACTCAGTGTTCAATAAATAAGAAAACATAAATTTCTTTGGAAAGAGCTCTCCAGTTGATAAAAAAAAAGTTCTGGGAAAACTTGAAAATAGTTTGGCAAAAATTAGGCTCAGACAAATTCTTTACAACATATTCCACAACACATTCTAAATTGGCATGAATTCATGCTATAAAAATTATAAGAAAAACAGATCATATATCTTTCATAACCATGGGTAGGATGTATAATATTAACCACACAAGAGAGAGAACTTTGATTATATTAAAATAAAAAACTTCTGCAAAAACAAAATTAATGACTCAAGTGTAGGAAGAGAAGTGATTATATAACATAATATCTTTTAATCAAATTTATCAGATGAGGATCTAGTATCCAAGACATGTAGACAACTAACATATGTACAACCACATATATATTATTTAACCAAAAACCATTCTCCTATAGAAAAGTTGTCAAAGGGTATGAACAAATGGTTCTCAGAAGAACTGCATAATAACCATATTAATGTACCAAATTACCAATAATATGAAAATTGCAAATTAATATTTTAAAAATCTAAGGTTTCATTTTATACTGTACACATTGGAAAAGATAACAACATAGTCAACTTTGGAGAGGTTAAAGGAAGCTAGGCTATCTACTGCATTTTTGGTAAAGCTGTAAATGATCTATAATCCTTCTGGAAAACAATTTCAAATATGTATCTTTTTAAATGTCAAAATGTTTATACTCTTTGACCCAGAAATTAAACCTTTCCATATATCATATATAGGTATGACTTGTACCTTACTGGCATTGCCGTTGAGAAGCAAAGATCACCTCAGTACTGTGAGGAGGGATTAGAAAAAGGTTTTCTCTTGAATGTCTATGGGATGGTTAATGGTTTTAGAGAAAATTGGGTTCAGAAAACTAAATTATAATTCAAATACAAACTGACTGCCTGGCTTATGGATGCTTACTTAACTTCATCTGTTTAAAGCACAGACTGCTAACACAGCAAAGTTACACCATGGGTATAACATGCAGTAGGTAACACTAATAGGTCAAAGAATTCAATCTTTGCCACTCGTATTTCCCAAGCTTGTTCCCCAATATCAATATTAGGATGCATCTAAGTCATATTTAATGTGCAGAGAGGCAAAAAGGTACAGTGTAATATGTCTTGGATTAGGAATCAGAGCTCCTGGGTTTTAGTCCTGGCTCTGCTGTGTGGTCAGGGACAAGTAACATTCTTTCTTCAGGTCTCAGTTTCTCCTCTGTAAAATCAAATGTTTAGATAAGATGACCTCCAAGGTTCTTTCCAGTTGTAAATATAGGATGCTATAAACACTGAGCCTAACTGTAAACATAAGCAAGAAGGAGTGTTCCCCAGACCCATTCTATAACTTAATCCAGCATTGGCATCTTGGGGACAATTACTGAAACATATTAATAATCATCACTAATTTGTGCTGGAGTGAGTTATAGAGAAAATTTTAGTGGTTCTAGTTCATATTTTCACACCCTGAAAGCTATGCTTTAATAAATCCAATTAATTCAGATCTAGGAGTCACTTGAAGAGAAATAAGCAACAGCTGGCCAACTTGAAAGTGTGTGCCAGGCTTTACAATGGAACTCCATGTGACAAAACTGGAATTAGGCCATAAACCTCACTAGAGTCAAAAGATTCTAGGCCCCCAAATTTTGTTGGCACATTTCCCATTATGTTGACATGCCATATGGTCATTTTTTCTTAATATGTAGGAGGTAGACTCTTACCCAATCTATGAAATAAGCAACATAAACATTTATTTAAGACCATATTCTGTCAGTTGTTAACCTTCCCACATGGAGATCAGAAAGCCAATTCCTGTAGACATTTAATTGAAGAAAACCAATTTTTAAAAAATTGTTATTTACTCTTCATCAAAAGGCAGTTTTCATTTTCTTGCCAAAGACTAATTTTCTTGGTCACTCCAGCTTTGAACATATGAAGTCATTTAGTCATTTGAGAGTGGGACTTGATTATATAGGAAAGGAGGAAATATTGAGAGGGTCAGAAAAGTGAGCAAAAGGTCACTTATTTATTTGAAAATAATTTAGGCCCTTTTGGCTAAGAAATTGTAATCTTACAGAAAAGACTCAAACCAGATTTCCAAGTTTTCTCAGCTTTGGTCATATTAGGAATAAAGAGAAAATTATTCTTTGCATTTGACTTTCTTCACTGTAGCAACTCTTGATAGAACAGAGGCTAAATGGACTGAAGAAAAAGGACAGACAGTTAAGAAAAACTTTTAAAATGGTAAGTCTTACAAAGGGCCTATGAGTAAAAAAACATTTATAGTATTTCTTTTTGTGGTGGCAAAGAAATGGAAATTGAGGGGATGCCCATCAAATGGGGAATAGCTAAACAAGTTGTGGTATATGGTTGTGATGGAATATTATTATGCTGTAAGAAATAACAAGCAGGATGATTTCAGAAAAACCTGGAAAGACTTACTTACATGAACTGATGCAAAGTAAAGTGAGCAGAACCAGGACAATGTTGTACATGGTAACAGCAATATTGTATGATGAAAACTGTGGATGACTTAGCTGCTCTCAGCAGTACAATGATCCAAGACAATCCCAAAGGACTCATAATGAAGCATTCTATCCACCTCCAGAGAAAGAACTGATACTGTCTGAATACACACTGAAATATACTATCTTTCTTTTTTATTATTCAAGTCTTCTTGGAAGTATTTTACATGTATAAACTGTATCAGATTGCTTACCATCTCAGGGAGGGGGAAGGAATAGAATTTTTTAAATATAAAAAATCATTTTTAACATGTAATTAGCGAAATTAAAATATTATCAAATATGGTAAGTCACAAGACTTACCACTAACCATCTTCATATGTCTAGGTTAGTATCATACTTCTTAATTTATCAAAGTGAGCTCATCTTTCTCTCCCTAAAAGTAAGTGAAGTTCTGCCCCCCCCCCAAGTTGGCAGCAATTTTGGCATATGAAAATCTAATTACACTAGCTAGGTCTTCCAAACATCAGCATGAATTGTCTTATTCAGATTCAGTAGATTTAAAAAATTGTCCTCTCTAGTAGTGTTCTGGTAAATATTTAACAACTGGATCTTTGGGAGAAAAATAAATGTGCTCTTCACAAACTTTTAAGTTTTATCTTCATTTTTAACATTTTCTTCATCATTTTCTTAAGTCTATACAATCAGGTAAACATCAAATTAAAATCTGATTTGTAGCATATGTCAATTTCTAAGGTATAAATGCTGAATATTTAACAATTGGCAGTAGACTAGTTCCTCCAGCATACCCCTAGTCCTATACTAGTATTTTTCTCTCAGAGTTGGTATTTCCTTCTTGTTCTAATGATTGGGTTAACTATATTGAATAGTTAGGTAGAGTTTTACAGTAAGCATAACCAGCCCTGTCAAGGAGCTATATAGTCAGTGATATTCACAATTACAATAACAGGAAAATACACTCACCAGCACACACACATGCAAACATATATGCAAAGAATGAAATACTGCTACTGCTGTGCCTTTGTAATCTGACATTTATATAGCCTTTGAGGACTTGCCAGTTAAGATCTACCACTTTCATGCACTGATGAGGAGGATAGTTAAGGATTTCTGATTCTAGCACTACAAATTCCATCTTTAGACTTCTGATCTTCTCAGACATGAGGGGGGTCTCTGAAAGCTCATTCCTGGGCACATATACTGACTCCTAACAGTGCCTAGGTACAGAGTCCACAGATTTGGTAGCTTAGAAATGTGTGGGATAAATGCAGTAGGCTCTTTGGGATTTCTTTGGCTTTTCCAATGAAAGAAAGTGGTATGCAGAGTCAAAAGCAGAAGAAAAATAAAGATGTTTAATACAGAGACTTCCCTAACTCATTAAGCACAATTGCCAGCAGTTGCTCAGAAATGACTGAATTGATAAGCTGAACATAAATACTCATAATTGGATTTCTATGAGAGTATCTACCTTTCTCCAAGTTACCCTGTTCACTAATGACTCTTTTGAGGCAGATTATGATTCATTAAGAGTAGGGGAATAGCCTGAATTTTCAAGTATTTAATTGGAAACCCATGCCAAATGGCCAAGCTGGAGACTTCACAAGCTACAGAACTGAAGGTCCTAATGAAAAGTCAAACTGTGTAAAGAAACCCCATCTGATTTCTGCAGTTAGATGGTTGTGAACCTCATAAATAAAAGTTGTCCACTATGGTAGAAAACAGTGACTATTGACAATTCTAATATTCCAAACATAAACCTTTGTAGTTATGTGCTAAATGATTGCTTCATTCATTTGGAAGAGGGAGGATATCAAAGAATTATCTGAAATTAACAAATTTCATCAGGGGATAAAACTCACAGAACTCTATCAGGATTAGTATAGCTAGCTATATGGCATAAAAATGAAAGTTCAAAGATAGATATAAAAATCAGTCACTTTAATATTAGCTACCTTATTACTTAAATATGTAAACAGGAAAAAATTTATAGGTGATTTAGTAAATTCAGTCCAGAATTATCTCTTTGTAGCCTTTTTCTGCTGTCATAATCATGCAGATAAAATAATTTTTATACATAGTTTAATTTGGAGTAGATTCCTTGCTGAAGGTTAGGTAATATTGTAAAATTTTGTCACTTTTACATTTGCTCAGTTTTCAAGCATTCATTCATTCAACAAAAGTTAATTGACTTTCTTTTATATAGAAGACCTTGTGCTGGTCTCATAGGAATAAAATAAATTTTAAAGAATAAATTTTGTTAAAAATTTTAAAGAAATATAAAAAACTTGAGGATGTTATCAAAGGCATCAAATAAAAAGCTGTTTGAAGATTTTTTAATAACAGCACTATTGAATATAAAAATTTGGACATAACTAAAATATCTAATTGTAGGGAAAAGGAAGAACAAATCATTGCATTTTAATGCAGGAGAGGCTACATAGTATAGTGAATAGAGCACTTTAGTCTTGCCTCTAAAACCTATCTGTGTGACGATGGGCAAATCATTTAATCTCTATGATTAAGCCTTGTGCAACTCTCTATTCTATAAATTATAGACCATTGTGATTGACATGTCAGAGGGATGTTGACATGACTGACAAAATCACAAGTCCTTGATGTACTGAAAAGTAATGTAATGTAATACTAAAAGGCATTTAAAATAGTATAAGATGACTACAAAGAAAAGTGGCTAGATCTGTTGAAATAAGACAAAGTAAACAAAGTAGAACCAGAAGACCTGAGCACACATTCTCCTGAGCATATAAAAAGGGAAGAGAATGAGAATGAAGGGGGAAAAACCTGATGGAGTCTCAAAGGGTCTTCATTTTTCTTCAGGCTGCACTCGACTCTCTGCTTTGATCTTATCTACAATGCAATTGTATTGAATTGAATCTACAGTTCCAGAGACCTCTCCACTCTGGACATTCACTTCAGTTCTGGGTTTCACACAGCGGAAGTATTTCCCTTCCTGTGGCCACTCACTCTGGTGAGAGTGGGTGGTTCTGAATTGGCTGCTTCCTCCTAGAACCTGCATTTTAAGGAGGACGTCCAGGTCACCAATGTCTTTCTTTCCAGGCTGCAATCCTGATTTATCTCCAAGACTTTCTTTACAATGTCCCCTTGCCAAGTACCTTCATCTTTCCCCAACCCCTTTCTTACCTACCTTTTAGGTGTTGTCTTTCCCCATTAGAATGTAAGGTTCTTGAGTTCAGGCAATATCTTTCTTTCTGCTTTTATTTGTATTTCCAGAGCTTAGCCTAGAGCCTAGAACAAAGTTAGCTCTTAATAAATAAATGCTTGTTGACATAATTTGTTAAGAGGCTCAAATGAGCTAATGTAGACAAAATTCTATGGAAAGTTTAAAGCACTATGTGAGTGCAATTATTGCTATTGTTGTTAACAGTTGTAATAGTCATATGGTTCATCCTTCATTCTTGAATATTCAATGATATCACTGAGCTGATGCCATGAATGGTACATAAATAGGATTGAAGTGAGGTGTTGATTGAAGTGTCTGGTGACAAGATATAGATCAAAATGACTAGAGATGCCCCCTCTAGTATTAGTAATGAAAAAGCCAAGGAATCAACATTAATAATGACAGTAATCAGAGTCACATTGCACAGTGGGTGGAGAATAGGCTTCAGAGACTAGAAGATCTGGGTTCAAGTTCTATCTTACTACATACTGGTTGTGTTACCCTAGGCAAGACATCACCTCTCAGTCCCCTATCCAACTCTCTAAAATTACAAATTGCAAAGAATGTGATGGAGAGAGTTCCTCCTCATTGATAAAATCACAGGTCTGTTTTTTAAAAAAAAATCAAATAATAACAACTTAGATTTTACATAATGCTTTGTGGCTCACAAAATACTTTATATCCATTCACTTATTTCATATTCACAGAAACTTTAAGAGGCAGCTAAGTAACTGGAATTAAAAGTGGATTGTAAAAATGCACAAGGGGAACTAGGGCCTGGAGTCAGAAACATTCATTTTCCTAAGTTCAAATATGGCCTCAGACTCTTACTAACTCTGTGACTCTGGGCAAGTCCTTAACCCTGTTTGCCTCAGTTGCCTCATTTGTAAAATAAATGGAGAAGTAAATGGCAAACTACTCCAGTATCTTTGTCAAGAAAACCCCAAATGGGGTCACAAAGAGTTGGACATGACTGAAAAATGACTGAATGTGACTAAACATGTGAAAATGCAGTGAAAGGTATAAAATGGTAGGTGAGCTCAGAGGAGGGAGAACACACATTCGGTTATGAATATCATGAAAGGCTTCATGGAGGAGATAGTATTTGAAGTGAGCCTTAAGGAAGGACAGAATTTTGAAAAAGAGATGGGGAAGGTGTTTTGGCCAGAATGAATGTTGTGAGCCTTCCCTTGACAAGGGCAGAAATTATCTTATTCTTTGTATTTGGATCATTGATGATGGTGCTGACGGAGTAATGGGACCCCTAAAAAAGGGTCCTTGAACTTTCCCACAAATTTCAGCAGCCCAGATTCCTGGAATTCACTTGAAACATCCAGACCATCCTAGTATTTCAACTGTCCTTTCATTGTGGCCCCTGACCCAGCCCAGCTCTTCATTTCTGTTACCTCCAGACCACTACAGATTGTTTGCCATTCCTAGATCCCATCCAGACCTTCTCACAATATTTTTCCCTATAAAAGTATCACTCTTGTCCTTATCAAATGTGCAGACTCACTAGGAATCTCACCCACCCAACAGGTGTCATAATAAGCTCACCACTTGGACTGAAAGAAAGTTTGAGTGGTAGAACCCTTTCGAGGTAGACCCCTGCCATGTATCCTTGCATTTCAGAGTTCCTAGCATCCCTATGCCATGGTGGTAGGGATCCCAAAATGCAAGGGTACAGGGTGGGGGCGTGTCTCAAAAGAATCTGACCACTCAAGACTTCTTTTAGTCTAAGCATTAAGGTTTATTGTGTCGCCAATAGAAGTGAATCTGATTCTAAGTAAATCTGAGGTATTTGTGACACCAATACAAGTCAGATTTTAAGAATCTGTGCCTTTGATGTGGATGGGATTGATATTTTTATACAGGAAAAGAATGTGGGAAGATATGGATGGGATTAAGGAGTGGGGTGGTCCAGAGGTAACAGAGAATGAAGGGACTGAGTTGGGTCAGGGATCATAATGAAAGAAAAGTTGAAAGGATTATACTGGGATAAACCAGAGATGGCTCAGGCAAACACCAAAGATCCAGGCTGCTGAAATATGTAGGAAAGTTTAAGAACCCTTTTTGAGGGGTCACATTGCTCCCTCAGTCCCATCAATTAGCACCTAATAAATGCTGGGCACTCAGTAGGTGCTAAATAAATGCTTGTTGATTGATTGAGAAATGGTGAATAGCCATGTTTTCTGTACCATAGGGTACATGAAAGGGATTTAAGTGATGTTTATCTAAAAAACTGAACTCTTAGAGTTGAGTCATTTGGGGTGAAGGTGCACACCTACTTATTATCACATTCTGGGCTATTATCTAGGAACATGTGTCAATCATGGCAGGCCACCTATGGTTCCACACTTTCCAATAGCCACTTTTATTCTTTTCAAGGTCAGAGGTTAACCTGGTGAAGCCAAATATCTCTTCTTAGAACAATGTTTTATTGTCCACATTCATAATGAAAGCAAATACTACATTCCAGTTAGAAGTTAGTGAAAAGAGTTGCATTTTTTTCCCTATCCAAGTCCACAAACTCCTTGAAATATATCATGGACCAGTACAAGATTAGGAACTCCTATTCTAGGTCCAATTGTTTCTAGATACATACTTCAAAGTCATGGTTAAGTGGCAGTTCAATAAGTTCAGTAAAAACATGGTAAAATCAAGAAAATGAGTGGCATTATTAGCTACTTTAGTAGCTATTAGTTTGATAAAATTTGGTATTCCAAGCACTTCCCACATCCAATGCCATGTGGCCCAACAGTACTCCCAAGTTGGAGCCCATTTTCCCTTCCTTTCAGTCTCCTGATACATGAGAGAGATAGAAAGACAGCCAGGAAGAATATTTACTTGATAAAACTTCCTACTCTACATATGGGAAGCAAAGGAATCTAACAGTCAACTACAACCAGGTATGGCAGTCCCCTTTCACTCTCACAGGATGAGGTAGTAAGTTGGTCATGAAAAGTCACACTTCCTTCTTCAGATCTCATTTTCCACTTATGGTCAATTCCTACTCTAGGATGCCACTGCCCCTGCCAGCAATCAGGTTCTCATCTGTGGCTGTCTAAAATCTCTCAGAGTCTGAGAACTACAAAGCCTGGTGCTGACAGCTGATAGGAGAGGAGATTCTTCCCCGCCTGCCACTATGTCCGTGAGTTTCTGTCTCTCTCCTTCAATATCCAGTTTCATGCCCCCACAATTCAACTAGACATTACCCTTATTCTGACATTTCTATGAAAATATTTTCCCTTTCCCTTATGGACGTATGTGCCAGCCACTGTGCTAAGTGCCTGGAATATAAAGAAAGGCCAAGGACAGTTCTTCCCCGCAAGGAGCTTACAATGGAATGGGAAAAAACAATATGCAAAAGGAAAAGGAAAAGCAGGGGAGGGGGCATGATGGGGAAGTCCAAGTAAGTGTAGTCTGGTGGGAAATGGAGATAGCTGACCGAGGTACCCTTCTTAAATAGACGTTCTGGGGATGGGTTGGGTGAGCTCTCTGTCATCTCTAATCAGATGGATGAAGGCATCAAAGGGGTAGACGGTACTGATTGAAGTGTAAATTCCAGGGTTGAAAAGATCTTGGATGAAAAAGTCCAGAAGAGTGTTACATCAATTCTGAAGAAGTGAGGTCATTACTGATTAGGGAATCAGGAAAAGTTTCATAAAATGGCATTTAAATTTGACTTTCAAAAATTGTAGGAATTCAACAGATAGAGAGGGAATAAAGATAGGGAATTTTAAGGGTGGGAAGGAAGGAAAAAAGAAGGAAGGAAAAAGAGGTATAAGGGAGGAAGAAAGCAGGGAAAGAATGGAGGAAGGGAGAAAGAAAGGAAACAAAAATTTATTAAATACCTACTTATGTGGGGAAACTAGGTGGTACAGTAGATAATGCTCTGGGCCTAGACTTAGGAAGACCTGAGTTCAAATTTGGCCTCAGACACTTCTTAGTTGTGTGACCCTGGGCAAGTCACCTAATCCTGTTTGTCTCAGTTTCCTCATCTGTAAAATGAATTGGAGAAGGAAAAGGCAAACTGCTCCAGTATCTTTGCCAAGAAAACTCCAAATGGGGTCATGAAGAGTTGGACACAGTTGAAATGACTGAATGACAACTATGTGCTAGGTATTTTACAAATATTATTTTATATTATGTATGTATATTTGATTCTCTTGATATCCTTTAGAATCAGGTGTTATTATTATCCCTTTTTACACTTGAGAAAACTGAGGTAGACAGATGAAATGATTTGCCCAGGGAAAAGTTACATAGCCAGTAAGTGTCTGAGGCTAGAGTTAATACTTACTAGCACTGTGACCCTGGGCAAGTCACTTAACTTCTGCTAAGTGAAAGTTCTGTTTAAGAAAAGAAAATTCTAACCAAGAACAGGCCTGAGGTAGACTGTTATCTACTTTGAAATTTTTCTGAGGGCTGGTATTGTTTGAGATCATAACGTCCTAGCTAAATTGTTACTTCTTTGTTTTTACCAATGACTTAGAATGAATATTTTGGAGCTTCAATGAATATGTGGTCTCTTCAATGTGAAAATGAGATGCCAATAAATTAAAGGTAGCCCCTTATCATATCAGGAGCTTCTGGGAAGTAGGAGGAAAAGAAAGACACAAGGATCATGAAAAGTGGGTGCTGTGAAGAAGAGCCCAGGAATGTGGCACTCCAAAGAGAGGTGCACACAACTTGGTTGCACCTCAGTAATGGTAAGGACACTGGCACACTCGATTAAGTATAATTGTAAGCAGTTGGAGCCTTGCTGAGTCACTAATCTACTTAAGGGGCGATCTGCCTGGTTGTAACTTGCTATTTACCTGAATTGTTTGCCTTGTGTTTCTTCTGAGACCTAGTGAATTTATCTCCTTTCTATTAACCCACTCCTACCCTCTTCCCCTCCCCCATTTCTGCCTGATGAATGGCCATGGCTTACCCATTCAGAATTTCCTGCTCTTTTAAGACCTTGTTTATTTGCTATTAGTACTTTTATAATGGGTTTTGTCTCTAGTTAAAGAGATAAGCTAAGTTTTATTGTGTTCTGAGTGTTTGCTATAGAGGAATGAAGTGGTTAGCAGAGTTTTTTCAGAGATCTATAGAGTAGAGAGGCCATTCTCTGATTAGGGGCTAGGCCTATAAGGAAAGGGATAGAATTCTTGCCTAGTCTGGGGGCTCTAAGCTTACTGAATTCTATGAATATTCAGCATAAGAAGCTCCATGAAAAAGCCCAGCAAAGGTATAAAAGAGAGCCCATGAGAACAACTGCCTTGAACTTTAAGGGAAAAAAAATCCAACAACAAACAGTTTAGCACCTACATTAAGCCCTCTAGTGACACAAAATGGGGGGGGGGGGCAGGGATTCATAAATAACAAAATAACAACCTTTGTTTAAGGTATAGGAATCACACATAGAAAGAGCACAGAGTAAATTGGCTAGTCCTAAACAAAGATTCAACTGCTCATATCATGTTATTTTATTCAAGCCTCTCTGGACCAAAAATTTAAAGGAAAAGTAATCTTGTTTAAGTAATAAAAGTAGAAACTGATATAGCACTCTACGAAGTTTGCCAAGCACATTATATATTATCTCCTTTAAACCTTACAAGGACCCTGTGAGGTAGGTGCTATTAGTAGTTTGATTTTCTTGGTGAGGAACTGAGTCTCTGAAGGACTGTGATTTGTCCAGGGTCATAAAGGTAGTAAGTATCAGAATTAGAACTCAGTTCTCTCAGTGTAGTACTATCTCAGCACCAGTGAGGTAACACTTTTTTTTTAAGCAATTGAGGTTAAGTAACTTACTCAAGGGTACACAGCCAGGTGTTTCTGGGTGGGTGCTAAGTGCCTGAGCCCGGGATTCGATCTCCAGGTCTTCTCAACACTGGAGCTGGTGCTCTTACTCGCTGTGCTACCTGGCCGCCCCAAGGTAACATGTTTTACTCTAAGGGTCCCAAGGAGTTAATGATCTTCATCATAGACAATTTTAATTATATGAAAGTTTTTCTTACATAAAGTTGAAATCTGCCTTGTTGCAACTTCTATCCATTATTCCTAGTTCTGAAGTTTGAGGTCAAGCAGAAGGAACCAAATCTTTCTGACACAGTGCTATCACCTGTTTTCTTCTTCCCACCATTATAACAGTCTAGAATCTTAAAATCTCTAAGCTGGATGGAACAATACAGGGAATTTTAGCCCAAGTCATGAACAAAATGTGTTTTTATTGAGATGCAGAAAATATATTTTCTCTAGAGAAACATTCAGCTTAATGTCACATTCCAGAAGAACTGTTGATCATCATTGCTATTTTAATAATGTGTATTGATATCTTTTGGTTTTTTATCACCTTTATTTCCTAAGGAATCCTTCCTTCCCCCTATGTAGAAAGTCATCCCTCACAACAAAGAATTTTTTAAAAAGAAGAAAAAAACAGTACATCAAAACTAATCAATACATCAACTGAGTTTAAGAGCACATGGGATGTTAAACTCATAGTCTCCATTATCTGTGAAGAAAGGAGGTACATTATCTCCTTTCTTTTGGGGTAAAATTAGTCATTATAATTATATAAGTGTTCCTTTTCCATTTTTTTTAATCTTGCCATGTACATCAATAGAGTTGTGTCCATGGTTTTTCTGGCTCTGTCTGATTCACTCTGCACCAGTTCACATAAATCTTCTTATGCTTTTCTGAGTTCTTTTTTTTTCTTTTTGGAGGGGGAAGGCTGGGCAATTGGGGTTAAGTGACTTGCCCAAAGTCAAATGGCTAGTAAGTGTTAAGTGTCTGAGACCAAATTTGAACTCAGGACTTCCTGACTTCAGGGCTGGTGCTCTATTCACTGCAATACCTAGCCTCCCCAGCTTTTCTGAGTTTTAACATTCATTATATCTTATGTCACAATAATATTCTATTAATTTCATAATACAATATCTTGAGCTATTTTCCAGTTCATATATATCTGCTTTCCTCCCTCTCCCAATGCCCCTCATTCTATTCCTTGCTGAAAAAGAGCTGTTTCAAATATTTTACTATATATTGGACTTTTTTGTTTTTTAATTCAGTGGGGGTAGATTCAATTCAATAAACATTTATTAAGCACCTGTTATGTGTCAGGCACTATGTTAAGGGCTGGGAATGTAAATAGGAAAAAGAAAGATAATCCTTGCCCTGAAGGAGCTTACAATCTAATGGGGAAACACAACCACCAGGTGATACTTGACTTAAGCCTTTGGAGGAAAATGCAGTTACCTAAAAAGTTTTGAGTTCTTTATAAAGGAAGTCTTTGGGATGAGTTTATTATTTCACTCTGCAGTCCTTTAATCAAAGCAGAGAGGCAACTGAGGGAGCTGGGAAAGTGCTGAGTATTAAAAATTGAGTCAATTTGCATGGTGAAGAGATTTCAGGTGATCACCCTATCCTGGGGCAAGCAAGATATTCCTGGAATCCAAACCAAGCAGAGTGACTGATGGAAAACAAGGGAGGAGGTTTCTGTCTACCAGTGGAATATCTGGGTCAAAGGATATAGTCATTTTAGCCATATTTTTTATTTTTAGCACAATTTCAGTTGCTTTCCTGAGAAAAAGTCTACTGCAGCATATTAATGTATTTGTCTTTCCACCGCCTCTAACACTTGACCATTCCCATCTTTTTTTTTTCACCTATGACAGTAAAAAGTGAAACCACACTGTTGTTTTGATTTATACCTCTCCCACTATTAGTGATTTTTCATATGGTTGGTAATAGTTTGCAATTCTTCTCTGGAGAAATGTTTCTTTGAATCCTTTTGATCCTGTTGGAGGAATGACTTATTCATCATCATTATTATTGTTAACAAGCAATTTCTCTTATGCTCTTTAGATCACTGCTATAGAAAAATGGCATTCACTCTTCCTCAGCCTCTCCCCCACTCCCCACACCCACCTTATAGTATCTATGGAGAGCATGATTTCCAAAAACAATTTTCATATTAGTTATATTCAATTAATACTTTTTGTGCATCTCAAAGGTTTTTGGAGTGTAACAACTCTGCTTTGTAAGTACTCTACTCGTAAATACCAATAAGATTTTAAAATAGAACCTGTCATGCTTTTATTCAAACATAACAAAAATGACAACCAGTCTTTCCCAGAACACAATGCCTTTCCACAGGAAAGAATGACCTTTGAATATTGTATGATTTTATTTTACAGTACCAGACATTGTAGATTACCGGATGGATAGTTTTCTTCCAAGAAGTCCTGTTAGCAGAACTTTAAATCTAAATCAAGTTATTACATAAAGCCTACTTTTATGACTCTTAAGCAAACAAGCAATACAAGTGTGAAAGTGAAAGAACACAGTTCTTGCCATTCACAAAACCTAAAAAATAAATATCAACTTACAAAAGAACCTACTTTGGGACACTAAGTCTAAAGCTAGAAGAGATTTCAGAGGCCACATACATAGTCCAACCATCCCAGTTCCCATGTAGACAGAGGAAGAAACTGAATTTCAGGAAAATTAATTGACTTGCCCAAGTCCTCTGACCCCAAATAGGATATGTTAAGAAAAAATGTCTAAAAGAAATCAAAATTCCTTTACCTTACCTTATGGCTGTGTGCTCAGTGTTTGCTAAAACCATAAATAAAGATTTTTTTAAAAATGAGTTAAGTTCATGTGAGAATCACAAGCTATAGCCAGCCCTAGTATGAACTGGAGTGTGTAATTATGATAAGGTGTTCCCATCTCCAGAAGCCTGGTTGTAGCTGCGTCTGTATCCTTCTGGTATCTATATATATGCACAGAGAAAGCAGTCAGTTAACAGTATATTTCCCGACATCCAGAAGTTTGGCACAATGTCATCAAACTATCCAGATATTTGAATGAGATCTTTGATTTTCAATTTTTTTGGTGACGTTCAAATATAGCTTGTTAGAATTTAAGGAGCTTTGGCAAAAGTTCACCTAGACAAGGGCTTTTAACCTCGAGTTCAAGAACTGTTTATGAACTGTGCTCCATGAATTTGGCTAGGAAAAATTACATCTTTATTTTCACTAATATCTAAGTGAAATTTGAAATTTCCTTCAAGTTTGAATTAAAAGGTAATATTCTGAGGAGTTCATAGGTCTTACCAGATTGCCAAAGGGTTACACGAAACACAAATGTTTAAGAATCCTTGACCTAGAGCTGAAATTTCTCTTAGGCTCAGTCGAGGGTGGTTTGGGCTTTCCATTGTGGTAAGGTTTTAAAATTGAACATTGGGTTTCCATTGTACTAAAGAAAAAGAATCTTTTCTTCCCTCTGGAAAGAAAAGTATTTGCCTGGTAAAATCAGTCTTGGGCTGTCACAGTCCTCTGCTACCATGGCTAAATGTTGTTTGGAATACTCTGGCCTTAATGCCCCTATCTCCTGTGGAATTGCTCAGACTGGTAGTAGATTAGAGCAGAAAGAGGTGCCAGTATTATCTGTGTGAGTGTTCCAGGGGTCACACTACACTAACAAGCCCGCCCCAGTCAGGATGACAGAATCCAGCTGCTGGCTTTCAGGACCTTCGATAGAGTCAGAAGGTTCCACTTAATGGAGGGGATATGTCTCCAGAGATTAGGTATTCTAACTAGTTTCTTTCCACCTCTGGAAAAGTGGCTAGCTCATCATTATTGTCTTCATTTTTAGGAAGGACCTACATGTGAAAGCATTTACCTGTTTAACCCCATGAACCTAAAGGCAACTTGTAATACCATTTAAAATACCAAAAATCGGGCTTTGACTTCACTGACTCTTGAGTAGTAGTGCACTAATGAGCTATTTAACAATAAGATAAACATTTAATTTTTTAAATATCCATGAATTCTCCAAAACTAAAAAAGGAGTGATTTAAATTTTTCACAAGTTAATTATTATTATATTTTTCATTCTAATAGTGGTCATAATTGAAATATTCAAAAAGCTAGTACAGGTTTTATAAGTTATATGCAGCATCCTGAATCAAGATAAACCGTATTTTCTTCTATAATAAAATGAAACATTTTTATTTTGTGAAAATAATTTGTTACTTAGATGAAAATAAAGTCCTCACCCCCAGTGTTTTGGTCCAGTCTATATGAAAAGGCCTGATTCAGATGAAACTAACTTCGAGGTTTTAAGCAACGTGACTCTCTTTAGTTTACCTTTGAGTTTCTGGAATCTTAAGTCCAAAGACAGGGAAATAGGAATCATTATTTAGCCAGCAGAGGGAGATAGAGCTATCTGATGACTCTGTAGCACATCACACAAGAACATAGCATCCTTTGTAAATGAAGAGATGTTAATACTCAACATCAGGAGTACGAATGTTTTCCCTTAATACGATGGATAGATAGAATGGACAAAATAATTCCCCCAATACAGTGGATAGAATGCACAAAATCATTCAAACTCTTTCAAAGAATGAGGCACAATAAAGTTATTGATCTTTTAAAACAGGCACAGATTAATGTTTGTTTCTAAAAAAGTTCAAATACCATGCTTGTTTATTCAGGCACCACATTTTGAACCATTAGCATGACTTTATATTACGTAGTATTTTAAATTCTGAAGCACATTTGCCTCTATCGTCTAATTTAAAATTAGCCTTACTCTGCCCCCATGTAAGGAAGTGACTCTTTAAACCCAAGGATTTGTTGTATATAGCAAATGGAACTTCATTGAATACATTTATCTTAGTAACCACTATAAAACTTAATAAACCTAAGGTTGACCTTTAAACCTTTATGAACTAAATAAAAATAATTCTGAAAGATTTAAATAAGAAACCAAAACCTTCTAAGAAATCAAAAGCATTTTTGTTTCTGCTTGAATTATTACATGCCAAATTAGTATCAGAAATGATTATAAGGACTACCATTATCCTCAAGACTGCCTAGGATTTTGCAGATAAACAGGATTTGTGAATGCCTGGGCTCAACTATAAAACCAGTGGGGGAGATCAGATTTTATTTTAGCTGCTTCTTTACAATGGCACATGCAAACTTTGAGCTCTTTGAGGGCTTAGGACCATGTGTCTTATTTCTTTTAAAGAATCTAGTCTTACTTCACAATGAATATTTAGAGATTCTTTCCCATTGTCTTAATGGTGATAACCTGAGAAACTTCTAATCTAACACAGTACTTCTGTTTTCTTGCCTAATAAGAATGTTTTATAATCTGCCACCAATGATAGTTGATGCTATTAAAGATGCTGATTTGATTCTGTATGATGATTTATATATATCATATATAATATATACATATATTATACATATGTATATAATACATACAATTTTATATTATGTTTCAAGTGGAAAAGAATAGGGATACAAAAAGTTGGGCAGAAGCTTGAGCCCAAATTTCTTGGGCAAATAATTTTTTTTTTATTTTTAAATTCAAAAAAGTGCTGTTTTCCTAACTTGGCTCAAAAGTACAAGCCAAGTTAGGAAAAAGGGCTATTGTCATTTGCTGAATCTAGCATAGTGGGGAATCTGGGCTGTTGCCCTGATCACTCTCAACACAGGCATTTTTTTATTTGAGGCTTGGTTTTTGTCCTGAGTTGATCACTCTTATAAATTACATACAAAAAGCCTATTTATGGGGCCATCTATCATTAACATGTAGAGAAATTCTTGTTCTTTTTTTCTTTCTAATTTAAGAAGGAAAGCTGGAGTAATTAGACTTGACTATGTGGAATTTCCCATGCATTTTATCAAAATTTAAATAAAGAAGCCATTTTTTACTTAATTTCTACAGACTTTTATAATCAAGTTTCCTTGTATTTTATTCTTTTTGGGAAACTAACCCAACAGAAATATTAAACTGGAGAAAAGTCATATTTAATTAATAATGATAATAATTTGCCTATCAATTTTTCTTAAGTGGAGTAAAAATATTAAGAGTTTTAATAGTGACATTAAAGTCCTTAAATTTCAAAATAAATTCCATCCAAAGCCTAATGCCATCATGACATATTCGGCAGTTCCTTGTGCTCCTTTTCTCCATATCCCATATGCCTATTTTTTCCTTTTTCCATCCTGGGACATCATTTCCATTCCCTTCTCTTATCCTCCAGTTTGTAATTTCCTTCGTATCATCACCTCCCTTTGTCAAATAAGTCATCTCAATCCTCCCCCTTACTAAATCATCTCCCATATCTCCTCTTCCACATTGACCTGCCAGCTGTAGAGGGTGTATGAAGTCCTTACAGAGCTCTGCCACCTACAGTTTCAGCCCAGTTCCTCTTTCTATCATTCTGGGGCTAAAGTCAATTTTAACTCTTGAAGCTCAAAATTTATGCCAGACCTCAAGAAACTCAGAATTTATGCCAGGTGTTGACTCAAGGTTGACTATGTGGCCACTTTGCTATACATAACTTGGTTTGGGCTATCACCACAATTATAGGACTATAAACTATAATATGGAAAGGAAAATGACCATACAAAGTAAATGATACTGAGGGATTGGGTTGAACTATTTCCTAAGTGGAATTTATGATTACATCTTTGAAAGGAAGGACTTATTTTTAATGGTTTTTCACACTTTTTGAAATGCCAAAAATCATTGTCACTTAACATTTATTGGGCTCTCAGAGAAGAGACCTACTATGTTAAGTCAACAAGCATGTATTTAAGTGCTTAATATGTTCTAGGCATTGTGCTAAGTGCAGAAAAATGTAAAAAGACAGTCCTTGCCCTAATACAACTTACATTATCATGAAAGAAGAGAACACATAAAAGGGAGCTAAAAATGGGGCAGGTAGGGTGGGAAAGTGGTGGGAGGCAGGGTTCAGGGCATGAGAGAGAAAGTCCTGTGGAGATGCCTCAGCAATGCATCCTGGAGAGAAATGAAGATGTAGTTGACCCCTGGGACTCCATCTTAAAATAGAGGTTCTGTGAAGAACCAGTCAATCAGAGGGAGAAGCCATGGGGCAGAGGGTATTTCCAATGTGAGAAGTAGTTCAGGGGTGGAGTAAACATCGAAGGGTATAGCATAAAGGTGTCCTCAATCTTCCCCCTCCACATACCCATAACACTCCAGAGTATAGCCCTAACCAGATTAAAATGTAGGTACCGTCTGATTTTAAAATACGGGATTTAATACATGTGTACATATATACATTATGTATACACATACATACATATATACATACACACAAACATGTAGTTTTCTAAGTCACTGTGTGGCCTACAGGGATCCTTATTATATGGTGCAGTGGACCTCATTTCTACTCTTGAGTTTGACACTGCTGGCTTAGAGGTTCTGATAACATAGTAGAGAAAAATTTGATGAGTCAGGAATACAGCCTAGAGAAGAATGTCATGTCCTTTATATCTAGTAGATTACTATTTTGGCAATCGAATTCAATTTCTAATAAATGTAAGTATGCACATACATATGTGCATGCATATAGCATGTATGTATACATATTTGATAGGGACATATATGTACATATCTATCTATATGTACATCTATCATTTACTTGTATTTTTACATTAGGCATTTCTTGTTAATTGTACCACTCCATCTATATCACTGAACCTTTCCTTGCTAAAAAGGACATTTAAGTGAGGCCAACAGAGACAGCAACTATGTCTGATAGGGTATGCCTTATTACATATTCATTACTGTCACCTCTCCACTGAGGAGAGCAAAGTGTATTTTTTGTTATTCATGATGGATATTGTACATAATAATTCATCAGAATTCAACTGCTTTTAAGTGCTATCTACATTATTGGAGTTCTTGGATGCATGTATTAGTCATTTTGCTTTCTTTATATCACTTTTTGTGTCTCTCCATGTCTTTGCTTTTCACATATCTGTTGTTTTCTAATGGTGCTACCTTCCATTATATTTGCATCCCATATTTATTTCAGCCATCCACTATATGATCATTTTGTTTTTAGTTCTTTTGCTACTACAGTGAGTGCCACCATGGGCATTTTGGCTAACACATTTGAAAATTATAACCCAATTTGAAAATATTTTGCCCACTGGCTAGAAGGAATGGGTAATTTAAAAAAATATATTATTCAGCTCTAAAGTAGTTTGCCTTTTTTCTCACTTCATTGAAGATGAACGCTAACCTGAAAGATAGAATATACACAATGCCCCTAAGGTGTGACATCTGCTTTAAACATCTCATTTAGATTCCTACATCACTGTAAAGTTTAGAGAAGTGGGTTCCTTTATACTTTACAGATGGAGGAAACTGAAGAACAAAGGAATCAAATAATTTTTTCCAAGTTTACTAACAGCTTAGTACTAGAAATATTTTTTTTTATTCTTTGCATGCACTGAATTTTTTTTAAATACCATGTTTTGTTTTTCTGTTATAGTACCTCTCTCTTTTCTATCCAGTTTTCATTCAAATTCTCTCTTTCTCTATATTTGGTAATGTTAAATGCATAAACCAATCTATGATCTCATCCACATGGTCATTTCCAACTCAGGTTATGGACTGCAATCCTTTCCTTGCCATTGTGCAAGTCTAGTAATTCTTCCATAGAGAAGCTACCCAATATTCTGGAAGTCTACTGCTAGGTTCTTAAATATTATAAAAGTAAATTGTGATACCTGGGCTATTCTTCCATTATGACATTCTGACGACCTCATTATTCCTCTACTCAATAAACTCTAGTACCTCCCTATTTCCTCTTGAAAAAAAAATATAAACTGCATTATTTAGCTTTTAATGTCCTATAAAAAATCTGGTTATGCCATAATCATTTCAATCTCATTTACATGACTTCCTTTTCATCACTCTACAATCCAGACAAACTGGCATTTTCTCTATGCCTCACATATGGCACTACATTCATCTCCTGTCTCTGTGTCTTTGCAAGGGCTGTCCCCCATTCATAGAAAACACTTCCTCTTTATAGCAGTCTCACAGACTAGTTTCCTTCAAAGTTTAGCTCAATTGCCAGCTTTTATATGAAGTCCTTCCTCATTCTTCCAACTGCTTTATTCGTGTTTTTTTTCTCTTTATCATTAATCTGATATGTGATTCCAGAAACAATGTGGTATGGTGGATAGAGAGCTGACTTTGAAGCTAGGTTGAACCCTGCTTCAAGTTCTGACTCAGACATTTTCTCGGAACCTGTCACTCTCTAGAGCCATAAGTTTCAGAGGACCTGCTTTGACAGAGGGAGTGTTCGTGATAAATCTCTTTGTATTACAGAACTCACAATTCAATTCTTATGCTCATCCCTGTGTACTTGGGATCTCTACTGGAACGATGTAAGCTCTTCAAGGGTAGGGGCTGTTTCATTCTTTGTACTTGTATCCCCAGTGCCTAGCACAATTCCAGGCTGAATAAATACTTACAGACTATTCACCTCATAAATGAGAAATCTGTCTCCTTTTTTGTTTACGCATTTCCCGAAGGATATCTTCCATCACACGTCCAGTTCGTCAGTCATTGTTAGTAATGCACTACAGCCTACTGCCATTCATCCCCTCTCTATCGCTCTTTGGTCAATGTGGATTCCTCAGAGATTATGGTATTTCATGGTGTACAGACAAATAGCACCACCGGAAGAATACTGTTACTAAAACATGGAGGTTTGTGTCAGAGAACAGTTTGGGATCTTAAAAAGGGTAGCACAATTTCCAAAATGGAGTTCACCTACCCTTCTTGCTCCTGTTCAATTCTGAGCTCAAGTTATCATCCATCTGTGTCCAAGATGCGAGTTGGTGTGGTATCATGAGCCTGCAGTCAGGATGAGTTCACTACGAATTCTGCCTCAGGTAACTACTAGCTGAAAGTGCCTGGGCAGCTCATTTAACATCTCTGGCTCTCAGTGCCCTTCTCCATAACAGAGATTATTAATTTCTAGCCAATAATCATAACTACCTTTATTATATTTTACTAAGCTCCAAAAGTGTGTTAAAGTAAGACAGGTATAATATCCAACAAATTTGTTCTACAATTTGAATTTCTACAGAAAGTTGACTGAAGCTATAATGTCTAGGACTATCATATTACAGTAGTCATTTGTGAATATTTGATAATTGATTGAAGTTGTGTATCCTCAGGGATTAATATGGGACAGTAGAAACAGCACTGGATTTGGCGTCAAAGGATGTGGGTTTGACTTTGAGCAAGTCACTTGTCCTCTCTGGATTTCTCAGCTTTGTCACCTGTAAAAAAATAAGGGTGTTGAATTAAATGGTCCCTAGTGCCCCTTCCAGCTCCAAATTTAAAAATAAACTGGTTATCTCAAAAGGAACAGGCCAATGGAGTCATTTTTGTTGCCTTGTTGCCAAAGAGTGACTCAAACAGTTGGTATTTCAAGATTAAGCAGGAAGCAAAGGAGGAAACCCAAACTAGAAAGGTGACAGCCCATTTTTACTACGAGAATATCATGATGGGTCAGAATTGTTTACTAGCTCTCTGTCTTGACTCTCTACTTAAGGATAAAATCCTTGGGGCAGACACTACTTTTATCCATCTTACTGACCTAACTGCTGTTGCATAAATACAAACTAAATGATCATAGAAGACATGAGTGATGTGTGTGTTGTACAGAATTTTATTGAAACTTTTCACTTTACTATTACAGATATTAGGAATATCCTTGGTCAAACATGGATTAGATGACCTCTGAGATCCTCTCAATTATGTCATCTTAGGGAAAGGACTGTGTTATTAATTCAACAAATATTCAGGAACACTGACAATATGAAGCATGCCAGGAGCCAGAGAAATGTAAAAACAGATGATATGATTCCTGCCTTCAAGAAGCTTATATCAAACCTTCCCTGAACTCTTCAGGTAGAATTGGAACCTTCCTAAACTGATTTCCTGGCACTTAAAGTACGTACTTCACAGGACCATAGATTTAGAGCTAGAAGGGAACACAGAGGTCACGTAGCCTATCCCCCTCATTTTATAAATAAGGACCCCGAGGACAAGAAATGAAGTCACTACTTTGTTCAAAGTCATACAAACAAAAGAGTAACAGACAATTTAAATCTGGGCCAAATTCCAACCTGGTGTTTTTCTACCTGTACTATCTGCCTTTTGCCATCACATTTTATTTTATTTTATTGCTTTTGTTAGGGGGGGAAGACAGAGCAATTGGGGTTAAATGACTTGCCCAAGGTCACATGGCTAGTAAGTATTAAGTGTCTGAGGCTACATTTGAACTCAGGTCCTCCTGACTCCAGGGCCAGTGCTCTATTCACTGCACCACATAGCCACCTCTATGCCATCTCATTATTATCTACTAATTTGTATTACATTTATCTGTGCACAAAAGTAAACACCTCTCCTGAAGGAGTTGTCATTTGAGTGGGACTTTGGAAAATGATTATGGTGTCAACAGGCCTAGACGTGGGGAGGAAGGTATTTTAAGGATAAGGAGCAGGCTAAACAAATGTAATGGGATGAGAGAGTACAGGATGTTTAAGAGGATAAAATGAACTGTCCAATTTGGCTGGGACATAGAGTCCAAGGACAAAGTAGTTTGAGATAAGATTAGAATGGCAGATTGGAACCAAATTGTAGAGGGCCTTGAATGGCTGATTGAGGAAGAATACAAGTTTTATTCAATAGAAATTGAATAATAAGCAATTGAATTAAATAGCCACAATAATATTGTCAGGAGAATAGCATAACTGAATCTTTGAATTGAGACCAATTAATATTCTTCTGTTACTACTACTACTACTACTACTAAACTACAACTACTACTAAGTAATGTCCTTTTTCTGAGACATATTACATTTAAGAAGACAGTGATAATTAAGATTTATATAGCATGCTTTATAAATATTATCTCATTTTATCCTCATAACCTTGGAAGGGAAGTGTTATTATTCTCTCTATTTTATAGATTAGGAAACTGAGTGAGATCTGCCCTGAGTGACACAGCTATTAAGTGTCTAAGGCTGGATTTGAACTCAGGACTTTCTGACTCTAGGTCTAGTCCTCTATCCACAGTACTACTTAGCTATTCACAAGAGACAGAATTGCTACATCTCAAGTACAATTTATGATAAAGTCGGTTCTGCTGCATCCTTTGTCAATTTGTTGCTACATTTTCCAGAAGCAGTTATTAGAAACTAAATACTCCTTACTACAGCCTTGCAACACCCAATACACTTTGTATGCTATTCTTAATGTCCAGTTTTCCACTGGCACCTCTTGTTGCAAGGTATCTTTTCCAGGATGTAATCCCTATTGTGTTGTTAGTATTTTTTCCATGTCTTGTTCCAGGGGGATTTTTAATTGTACAGAAGGACTGGAATCAAATTTTTTCAGAATCAGAGGTCATGCACATTAGAAATATGGTATGACTTAAACCTGGATTCTTTTGGTATAGAACACAGTCCGAAAGTTTTCTTCAGCAAGAACTTAACAGTTTTGCATTTGACAGCAGTGCCAAGATTTCCCTCTATTCCTGGCCCCTTCATCTGCTACCTATCAGGAGTAAGAGTGAAGAGAAAGGAGTGGATAAATACATGAAGGAAACAAATCTATTATTTTTCATAAGGATTTCTAGTCCAAAGTCTCCTTTTCCATACTCCAATCCAGCTAGTTTAACTTGCAGACATTGTCAAAGGCATTTTATAACTGTCTAAAGCCATTAAGTCTGTGAAATATCACTATTTTTCCTATAATCTACTAAATGTGCAAGAAATGCATCAGGCATATGTTTTCATAGAGAGCTTCCTGCCTAACTTTATTAGAAACTGTACAATTAGATTTTATATTAGTTGAAGTAAAATATTCTAAACAATTATAAAGCCTTATACTTGGAAGGAAAAGATCATTGTTTGGGATGAAGATAAGATTGGGTGCAATCTGAGTTAGAGACAAATGGATTTTGGAAATGATATGAATAAGATGTAGAAGCTGGGATTCTAAAATAAAGCCAGGGCTACAGAGAGGGATAGATGCTTAGAGGGAGGGAGAAAAAGGGACCAAATTATTACTCATCATATCCAGTCATTTATTCTCTTCTGGATATATATATATATATACACACACACATATATATTTATTCTTTTTACCTGGCACATAAAAAGCACTTAAAAGTGCTTTTAATTCATTAATTAATTTTTACTTTTCTTTCTTTTCCCTCCTTTTCCTCATTGTTGTACCTACTCTGTCTATTATATATACAACTGTTCCTATGCCTTCAAGATCCTTCTGTCCTAAAGTCATGTCTGGGAGTAAATTTGAAAGAGCTCTGAAGTATGACATGTCCAGTGAAGGTTTCCTTTGTTATCCAGTCTCTGTAACATAGTAGGTACTTAATGCTTGTTAATGATTTTCTTATTATTAGCATCAGAGAAGATGCTAAGTGTCCAGTTAGCATGTGGTGAAGAGTGCCTTGGTAATGTTTCCATAAGACTTTGTCAGTCACTTGTTCAATCAAAGATGCCAGGGACCAAGCCTTAGAATTGGCTGATATGGAGAAATATCAAAGAAAAAGGAGACACAAGTCCTCAACCTTATAGTCTAATGACAACAAGGTAAACACATGAAAAAGGCATGAAGAAAACATACCAAAGCACCCCTATAAACACATTGCGAAAAGAAAAGCCACATCTGTATAGAATTACATAGTAAGTTCTCAAATGTTAGAATGAATGAAGTGACTGCATCTGGTTAGGACTAGTCAGGGAAGAAGGCTTTGAATTTTGCCGGTGAAGGGAGCCCTTGAAGAGTGATCTCCAAAAGGATGTGACCATATGTATAAAGTAGGTAAGATGGTACACAAGTGTGATCAGAATGAATAATAATTCATTCTTATATATATATATATATTCATAATTTCCTAAGTCTTTTCTTCACAACTCCCTCTGAACTAAATAGCATAAGTATTATTGCTTGTATTCTACAGATAAGGAAACTGAGACTCCAAGGGAAGTTAAATGACTTGCTCAAGGCCACACAGCTAGTAACTGGCAAAATTGGGACTTGAACCCCAGTCCTTTGACTCTTGGTCATCTTCATTTCACCATTCTATGTTGTCCCTCAAATTTAATTATCTCAAAATTGGCTTATAATTTACATGTGCTAAAATAGGCAGAGTAGTCTACACTTGGGCAATTTTCAAGGTAAAATTTCATTCTTTTTGCCCTTTCCATCGGCATGTCTGGATTCCCCCCACTCCCCCTCCCCCACTTCTCTATTCCTTCCCTTCTATAATTTGGCCCAGATTGCCTACATCAGATGTGTGTAGCAGATGTGGAGAGGAGACACAAAGCCCAGATAAGGCAGAAGGTAATAAGAATTGTTTAGCAGGCTACCCTTTGGAGGAGCTGCTCTAGGAGGGCCACCAAGTGATAAATCCTCTGGACAATACTCCAGAGCACACATATCTAACACCATCTGATATCACAAAAGGTCTCAAAAGACAGTTAGCAGGTTTTGTGGACATCCTTGAAGTAAAAATCAGTGAAAATAACCTTTCTCGATACTGATTTTTGGCCAAGGAATTAAAACATCTCAGTCTTTACAGCTAATAGCAAAATAGAAGGCTTTTGGACTCAGAAGTAATTTGATAGATTTTTGTGATTCTTGTTGTAGTCTTTATGAATGCCGCTTCTCTAAAAATGAGAAGAAAGGCTATTAGACTTCCTTGAGTCTTCCTTTACAAAGTATTTATATTTCAAAGTCACAGAAGGAGAGGGAAGAGAAGGGAAGGAAAAAAAACATTTATATAGCACCTACCATATGGCACTCTCCTTTTATCCTCACAAGAACCCTCACAACAATAGGTAGATACTATTATTATCATCATTTTACAGTTAAGGAAATTGAGGCAAACAGAGATTAAATGACTTGGCCAAGGTCATACAGTTAGTATCTGCAGCTGAATTTGAATGCAGGTCTTCCTGACTCTGTGCCTGGTGCTCTATCCATAGTACCACCTAGCTGCCTCAATAAGATGAAATCTCATTATTTCTAAGAATTTCTTGTAGAGAAGAAAAAAGAGAAAAGTATTATTCTTTTAATAATAATTTTAATTATTAGCACTAATCTTATAGCAAATGGAAGAATGCTTCCTTAGATTGCAGCAACATGGGAACTCTGGGACCCTAGTTATGGTTAAAAGTCAGTATCAATGAGTCCATATTCTCTGAACTTCCCTGTGAAAAAAGTGAATTCATGGAATTTACTAGAATTCAACGATGTTTCACACATACTAAGAGAAAAGCCTTCCTTTAAGAGGGAAGAGATTTGAGAGCACAAGGAGAACAGTTGGGCATATAATGGACAGAGTGGACATAACAGTAGAGGAAGGCAAAGAGAAAAGCAAAGACAGAATGGAAAAATGAATGAGCGGGGAAAGGGAATATAGACAGAGACAGATAGACATATGCATGGTGCTCTACACATAGTAGGTGCTATGTTACACATAGCACCTACTATATTGTCAAACACTGTGTTAGGCAGTTTACAAATATTCTCTTATTTGATGAATGATGAATGAATCAGTGAATGAATGAATGAAGCTAAAAAAAGTTCTTTGCTCTTTAGAAAGAAGTGTTCCAGTTTTGATGAAATATTGATCAATTATACTCCTCAAGCGAGAGTATCAAATAATATTGCATCAGGGTTTCACTATATCGTTAATAAAAATAGTGTAGACTGTAAGCTCCTTGAGGGTAGGGGTTGATTCCTATGTATCTTTGTCTCTTTTTGTATTCTCAGTTTTGAGCATAGTGCTTGGCATATAACAGTTGCTTAACAAATGCTTGTTGAATTGAATATAAGCAGAGCAGACTGATTTAATCAGGGAGACCATGCAAAGACACAGGGCTGATTTATTTCTCTTTTTAAGACTTAAAGCATAGTACACAAGATGGGGAGGGCAAGAGGGGCCAGGAGGAGAAAGGTGATCATTTTGAGTCAGCTCACCCAAACTCATCAAGTCTGGGTTTAGAAAATGTAGCATTTCTTTGATTTTTAATTGTTCCTGCATTACTTGTGAGACATGGCCACATGAGCAGAGTTTATGCTATTATGTTGTCAGGCTTCTGATAATGGGGAGGACTGTTTGTTTAGACTGTGCAGCTCTTCACTTTAATTCACCCTGGCTCCAGTGTGACATGTTAAAACTGCTATCAATGGAAAATCCAAATTTCCCAGCAAGACTTAAAACAACAGCAACCCCTGTGAACCGAAATTATCTCCTGTTGAGGCTAATTACCTTAGTACACTTAAGAAAGCAATGTTATAGGAAATCGGCTTCCTCACAGTCCCTCCAGTTCTGTGAAAAGCCTGAGGTTGATATGAACGTGGGTGATGGCTGTTTGCTTTTATTACATCTTTTTTTCATTATTAGTGTAGGTGTGAAGAGAAAGACATGAAGCGGAAATGACATGTTATGGTGGTTTTAATAAACTAACAAATTAGGGGAAAAATCTATGATAGTAATAATGATCATAAGCATGTAGAATAATGGCCATATTTCCATAGTGCTTTAATTGAACCATTTCATGTTTTATAAAAAACAAACACTGGAAGGATTAGCATTCAAGTAAAAGAAATAGAACCAGTGAAACATTCAATTATTTTGCAAGCAAATGTGGATTATTTCAAAAATAGAGACAAATAATTTCCCTTGGCTTATCTTTTTTTTTTCCCCTGATGGCCCACTACCAAAAATCTATTTCCTTGTTAGCTAGAGAAAGTCTGCTCTTCTTTGTTCATTCCAACAATGAAATACTCTTTAATTTAATTTATTTTTATAAATGATACACCAGGAAATATTGCCCTTAAATTATTAGAACACTCTATATAAGGGCAAATGTGCAGATTGACTTCTATTCTCATAGATCAATGAGACAAAGTTAGTAAGAAATTAATAAAGTATTATTCTCATTAATTAAAAGGCATATGAATGGTATATGAAGATGCTGATGGGTCATGCCTGAGCCCACTGAAAGAAACTATTCTATCTATATATTTGTTTTTGTTGTAGTTATTGTTGTTGGGTCATTTTCAGTCATGTCTGACTCTTTTTGACCCCATTTGGGATTTTCTTGAAAACGACACTGGAGTGGTTTGCCATTTCCTCCTCCAGCTCATCTTGCAGGTATGGCAAACAGGATTAAATGATTTGCCCAGGGTCACACAATTAATAAGTGTCTGAAGGTGGATTTGAACTCGGGAAGATGACTCTTCCTAACTCCAGATTCAGGATTCTATCTACTGTGCTACCCTTTTATATTAGATATTTTCAAATGTGTATTAACTTTTTCATCCCACTCATATTTAGAAGACTAGGATCTTCAAGTCTTTAGCAATGCAGATATTACCTAATTTACTTTCTAAGTGTGTTCATACACCTTAATTGACTAACCTAACTAGGGGACCTTGGGTTAAATAACTTGCCTTGACTTGTTTACTAATATAAAAATAGAAGTTTAGATAATCTTTAAGGTTCCATATTTCTCAATCTATCAATCTGTGTACAAGGTACTCTGAGATTGTTAGTTCCATTTTTTGTAAAATGGGGATAATAATATTTACATATAGCAGGGATTTAGAGTGACCTGATAGGTAGTTTAGATGAAGTGATCACCCCCACCTCAAACTGGGACTGTTTCCTTAGTCATTATCATTGAGTTCTAAGGCTATCAAGTGGTCCAGGGGATAGAGTGCTGTGTTTAGAGTTAGGAAGACTCATTTCCCTAAGTCCAAATTTGGTATCAGGCACTTACTCACTGTGTGACCAACCCTGTTTACCTCAGTTCCTCATCTGTAAAATGAGCTGGAGAAAGAAATGGCAAACCATCCTCCATATTTGCCAAGAAAACTCCAAATGGGATCATGAAGAGCTAGACACAACTACAAAATGACCAAACAGCAAAAATTAAACAATTAGCTCTTCATATAGAATTTCTGAGTCAAAGTCCTCACAATAATGTTATATAAACAAGTCACATGACAGTCTCATTACTAAGAATGTCTGCCACTGAATCTCATCGTACTTCACTACCTTGGTCTGTTAATTGATGTCTGAAACCCTGCATTCACATCCTAACTCTAGCACTTTCAACCTGTATAATCACAGGCAAATCACTAAATCTCTTAGGGTCTCAGTTTTCTTATCTAGAAAATGAGTGGATTTGATCTAATGATATTTAAAGTCTTTTAAAGTACCAGAACACTGTGATTCTAAGAACTTCTTATTAGCAAAGCATCAACATAGCTACATGGGTCAATCTCTCCAGAGGTTCAACGAAAATGGAAAATAGAAGTATTTAAAGAGAAGATATACTTGAAAACTATTACTAAAGCATTCCTTAGTCTTATCTTCTCCAAGATGAAGAACTTGAATTCCATTAATCTTTCCATGGTTAATTATGGGTTCGTGGTCTCACCCATGTGAGATGGTAGAAGAAGACCACTTCCTCTACTAGTAGAGGTTATAAACTCTCCATGATTTTTCTTCCCATGTGATTCTAATCCATGTCTTTCTATAGCTTCTTCAAAGAGAATTATGAAATAACACCCTTTCTCTGGTTCATTTAACATTTCATGGAGACCAGCATATCTTGTACTCCATCTATCTCTCTTAGTATGACTGCTCTACCTACTTTTCTAATCATACATATGCTTGATTCTGTCTTTCATGACACTTATCAAAAGGAAATCTTTGCTGGTGATACAATGAAAGCTTCTTCACCAAGTATCTTCCATGCGACTTTCTTCTGGGTTACAAGCAGTTTTAATTCTTCTGAGGTATTCTGTGATTTGCAGCAATAACTTTTTCTTGGAAGAAAATGGCATTATAAATATGAGCTTTTGTAGCAGCATGAAGTTTGGGATCACTGAAAGTGTTGCAGAATTTCTTCAACGTAAAATAAAAAAAAACCTGATTTCCTATTTAATTCTAAGCCTAGCTCTTTGTCAATTCCTATACAAAACATGTGCATTGATGATAGTCTAACTCACTGGGCTGACCGGTCAACTACATCTTATGTTCTTTACATATTATGTCTAATTTTTTAAACTCTTTAACAATATCGGTAACTTTTCTGTATATTTGATACATTTCCTCAACTTTCTACAAGTATTTAGTGTGTTTTCTATCCTTTCCTTGTGGTCAAGATAAGACGACTGTGAACTAGATGATGGTTCCGTTAGGTAGATTTGAAACTTGACTGATTAGAACCAAGAAGTAATTATTAACAAATTAATGTTGGTCTGGGTTAATGTCTTTAGTAAGGTGACCCCCAATCTGACATTAATCTTATGTTATTTGAGATTCTATCAATGAGAGGAAGTATGGTACAGTGGAAAGATTGTTGGGGAAGATGCTGGTGTGCTAGGATACAAAGGATCCCAGATCCCCCATAAAGATTTCAATCTGATAAAAGATTAAAAATATCACCACTTGATTCCCCTACCCAGCCCAGAAATCTATAGAGAGACCCTGAAGTCCTACAGAAATCCTGAGATGGACAAGTCATTGTGGCTTCAGGGTAGATACAGAGGACAGGTGCCTTTGGAGGTTTAGCACTCTCTCTCTCTGAGCCCAGGAACAGCTAGTACTTGAAGTCAGCTTGAGCCTTTTCCAAAGCCATGACTGAAGGAATCCAGCTCTGGAAAGCAATTTTTGGACATTCTAGATAGGACCAACATGGTACTCCTTTCTTTTCTGAGTCTCATCAAACCCAGCCCATCCTGAGCCCAAGGGCAGCTTTCTGTAAAGAAGCCCATGGTTAAAGACACCCAATCAGAGAAAGGAGCTTCAGGTTGTTGGGAAAGGTAGGGAAGGTGATCCACCATTGCTCTAGTGATGAAATTCTGGAAGAAAAGTTGAAGGTAAAATCCTGCCTGAGTAGTACCATAAGCCTGGGGTGGGAATAACAAAAGGGAAGGACACCTTCTGTTGTGGTTCCAGATGTAGAATTTTGCATGTGATCTCAGATGAAGTCACTGAATTTTTAGTTTTTCTTTTTTTAATTCACTATAAGAGAAGTCTTAGAATGATGATAAGCTTGAAATGTTTATAATGTTAAAAAACAAAACATCAAGAGATCGGTTTTTTTTTTTAGTGCAATTGGGGTTTAGTGACTTGCCCAAAAGTCACACTGATAGTAAAAGTGTCAAGTGTCTGAGGCCGGATTTGAACTCAGGTCCTCCTGACTCCAGGGCCAATGCTCTATTCACTGCACCACCTAGCTGCCCCGTCAAGAGATCTTTTTAAAAAGTAAGAATGCACTTGAAACAAAGGTTCAATCAAAATTTTAAAAGTTAAAATGAGAGGCTAGAAAAAAATCTGTTATGTCTTTGCTGAGCTAAAAATAATCACAAATAGAAATCATGATTTCTGATAAAGTTACATTAAATATAAACAAGATAAAAAAGATAATCAAGGAAGTTATAATTAAAGGCATGATAGATAACAAATGAATATCAATACTTAATACTTATACACCTATTAGGAAGACACCAAATGCTTAAAGAAAAAATTATGCAAAATGGAGAAAGAGATCATAAAACTATAATAGTGAGGGAACTTAAAGTTCAGACCTAGAAAAAATCTAGCTAAAAGGTAGTCAAGAAATAAGTTAAGGACCTATCTAGAATGTTAGAAAATTATTGATGATAGATCTCTAATGATTACTGAAAAGAATTTACATACTTTTAAGTTATACATGGTACCTTCGAAAAAAATTGATTAAGAATTGGGCCTAAAGACATCACCAAAAAAGGTAGAAAAACAGAAATACTTATGCATTATTTATTGCTCATAATGCAACAAAATTATATGTAAGAAAACTATAATTTAATAATAATCATTCAATGAAATTAAATTCATATATTTCATAATAATTAAGATAAAATAATTTAAAATTTACTATAGACTAAACAACATAATTCTGAAGAACTGCTGAGTAAAAGAAAAAATTATGGAAATAATAGGAAATTTCATCCTAATAACAATAAAATAACATGCATAATATTATATCTTACAAATAAAGATATTCCATTTTTATTATTTACAAAGTTAGAAAAAAACATGTCGTGTACATAGCAGAACATAAGAGAGGATTAAAATATGTAACAAATTCTCATTTCAAGAAAACCTATATGACAAATAATACTAGTGTTGAGAATTGTCCATCTTTGATTTCTTGTAAGTTTTCTTTTGTTCTCTGCTGTGTATTTTTTTACTTCTTTTTTTTCCTCCCCCCAAAAGATATTCTAAAATAGAAATGAATACAACTAAATATGTTCATTAACAAAAAAAGAGAAAGAACAAGTCTATGATTTAGGCATATAATTAAAAAACTTGAATAGCAAACAAAAATCCCTAACTAAATAACAAATTAGAAATTGTGAAAGTAAAAAAAAGAAAGATTAATAAAATTTAAAGCAAATCTCCCCTCACTAAATTTATAAGTAAAACTAAGACCTGTTTTTTTTTTTTTAAATCAAATACGGTAGATAAACAGCTAATATGATTTTCTTAAGAGAGAAGAAAGTCAAATCATACACAAACTGGAAAAACATTCATAGTAATTTAAGAGGAAAAAAAGGAAATGGTCAGAAATGATTCTGTCCAATAATATGCTAATAAAACTGACAACTCAGAAGAAACAACTGAATACTGGAAAAAATATAAAATACCCAGATTAACAAAAGAAGAAGCAGTGTTTAAACAATTCAATATCAGGAAAATAAATTGAACAGGCCATAAAATGAACTCCCAAAAAGGAAAAAAAATAAAAGAAGCTTCCAGGCCAGATGGATTACAAGTGAATTTTGTTGAACATTCTAATAACAATTCCAAAATGACTTCTTTTTCTATGACACAAATATAATCTTTAGATTTAAAACAGGGAGCCACAAAGCTGTGAAAGAAAACTACAGACCATTATTCCTAATGAACATGGATGTAAAACTTTGCAATAAATATTAACAAGTAGTCTACAACAATATATTGGAAAGATTATACACTATAAATAGATTAGATTTTTACAAGTCATGTTGAAAAAGAACTATTCATCAGTACTATTTTATCAAAACAAGAACTGAAGGTACAATTATGAGCAGGATCATTTATGAAGTTTCTTTGAAAAGTAGGATCTTGTGACTATTAGCCCATGCCTGAAAGAAATGATCTAAAATCATCACCATTTCTAACATCATCATCATCATCATCATCATCATCGTCGTCGTCGTCGTCATCATCATCATCATCATCATCATCATCATCATCATCATCATCTCCTCTACATTTCTGTGTTGGTCTGCAATTTCCCGTTCTTATTTTTAGATTAAGAAACAGCCTTTGTAAGTAATGATCAGGGAGATGGTTTCGGAAAAACCTAGTAATATCTATATGAATTGATACAAAGTAAATTTAGCAGAACAAGGAAATGATTGTACACAGGAACTAATATTGTAATGATGATCAACTGTGAAAGACTTGGCTATTCTGATCAATACAATAATACAAAAATAATCTCACAGGACTCATGTTGAAAAAAATGCTATCCACCTTTGGAGAGAGAACTGATGAACTCCGAATGCCAACTGAAGTAAGATTTTTTCACTTCCTTTATTTTTATTGCTTTTTTTTGGTGACATGGTTAATATGGAAATATTCTTTGTATAATTTCACATGTATAACTGATATCATATTGCTTGTCTTCTCAGTGGGTATGGGAGGGACCAAAAGGAGGGAGAGAATTTGGAACAATTTTTTAAAAAGAATGTTAAAAATGATCAATTAGAAAAGGATTACATAATAATAATTTTTTAAAAAGGAACTGAGCCTCAGAGTGGTGAAATGACTGGGATAAATAACAAGCACAGGCCTAAAATGTGTCAGAACCAATATTCAGAATGATGACTTTTGATTCTAAACTCCAGTCAGTGCTGTCCCACTCTCACCCACTCACCCCGCCCTGGCCCAACATATTGCATATCACATGACCTTTCTGTTTGTCTCTCCATTTAGCTGTCCTGCTCTTGCTATGTGATCAGCTCTCCTCCTTTTTCAAACATACATTTCCTGAAGGATATCTTCAAAAAAACTATTTTTTTCTTTTTCTCTTCCCTTTTTTTAAAAGCTCTTAAATATAACCATTTATTTAGCAATAAAGGGAGGAAACAGATATTTATTAACTGCCTCCTTTGGGCCAGGCACTATAAGAAGTGTTTTGCAAATAATATCTCATTTGATAATATATCCTCTTCTCTTCCATAGAATTTACAAATTCTTGCAAGGTGCCTCTACCCTTAAAAGGATTGTTAAGAAACAATTACCTCAATTTGGATAAGCTCAGCAGTCCAGCGGTATCTGTACAGAAAGCATCAAACCAAGCCATATATTCACTCTCAAGGATTTTGTGACAATAAATTAAATGTCAGTGTCTCTTCCTATATAGCAACTGCAAAACCTATTTTCCTTTTATGCTTTGTGAAACTTCTTTTACAATTTATTCAATTTCATTTCCCTTTGGGTCACCTTCTATTTTGACATTTAGGAGATTGTAGTGTTTTGTTATTTCTATTCATAAAGAATTATTGGAAGAATATTGATGTTAAAAATTGTGAGACTTCTTACTTTTGGTCAGGAAGAAGATAGGGACTTTAGAAAGTATAACACAATTTTCCAAGTAAAATTCTATATATTCTCTGCTTCCCATTAATTTCTGGGCCTAGCTCATTCTAAGTCCAGTGCCGGTCCAAAGCATCTATACTAACAGACTAACTTAATAGGCTGTTTACCTGTTTTCATATGATAATGTAAAATGGAGGTCTCTAAATTACCAATAAAATGTGATTAAGTGTACTCCCTAACATTTGTATTTACTTACTTGTAAATTATGCAGTTCTGCTATAATATAATTATGTATATTAGAAATAGAAATAAAAAAGAATTGAGAAAGATATAAATGCTTTTTTGGAGGGGGAAAGGTAGGGCAATTGGGGTTATGTGATTTGCCTAAGGTCACATGGCTAGCTTTGTGTTAAGTGTCTGAAGCAGGATTTGATTTCAGGTCCTCCTGACTCCAGGGCTGGTGCTCCTATTCACTGTGCCACCTAGCCACCCCAATAAGAAATATTTTATAAAAAACTATTATATTATAAAAATGTTCAGTAATGTATGAAAATACTCTTGCTCTCACTAAATATTAAATAATGTTTTGTAAGGACTGTGTGGTTGAATGTGCTTCACTATTTTTGAAAATTTTATTTTAATACTATGAATAGGAATGAGAATAGCATCTGTGATTTCAGTGTTGTAAGAAACTCTCAGAAGATGAAACTTCTTCCACCAAGGCACTTTCTTGGAAGCTCATAGTTTTTGAGAGATGTATGAATCCATGAGCAATTAAATAATATACGACAAAGACAGGAAAAGTGAGTGGACTGGACCAAGTGTACAAAGAAGAATTTCATATTGGAGGCAGATAATTCTGAAAGCTTTAAGAACTGACTGTCAGAATAGCTGAAAGAGAAGACTCTAAAATGATGGAAAACAATGCTATGGCATTGTAACTGAAGAAAGGTGATTGAGAGTGTAACAATAATTGATGATTCATCTACCTATTTTCTTAATTTTATAAAATCATTATAATATTTCTCTGCATACAAAGGACTAGGCAATGAGCCCAGTCTTTATTAACATATGCAGTGACCATGATACAATTCAATTCTACAAGTGGAAGACACAGGGGAGCCTGCTACTTAATATATTATAGCAGGTATTTAGTTGTAATAGTTTGGTTGTTCTGTTATCACTTATAATGAAAGTAATGTATTAATAAAATGCTGACAATCTTGTTATATTTTCATATTTTGTGCTTTCAATACACATGTATACATATAGGTACACATATATGAATATTTTCCAATTACATTTCAAATTTTTTTAAAAAGTAAGTGTAAAAAAATTAACATTTACTAAAAAAATATTTGACTTCCAAATTATCCCTCCTTCTTGTTCCTCTCCCCTCCTTGGGAAGGTAAACAATTTTATATTGATATACATTTAAAGTCATGCAAAACGTATTATATTAGCTATTCGGCAAAAGAAAACACAGACCCAAAACCCCAAGGAAAGTAAAGTAGGAAAAATATGCTTCAATCTGCATTCATTCAGAATTCATCAGTTCTCTCTCTGGAGGTGGATGTTCTTCCAATTTTGTCTTCAAGTGCTCTTGGAATGATTTTACTTAATTGGGTCTTTTGCCAAACTCTCAAAATTTATTTTTTCCTTCTACTATTCTTTGATGTTTCATGAGTTATTATTAGTCATAACACTTCACTCTTCACCTCCAAGAATTTTTTTTTCAAATGAGCTTCTATTTTAAGTTGATTATTGTCTCTGACTACCATAGCTCTGCTAGAAAAGGAGAAGTGTTTTTAGCTGGGATTTCTTGGCCTCCTCCTTGTGGTGACTACTTTATATTAGTTAAATAATCTGTAGAATATAGTCATATATCTTTTTGATGACATAGTCCCTCGTCCTGCCCATGTTGCTTCCTTTAAATGTAACCCACAGTTTTGCCACTAATCTCTTTGTGTCTGTGCTAGGTCATGTTTTGACAAGGACCTTTATGACAGATGCTCAGAAGTACCAGAAGTCCTGCAGGTCTGTGAGCAGAAATGCCTATATTCTCCTTACCATCTCTCACTTTCAATTACCTTTGTCTTCATGGATCTGGAAAAGGAGAGTCCTCAAAACCTCATTCAGGTAAAACATATCCCTGACAAAGTGTTGGCTGTACCCAATGTGAACTTCAGCAAAAACTACATTTTTATTGCCTCATTTGTTTCTGTGTGAAATACTTCCTGACACTAGGATCATCTTGTTCCTTAAATAATCTTGAGTTGTTGCTAATGAAAACCTTAGTTTGGAAACTATTGCAGAAAGGGTATGATAGTAATTTTTCTTAAAGAGAAAGGAAGGGAAATAATATGACTCTTTGTAGACCCTAGCTCTCTTTAATACTTACCTCAAGCACTGCATCCTATATAAGGCCTTTTCTGATTCATACAGTTATTGGTCCTCTCCCTGCTATGCCCAATATAACTCCAAAATTACTTTGTATTTAATGTGTATATATCTTGTGTTTACTTATCTAGGTATATATCAAATCCCTTCCACTCAAATAGAATGTCAGTTCTTTGGAGACAGGGTAGTTCCTCTTTCATTTTTTGTCATTGTTTTCACAGTAGAGAGAAAGACAGACACAGAAAAAGACAGAGAAAAAGAGAGAGAGAAAGAGAGAGAGAGAGAGAGAGAGAGAGAGAGAGAGAGAGAGAGAGAGAGAAAGAGAGAGAGAGAGAGAGAATAAGAGACAAAGAGAGAAACCAAGGTAGAGACAGAGACAATGAAAGAGATACAGAGACAGAGAAATTGTATGTTTCCCGGTGACCACTTTGGACACAGGTCTAGGGAAGACAAGTCTCACCATGTTTGTTCTTTTAAATTTTTTTTTAATTTTAATTTTAATTTGTCAGGGGGGAAGGTAGGGTAATTGGGGTTAAGTGACTTGCCCAAGGTCATGCAGCTAGTAAGTGTTAAGTGTCTGAGGCTGGATTTGAACTCATCACCTTGTTTGTTCTAAGGAGAATATGAATCTCTGGTGGACCAGCTGATCTCAGTGTGTCTGAAGACATTAGGATGTATTTGGGAAGGGAAAAGGGCTGAAACAAGCTTATCAGGAGACTAGGTCTAAGAGACTCCAAAGCAGACTCAGTAGACTCATATCTGGGACCCCATCTGTTTTCACTAGAAGAGTTACCTGGGAAAGGGCATCATCTCATAGCATGCATATCTTAAATCCTCTTTAAAATAATAGATTTTATTTTACATACAAATATTTCATTAATATAAAATTCATGATTTTAAGATGTACACACAATGTATATAGTTATGTATAATTTCTTCTGTAGGTATTACATGTATGCATGTATGTAGATATGTGATTTCATCAGTGTGGGGAGCTCCTGGAGAGGAATTTCCCCTACCAATGTAGATCAGCACCTTTTCTGTTAGTCACTGTCTTTGAGAGTTTCCTAAATTACTTATAGCTTATATGACTTGGCCAGAGTCACACAGCCAATAGGTGCCAGAGACAAGACTTGAATTCAGGTCTTCCTGATGCCAAGGTCAACTTTATTCATTGTACCGTGCTACCTTTCAATACAATTTATTATTAACTTAATAAATATTAAACAGTTGAGCAAGCATTTTATTGATTAAGTTTTATAAAATGAATGACTAAGTATAATCTAGTACCTTCCCAATATTTTTTAATTATAGGAAATCCTGTTCTTTTCCCTTGAAATCAAGGTTGGAAAAATGTTTAACTCCTTTTCTTCTGCATCAATGTCAAAATGTTTGGGCTAATACAAAACTCCTCTTTGGAGCCAAAATCAGAACAAACTTTTCTTCATATGCTTTCATGTTTAACAGTCCTACTGGGATTCCTCTTGCCTAATTAACTGGAAAACACTTGTTAATTTTCTTTTCTAAGAACTCTTGTGCCCTAAGATCCCTGATCTATTTTCCCCCATAAATTTGTAGCAGAATGAAAATGTCATGTCCTAGTTTTGCTTCAGAAACAATTGTTGAGAATCCCTATAACTTGGGTTTACATTTTATTTGCTTTTTATTTCTTTGGTAGGTCTTACTCATATTCCTTTTCATCAGGTATTTGATAGACCATGCAAAGAATGGCTGTTACATATTTAACACCAAACAACTGACTCTACTTAATATCTTTCCAAAAAGACTTGAACTTACAAACTGATTTCTTTTATAGAGCTTCCATTTACAAATCTAAGGTCATACAAGGCAGAACCTCTTAAATAATTTTGAAAAGAGTTTTTGAATAATCATAAACTGATTTCACAATAACAAATGGGTAAACTATTCATTTGAAATTTAAATTAGCATACCATTAAAAAATGAGTGACTTCAATGACTCATTAGACAATGACCAGAAAAATGGTCTTTGAAGTAATTTAGCCAAAAGAAAGAAAACTATTCTCATAGATTGCAGCATCTTGGGGTTTCCAGTATATTTTAACTTCATGTTCCTGGGCTGATTTTCAAAGCTGTCAATCTTATGTTAAAAGAGATTTTTCTTCAAACCCTTTATAACACAGTCCAGACTGTACCCTTAATTTTTAACACAGCTGGGTCTACCCCCTAAAAAAAACCTCAACTGCCATTTCTAACACTAGCAGCATGAAAAGCTATCATAAGCTCTAATTGTTATTGATTCTCCATCAACTCTGAATGCTGTCATGAACTCACCAAAGAGAGTAACATTCAACCTGAGGTCTCAGAAATTGCCCTTCATACTCAATGGGCATGCATCCCTTTACAATCCTCTTTCATCTCTCAGGAGAAGCTGTGTGATTGTGAGGCAGAGGGCCCAAGTTCAAACCCCAGCTTTCCCATTTACTACTTAGTAACCTTGGGAAAACCATTTCGCCTCTAGGTTTCAGCAAGCATCTTCATATCTAAAATGAGAGCACTGGACTAGACAGCACATAGTAGGCACTTAGCAAATGTTGATTGATTGACTTATAGATAGCCTTTAAAATCCCTTCCAGTTCTAACTCTACAATCTGAGTGAAATGGAAACTACAGATTAAATCTTTTCTATGCATCCTGTGTGAACTTTGTCCAGGCCTTTCCATAATCCCTCCATATGATCTACCCAATATGTTGCAGGCCCATGAAACAGAATTTAATCACTCCTAAGATATTTCCCTCATATCTCTCTTCTTTTCCCTATTTCTGCTGCCACCACTCTATTGCAGGAGCTTACCCTTTCATATCTGGATTACTGTACTGGTATCCATATTGATCCTGCTCTCAGTCTTATGCTCAATCTCTCCTTCATCAAGCTGTCCTACATAATGCTGCCAGAAGAATTCTTTCTAAAATACCACTTTGGTCTTAATTTTCCCACTTCCAAATCTCTATTTACTATAGGATAGTGTTATCAAACTGTTTTTGATTATGACAGTAAGTCAAGAAGGCCTGGGTTCAAGCCTAACCTCCAAACCTGATACCTAAGATTGTAGGTGTCAACAAGCTATGTCACCCTGGGCAAATCACTTAACTTCTGGGTGCTCTAAGGAAGTCTCTGGGCCTATAAATTTCAAAGCAGGTGCTAATTTGCATTGGTTGAAGGAGTGTCCTTCACCTGGAAGTTCCCCATACAATCAAAATCACTAGTCCAGTCCCTATGCCTTCAAAAGCATAACAGCCAAAATTCCAAAGCACTGCCTCTGGAATATCTCATGTAAAAACTTACATATACATCATTAAGCATTATGATGGGTTTATTTGTGCTGAAGCTAGTCTAGCATTTGACTTAATTATTAACCTAAGAAAAATTATTAACCTAATAAAAGTTCTATTCCAATGGCTCATGACAGCATGGAGGTAAACCTGGCTTATCAAAGACTATTCCAGGAGACTACAAGGTCTGCCGGGTACCACCAAGCTGGAAAAGCTTTAGATACAAACTACACAAGATATGTCTCTAGGCTATCCATTTTACTAAGTTCAGAGAGGCTAATTACCAGATCTGTCAATAGATAAAGTTTATTTGGGTCATAAAAAGTCATGAAACCAAGGTCTAAGTCATGAAGAGGCTGCCATTGATGTTAATGGACGATGCACCACTGATAAAAATTCCAGATCCTTGAGGATGAAGCTAGAAAGGATAGGGACTGGAACTATGATTTAATTGGTTTAAGGTCTGCCAGGTGAGGGAAACTTCTACCAACTCAGGTTAACACCTTCTCTGCAACTTAGAGAGACCAGAATGCCAAGAGACTAACTGACTTGGTCACATAGCCAAAAATGGCAAATAGATAATTACAGATATTAAATCCAACTTTATCCATTGCACTATACTGCCTCTCTATGAAATTAGGACAGACAAACTGAATGTTCACTTTGTGGAAAGATAAGACATGCCTTCATAAGAAAACACACTAGATATCTATCTTTGTTTCTTAAGCATTATATCACTGAATTTTATGTTTAGTCTTGTTGTATTATTGCTCTATATGGAAGTCTTATTGAGCAACATTTCCATAAGTCACTGATGTTAAAAATAAATGAAAGATGTAAGAAATATAAAAGGAGATAGGACATAATTTTAAGAAATAAAGAAAAGTCAAGAAGAGATTCTCAGCTTCTATGTATCTACTGTTGATCTCATCAGCTTCTATAGATTAAACTCATATTTTTAAATAGAGGATTCCCAGGTCTACATTTTTAACCCACAATTTTCTCCCAAGGTCTAAAGTCATTTGGGTAGTTTGGCATTCTTGAACTATGCATAATTTTTTTCTTGAATTATATGAATATGTGTGTGTTAACCAGACCTGATTACATTTGTATAATGAACTCCTCAAAAGGAAATTGCTTCTATTGATGCTGACTGGCACCTTCCCTGCAATTTAGAAAACTGAGAGATTAAGTGATTTACCCAGTGTCACACAGTCAATATGTGCCAGGTATGGGACTTAAACCTTTCTGACTCTGAGGTTGACTTTCTGTACACTATACCTTTTATTCTTTTCAATTCATTTAAAATTATAAATACACACACACACACACACACACACACATATATATATATATATGCACATGTATGTATGGGTATATACATATATATGTATATACCCACACATACAACACATTCATAGCATGAATATATATCCACCACACACACACACATACACACAGACTAGTATAGTGAATGGAAGTAGGCTTTGTGGTCAGAAAGACCTGGGTTCAAGTCTTGCCTATGACATATATTGGTTAAGTGACGGTTGGAAACTCATTTGACTTTTTGGTGCCCTAGGTAACTCTCTAAGACTATAAATTGCAGATATGTTGCTGTTCAACATCAGTGGAGGGAATTTCCCCACTGAGAAAATCACAGGTTTGTATTTCCCATTCTTCTGCCCATCCTCCATTCTCAACCAATCCATACATATACAGGGTGTCTCCAAAGTCTTACTGCAATCTTAAATTTCAGTAGTTTGAAAGCGCACTAAGACTTTTGGGACACCCTTTATACCAATAAATCAGTAACACCATAAATTGTGAAGGGTTTTAATTTTTTTCCTTCATAGATTAAAATAATTATTTTCCCATAATTTCCAAGTCCTTTGGAAAGTTTCTTCATTTTTTTTTTTGCAATTAGCAATATGCATGGAATTAGTAGTATGCCTCATCAGCCTTTGCTTCAAAGTGGGCTGAAGATTCTGCATTTAGCACATAATAAATAACCCTGCAGGCTGCAAGATTTCCAGCTAATTAATCTCAAAGGAACTTAGTCACTGTCTGTTTGTTTTAGTTGCCTGAATCACAACACTGGGTCATCTTTCCACAGGAGACAGAACATACAACTGAGAGAAGGGAACTTCACAGGGGCTTTGCAGAAAGCTATCAGCTGAGCCTATAGCACCCATAGCTTCATTTTCAGGATGACAGTAAATGGTAGCTGGGTTTATTTCTTATAGAAGTAACTAATTTCAAAATTAGTCAATGTGATCCTCTGAACTGTGACAGAGGCAAATACACACCTCATAGCATTTGGTCTTAAAAGCATCTGCATCATCTGAGAGAGAAACTATACTTTCTTTGTGTTGTTGTCAATTCTAAAATATTTTTTAAGTTTGAATTTCTCTGATGGGATCTATGTGGATTTATTGGAGAAGTTCTTCATCTAGGATCTGTGAAATTATGTGTTTTTTTAAATTTATAACTATTTCAATATAATTTGTTTCCTTTGTAATCCTGTATATTTTCTTTTATGCATTTGAAAACACTATCCTGGGAAGGCTTTACCAGGTTGTCAAAGGGTTCCACAAAACAAAAGGGTTAATAACCACTATTTAAATGTATAATGTTCATTAAACAACACCCACTCACCTCCTTCTGCCTTGGGCACTTAGCCAAACTTATATTTCTGAAGCTACAAGTTATCTGGTAATAGGTGAATTTGGTTTAAATTTCTTCAGAAAAGGAACTCTTGGTGTGACAAATCCTCCCCAAAAAACCAATCTCAAGTCATGATCACAAGTCATAAGTAATTTATAGTCTTAGAGAGTTGCCCGAGTTTGAAAGAGACTAAGTGACTTGTCCATGCCCACAAATCCAGTCATTGTAGAGGGGAAATCTGAATAGGTCTTCCTGGTTCCAGGTCAAACACTCTATCTAGTCTGGTGTACTGCTGTTGAAGTGATAGGGCAAGAATAATCATCAACTTAGTTCTTCCACGTATTATGCTTTGTTCATGCTTCCTTCTAGGTCTTTAAATAATTTTATTACATATGTTGGAATCATATTTTATTTCTGACAGCCATCAAATGTCTTTCCCACAGCCAAACAAAGACATAGTACTAGGGTCAGGAATCCTTCATTCACAGTATGTGGTTCTAACCCCTCCAAGTGTAGATAATGTTTGTTCTTTTTGTAGATAAGTCCCCTTTCTAAAAATGTTAAAAATTATTGGCAGAAAACATGACCACTCACATTTCTTAAAATTATAAAAGGGGAAACTGACTGCTTTTAGGAAGATATCTTTTTTCCCATGACTTTTCCTATAAATATATCCCCAAAACACAATCCCTAACTGATGACATAAGAAAGCTTTATAAAATGGAGAGCAGGAGGAATGATTCATATTCATTGACACAGCAAGTGCGACAGTAAACTCCAAAAAGTAACACAGTATTTTCCTGGGAAAGAACCTAGTCATCAAAAAGGGGTAAAAACAACACATTCTTCAGCAATGGGCAGGGGAAGAGTTGGGAGTATGTGCCCTCACAACCCCTGACTCAAATCTCCCACATCTTAGCACATAAACATGTCTTCTACAATGGAAAAAAAAAATTCGACAAGACTGCAAAACATTCAACATGGAGACTTAATGCATTCCACAGCCATAGCTTACTACAAATCAGAACCATTTGTATTATGAGTTAAATAGTGTATGAAAGGTTACTTCCTTGATAATCAAAAAAAGCCTCTCTCAAATATTGAAAGAACTATATGCTATGGAAAACGTGGAGCCTGATTCCCAACTCTTTCTCTCCATCTCCCCAATGTAGTACTAAAAGAGAAAATGTTGAGACCCATGGATGGAAGTAAAAAGGAAATGAGATAGAAAAAGGAAGATTATGGAGAAGCAGGAAAGAGATTCTTTTCCTCTGGGTTCTACTTAGTGTCCTCACTTGGCTGTCTCATCCTAATCCTGCCAAGTAAAAGCGTCATGGGCACCAAAAAAGTGGTGATTACATCATTTCTTTAAAAAATATACATATACATACATAAATATGTGTATGTATATATATGAGGGGTGGCTAGGTGGCACAGTGAATAGACCACCGGCTCTGGAGTCAGGAGGACCTGACTTTGAAATCTGGCCTCAGATACTTAACACAAAATTATCCGTGTGACCTTGGGCAATTAACCCTAATTGCCTTCTCCAAAAAAAGCAAAAACAACCCATATATATATATATATATATATATATGTATACATGTATATGTATACACACATATACACACATACATATAAAATGAGGAGGTTCAGTTTAATTCAGTTCAGCAAATATAAAATTAATGCTTATATGTACAAGGCACATGCTAGGTACTATGTGGAGTTTGAAAAAAAAACCCAACAGTCTCTATCCTCAAGGAGTTTATAATCTACTGAGCAGACATAAGAATAATAATGGCTAGAATTTATATAGTATTTTAAGTTTTGCAAAGTACTTCACAAATATTATCTCATCTGGTCCTCAACTCTGGGAAGTGGGTGCTATTACAATTACAATTACTATTACAGATGAGGAAATTGAGGCAGAGATTAAATGACTATCTCAGGGTTACAAAGCTAGTAAATGTATGAGGAAGGCCACATTTAAACTCAGTTCATCCTGACTAAAGGACTGATATTCTATCTACTGTGCCACCTAGTTGTCCTAAGCAGAGGTTGTGATGTTGATGTGGTGTGTGTGTGTGTGTGTGTGTGTGTGTGCACGTGTGTGTGTGTTAGGGGTGTTACAGGGATTGGACTAAATGATCTCTAAGGTCCCTTCTAAATTTGTGAATCTATGAAGTTGACTCCTGCAGGAATCTAGTCTTCTCAAGGAAAGTTTATAAGTGGATGTTTTCAGTATGAGTCATATTCAATAAATTTAAAACAAATTTTTATTTTTTATTGACTGAATCTAAGATGTTGCTGGAGTGGGTGTTCTCACTACTGGTTTAGATGGAGGATCCTCTGACCCCTTTTCCTCATGTGTTCTTTTGGTCAACATCTCTGGTTAAATTGTACACAAAGCATTCATTTCCATGTATTCGAGGCCTTCTGGTTCTTTTAAGTTTCACGACTCTAAAAATGCCCATTTATTGTCTTTCATCTCACTTGGGTATCATGGGTAGTTCATAGGTAGTTTACAGGATCATAGAAATGAGAGTTGAAAGTTATGCTGTGATGATCTCTGTGTTCATTTTAACCCTAATTTTGGTAATGTCTTTCATGCCATTTCTGACATGCACACCATTATGAATAAAACGCAGTCACACACTCATGTCTATCTGCATTTTCCAATGGTCCTTTGAGACACTTGGGATTTTGATTCTTAGTTTCAGAAGTTAACCACATCATTGCTCACATTTCTGAAATAAAGTGTTTGCAACACATTCGAATTCACATTAGTTGCTATCTTCCCTTTTTGTAAACAGCCCAAAACACATTCAATACAACAGAATAAGGGCATATTTGACAAATACCCATTTTAGTCTAATAAATATGATCCTCAGACCAAGCAGATGACTTCCATAAAGCAAACATGAGGGATAGTCTTTCTGTCAAGCAATGAGATAACTGGAGTAGAGGTATCACATACTCATGTGGAGGCCAAGATGATTCAGGCCTTCCTGTTATGACAGGCACTGTGATTTTAAATACAACTTTATACTTCAGTTAATTTTTTAACACATTGATTTTCTTAATGTTGTAACTGCATGTATGTAGCTTGCATACAAATAGATGGAAATGAATGAACTTCACTGCGGTAAAAAAAAAATGATCAAACATCTTTAAATCTCAGGAGATTCAGCTCGTTATCATCTACTTATAGGAGCATTGGGAAGAAACACCTTGAGACTTACTTGTGAAAATGTTTTAAAGCCCTAGGCTGTGAATTGATGGGGTGTGGTGGTTAAGAAGAAAAGACATGTGTAGACAAATTATGAGGCTTTCCCAGCCCAAGTACTACTTATTAAGGGTTTATGATCTGCAAACCAAGCTGCCTGATATATCACCTATGACCTTCAGCACATACTTGGTTATTGGCATTTTGACACCTTTCCCACCCAATGGGGGGTATTCTGACACTCCTGCTGCAATATACCTGTTTTGGACCACAAACTTTACTCATTAACCTTAGGCAAGAAAACCAATATAATCAAATATTCTTTAACCACACCATTCAAACCAACAGGGAGTAGAAAGCTAGATGGGGAGAGATTCAAATTAAACAGCAAGTAGAAAATACCAGTGGATCCACTGTCAGACTTTAAAAAAAAAATTTCCCGAGTCCCTTGTCATTCATAGCTATTGTATTATTCATTACTCAGTGAAACATAAGCATGTTATATATAACCAGTTCAAAGTATGTTTAAGGCGAGGCTTCTACCAATGGTGGGAAGGTGGTATTTTGACCTAGATTATTCACAAATGATCAGTCCCCAAATAAATCATACCCTTTCAGACAGTAGTTGTATTTCAGCCTGTCTTGGAGAGGAATATTCCTGTTGCTCGGTTTTTCTTGGAGAAAAACTTTAAGTGATGCCTCTTTGTTACATTATTTATCCTCCCTGGGCTTTCACATATAGTCAAGCATAATTACAAAATTATCTACTTTGGCCAAGGCAATCACTCCTGTCTTAAAAATACTTCATTGTTTCTTTGCCTCTTGAGGCGTGATTATAAAACATTTTGTAATTCCCATCCCTGTTCAATTGACTCCAGTGGCTCCCTGTTACCTCTATGAGCAATATAAATGCATTCATTTGTCATTTAAAGACCTACTCAGCCTGGTCCCAATCTACCCATTTGTCCTTCCTTTACATTATCACCATTTACCCACACTATGATCTAGCCAAACTGCTTTTCATACATGGCATCCCATGCCTTTGCAATGGGGGCCCCTCCATGCCAGGAATGGATTCTCTCCACTTCTAGCTCTTAGAGTCCCTCATATCCTTCAAGTGCTGCCTTCTACATTAAGCTTTTCCTCTAGGTGGGCCCCTAGCTGCTAGTACTTTGCCCTCCAAATTATCTTATGTCTATTTTGTATATAATACAACACACACACACACACACACACACATATATATATATATGTTATCTCCCCTGGCTAGATGGTCAGCTCTTCAAGGGTTGGGACTGTCTCAATTTTGTCCTTCTGTCTTCAACAAGAAGCACAGTGTTTGGCACATGATAGGTAGGCACAATGGCTCTGCAGACCATCAGTTTGGTAGGCAGCCTAATACCTCTTCTCTCCCACACTTTCCTTTGGAAACTGTTTCCAAACACTGAGCTAGCTCTGGCAATACATGTACCAACCTCATCATCTGTGTGTAAATCTCTAGAAAGTACACTGCCAATGTAAGTGAACTTATCTACATCATTCAAAATTTCTCCATTTGCTGTAACTGAAGGTTTCACATATGGATGGTGTGGTGCTGGTTGGTGGAGAATCTCTGTTTTCTTGGTGTTAATTGCCAGGCCAAAATTAGCACAAACAGCAGAGAATCAGTCCACACTTTGCTGCATCTCAACCTCAGACACTGTATTAAGTGCCACTTCTATACTCTTTCTAACATTACTCAACAACCTTTTCTCCTTTGAGGTTCATAACATCAAAAGTTTTTAACCAATCAAATCTTAGCGGTAGTTATTGATCATCTCTCAGTACATTCTCCTTCCTCACTGAGTTCAGTGCCTGGATTATAGCTTTTCTCTCCATCCCAACTTCTGCCCTGAAACTAGGGGAATTTAACAAACATACTTATGCTTCCTCAAATACTATAACTTCTCACCAGTTCCTCAATCTACTCAGTTCTCATGAAGTAGTCCACTCCACTTTAGCTATAAACAGAGAAGGCTATAACCTTGATCATACCATCACCAACAAGGTTTTATGAAAGGCCTTTGGCAAAAATTACACAGAAAGAGAAGGTAGAGATGAGTGGCAATCAGCACCAGGGGTAGTAACACCCATATTAACAAGAGTCAAATTAGAGTCAAAGAGACATAAGATAAAATCCTACTTTTGACACAAGCTGTGTGACCCTGGGTAAGTAACTTAACCTTTGTGTGCCTCAATTTCCTTATCTGTTAAAATGAGGGGGTTGAACTCAATGACTTTCAAGGTTCCTTTCAGCTCCAAGTCTTTGAGCCTATGAGCTTAGAATGAGAATCAGTGAGGTGTGGTGGTGGGTGGTGGCGGTGATTGTTCTTCCTTCTCAAAGAGGACCAAAATGACATCACTGTATTGGAGTCAAGGTACACTGTGTCTGACTGGCTGATCAGACCAATATGAGCTTGGAAGGCTATACCACAGGTCGGGCACAAATAGTCCATGCGATTAGTTGAAGTGGAGAGATCTCTAAATTTGTACATCTTGCATTTCTTTTGAGCTGCTGAAATTCTGCTTTACTCATAGAACCCATGCTGGGTGGTCCTGTGCCAGTGTCTCTCATGGCTTATAATTGATTCCAAAGTTCTTCCAGAGGACTTTGAGAGTGTTATTCTATCATTTCTTCTGACCTCCCTATGAGCGCCTTCCTTACATACATTCTCTGTTAAATAGTTTTTACATCCTAAAATAGAACATTTTAAGTAAATGTACATTTGGCACTCAGACAACATGGCCAGCCCATTGGAGTAGTACTCTCTGCAGTAGAGTTTGAGTGGTTGTCAGTTTAGCTTCAAAATTAGAAAAAACCTGTGTCCAAGTCCCATCTCTGATACATTTTGTCTATGTGACCTGGAGCATCTCATTGAGTATCTCAGCAAGCTGGGCAGCACTTTAAGACTCTTAAGTTTCAGAGCAGGTACTGAATGACTTTGGTGGAGAGAATTGGTAATCTTTGTGAATGAAATCACAGGTCCAGACCAAGGATTAAAATATAGGAATCAGAGATTCCTGCCCAGGGATGGAATAAACATAATATGAGCAATGATGCATTTAACATTTATAAAAAGAAATACAAAAAAGCATCATGGCTTAGTCAGTCATGACAGGCCAATCTCTTTTCCCTTTTTGACAAGACTACTAGATTGGTAGAGTAAAAGAATGCTGTAGTTATTGCTTGCCCAGATTTTAGCAAGCATTTAACTAAGTTTCTCATGTTACTCTTTTGGACAACAAAGAGAAAAGTGGGCTAGTTGATAAAAGATAGCTTCAAAACTGATGAGATGTTTTGATACTATCTTGTATGAAGTGTACCGATGGAATAATAAGAATAATTGACATTCTATATAGAGGTTTGAGGCTGGCAAAGCATTGTCCATATATTATCTCATTTGAGTCTCACAATAACCCTATGAGGCAGGTGTTTGACATATTAGGTGCTGGAAAATCTCCATTTTATTTCCAAAACTGAGGTTTTTAAGTGCAGAGATCAGAGGAATGATCAGAGATAGAATTCTCAATCATATTTCCTGACTCCAAGTTCTGCATTTTATCAGTTACTTGCTCATAATTACATCTCATTAAACCTGTCTTTTTAGGGGCAAGGATGGGATCCTATTAAAGCTGGAAAATCACAAAAAAAATGTAATCTAACTTTACTGTATCCCAAGCAAGCAACTGATATGAATGCCATTTTGGAAACTGAGTAGTTTTAAAATGAGCAGACTTATACTTTCAAAGGACTGCTTTGAATCATAGTCAGATTTTGATGTCAGTCATCTTCCAAGGATAATTGTACAGAACAATTTTGCTTCAAATTTAGGGGAAATAGAAAGCTAAACAAAAGCATTGTCTGTTTCTGAGAGTCTGTGCAGTCCAAACATTTTCTATAATGAGAACCTTCACTGCCCCTTCTTCGATCTGATGAATTTATGGTGTTATTGAAAATACAAGATTCCAGAGGACCAATGATGAAGACTATCTACCTCCTACTACAGAGGTGATGGACACAGGATCAGAATCAGACCTATATTTTGGGCAAGGCCAGTATGGGAATGTGTTTTTCATTTTACTGTATGTATTTTTAAAAATTAATTAATTAAGCAATATTTAGTTTTAGAAATTCATTTTATAAGATTTTTAATTCTAAATTTTCCCCTTCCTTCATCTCCCCTCTCCCCAAGATAGCCTGCAATCTGACATAGGCTATACATGTGCAATCACTTTAAACATATTTCCACATCAGTCATATTGTGATAGAAAAATGAGAACAAAAAAAAAAAACAAGAGAAATAAAGACCAAAAAAAGAGAGAGAGAAAATAGTATGTTTCAATCTGCATTCAGACACTGATGTGGATAGCATTTTCCATCATGAGTCTTCTGGAATTGTCTTGGATTGCTGCTATACTGAGAAGAGCTAAGTCTATCAAAGTTGATCATCGCACAATGTTGCTGTTATTATGTACAATGTTCTCCTGGTTCTGCTCATTTCATTCAGCATCAGTTCATGCAAGTCTTTCCAAGTTTTTCTGAAGTCTGACTGTTCATCATTTCTTGTGGAGCAATAGTATTCCATTTCATTCATATACCACAACTTGTTCAATCATTCCCCAATTGATGGGCATCCCCTTAATTTCCAATTCTTTGCCACCACAAAAAAGAGCTGCTATAAATATTTTTGTACATGTGAGTCCTTTTCCATTTTTTTGTGATCTCTTTGTGATACAGACCTAGTAGTGGTATGGCTAGATCAAAGGGTATGCACAGTTTATAGCCTATGGGACAGAGTTCCAAATTATTGTCCAGAATGGTTGGATCCTTTCACAACTCAACCAACAATGCATTAGAGTTCGAATTTTCCACATGTTCTCCAGCATTTCTCATTTTTCTGTTTTCTTATGTCAGCCAATCTGATAGGTGGGCTATGGTACTACAGAGTTGTTTTGATTTGCATTTCTCTAATCAATAGTGATTTATAGCATTTTTTATATTTCTTATGGATATCTTCAATTTCTTCATCTGAAAATTGCCTATTCATATCTTTTGACCATTTATCAAATTGGGAATGACTTGTATCCTTATAAATTTGACTCAGTTCTCTCTATATTTTGGAGAGAGGCTTTTATTACAGACATTGATGGTAAAAATTGTTTCCCATCTTTCTGCTCACCTTCAAATCTTGGGTTCATTTTATTGTGCAAAACCTTTTTAATTTAACATAATCAAAATTATCCATTTTGCACTTCATAATGTTCTCCATCTCTTGTTTGGATATAAATTCTTCCCTTCTCCATAGATTTGACTGGTAAACTATTTGTTGCTATCCTACTTTGTTTATGGTATCACCCTTCATGTCTAAATCGTATACCGGTTTTGACCTTTTCTTAGTATACGGTGTAAAATGTTGGTCTATGCCTAGTTTCTGCCTTACTATTTTCCAGTTTTCCCAGCAGTTTCCAGTTTTCCCAGCAGTTTTTGTCAGATAGTGAGTTCTTATACCAGAAGCTGGAGTCTTTGGGTTAATCAAACGGTAGATTACAATACTCATTAACTACTGTGTCTTAAGTACCTAACTTATTCCACTGATTCACCATTCTTTTATTTAACCAGTACCAAGTAGTTTTGGTGATTTCAGCCTTATAATACAGTATTAGATCTGGTATGGCTAGATCACCTTCCCTAGTATTTATTTTTCTTAATTCCCTTGATATTCTGATATTTTGTTCTTCCAGATGAATTTTATTATTTTTTCTAGTTCTATAAAGTACCTTTTTGGTGGTTTGATTGGTATGGCATGTAATAAGTAAGTCAATTTAAGCAGAATTATCATTTTTACTATATTAGCTTAGCCTATTCAAAGCAACTGATATTCTTCCAATTATTTAGATCTTTATTTGTTAATTGTAAATTTTATTTTTAGCCTATCCTTCCTTGGCCCTCTATTACACATAATTTTTATTGCATCAGGATCTGAAAAAGCTGCATTTAATATTTCTGTTTCTCTGCATTTAATTGTGAGGTTTTTGTGCCCTAGTACATGGTCAATTTTTGTGTATGTACCATGAACCACTGAGAAAGAGGTATATTTCTTTCAATACCCATTCAATTTTCTACAGTGGTCTATAATATCTATTTTTTTAAATAAAATTCTATTCACCTCCCTAACTTCTTTCTTGTTTATTTTATAGTTAGATGTATCTAGTTCTGAGAGGGGGAGGTTGAGGTCCCCCACTAGTATGGTTTGTTATCTATTTCTTACTGTAACTCAGTTAACTTCTCTAAGAATCTGGATGATATACCATGTGGTGCATATATGTTTAATATTACTATTATTTCATTGGCTATGGTATCTTTTAGCAAAATGCAGTTTCCTTCCTTATCTCTTTTAATTTTTGTTTTTACTTTCTCTGAGATCAGGATTGCTATCCCTATTTTTTTTTACTTCAGAGTAAGCATAATATATTCTGCTTCAGCCATTTACTTTTACTCTGGGTATATTTCTCTGCTTCAAATGTATTTCTGGTAAACAACAAATTTGTAATAATATGATTTTTAATGCATTCTGTTATCTGTTTCCCATTCATATCCAGTTATGATTACTATGTCTTTTTCTGCATCCTATTTTTCCCCTTGTTTATGTTTTTCTCTCTCCTTTGTTCTTTTCCCTCCTCACTGGTATTTTGCTTCTGACCATTGCACTCCTCAATTTGCCTTCCCTTTCTCAGACCCTCTCCCTTTTCTTTCCCCTTTCCCCTTCTACTTACTATATGGTAAGATAGATTTCTAAACCCAATTGAGTGTGTATGTTATGCTCTTTTTGAACCAAATCCAATGAAAGTATGGTCCAAACAATGTTTGCCTCCCTACCTTCTTTCCCTTCACTGTAATAGGTCTTTGAGTCTCTTCTTATGGTGTAATTTATCTTTTTCTTCCTCCTCCTTTTCTCTTCTACTGGTACAATCCTTTTTAACCCCTTAAATTTTTATCATCACATCAAAGTAAACATAACTACATCCTCTTTCTGTGGGTACCCCATTCTAAATAATAAAGATACAGTTCTCAAGAGTTAAAAGCATCATCTTCCCATGTAAGGATGTAAATAGTTTAACCTTATTGAATAACATTTTTTTTTCTTTTCTGTTTACTGTAGCACCAGTGCAATATTCACAACACCAATGATCACGGTAAATATTTCTGCATGGTGCTTGATTGCAAAATATAAAAGGCTCTCCATATAGAAGACAGAAGCAAAACATTTATTCAGGCACTAGAAAACCAAATCCCAAAACCAGTAAGCCGATTCCATCATAGTAGCAAAGAAGTTAATAATCCATAATAGCACAGAGAGCCACAGCATCCTTTAGCCTTCCCACAAACCAATACAAGATCAATATTTTACTCATGTGCCTAACTGACTCCCTTTTCTGAGTTTCCTCTCTCCCACTGTCTATTTGACTCTGACTCCTAGCTGCTTGTGGGCTCTGGTTCATCCATCAGAAAGCTCCCCCCACTACAGGCTTCATTTGATTACATTTAATCTGTTAGGGGATAGAGTATATTTACAAAGCAGGGAAACTTCCTGTGGGCTATGCTCCACCCTTAAGCAAACTCCTCCCACCACAGGCTTCATTTGATTACATTCAACCTATTAGGGGGGGTGTAGGATTGCAACATTTACAGTGCCCATGATCACAATAAAGACCATGCATGATGTTCAATCACAAAATATACCAAATTCTCCAGATAATAGAACTGAAGCATTTATCTAGACACCAGAAAACTGAGTCCCAAAACCAGTAAGCCAATTTCATCATAGTACCAAGGATATTCAGAAGCCATAATAAAGCTGAGAGCCATAGCATCCTTTAGCCTTCCCACAAACCAATACAAGATCAATATTTACTCACAAATCTCTCTATCTCCTTAATGAGAATCCTCTCTCCCCCATTGTCTTGCTAGCTCTGACTAGCTTCCTGTGGGTTCTGCTTCCCTTCAACAAAATCCTCCCACCACAGGCTCCATGTAACTTCATTCAGCCTATTAGGGGGCAGAGTTTACTTTCAAAGCAGGGGAGGTCTTCAAACTCCCCCCTAGGTCTATTAAGGTGGAGGGAAGATCTTCAAATTCCCATTCTCATTACAAGGGAAGAGTTTATTTTCAAAGTAGGAAAGGTCTTCAAATTCCCCTAGACTTATTAAGAGGTAGGGAAAATCTTCAAATTCCCATTCCCATTACATTTACCTTTTTATGCTTCTCCTGAGTCTTGTATTTGAAGATCAAATTTTCTGTTCAGCTGTGGTTTTTTTCATCAGGAAAGTTTGGAAGTCCCCTATTTCATTGAATGTCCATCTCCTCCCCTGAAATATTTTGCTCAGTTTTACTGGGTAGTTGATTCTTGGCTGCAATCCAAGCTCCTTTGCCTTCTGGAATATCATATTCCAAGCCCTCCAATTCTTTATGTAGAAGCTTCTAGGTCCTGCAAAATCCTGACTGTGGTTCCACGATATTTGACTTGATTCTTTCTAGTGCTTGCAGTCTTTTCTCCTTGACCTAATAATTCTGGAATTTGGCTACAGTATTCCTTGGAGTTTTCATTTTGAGGTCTCTTTCAGGAATTGATTGATGGATCCTTTCAATGACAATTTTACCCTCTGGTTCTAGGACCTCGGGGTCTTTTTCCTTGATAATGTTTTTTTTTTTTTTTTGCTTTTTGGAGGGCAATTGGGGTTAAGTGACTTGCCCAAAGTCATACAGCTATAAGTGTGTCAAGTGTCTGAGGCCAGATTTGAACTCAGGTCCTCCCAACACCAGAGCCAGCACTCTATTCACTGCACCACATAGCCGCCCCTTCTTGATAATGTTTTAAAAGATGCTTCCAGGCTCTTTTTTTGATTGTGGCTTTCAGGTAAACCAAATAATTCTTCAATTATTTCTCCAGAGTCTATTTTCCAGGTCACTTGTTTTTCCAGTAAGGTATTTTACATTTTCTTTTATCTTTTCATTCTTTTGATTTTGTTTTATTGATTCTTGAAGTCTCATAGAGCCATTAGCTTCCATTTGCCCAATTCTAATTTTTAATGAATTGCTTTTTTCAGTTAGCTTTTGCATTTCGTTTTCCATCTGGACAATTCTACATTTTAAGGAGTTCTCTTCATTGAGGTTTTGTGACTCCTTTTCCACTTGGTATATTTAAGTAGCTTTTTTTTTTCCTTAGGAAACTGAAAAGTGCCATGCGATTTATTTATAAACTAAAGCAAACAAAGGAACATATTTAAGGAAATGAAAAATGACCATCCACAGTACAACTAAATCTTTCCTGAACTTAAAAAATAAACTTAATGTCGTTGGAGTGACGTCTGCCCCTCAAATTCAGGAGACTGATACATTATCAAACAAGGCTGAATAAAGTCAATGCTTTGCAAGCTGAAAATATTTACTATTAGAACTACATGAGGCTTTCTCACAAACTATACAAAATAAGACATAGTGAACATGTGCATTTATACAATTGCAATCAGTTACCCCGGATCCCAGCAAATGGGAGTTCCCAGCACAACATCATTAATCTGTGGAGACACAGAGCAATCCTTCTTCAGACACAGGGCCCTCCAATGCTTCGAGGTCAACACCGGATATTTCTTTTCCTTTGTCCAAGGGAGGGTGTGTCTTTTTGCCTGCTTCTCTGAGCAGGCGTTTACCTTCCTCAGCCGACTGCCATTGGAGGAGGGCTAGTGCCTTTCATGTGATTTATCCGGCCCATTCTTCGTGGAGGATTTCCTGGAGGTCCTCTTCCATCATCGTGCCGGGAATCAGATGAGCTAACACAGCCTCTCCTTTTCACATCTTGTTGAAGCAGGCTTTTGAAAAACATAATCACAAAGTCAGCGATTCCCCAAAAGAGATCTGTTATGAATGATAAACTCCATAGTGACCGATTCCGGCTGTCTAAAACTTGACCATTCGAGATGTAGACCATGGCGCCGCTTCTGCCCTCCGCCCTCCGCCCTCTGCCCTCCGTGCGCCGTCGCCTCTGCCTCCGGTGGTCTCCTCAGCTGTTTTCTTTAGTGGATTTTTTTTCCATTTGGCCAATTGTAATTTTTAAGGAATTGTTTTCTACAGACAATTTTTGCCCTTCCTTTCCCAAGCTGTTGACTCTCTCTTCCTCATTTCTTTTGCCAATTTTTCTTCTATTTCTCTTACTTGACTTTTAAAATCCTTCTTGAGTTTTTCAAAGAAGGGGTTTTTGACTTGAGACCAGTTCATATTCCCTTTTGACGTTCTGGATGTGAGTATATTGACGATGTTGTCCTCTTCTGAATTTGTGTTTTGATCTTCACTGTCCCCACAGAAAGAATCTATGGTCATTGTTTCTGCTCTTGTTTCATGATGTTTGCCTATTTCCTGGCTTCTAAGGTGAGCTCTCCTGCTGGAGCACAGGTGACACAGTTCCAGGCTTCTTGTGCCTGGTCCTCAGGTGCTGGCAGCCTGAGGATATAGGGGTCGGGCAGCTTACCTGGCACTGCTCTGGGGTCCTAGTGGTGGTGTCTGAGGTATGCTGAAGCTAGGTGAGGTTTTTCTGCATTTCCATGGTGCTGCTCTGAAGCATGTGGTGGTCTGGTAGCTGGAGGATGCCTGACCTCTGGGGCTGCACCAGAGAACAGGGAAATTGAGCTAGTGGCAGATGCCTGCCTGCCCAGATATATTCTGAAGAGTCTAGAGGTCCACTGCTCTGCTGCTGGAGGACACTTGCCCATCCAGGGAAGTGAGGGGAGGTTCTGCCAATCTGGGGCGGTACTGTAGCAGATGGAGGTGCACAGAGTTCTACCTGGCAGCCCCTCTGGCTATGCTAAGGCACTTGAGTGGTCCTAGCATTGGTGTTTGCCTGCTCCACAATACTGGGGCTCAGGATCTCCTGCTGGTTTGCTGAGGTAGGGCTTGCCGCTGGCTTGCTGGGATGCTTCTTGTCCTGGAATGAACTCTCCTTTTGCCTGAGTGAGAAGGACCTTTCTTAGTGATTCTCCAAGTTTGCCAGGCTAAAAGATTGCTCCATTCTCCCTTTCTACTGGTTCTGCCATTCTAAGATTTTTCCTGGGATGTAAATTTTTTTTTTAAAGGGAGAGTGACAGTGATTTACTGCTTGCTCTGCCATCTTGGCTCCCCAAAGTCCTACTTCTACCAAGTATATTTATTAAAAAGGTTTTGCTTTTCTTTATTCCTTTAAAATTGGTGCAAGGGAGGTAGAAAGTAGTGGGGGGAAACCCAATTGCTTCTTAATTGAAAAAAATTATTTAAAAGTAAAGAAAGTACGAACTCGCCATTCATTATTCAAAGATTAAGATTTTACCAATAAAATAAATAGCCAGGTGAGAATATTTCTGCTTATGCTTCAGAACTTATATTGTATAATTGATTTTGGCCTTGGAATTTGGAAGATTTCATAGGTTATGAAGCATGACGTAAAGTTTACTTAATAGCAAAAACAAATTAGGTTATTATTTCAAACAATGGGAAAATAGATATTTAGAGTAGTATAAATTAAGGCCCTCTAGGGGTGGGGAACCTGTAGCCTGGAGGCCATGTATTGCCCTCTAGATCCTCAAGTACAACCCTTTGACTGAATCCAAACTTCACAGAACAAATTCCCTTAACAAAAGGATTTGTTCTGTGGCAGCTAGGTGGTGCAGTGAATACAGCAACAGCCCTGGAGTCAGGAGGACCTGAGTTCAAATCTGGCCTCAGACACTTGACACACTTACCAGCTGTGTGACCTTGGGCAAGTCACTTAACCCCAATTGCCTTGCCTTCTGCCTTCAAAAAACAAACAAACCCCAAAACAACAACAAAAAAGAATTTGTTCTGTAAAACCTGGACTTAGTCAAAAAGTCACACTCAAGGACCTGAAAGGTCACATGTGTCCTTGAGGCCACTTTCCCCATCCCTGAGGCTAGCCAGTGAGCATGCTTCTTTGTAAGCTACAGTAATTAAAGCGACAACTTCTGATAATACTATCCATATCTTGCAAGAAGAAAGCTCATGGCAACAGCATTAGAACAATAAAAGAAATACATGCTCTACAATACTTTGAGACCTATCCAGATATGCCAATACACATTCAGACTGTGACTGATGCTCTGTTTTGAGATTCGAGGATATATTCTGTAGATCCTGAAAGAAGCACCACCAGATTATCTCCATTTTACTGCAGAAACAGAAACTCTGAGAGGTCATATAACTTTCTGAATGCTGTTAAAAATCCATCAACAAGATATCCAGGAACTGTCATAGTTGTTCATATAATCTTTCATCAACTGATATTGATTAATTGTATGATAGTAAAATCCTAGAAACACAGGATATTTAGAGAGCCAATGACTTAAAATACTGAGTTATTTAGCATTGTGCTCATAAATCTCAATCAATATAGGATGGATGTTGAATCTAACTGAGGTGCATCATTAATGAGTAAAGTTAAATTCTACACTATTCTTTTGCAAGGCTCTCTACTGAAATGGTTGTATCCACTATGAATTGTTTAAGATCACAAAGATCATAAAGTTTGTATTTTTCATGTCCTCTCAGATAGTATCAGCTCAATAGAGGTTAATGGCTGAGCCTTGCCTGGTAGTTAGGACCAGATGTTCTTTGCAAGTGGGAGGGAATTAGATACTGAATCATAGTAGAAACAAACAAAATGTGATCAGAGCATAAAAGCCTTGAAAAAACTGATAGAGAAGAAAAAGAAGGGAAGGAAGCACAAGTCAGGCACATAGTAAGTAAGCACTTTTGACAATAAATGAAAGAAATATGATGTCTTGCATATTTGAAGAGGTATGAATCTATGACCTATGATTTCATGAGCACCAGGAAATTCTGGGGAGGAAACTCCTAGCAATGCGGGTCAGCAATTAGTCTGTAATTACAATCTTAGAGAGTTACCTGTACTGAGAGGTTAGTAATTTGCCCAGTGTCACATAATTATGCAATTCAATTTAGTGGCAGGCACTATACTAAGTGCTGGGAATACAAATAAGAAAAAGAGAGTCAGTACCTGCCCTCAGGGAGCTTACAATCTAGTGGGGGGGGGGAAGGAAGACAGCACGTAAAAGAAAGCTAAAAAGGGGTCAGAGGGCCATAGAGGAAGGCAAACAGAGCTGCTGATGGAAAATGGAATTACCTAGAATATTGTGATCCCTCTATGAAGGAAGACTTTGGGAGGAGTTTAATGGTCTGCTCTCCAGTCCTTCAGTCAAATGAAAGAGGTTACTAAGGGTGAGTTGAGAAGGTGATGAATAACAAAATCTGAATTAAACTGGTGATGAGATTTCAGGTGTTCAGCTTATGCTAGGGTGGAGCATGATGTTAAGTCATGCATAGTTGCAGATGGAAAATTAGTTAGCTGGATACCTGTACCTAGCTATTATGTAGGATTTGAGCCCAAGTATTCCTAAATCCTAGGTGGTTCTGTGGATAGAATGCTGGGCCTGGAGTCAGAAAGACTTAAGTTCAAATCTGGCCTCAGATACTTACTAGCTCAGTGACCCTGGGCAAGTCACATAGCCTTCATTTGCCTTAATCCACTGGAGAAGAAAATGGCAAACCACTCCAATATCCTTGCCAAAGAAAACCCCCTGGATATGAATTCCATGGGATCATGAAGAGCTGGACATGATTGAACAATAAACAATTCCTCCAAGTCCTTGCACATAGTAGGCACTTAATACATGTTTAATGAGTTATGAGGTGAGTTGAATATGTTATTGGATATGAGTTGGATAGGTCCAAAAGATGAAATGAATGTTGAAAACTAAAAATAAATTAATTAATAAATTGGAAAAAAGAAAGACCCCCCAATTTTTATTTTATATCAAAAACATTTGATATGTAATTCTTCCCACCAGCTTATGTCTTGTTAAGAATTAGTTATCTTGGGGTGGCCAGGTGGCTCAGTGAGTTAGAGCACCACCTCCAGTGTTGGGACGACCTGGAGATCGAATCCCGGGCTCAGACACTCAGGACCACACCCAGAAATAACTGGCCATGTAACCTTGAGCAAGTTATTTAACCCCAATTGCTTAAAAAAAAGAATTAGTTATCTGATAACTTGGGCAGCCTACAGTGATTCTACCATCTCTTGCATGCAATACATTGATCAATAAGTCTTCTTTAGTTGCCCCATGTATTATTTCTAGTTGTTAAGACCTGATAACTGTCATCACAAACTATTCCATTTCCTTAAAAATAGCTGGATGACCCCTATTTATTCAACACCTTATTATCTACTTATTATTGATTGAATTTATTTCATTGTTTCCCATGAAGGTCTTTTGATTCCACTCTTCAATGATTCCACACATTACTGCTTTCTTACCATATCAGTGCTTCAGTATAATTTTACATTTATGTTTAGTCACAAAATGTCAAGTGGAAAGAAGGTAATAACTATTTATTCCTCAGGAAAAGTGACATATATTGAATGGGGCTATGAACAGAGGTCAAGAAATTCCATATCTCTTCTACATTCAAACTTTTATCACTGTATTGATCCTAAGTTTTCATAGGAGATTTTTCTGAGCATAAGCCTTCATGGATTATCAAGGGATGTCACTGAGACTCAAATTTTAGTCTTCCCACTCAGAGTCCAATTCTCACAGAATATTATTTCACCAAATACATATCCCTGGAGTCTTTTGTTCAGTACTTAGGACTATTTTATACTTTTTTGTTCAGTAATTAGGAGTATAAGCCCATTCAACATTGTAGATCTCATACTTTATTCTACCCCCTCTGGAAACTTAATTTTAATAGGCATCCCAGACCCACCTGGGTCTGATCAAATCATATAATTAATTGTTAAAGCTGTCATGTTGTTTCATTTCAACACTTCAGATACTGTGAGTTCCTGTGCATCTATTTGATTCTATTGTTCTATAGTGGTTCTATGGTGTGGGTGAAATGTCAAACAAAGAAATGAATTATTTAAGGTCTTCACAATCCACTAATATGATTTTGTTTTTCCTATAAATATATTTAATTGGGTAAATTGAATTGTTATTCCAGAAACCAGTCAGTATAATTGCTAGACCTTACTAAATGCAACAAAAATAACCAGAAATTGGTTTGTTTTGCATGCAAGCATTGACTTGAAGTCTGTAGATATAGAAATGTCTTTGAGGAAGCTTATCATATTGACACTATTTGACATAACTGGCCAAAAGTACTTATTTTAGACTGAAAGTGAACAAAACTTTTGCTCAAGAATCCAGATTTTGTAGAATCATTCCGGGAGAATTTCTTCATTCTAATAAACTCTCTTTCAAAATACCTTGATGTGCTTGCTCATAGTTGCATCTTAATACCTCTCCTACAAAAACCATAACTCTTGTCCAGTTAGTTGTTTGTAACACTTAGATTGTTAGACTATCATTTCTGATCACTGGTCTTCATTTACCTCAGTTAAACTAAAAGAATTTGTAGACAGAAGCCTTATCCAAACTGTCACCATCACACCTAATCTCACTCAGGCAAATGGTGAGATCAAAAGGATGGTGGAGACTCAGGATGCTGGGGAGTAGATTGTTGGAAAAGATTGGCCAATGAGATTCAATGTGTTTCTCATCATTCAACATGTCTTACCGTGTTCTGCAAAAAGAGCCAGTCCTGCTGAATTGCTAATGAGGTAATGTTTTAAGACTTACCTCGACCCTTTCCATCTCAGATTGGTAGAGAATAAAGTAAATTTAAAAATATCTTAAATGTCATTTTGTACCTAACCTAGTTATTTTTTTTTTCAAATTTTAAACCATAAGTCCATTAGTTTAATTAGAGCTACAGATCATTTGTAGAGCTGGGTGAAGACCTTCAACACTTACAACTTAGTAACTTTTCTATCTTTCCTTTTTGCTAGCAGTGAAACTAAGTTTCTAGATGTGAAAATAGCAGAGGGATGACAAAAATAGCCTATGCCATTTTAGGAGGAAGCTATAGCTTGGCAATTGCTTGAATCCAAAAGTTATAAGTCAATACGTTCTGTATTGACATCCCCGAACTGTTGCTTTCCCTACTTTCATTATATGTACATTTTCATTTTCCTTCTATCATTAATATACAGTCTTACCTCAGTAAACATTTCTATAGTGTTTTAGAATTTACAGAGCATTTTATATGCATTATCTTTTTGACAGAGATAGAGACTGGACATGTGATTTCATTGGCATAGGGAATTCCCTGAAGAGAAAACTCCCTTTACTGAAGCCAATTAGCACCTTCTCTACAATTTATAATCTTAAAGTGCTGTAGTTAATTAAGAGGCTGAATGACTTGTTTAGGATTACACAAGCAATATGTATCAGAGGGAGTACTGGAACACGTTTCCCTGATTTTGAAATTATATCTCTATATCTGCTATACTGCCATCTCATATAAGATCCTGTATATATCTATAAGGTAGGTTATGCAAGTATGATTAATCCCATGTTATAAATAGAAAAACTGAAGCTTAGCAGGGCTAAGTGACCTGTCCATGGTCAAATAGCTAAGATGGAAGGGCAATAATGAGGACTCAAATCTAAATCCTCCAGATATATACCCAATTCTTTACCTACTACTCCACAGCTGCCTTTATATTATTAAAGACACTGTAGAATCATAGAATCAACAAAGTAGAGTTGAAAGGGACCTTGAAGTCATCCAAGCCTTCATTTTATAAACTAAGAAATTGAGACCCAAACAAATAACCTCAACCTAGATCTTAGATCTCCAAGTCTAGTGTTCTAATTCTATTTACTGAACAATCAAAATGGCATGATATTGGTAAAACATAATGCCTGGCACATAAAAGGCACTTAACAAATGCTTGATTCCTTCCTTAATTCAATCACTTTATCCCATTTCACAGAATGCAAAACATAAACACCCTGAGGATGAGTTCTGTTTGCCTTTTTTTGTTGGGACTAGACTTGAGATTTCATCAGTACAGGAAGCTCCCAGGTAGGATCAGAATCTACCAACGTGGGCTGGCATCTTCTCTCCAACTTAGTGTCTTACAGTTTCCTGGGACACCAAGAGAGAAAGCGATTTGCCCAGGATCTCACAGCTATTCTGTCAGTAACAGGGCTTGAAGTCATGTCTTGGCTAAGGTCATCTTTCCATCTACTACTATGCCACACTGTATCTCTTTGCTTACTCAACACTATTGTATTTAATACTTTAATTACTTAATTAGGCAATAATAGGCTTCTATATTATAACCATTAACCCTTTTTTGTTTTTCATCCCATTCAGTCCCCTGCATCATATTTTGGGAATCAATCTTTTGTATTCTCCCTCACAGAATAATAGAAATACATAATTGTATCATCTTTTCCCCTCCCCTCAAACAAGAAGGGAGAGCTGGATATAAGAAATTATATATTAAAACTTTCATAAATTTGATGGAATAAAGATTCTCTTTTAGGTGGTTGAATCCCAAACAATGAGTGCCAAATGATAGCTTTAAAACTAGGAATCTTGATACATTATTGAGCAAGTTACTTTTGAGAATGGCTTTATGGGATAGAGAAGAATAGGAAAAAGTCTCAATCCAGATCATTTAAATGAACTACATACTACTTTCTTTGGAGACAATGATCACATGTATCAAACAGAAATAGAAGAAAACTAACAGCCTCTTTTCTCAGAAAAAAATACCACCCCCTTTCCTAACTCTCTTTTTTTCTTTAAATCTAATTCTATTCCTACTTTAAGCTTTGACATTTTAAACAATTCTACCCATTTTCACCTTCTTACAGCTTTGATGGAAGATGTATTTGATGCATTTAAAAGAAAGTAATTGATTAGAAAGGTAAATAGGGAGGATGGAGCCTTTGCATTTGGAGATTGGCCATTTGTATGGCCAGTACTTTCTCTGTGTGATCAACACTGTCTCTGTCAACATTGACTTTGTTTTTACTGAGCCAGTGGGAGGCAGAGACACTTTCAAAGGTGGGAGAAAGTGTAAGATGGAGGCAAGATAGGAAGCAGAGCAACAATAGTAAAGAATGCATACTCAAATGAGGTCATGAATGTAAAACATCTGCAAACTTAAAAGTATAAGAGTGAGTCGTCATCATCATAATCACCATCATCATCATTCTGTACTTCATTTCATGGGCAGATGAGCCTGGGGGAGGAGCAATGTCAGTGTGATGCATTCTGGAATAATCAAAGAACTCCCCCAAAATGCTCCCTGGCTATAAAATTTCTTTAACCCCCACATATTCATATGTGATCAGTTGATACTCATTTGGATTTACAAGCTTTTCTTTAGGAAGCAAACTTCTTGTCTGCTAAATTGCTTTAGTTAAGATTGCATTGATTTGGAAGGAGTAGGGGGAAAGAAAGGGAGATCGGGACAATTTTTGAAGCACAAGCAGTACGGTCCCCTCATTTTGAAGATAAGAAGATTAAGGTTGATAACAGTTGAAAAGATATGGTTATATATGGTCAAGGTTATAAATGTATCAGAGCTAGGAGCTAATAAGGTACCAGAGCTAGGGTTCAAACGCAAGTATTCAGATACCAAATTCTACTATTCTTTCCTCCACATTCATTTTTTTTTGACGGGGGAAGGCAAGGCAAAGGGGGTTAAGTGACTTGCCCAGTGAGGTCACACAGCTAGTAGCTCTCAAGTGTCTGAGGCCATATTTGAACTCAGGTCCTCCTGGCTCCAGGGCTGGTGCTCTAATCACTACACCACTTCGCTGCCCCTTTTCCTCCACATTCTTAATATAACTTTGTATATTATGCATGGCACACTTGGTGGGGCCAGTTTTTGATAGGTAGATGGATCAATTAGTGGACTTAAAAAGACGTATGAGAACCCTGTAATCCTGGGAAAGTTAGAGGAGAGAACTAAAATAAGGGAGAGATGAATTTTGTCTTGGGATCTGGGGACAGCCATCATACCAGTGAAAATCATTTCTACATTGACTTTATAGTTGCTGTTGCTGATGATCAAGGAGGTGATGCCATGACATGCAAGTGAACTGGATTTAAGTGAGGGAGGGCTGTGCAAAGTGACCAGCCTCACTTTCTCCTTTGGAATTTATAGTATGACTTTTTAAAAGGAACCCTTAGAACTTATCTTTTTTGAACATTGAATGTTCTGGAATTTATAAGAATTAATGTCAAAGTTGCAATTGTTTGTGGACCAGGCTTGTGATTTCATTGTTATTAGAAACACCAGATGATAAAGCTTCAATGCATATGGACACTTACTGTGCAATTTACAATCTTAGAGAATTCCCCAGGGGCACTGAGATGGCATGTGACTTGGCCAGTCACAAAGTGAGGACTTCTCAGACACTAAATTCAAACCTAGGTCTTCTTGACTCTTAGCTGGTTCTCTACCTACAAATTCATGCTCCCTATTAAGTGTTAAGCTATTAAAGATTTAAGTTGACACAATGAACAAATCTGACAAACTTAAAGGCCTGGATGATCAAGTAGAAATAAGTATCTATATAGAAAAATTCCATAAACTTAGTTTTTATCAGATCAGAAAGGACAAGACTGCACTTCCTGATAAATACAAGGGCATACTACTCCTCTCTACTGCATGTGGTACCCAGACTCTGAACTTGGTGAATGAAATAAATTTTTAACTTCTACAGTAATGTTCTGAGGGCACCTGAACCAACTACTTTCTACAGTCAGGCTTTGTTCCTACTTACTTTCCAAGAAGCCAAAGAAGGAAAAAATATGTATGGCATCTATGCAGCCTGGATTATCAACTAATGGATGCATAGCTCACATAACTAAATTAATTTTACTTAAGAAATCAGTGAAGACTTGAACTCTGGTCTGAGAGGTGAAAAATGACCCTTTATCTGTCAAGGTACTTAGCTCCAATTATCTCTCTAGCCTTCTGAAGTGCAATTTCATCTGAGTAATGAGTCACTGCTTCATCAACCTAATACTGTAGCCCCTTCTGAATAAAAAAAATCTTCGAGAGATTAAGAAGTTGTTAATAATTATTCATTTGTTCATTGAGCAAATTACCTGATTTAAAAATAGAGTGAGGGCTGAGGTCCATAGTTTTCAAACAATCATTTAATGATGACAACATAGGGATATTACTTTGAAGAAATATAAAACATATTCAAGATAATACAGAATAAATACATGTGAAAATAGATGTAAAGTTGTGTGTTCAGGGCCATGTTTATTAGCAATGTAAGATCAAATGAGGTAACATATGTAAAACCTTTTTGAAAACTTTGAAGTATTAAATAAAATTGCAGTCATCACTATCAATACTGCCATCATGGCCATCATTCTATTTTTTATGCCCTGGTAGATGAGTTAAGTACTTTAAATTAAAAAAAAGTTATATTCATTTGCTGTTCAATACTATTTTAAAAATAGGATAAAATCAAGAATTGAGCTATTAATAGTATCTTGTCATTAACAATTGCTCAATAGTAAACATTAATAAATACTTAATATTTTAATATTTAATATTATTTGGTTTTTACTCATGTAACAATTCCATTTTGTTACTGGATTTGGAAAACTGTTATTGTAAAAGAGGGAATTATTCAGACTCAGAAGGTCAAAGGAAAGAAACATAATAAAAGTGAAAATTATTTTGAAACTTTTTTTTAAAGGAAAAAAAGGTTTAAAGCATCACTAGGTACCCAAGTGAAAATAAGGACTACCTAAATCCTGTGGTTAATTAAGGCATGGTGGAGACATCATAACAAAAACCTTTTTTTAAAAGGGCACTGCCATTTTCCTCCTTTGCTTATCTTGGCTTCTGGTCTTTTTTAGGTGACTTCCAGGCAGGTACCCCATTTGTGCTTCATCTCAACCTCATTCTAGTGCCCAGGAAAGTGGAACTTATTCTGTGTCTCTGAAAACTGTCAGGATTTATTGGGATAGTTCTCATGAGCTTTGATATCTGTGCATGATATCTTTCATTGTTGCAGATCAAAGTATTAGGAGAAAATATTTTTGAAAAAAAGTAGAAATGACTTTCAGAGGGAGCATATTGTGGGATTGTGCACAATTCATTATGGATAACAGATAAGAATTATAACTTAAAGTGAAGCTTTCTAATTTCTTCCCTTTGCTGTCAGGTTCCATCTCATTGCCTATCTTGATATTGCTGCGTGGACAGTGCTCTACAAATCTGTCAGTTCTAAGGTTAAATCTGGCCTTGGACAATTATTGTCTGTATGATCCTGGGCAAATCACTTAATCACTGTCTGCCTCAGCTTCCTCAACTGTAAAATGGGGATAATAATAAGACTTACCTCCCGGTGTTTCTGTGAAAATAAAATGAGGTAAAATGCGTAAAAAGTGCTTAGCATAGTTCCTGGCACATAGTAGACATTATATAAATGCTTATTCTTTCCCTTCCTCTGTAAATCTGAAACCTACTGAACACAAAATTTCTTCTATTCATGTTTGTAAAATCTCAGAAGAAAAAAGTTTAGATATTCAAAACCAAATTATGCTTTTGTGAAAAAGCAAGGTATCCTAAACTTCAGTTTCTATCTCTCTCACAGCCTGACAATCTTACTGTGAAGTACCAAATTCCTAACTTTCTTTAGCTAGAATGAGCCAGGAACAAAGTCTAGCTTTTAAGCGGCTGTTTTACATCATGAAATCAAACCAAGTAGAAGCACTATTCTCTCCTAGTCACTCTGGCTCCAAATTTGGGAGTCATCTTTGACACTCTCCCTCTTGTCCAATCCATCTGACACACTGCCAAAAGACTAATCTCTCTTAAATACAACTTTCATCATGCTACTCTTTGGCTCTGACATTGAAAGTTTTCCACATTCTGGTTCCATTTTACCTAGCAAATCTTGCCTCCCTTTACTCCCCAGCATGAATCAGTCAGAAGGATTTCTTCATAACACCCCACACCCACAGTACACAATCCTAATTGTATGTCTTTTTCTCTCCTCTGCCTATTATTAATTCTCTCTCAGCTCCAATATGGAAAGTTGAAAGTTTTATTTGAAGATGAAGGTCTCCTAATTTTATATATGAAGAAACTGAGGCCCAGGGTGGTGAAATGTCTCACTCAACATTGCTTTCTCTATAGACTCTTCCCCTGCTCTCAGGCCCATATTACTCTTTCTATTTTCTAGAGTCTCATGACACTTAATACTATTCTGTTTTATATGTCTACTTAAGCCATTCCAAGTTTTTATTTCCCAACTCTTTAAGGGAAAAGGACCATATATTTCTTTGTTATATATCTTGGTACCTAGCAGAATACTTTGTCCATAATAGGTATTCATTCAATCCCTTTGGAATGAATTATATTGCCAGAATAGAATAATGTGCATAAGTGTGACTAGACTACTTCTTTAAACTTTATTACATATTTGTTAAACTCAGTTAAAAAGTGTTTTTTAAAGCTCTTGTAAAATCAACTTTTTTGTAACTCCTAGCTTTTAAGGAAGGGAGTCTGTTTCAGAAAACAGTCTGAATCTGAACCAAGTTTGTGATGTAGAACTGTCTGGAACTTGGCTAACAAGAAACACGTTATGTAAATTAAAGCAAGCAAAAATTGCTGCTTAGTGGCCAGCTATGGAGTCAGGAAAAGTCTACTGACTTTTCAGAGCAAGTTCAAGTTCTCCGACCCATACTGTGATCATTTGACTATAGGGGAGTCGCAACCTCACAGTACTACAGATGACTTTCTAGGACTCTCAGTCAATGAACATTTATTAAGTGTCTATACTAAGGGGATACAAAGAAAGGTAAAGAAAACCATCCCTGCTCCCAAAGAACTCACACTCTAGCATGCAAACCATGAGGCACAAACAAGCTATAAACAGAGTAAACTGGGGGTAATCTCTGAACAGAGTTACTAAGATTAAGGAGGAAAGGAAAAGGCTTCTTGCAGTAGGTAAGACTTTAATTGAGACTTAAAGGAATCCCGGAGAGCTAAGAGCCAGAGTTAAGAAGGGAGCTAATTCCAGGCATGGAACCAGTTAAAACACTCGGAGTCAGCAGATGAAGTATCATGTGAGAAGAACAGCAAAGAGACTAGTTTCTCTTGATTGAAGAATAAGGGAAGGGGAATAATACATAAGTAAATAGGTGGTGCAGTGTATAGAGCACTGGCCCTGGAGTCAGGAGGACCTGAGTTCAAATCCAGCATCAGACACTTAACGCTGGCTAGCCATGTGACCTTGGGCAAGTCACTTAACCCTGATTGCCCTGCCTTCCCCCCTCCAAAAAAGAAAAAAAAATAAAGAAAGAAAAATGGAAAGGTAGGAAGGGACCATGTTATGAAAAGTTTTAGAAGCCAAACACAGGATTTCATATTTCATCCTAGGTAATGGGGATCCAATGAAGTTATGGAATAGGGCAGCCATATGGTCAGACCTGAGTTTTGGAAGATAAATTTGGTAGCTTGGTTCTATGGTTTAATTGTATATATAAGTTACAGACAAATTGACAATGTGGAGGGGGATACCAGACCAGGATTTTTTTATGCTTACAAAAGACCATTCTCCTCAGCTCCACCCACCCACCCCACTCTATCTCTCAAAGAACCAAACAATACTTGGCAGCACTGTTGGAGGGAGGAAGCTTGTATTAATCTCATAAAAGATCCATGAAATTTTCTTCTGGGTGGGGGAAAAATAGTCATAAGAATGTTAATGTTGCTCATATGAGTTCTTTTTCTTGACTTGTGCCAAGTTGTATGAAACAGGAAGAGCCAGGAAGAGATGGGGAGCTCAGAATTTGGGAGAGCTGCTTCAAAAGAAGAGGCTCTGGACAAGTGAAGTCAATATAATATTCTCTTAAACTGAATGGAAGCTGCCATGGTAAACTGTCCAGAATACAAAGTGCTTTAGAAAACCTAATTAGAAATATCATATTGCAAACCCCGATGCTACCTTCCAATCTTCCCTCTCACCCTCATCTCTTGTATCTGTTCAGTTACCAAATCCTATTGGTTTTAACTTCTCAGTATCTTTGCATCTATCATCTCCTCTCTATTACCTAACATAATTACTAACATAATTCATCTACTATTCACAAAATGTTCATTACTATTTTTGCAAAAAAAGGTCTTCCTGTCTCCACCTTTCCCCTCTACAATCCATCTTTTTATACCAGGGCTTCTTAAGCATTTTCCATTCACAATCCCTTTTCACCTGAGAAATTTATATTCGACCCCAGATATTAAAGTATGTAAAAAAGGTATAGAAATCAAACATTTTCTTATAATAAATCATAAAGAAATTTCTTTTAAAATAATTCTTTGGTATACATATAATTTTACCATTTATTAAAGATGAAAGCAAATTTGCATACTAATGAGATGGGTGTTTTTGTTTATTTTTACAAAAAGAATTAAATTCTGATGGAATATTTGATACTGCAGGACATAGAGCATCTTCAACATTATTCAGAGCTAAATGATCTTTTGATTTTATAACCGTCAATGGTGAGAACATCACTTTGCATAAATATGTAGTACAAAATGGCAGAAGAATGTTTGGGACCATTTCAGATATTGTTGCAAAATCTGTGCCAATCCCAAGTGAAAAGTCATTTAATGATTTTTTTTTTAGGAAACTCAAGTTTTAAACTAATGTCACTTGATAATTTGGCAAATTCTTCTTGAATTTTTAATGCCAGATGACTGACATTTTTGGTTTCAATTGAGTATGGTTTATGAACCAAATCTAATGTTTTAGAATCAAAATTTGAAGGGAAGTATTTTTGAAACTGTGTCTTTAGGCAATTCAGATGATCAATTATAAGTCTTACAATTAAATCTTTGGGAAGGTTATTTTCAATTATAAAATCATCTGTAGCTGTAAACATTTCTAAAGAACTGTTTTTCACCCTGTTCTTTCATATGGTAACTTTTTTAGTAAAACTTTCAATTTTATCTTTTAACATGAATGTTATATTTTTTTCCTTGAAGTGACATGTTTAAATCATCAAGTTTTTAAAAAAATTCTGACAAATAATAGCTTTGAAAGTCATTATGAAAAAAAGTTAACAAAATTGGATTTCTGCTCAGTCAAAAATATAACAATTTTATCTTTCAATTTCAATAATCTTTTTAAACTTCGCTCTCTTGAGAGCCACCTTACCTCCGCATGTAGTAATAAGCTTTTGTAATTGTAGTCCATGTCTTTCCAAAGGTTTAAAAAGAAATGATTGTTAAGAGCACAGCTTTTAAATGAAGTTAATGATTTTTATAGTATTGTGAAGCACAACATCTAACTTTGGTAATTATTATTATTATTATTTGCTACCAGGGTCTCCTGATGGATCATGCAGTGAGTAAAAGTGGTATGTTCATTGCCACCAACTTTAACATTTGCTACAAATTCAATATTCTCACCTGTCATCATTCCAGCACCATCTGTACAGATTCTAATGCAATTTTTCCACCCTAAATCTTCATTTGTGAAAAATTCATCAGCTTTAAGATATATATTTACATAAATATATATACACATATAACTATATCTATATGTCTATATCTATCTATATCTTCCCCTCTTGTTCCTTTCCAAAAGGCAACAAAACAATAATTTCTCATGTATACTTCCTTTATAAACATATCTTACAGTTGTCACTTTAGTCACAACTGTGCCATATTAGAAATATCAGTTGTTTCATCTAACTGAATTGCAACCTATGGGCTGCCCCTAAACCTGGCAATAAGCTGCTGGAATTGGTCATTACTAATTTCAGAAATTCTTTATTAATTTTATCCCCATACTTTTCCCCCATGAACTATTTCTGACATTTTAATACCAACAGGTAACATGAGATCTCCTATCACATACCACTTTTTAGTTTTTGCAATTAAATAAGAAGTTTCATAAGATACAAGGAAATACTTTTCGTTGACAGTAACAAATTTCTCAAAACATTATTTTTCTTTATTTGAAGATTTTAAAAGTTGTTCAAAATATTCCTTTGGTTTATTGCAATACATGCTCATTATTAATATGTCATTTTAGTTTGGCTGGTTTCATGCTCTCTGTAGCCCAAAACTTCATTACAAATTAAGCAAAGAAGTTTTTTCCACATCATCATCATTATTAGAAGCAAAAATTCATATTAAAAATGATTTGACATATTTTCTTTTTCTTGTTTAGGTGTGCTTCTTATTTAGGTGTATACAAGGTGGTAGGGAAGACTCTACTGCATTGTCATGAGTATTTTTATCTCTTCCATCTAAATTTAGCCAATTATCCACAGCAAAAAATATTTTGTCCTAAAATATAAATAAATATTGCTAATAATTTCTCAAATAAATACTAGCTTTAGTTTATGAAATTACATTTGTTTATGCTTAATTAAAAAAAACTGGTGCTCACACTTATATACAATGGTGATAGAGGAGAAATATTATTAAAGGGCTTTTGTCTTACTGCAATTAAACACTTATGTTTCTGTATAAAAAGTAGATAACAACAAATTTTAAAATCAAACATTCTAACACAATACAATCCAGAGATATCCTAATTTGATATTTATATGCTGAGGAATGACAGTAGGAAATATTAGAATATTTATAAATTTTAAAAGTCTTTATTTTCCATAATTAAACTATTACGTTTCTGTAAGAGCAGAAAACTCTGCATGTACAGCAAAATACTACAATTTATAACATAACAACAGTCTTGAATCTGAGCCAAGGTGTTTCTGGCAGCATTGGTTGGCATTGTGTGGCGTGACAGCATGCACAGTACAAAGTATGCATTTTGTGTGCTCAGAACCAAGGCTGTGGTGAAGTTGTATGATAAAACATGGGCAACAGGGGCGGCTAGGTGGCGCATTGAATAAAGCACTGGCCCCGGAGTCAGGAGGACCTGAGTTCGGATCTGGCCTCAGACACTTAACACATAACAACAAATAAAAAACTAGCCGTGTAACCTTGCGCAACTTACCCAATTACCCTCCAAAAAAGGCAAAAAAAAAGAAAAGAAAAGAAAAAGAAACATGGGCAAGCACTGCCAGAAACACCTCGAATTCATTATGCATTTGATTTTTAATTGATTATTGGTCATTGTGCATTCAGAAACCTTTTACTGTTGCCAAATTTTTCCCGACCCCCACATTCAGTTACACAGCCCCATACAGGGTCATGACCCACAGTTTAAGAAGCGCTGCTATACCACTGTTTCATTAATCATATTTATTTACATCCTTATATGAAGAGGCAATATATTATGTATGGTAGGTAGCTAGGCTTGAGGCAAGGAGATAGGTTCAAATCCTGACTCTGACCCTTGTTATCTATGTGACCTGGGGCAAGTTACTTAATCTCTGTTTACATCAGGCACCTAGGATTAGTAATAAGTCATAAATAGATTGTGATTTAGAATTATGGAGGGAGTTTCCACACCTACCTAAAGTATCTCAAACTGAAAAAAAAAACCATAGCATTAAGTATTTATCTAGTCACGTCACTTCTAAACTAAAACTCCTTCAATGGCTCTCTAGTGCCAAAGAAAGTTTCATCCTTCTTAATCTGGCACTCAAGACCCACCAGAATATTGCATGTGTGTGTGTGTGTGTGTGTGTGTATGTGTGTAATATAAATATGCATGTATATATGGTATAGCATATAACAGACACCAGGTATATTTTTCTACTCCCTTCCATCCATGCATCCCCTTCATACAATCAAACTTTACTACTCACCAATCATGGCTTTATTGTATGCTCTTCTTCTCCTCTGGATTTTCAATGCTTTAAATGCCCCCTTTCCTTCCTCAGCCCTTTGAAATTCTACCCATTTTTAAATACCAGATCAAATGCCATTTCCTCCATGAATCTTTCCCTGTTTATCCTTAATCAGAATGATTTTTTTACATTCAAATGTCATAGCATGCTTTCTTGGAAATTTTCTTGCGCCCTTAATATGTTATTTTGTATTATAATAATTTATTTATGTGACATCACTGCTTCATGAAGTCAAAACTATGTCTTATCTTGCATCATCAATTCAATACATAGTACTTCCCAAAGTAGATGTTTAACACTTGTAATGAATTCTCTAGTAAAGTTCTACCCTAATGAAACATAATGGCATTTTGGATTCTTTCAGGCTATGACAGTTGATAAAATGCTAAGAAAAATGCTTACTCATGCTAAGAAAAAATTAGGATAAGATTAAGATGTTTTAATACAGTTAAAAATTGATGATGGTTAAATTAAGCAGTGATAAGTAATAGTTAAGGATTAAGAGTAAAGATACATAAATATATAATATTAATATACCTTGGTGTATATGTACATATACACATATATAAATGTATATAAATATGCATATAAAGATTGAGGAGGAATGAATTAAACAGTGATAAGTAATATTAAGGATTATGATTAGAGATATTTAAATATATAATATAAATATCTCTATGTGTATATATACATATATAGGTAAATAGATATGAATATATGTAGGTATACATATATACATATAAACTCATATATATATATCCCTTTAAATCTTGCTTTACTTGTATGTAATCTTTTAAAATGCCAATTAAAAGTTTGAACTAATGTTTATGCCTAATAATTTAATAAACACTTTTATTTTAGAAAAAATCTAGATGGAAGAGAATATAAATTTTTCATATTTAACCAAACTTAGGTGAAGCTTGACTGCTTGGAACATATGATCACAACAAAGAAGTCATTGTTCACCTGGTTATAGAATATACTTAGGGACCAAAAGCAATCCAGGAAGAAAAAACATAATCCCAGAAATCTGAGAGTTGGAAGGGACTTTAGTGGCCATTTAGTTTTAGTTATATGAAGAATCTCCTCTAGGATGTCCTTCATAAGTGGTCCTCTAGGCTTCTATTGAAAACTTCTAATAAAAGAGAACCCATGTCAAAGTGATCTTCCTAAGGCAGAAAGTAACCCTCCCCTGTCCGTTATTCACCACCATCACTAGCCCCCCCCCCCCCCCCCACACACACAAGCACACACTCAGTGAGCTCCAATGGCTCCATATCATCTCCAGGATCAACTTCTGGCCTTCAAAGCCCTTCATAACCTGTACCATAACCCTGTACCTTACCAGTCTTTCTATACTTTACCGTACCACCCTACCCCCCTTCCCCACATATACTCTGTGTTCCAGTTGACACTGGTCTTCCTGTTGTTCTTCAGACAACATCCTCTATATTCTGACTCCAGGTGTTTTTATCAGCTGTCCTCCATGCCAAGAATGCTGTCTTCATCTGTACCTCCTGATTTTCCTTGCTTACTTGAAGTCCCAGCTAAAATCTCATATTCTATAGGAAGTCTTTCCTGATCTCCCTAAACTATAGTGATTTCCCTCTGTTGATAACACCCAAAGTATCCTGTATGTGGTTTTTTCTTTTTCTTTTTTTTGTTGTTATTCAATCATTCTTTTTTTCTTCCTTTTTTTCAAATGCTTTATTAACTTCTGATTTACATCATTTATTTCCACCAGATTTTGAGTTAGAAATTTTCTCCCCATTTTTCCCCTACCCACCACCCTAAAATAGCAATCCCACAGGATATCCCCTCCTCCAATCTGCTCTCTCCCATACCACTTTCAACTTTTCCAGTAGAGCATGGTGAATCTCTATGCCCCAGTGCCTGCATATCTTATTTCCCAATTACATGTAAAATAGTATTAATAATAGTATATATATATATATATATATATATATATATATATATATATAAACATTTGATTTTAAATCTAAATTCCAAGTTCATTCCCTTCCTCCCTTGTAACCCACCCTTACTGGGAAGATAAGCAGTTCAGTACAGGTTGTCAATAACATAGTAGACATATTGTAAAAGATTGACTATATATCCCTCCCTCCTATCCCACCTCCCACTTGGTGTATTCTCTACTTTGATTCTGTCCCTTTTCAAAAGTGGGTGCTTCCAACTTCCCTCTCCCCCAGCCAGCCTTCCGTCTCATCCCCTTTGCCCCTATTCTCCTGTAGAGTGAGATACCCGATTTCGTGTGTATTTCATTCCCTCCCCAAGCCAAATTCAGTGGGAATAAGGTTGACCCATTCCCTTTTGCCTTCCTATTCTTCCCCTCCATTGTAACCATTTTCCCTATGTATTTCCCTATATATGAGATAGTTTACCCCATTCTGTCTCTCCCCATCTCCTCTCATTATATTCCTCTCTCATCTCTTAATTTCACCTTTTAAGTAACATTCCTTCCTGTTAAATTGGTCCTGTGCCCTCTATCTACATATACCTGTAAACATATATACACACATTCACATATGTATTCATATGCCTATATGCCCTCATATATAGACATATATATATATATATATATATTCCCTTCAACTATTTTCATACCAAGAAAAGTTTCATCATTTACAATTATTGTTTTTCTATGTAGGAATGTTAATAGTTCAATTTTGATAAGTTCCTTATGATTTCTTTTCCCTGTTTAGCTTCTCATGCTTCTCTTGCTTCTTGTATCTGAATGTCAAATTTTCTATTCAACTCTGGTTTTTTCATCAAGAATGTTCGAAAGTCCTCTATTCCACTGAATGACCATATTTTCCCCTGAAACATGATACTCAGTTTTGCTGGGTAGGTGACTCTTGGTTTTAATCCCAGCTCTTTGACCTCTGGAATATCATATTCCAAGCTCTTCGATCCCTCAGTGTAGAAGCTGCCAGATCCTGGGTTATCCTGATTATGTTTCCACAATATTCAAATTGTTTCTTCCTGGCTGCTTGTAATATTCTTTCCTTAATCTCAGAACTTTGGAAGCTGGCTCTGATTGTCCTATAAGTTTTCTTTTTGGGATCTTTTCCAGGAGGTGATCGGTGGATTCTTTCAACCTCTATTTTGCCCTCTGGTTCTAAAACATAAGGGCAGTTTTCTTTGAGAACGTCCTGGAGGATGATTTCTAGGGTCTTACTTTGATCATGGCTTTCAGGTAGTCCAATAATTTTTAAATTCTCTCTCCTGGATCTATTTTCCAGGTCAGTGGTTTTTCCCATGAGACATTTCACATTGCCTTCTATTCTTTCATTTGTTTGGATCTGTTTAACAGCGTCTTGACTTCTCATAAAGTCATTAGCTTCCATTTGCTCTAATCTAATTCTGAAGCAATGATTCTCCTCAGTGAGCTTTTGAGATTCTTTTTCCATCTGGCAAATTTGGCTTTTTAAGGCATTCTTATCCTCATTGCCTTTTTGAGCCTCTTTTGCCATTTGAGTTAGTCTGTTTTTTAAGATCCAATTTTCCTCAGTCAGGCTGTTGACTCTCATTTCATATTTTTCTTGCATTGTTCTCATTTATCTTCCCAATTTTTCCTCCACTTCTCTTATTTGCTTCTTAAGGTCCTCTATGGCCTGTAACCAGCTCATATTTTCCTTTGAAGCTTTTGGTGCAGGAATTCTGACTTCACTGTCTTCCTCCTGTTCTATGCTTTGCTCCTTTTTGTCCCCAAAATAGGAGCCTAATGTTGGAATCTTCTGTCTGCTTTGTTTCCTTTGCCTGGTCATGTCACCCCTCAGTCACTTGACCCCTGGGCTTTTTGCCACAGTAGGACTCTGCCACCAGACAGGGGAGCTTTCTTCCCAAACACTGGGGTTTTCTCAGCTGCTAGAGGTATTAGATGGGTGCCCTCTCTGAGGTCTCCACATGCTCTGGCAAGCTGGACACACACCCCAGGACCTCCACCCTAGACTGCAATTCAGATCCAAGCAGGTTAAAGCAAGAGCGATTACCCCTCAGACTGGTGCTTGGTCCCCCTACACTCTGCAGGCCAGGAGCTGAAGCTGCCATGTGGCGCTGGCTAGCTGTGCCAGTGTCTCAGTGGCATCTTGCCCTGGGGACAAAAGCTGAAGTACTCCCTCTTACTGGGCCCCAAAGTCCAGACTACCCTGACCTCTGACTTTGTCCTTTGCATCTATGTATTGATAAATCTGGAAAAGGCCACAGCTGCTGCTGATCTGGAGACCCTCTGGCTGGTCGCTTCAGGCCTGCCCTGGGGCTAAAGCCTTTGTGTGGGGCTGGGCTCAGCTCCCAGAGCACTGTGCTGGCAGATTCCTGCCAGCCTGCTGGGCTGTCCTCAGTGGGAGATTAGCTTCTTTGTGTCATTTTGTGGGTTCTGCAGCTACAAAGTTTGTTTAGAGTCCCCTTTTTACATGGATTGAGGAAGGTGTAAGCCAGAGCTGGGGGGAGGTCATGTTTCTACTCTGCCATCTTGACTCTGCCACCCTGTACATGGTTTTTTACATAGCTCTTTGAATATTTTCTGTCCTTGAGGGCAGAGACTTTCTATTGTTTTTCTTTGTATCTATAGCACTTAGAACAGTGTCTGGCATATAGTAGGTGCTTATTAAATGTTTATTAACTGGCTGATGATGACTCCCTGAAATAGTCCACTCCACTTAGGGGGGTCCTAATTATTAGGAAGTTTTTCCTGATATAGGTTTGCTAAATCTGCCTCTTTGCAGTTACTCACCATTGCTCATTATTCTGCCCTGTGGTACCAAACAGACAAATTTTATTCTACTTTCAAAAGAGTCACCATGTACCCCACAAGTCATCATGACTCTGTGCTAAATATCCCTAGTTCCTTCAGATGACCCTTATATGGCATAGTCTTAGTTCATCCCTCCATCAAGTGATAGCTCCTTCAGCCTAAACTTGTAATGTGACAGTGAATCATTTCCCAGCAAGTGAAGCAACAGCAACAACAAAAGAAACAAAAAAAGAAACAAGCCCTACACCAGTGTTTTCATATGTCGAGACCAGAAAAATGGAAAGTGTATGACAATATAAATTTGATGAATGCAATTCTGGGTTCAGGACAAATCTTTAAGATTAGAGATTGCTTCATTCTTTGTGTTTGCATCTCTGAAACCTAAACCAGTGCCTGGAATGTATATAAGTAGTTTATAAGTTTTAAGTAAGTTTGATAAATACTTGCTGATTGATTGATCACCTGATGATCTCAATATCCTTTACAGCATATCTAGTTCCTCCTTGGAATTTCACCAGGGTCCAGGAATTTCACCACTACTCGGTGGGTTTTAGAAAAATTTCCTTATTCCAAATTCCAATCCTAGGTATCAAGCCTTTGATCATTTTGGTTTGGGATTTTTTACCTTTTTGCCTTCTTATCCAATCCAATAAAACTTAATAAATATGTGTTAACTGTCCATTTTCTGCTGAGCATGGTGCTTGGGGGTATGTGAAAATTGTAAGCTACCCAACTAGGAAGCAGAGTGATACAATGGAAAATGTACTGAATCTGGAGTCTGGGGACCTTAGATCCAATCTTGATTTTATCCGTAAGAAACTGTATAAATCACTTCCCTCTCTTGGCCTCAGTTTCCTCATCTGTAAAATAAAAGGATCTGAACTAGATGGCTTTTGAGACCTCTTCTGGTTCTAAATTTATGATGTAATGGATGCTCACCTGCATGGTAGGAGGAGTTCCTCATCATTTGTTCCTCATACCAATTAATCCACAATTTTGGTTTTTAAAAAGGTAATTAGAAATGTTTTGTTTTATTTTAATCTAAGAAAACCATCCAGTACCAGATGGGTTGGTACCTAAGCTTCCTAATCTAACCTAAGCTTCTTGGTCTTTATCTATATTAAGATCTTCTCTAAACCTAAAATGTCCAGATCCTTAGGGGCTCCAAAACAAAATAACATCTAGTGACTCAGAAAACCTATGAGGTCACTTGGCTGGTATGTGCCCATCTGTGTACTCTTGAATGAGAGAATCTGTCTAGTCCCCAGTACCAGGAGTACCCCCAGTCAATTGTGAAGCCTCCTGACTTTATGGCTGGTATTGAAGGTTACAGTCATATTCCTATGAAATCACTAATTAGATATTTATGCCTGCCACCCAGAAGGAGAAAAAGAACAATGACAGAGGGAGAAATGATAAATAGTCATCAATTCAAATCAAGAGCCATCAACTCAAAAATATAGCATAATGCCACTCCCACAAAGACAAGCCCACCCCTCATTTAGATTCACATATAAAGCTATACAATTAGAAACTGAACTCCATCTCCTTCCAGGTACTTAGTTCAACACAATCCAGGAAAGGCTTCCTGTGGAAGATGTCACTTGAGCTGAGTTTTGAAGGAAACTAGAAATTCCAGGAGGTGGAGGCAAGAAGTGAGAACATTCCTGCCAGCACCTTAAGTTTTACAAAATGAAATCCTCAGAACAACCCATGGATAATACAAATAAGATTCTCCCCATTTTATAGATGAAGAAACTAACGTCTTGAGAGAAAGTAACTTTCCCAAAGTCACAGAACTAATATGTATCTAAGGTGCTTTAAACAATTCTGTAAGAATAGAAAATACAGAGAAGATGCTGCTGATCTAAAAGTCACTAATTCCAAATCTGGTCTTCTGATTCCAAGCCTAGGCCACTACTCATTACTCTCTGCTGTCTCTTGGTACAGAAACTAGAGAGATTTTCCACTGTGATTTCAGAAAGGAGTCTCCTGATGGCAGAGGCAATAAAGCCTACACATCCTTCATTTCATAAATTAAAATGACCTGCTTCTTTACAATCCCAGTTAATTCACATGAGGTCAGTTTCATTCTCCCCTTCACATCTGGGGAATGCTGGTAAAAGGCATGGGGTGGGGAGAAAGAAACCTCCCTTCCCTTTTGCTCTCTTTCCATATTCTCCCTTTCTTCCCATAATTGCCCTCTGGCTGTCAGCAACCTCTATAGTCACTAGCAAAGTAGAAGGATTTCTAGTGCTATTTTGAGAGGAGCATAAGAACATCCCTCTGCTGAGTAACAGAGAAGTACATGCAAACATGAACAGTAGAATTACTGTTCACAGGCAGCTGTTAACCCTGCCCCAGTTGTCCCCTCATGTTGACTCTACAGACAATGTGGTTCTTGAAGAGAATCAGACCATACCGTGCTGTCACGGTAGTGTTTACAGTGTCACAGGGTAAGGAGTGACAATTCTAGAGCCATAACCAGGACTGGATGCTTAGGGCTTTGCCCCAGGCCACTAATATTAGAGGATCCTTATAGCAGTGCTCTCCTCCCATAACAAAGAAACAATTAAGCTTAGTACCTAGTTAACAAGAATAATTCATTAAAACGGGAAGTTCTTGGGTGGCACACTTCTTTCCCTCACTCTCTGGTGGTTTCATTCTGGGTGAGATTTTCCTGGAGTGGCCTTCCCCCTTCCTGGTCTCTACCCACACCCCCACCCCATATTGGGAATTTCCTCAGTGTCACCCTAGTTAGTTATGTATTCTGTCTCTTCTCCACATGGCCTCCCAGATCTCTCTCCACCTGTATCAACTGAATTTATCTTAAGAAGTTGACTCGAAGGTACTATTTGTGCTGTTTGAACTAAAAAAGAAGATTATTAGTTATGGCTCTGCTATTCTTCCTAACTTGTAAGAGGAAATCAGAGACTCACTCAGGTAAAAGCACTTATAAAACACTGACTGCGTGCCAAGCATTGTGCCAAGAACTGGAGACTGAAAGAAAGGAAAAACAATCTCTTCCCTCAAGAAGTTCACATTTGTGTGGAGAAGACAATAAATTGTGATGTAAAATGTAAATTATTTGGTCTAAACAAGATATGCATGGCCTAAATAGAGGGTAATCTTAAAAAGGAAGGCACTGGAAGGTGGGGATGGGGGAGGGACATCTGTGTTAAAGTAGACCTCCTGAAGAAGGTGGGTTTGGTCTGAGTCTTGAAAGAAGATAGAAACTATGGTGTAGAGGTAAGAAGGCTATGGGAGAGAGCCACTGAAAAGATATGGAGAACTGACATGGAATGTCGGTTTAGGAACGACAAACAGGCCGACTTGGATAATACAGTCGGTGGAGAGGAGAAGAATGGAAGGAGGCTGCAAAGGTAAGAAGGGGCCAGGTTCTAAGGAGCTTTAAATGCCAAAGCAATCATCAATGAAACTCTGGAAGCTATCTGGTCCCACCCCCTCATTTTACAGAATGAGGAGACTGAGGCCCAGGATGTCAGGAGACTCCATCAAGGTCATGTAGAAAGCATCAGGGTAAGATTTCAGCCCCAGTCCTCAGACAACAGCAAGGCCAGCCTAGCACTCTTCCATTGCACCATGCTTATCTTCAAGGACATCTCTCTACATGCTTTCGTCAGCTTGATTCCCTTCCACTCAGCATGGAGAGAACAGTAGGAGGCGTAACAGCAGTTCACATTCACATAGCTTCTTAAGGCTGACAAGCTGCTTCAGAACAACCTTGTGAGATCAGTGTGAGGGACACTGAGAGGGAGGAGCAGCAGGGAAAAGTCAGGTTCATGCTAAAGTTAATAAAGGGAGACAACTCACTAAGAATAATTTTACCTTTATCTAAGAATCCCTCCCCATTACCAAAGATTATGTATCAGTTAATTCTCTCTGTGCCTCTGTGTGGTGGATGGCATTGCTCCCTGTCCCTAATTCAGCAACAAAAAGAACCTGAGGCAGAGAAGGGCTGTAACTCTGCAAAGGAATGGAGAATGTTAGTGGCATAGACAAGACTAGAAGTCCCCAGGGACACTGTGGTTTGAACAGCCCCCTCACCCCACTCCCACCCAGATCACATGGCCTCCTTTTACCCAGTCAGCTATTTGATCCCATTCATGAACAAATGCAATTACTCTCTCTTTTTTCTCCCTAACTCTCCAAATCACTTTTGGTCCTGCCTAAGCTCCATTTCCAAAGTTCATCTTTACCAAAGCTGAGACTCTAGAAATAGCATCAAAAGATTATCCCAAGAACCATCAATAGCGATTCCAAGTGGCTTCCTCCAAGGGAAGCCCAGATCAGGCACCCTCACCTTCTAGCAACTCTGACACATTAATTTTCCTCTGCCACCACACTTAAAGTACTTAGTCTGGCACCACCATGGCTGGGAGCTTTAATCAGACACCAAAGACACAAAGCTCTGTCAGAAATGATGTTAGATGGATGGCGGTCATGTGGCAACTGCCTCATTGGAAGCAAACACTGAAACACTTGTTTTTAAGCTGCCTTAGGACTTGTCTGAAAAATGACTTTGTTCACCATGGAAGGCCACTAATGTATAAGCTGTTATCCCAGGATTTTAGCACTTCTAGGTGCCCAATCTTTTTTTTTTTTTTTAACATGCACATAGCTATGCAAACAGCGGAAGTATCATTAAACTACTCGTATTATCAATCCCATAGATCAGGGCTAAACTCTATGTCTAAGAGTAGTGCTAATACTTTCTCATGATTAAAATGCAGTGAGAAACAAATTTGCCAAATATGTGAGGAGAAAATGTTTTCATCCTGAACCATATGGTTCAGTTTATATCGGATTTACACATTTGGAATTTCTTATTTACTTTTTATGGTGGTTTCACCCCAGGTACAGGATGGGGTCGTGGGGGGTTGTGTCTCTTTGGCTGGGACAGGTTGCTGCCAGAGGCTCTTTCCAAAGGAGTCCTGAGAAATCACCATGCTCTTTGTTAGCAGGTCCATCATTCCCTCTCCTCTGCTCACAATGCATCCTCTGTCCTCAAAATAGCAAGCCAGATTCACCACAACTACAACACTTATTCTGTAGATGGAACTGCTGGATGGGAAGCTGCCCTCTATCCAGATACCAGCAAGGCTCTGTAAATCTGTGGGCAAAAACTACTGCCCAGAGAATGACTCCCCTTTACCACCACCCCACCCCCTTCGCTCCCTTAGACCTAGCAGCTACTGAAAAATCATGTCCAAGCTTGATCTGGAAATTGTTTTGTAACAAGAAACAGACCAGACGTAGTGTGGTGGGATGAGGCTGTGACCTTTAACCTTCTGAGCTTTGGCTTTCAGGCCAGTCTAGAGGTTGGTGGTCTCTGCCCAGTCACCAGCTGGCCTTTCTCAATGCCCATCATGAAATGTGAGGGTAGTATTCACTCTGGTCTTAACAACAATTTGGGACAATAGTTGCAAGGATGGATGAAAAGGAACATGAAATGGTGAATGGAGCCTTGGATTTGGAGTTAGGAAAAGCTAGATCAGATTCCACCTCAGACACTTACTAGTTGTATGACCCTGGGCAAGTCACTTAACCTTTGCCTCAGTTTCCTCTTCTATAAAATGAGGTGGCTGAGCTTGATGGCTTCTAAGGTCCTTCCCTGCTCTACCTCTATGAGCCTAGGAAGACAACATGAGATTATTTATCTACCACATAGCTTTACCATGCTTGGTCCAGATCCAGTCACTTTCAACAAACATACTGGTAAAGAAAAGATGTGGTCAAAGAATCATAGACTGAGAGCTGAAAGCATTAAAGGTTATCTATCCTGGTGCCTTCATGTTATAGATGATATCCCAGGTGTCATATAAATATATAAAGTGCTGGAACTACAGTCACAAAGACCTGAGATCAAAGACTTAATAGTGACATTACCCTGGAGAAGTCATATCACAGCCTCAGTTTCTTCATCTGTAAAATAAGCATAATAACCAAACCTGTTCTTAGGCTTATTGTAAGGATCAAATAAGGTAAATGTAAAGAGTTCTGCAGCTCTTCAAGGGCTATATCAATGCTAGCTATTAATTGTTAACATTTTTATAAAGTAAGGCCCCAAAGAAGGAAATGATTTGACCAAGGTCACACATATAGTTGCCAAATCACTATTTAGACTTAAGTCTTCTGAATCCAAAGCTATCTCTCTTTCCATTTATACATCATGCTTTAAAGGGGTTAAAACAAAGAAAGGATTGAACATCCCTTTTATATATAGTTCACTGGATTCTCTGATTAATTAGCCAGGTCTAGAATGGTTCTTTATGGCTGTGATTAGCACTGATTACAAGCCCTTCTCCCCAGTTTGTATCACATTCATGTCATCCACACCTCTTCCTTTTGGGATTACGGCAACATTCAAAGGGGAATCTCTGAAAACATTTACCAGAAAATTCCCACCACAATGAATGTGTCAGCCTATGTGATTACAAGTAACCACTGCCTACCAGTGATATGTAGCCAGTCATCTTTACATCTCTAAATGCAACCTGAAGAATTTATTGGTCTATATATTTTGGCTTTCAGGATTATCATAATTTTCCCCTCTATGATAGCTTTGGAGAGCAGTTTTTGTATTCTAGCAAGCTACCTCGTGCTTCAGAAAACCACAAAGGAGGCACTTCTCCCCAAGGCTTCTTGTCTGTGCCCACACATCCTTCACCTATACTAACACCAGTTAGATGGTTAGAGCAAGTCCTTTAGAAAAGGAGCTGAAGATTGCTGCAACAATGTGCTATCATTACCTGGAGAGCAAATAAAATGATATTAGATCAATGACCCTTCACAAGTTTTAAAACATTCCTAATAAATTAATGTATCGCAGCTTAATGGGTAGAGAGCTGGACTTGGAATAAGGATATCTGGGTTCAAATCCCACCACAGACATTTAATTAGTCAATTAATATTTAGGAAGCACCTACTATGTTCCAGCCACTTGTGCTAAGCACTGGGGGAAACATTCTAAAAGGAAAATCTCTCCTTTCAAGGAATTTCTAATAACAATACACAACAGGAAACAGAAAAGGGAGGAAAGGAAGGGGAGAAGGTACCCAGAGCATGACAGAGAAATCCAAAGAATGTAGCCTGGTGTGAAATAAAGAGATGAATGGAGATTTTAGGAGGAGCACTTTATTCTACTCTCTAATCAGAGGGGTCCCAGGGCACAGGATATGATACAAGTAACAGCTAGCAGTGTTTTAAGTGTTTATAGTGTTTTAAGTTTTGTGAAGAACTTTGCATATATTATCACATTTGATATTTGACAACTCTTCATGTTGTCCATTTGTTTTTAGTCATGCTTGACTCTTTATGATCCCATTGGGGATTTTCTTGGCAAAGACACTGGAATGGTTTGTTATTTCCTCCTCTGGCTCGTTTTATAGATGAGGAAACTGAGGCAAACAGGGTCAAGTGATTTGCCAAGGGTCACCCAGCTAGTTAATGTCTGAGGCCAGATTTGAACTCATGAAGATGAGTTTTCCTGACTCTCTGGCACTCTATCCACTGTGCTACCTCACAACTCTATAGTAGTGTTATTATCCCCCTTTCTCAGATGAGAAGACTGAGTTTGAGAAAGCATCATATCAGCTAGTAAGTATGTGAGGCATAATTCAACATCTAGCTATGAGATCCTGGGCAAGTTAAAGAACTTCTCAGAGCCTCAGGTTTTCTCATTTGTAAAATGGGGACAATAATACTTTGACTACATCACAGAGTGATTTTGATGAAATAATAATAGCTAACATTTCTATAGAGCTTTAAAAAGTTTGCAATATTCTTTACTTATATTATTATATTTGATCAGCACAATAACCCTGGAAGGTAGGTGTCTCACTTTATGGATTAGGAAGCTGAGGCAGACAAAAGTTGCACTACTTTTCTAGGGTCATAACTAGTAAGTGTCTGAGGCAGGATTTGAACTCAATTCCTTCTGATTCCAAGTCTAGCATTCCAAGACTTATGCTATCTAGCTGCCTCAAAGAAAAACAAATTACAAATTTCAAAGCACTATTATAAAAATCAGTTGATTATAAGTCTATGATAAATTCAATTTTAAAAATTATAAAATATCTAAAATTTACAAGGCACCATTCTTTGTATTGCTGATGCAAAGACAAAAATGAAACAGCCCCTGGCCTTACAGTCTAGAGAGAGATCCAAAAGGAGCACAGATTAGTAAACATGAAAAAATTTCTTGGATGTTTAATGGGGAACACTACCAACCAAGGAAGTAATCCAAGAAGACTGTAATAGAAAAAGCTCTTTAAGGGAGCTAGAAGTTCCAAGAGCACGATGTGAAAAGGAAGAGGATTCCAAACATGGAGGATGGTTGGCATAAAGGCTTAGGGGTGGCACACAGACTAATGTGTAGAGGGAACAGCAAGTAGCCAGTTTAGGTGGAATAAAGAATACACAAAGGGCTTTGACATGAAATAAGCCTAGAAAGATGGGTCGGAGTTTTTTTGGGAAGGACTTTAAAGGCCAAACAGAGGAGGTTATATTTTATCTTAAAAAGAAGAAAGGAGTTACAGAAGCTTCTTGAGTAGGGCAATGATGCATAGTCAGACTGGTTACTTCCAAACTCTGAGATGCTGTGATTCTGTTAATCCAGTTTGATCATAAAAAACTATGAAACTGAAACGTGAATATTAATATATATGTTCAATGGGCAGTATAATGAGAGAAATAGACTCAACCAAGTCCCCCTCAGGGGTGCTCTCTACGACAAGCCAATTAATGTCATTGAATTTGAGCTCCTGAAGGGGTTCAGAAACCAGGGAGACAATATTTAAATAGTAAACTAGTAAACTGAGAATAGATGAGGTTATATGCTTTCCACCCATCCTTTCTCCTTTCCTTCTTAGTATTTCACCTTTCTTTGCTAGATTCACCTCTGTTATATTTCTCTAATCATTGTGGATACCCCTGAAGCTCCCAAGGAGTGGTGGGGTCAAGCCCTAAACACTTTTGCTCCCAGGGACCCTTAGGAGTCACTGGAGTGAACTGCAACTTTCTAGCTCTCTCTTACCTTACTTCCTTATTGGCTCTAACCTGTCCCAAGGTCTCCTCAGGGTCTCCCATTAATACTCAGAAATAAGTACTATGTGTAATTCATGTAATCAAAGTGCCTTGTTGTGAGAGACTGAGGCCAAAGTTGCTCTGGAAAACTCTGCACTTTGATCAGAGTATCTGTAAGGTTTCCCAAAGGAAGTTTGGGAATTTGGGAACCTTACAGGACTCTAGCAATCCAGAGACCTCTGGAGCTTTTCCCCAAGGAATTATATCCTTTTGAAACATGTGAGTGGCCCAGACTAGTTTGCTTGATAGTCTCCACGAGTTTGGAAGACTCCATCATGGCTGAGCTAAGAAAGAATCAAACAGGGAGGGAAGAGTAGGTAGCAAACCTGGCCATTCAGACCTCTATCATTGTATGGAATCAATAGAAAAATCTGGGGAAAAAACAGAATAGGGCAAAATGCCAAAATCTGCTCTGTACCTTGACCTTAACTCCTAATATTGTCAAGTATTCAGTTTGTCACTACAAAAAAAAAGTAACAGATATAGCAATTGAGAAAGAGGTGCCAATGGGTCCAGAATACTGTGTGTCTAAAGTACAGTAATAAAGGAGATTTGGATTCCTTTTCTTAAAAATGGCCAAATTATCTGGAGTATTTTAAAAAACCCTAAACCTTCATCTTGTTTTCAATGCAGTAAAGTCAGGTTTCTTTCCATCCAGACTTTACAAGAATACTCATTTAAAATTTATAATCATAATAATAACCCAAAATAGCGACTTGTGAAAAATAAATGATAATTGTATAATTTTTAAAAATATCACTCATTAGCATCATTATTAGAATTATTTAGCATTTACTTTTTGAAGGTGGTGGGTAAACTTTGGAGCATATGTTTCCTGCTTCAGAAAATGGTCAAATTATTGGAGGAAAAAAATCACTTTACTAAAGTGCAAATAGGTTGAACATGAAACATGTGCTTGCTAAAATTTTAAGTAAATTTGGGAATCATTCCAAAAATAGTGGATTAGTTGTGTCTAACCCCTAAAAGACTTTTTAAAAAGGGCATGTCAAGTAAATAAGAATGTATTAAGTATATGTGCCAGGCACTCTGCTCAGCATGGGGGATATAAAGAAAGGTTAAAAAAAAAAGAATCCCTTCCCTCGAGGAGCTCACATCTAATGAGGGAGACATGAAAACAACTCTGTACAGAATGTATATGGTAAACTGGAGATAATCTGAGAGGGAAGGCACTAGCATTAAGGAGGACTGGAAAACACTTTGAAGAAAGTAAGATTTTAGTTAACACTTGAAGTAAGTCAGTAAAACCTGGAGGTGGAGACAAGGATGAAGATAACTGAAAGCATGGTGAACAGTCAGTGGAAATGCAGTGAGTTGGGAGATGGAGTGTAATGTTTGAGGAACAGCAAGGAGGCTAGTGTCAATGCATGATAAACTATGTGAAAAGAGTAAGATAAAAAAAAACTGGAAAGGTAGGAAGGGACCAGGCTATGGAAGGCTTTAAAAACTGAAAAGAGAGTTTCACCTTGGATCACAGAAGTTATAGGGAGCCACTTGTGTTTGTGGAATGGGAGGTGGGGTAAGATGATAAGACTTGTACTTTAAGAAGATCATTTTGATAGGTGGACATTGGAGGATAGATTGGTGCGAGGAATGGCTTGAATCACAGAGATAAACTGGTAGTCTATTGTAAAAGTCCAGGTATGAGATGATGAGAGTGTGTACAAGGGTGGTGGCAGGGTCAAAAGAATGAAAGAAAAGTAGAAAAGATATTCTGAAGGTAGAAATGGCAGGATTTGGCAACGCACTGGGTAAGGGGAGTGAAAGAGTGAGGAATTGAGTGACACCTGGGCTGTAAATCTGAGTAACTGGGAAGATGGTGGTACCCTTGACGGTAATCCTGATGTGAAGAAGAATGGAGAGTTTGTGTGAAAACATGAGTTCAGCACTGGAGATGGTGGTAAAATGAATAAAGTGTGAGGCCTGAAGTGAGGAAGATTCATCTTCATGAATTCAAATGTGGCTTCAGACACTTATTAGCTTTGTGGCCCTGGGCAAGTGACTTAACACTGTTTGCCTCAGTTCCTCACCTTTAAAATGAGATGGAGAACAAAATGACAAACCACTCTAGGATTTTTGCCAAGAAAATCCCAAATAAGGTATGAAGAGTCAGACATGACTGAAACAAATGAACAGCATGAGACATTCAATTTGAGATGGAAAATAGACAATTGAAGATACAAGCCTAGAGATCAGGAGAGACGTTAGGGATAGATATAAAATGCATCTACATAGAGATGATAACTGAATCCATGAAAACTGATGAGATCATGAAACAAAATAGTACGAAGAGAAAAAAAAGAAGAGAACCCAAGACAGACCCTTAGCAGACACTCACAGTAGGTGGGACAGATATAAATGAAGAGCCCACAAAGGGGACTAAAAAGAAATGATCAAATAGGTAATACAGAAACAATGAGAGAGCAGTGTCACAGAAATTTAGAAAGAACATACTTCAAAGGAAAAGAGGGTGATCTGACAGTGTCAAAGGCTGCAGAAAGTTCGCTGAAGATAAGCACTGAGAAAAGAACATGAGATTTTGCAGTCAGATCACTGGTAACTATGGAGAAAGAAATTTCAATTGAATGATGAGTTCAGAAGTCAGACTATAGAAAGTTAAGGAAAAAATGAGAAGAAAAGAATTGGAGGCACCAATTACAGGTCTTCTTAAGGAGTTTACCCACGAAAGAGAATAAAGAAATAAGACAGCGGGATTAAGACAGGGAGGAACAAGGTAAAGTAAAGATTATTTCAAAACAGGGAGAAAATGGGTACGTTTGTAGGCAGCAGGGAAGAAGGCAATAGACTGAAGATTAATGAGAAAGTGAGGAAGATCAATGGAACAATCTACTGAAGAAGACGAGATACAATAGGATCAATTTGCTTTTGAAATGAAAGACCATCTCTTCATATGAGAAAGGGATAAAGGAGGAGATGGTGGAGGAAGGATGATGAGTGATATGAAATAGAGGAAAAAATAGCTTCATTTGTTTTTTTCAGTGAAATATGGGGCAAGGCTCTCAGATGAGTGGGTAGAGACTAAAGAGCCATGGGAGGTTTGAGAAGAGATAAAATGTTTGGAAAAGCTATGGTGAATGGGACAGTGAATCAATTAAAGATGTGTAAAAGGATTGCCTTGCAGCAGTGAAGGCTCAGTTAGGAATAAGTAACATAAATTTGTAGCATACCCAGTCATATGTAGAGTTGTACTAGTTCACAAAGGGGTTGTGGTTTGTCTTTTGTTCTCAAAGAGCATCATGACATCAGGAAAATGATGACATGACTTGCAATTGACTTTGATTTGCCTGAGGGAGGATGGTGCAAAGTCACCAGCCTCACTTTCTCCTCCAGAACCATTTGGGTCCAGTGGCCAGATCCATCAGAAAGACTGGAGATGGCACAGCTCACAAAGGGGTGAGTGTATCCAGGGCAGGGGTCATGGCCTAGGAGAGAACTGAGCATTGGAGGGATTGCAAATGATTGTGAGCACAAAGACTGGGGTTTAGGGTTGTAAGCCAAAAGGATAGGTGGAATGACAACAGATTATAATTAGATAAGGGAAGAGCAGAATTCATAAACATGGAAGTGGAACTCTTGTGGGTAGGTCAGAAAATTCCAAGCTCTCAAGATCTCTCCTCCACAAATGAGATAAAATAGTGCCTCAGGGCAAACATAGAGCAATAAAAATAAATAAGAGTAGAGACACAATAGTGGTCTTTCAGGGACAATTGGAGAATATCTGGGCAAAAAATCACAGGACAAGTTTGGTACCTTTGGTTGGTACCTAAAAGCCTCCAGGCTAAGGACCACTTAAACAATAAGTAGTGAGCTCTGGGGTTAGCTGGGGTGGGAGGCTTCCTTGGTGCCAGTCACAGGAACTTTTACCCCTGGGCAGTGAAGAGATTGAGCATCTGAGCTGGGGAAGATTGAGGGAACCTCTGCTGACAAGAAACACCAGAGCCAGATGTGTTGCACCTGGTGAGTGCAGAAGCAGTGGGATGGGGATGCCACTGTCAGTGGGAACATACAGGAGGCTACAGGTATTGGTTTCAGTTATAGGCCAGAGGGGATAACTGAAGGAGGATCTGAGGCCAGAGGCATCATCCCCCCTACCCCAGGATTAGGGGAGATTATAAAAACTAAGCTACTATAAATAAAAAATGCCCAAGCAAAGGAAAAATAATTCAACCATAGAAAATTACTATGGGAACAGAGAAGACCGGGGTTCATCTTCAGAGGAGGATACTGAAGCAAAGCCACCCTCTTATACCCCAAAGAGTAATGTCAAATGTTCACCTGCCCAAAAAGAATCCATCGAAGAACTTTAAAAAGACTTAAAAAATCAAATTAGATTGTGTAAAAACTAAAAAAAAGAACAATCCAAGAAAAACAAGAAGATTACGAAAAGAAAGTCAACCAATTACAAAAGGAGATACAGAATCTTAGGGAAGAAAGCAACTCCTTGAAAATCAGAATTGGGCAAGAGGAAGTCAGTGAAGTTATAAGAGATTAAGAAATAATAAAACAAAATATAAAGAGTGAAAAAATAGTAGAGAATTTAAAACATCTCATAAGAAAAAACAACTTGAGAACAGATCAAGAAGAGAAACATAAGAATAATCAAGACTACCTGAAAGTTATGATCAAATAAAGAATTGATACAATAATAGAAAAAATAATTAAAGAAAATTGTCCTGAAGTATTAGAACAAGAGGGGAAAGTAGAAATAAAAAAATCCACTGATCACCACCTGAAAGAGATCCTATGAGAAAAGCCCACAGAAGTAATATGTCAAATTCTGAAACCCCAGCTCAAGGATAAAAAAAGTGAAATATGGTGGTGCCACAATTAGAATCACACAAGACCTAGCAGAAGCAACACTAAAAGACTACAGGTCTTGGAGTATTATATATCAAAGAGCAGAAGAACTGGGGTTCTGACCAAAAATATCATACTTAGCAAAGCTAAGCATAATCCTGAATGAAAAACAAGGATATTTAATGAATTGTCAGACTTTCAGGACTTTCGGGAATCAATTCGGGAATGGTTGAAGAAAAAGAAACCTGAACTTAAAAGAAGATTTGACATATAAGAACCAAGAGAAATGTAAGTTACCAAAGACTAATTACAAGGGACTCAATGTGGACAGACTGTTTACCTTTTATGTACGTAAAATGTATGTCTAAGATTGTTATTAGTAATTTGGTAGTTCATAAGAAAGATTGTTGTAGACTCAAGTATGAATTGACTTCAAAAAGTAAAACTGTTCAATGACTATAGTAATTTGCTATTTGATAAACCTAAAGACTCTAGCTTCTGGGATAAGAACTCACTATTTGACAAAAACTGCTGGGAAAAGTGGAGAATAGTATGGCAGTAACTGGGCACAGACTAATATCTTACACTGGATACCAAAATAAAGTCTAAGGGGGTGCATGATATACATATAAAGGCTGATGCTGTAAGCAATCTGGAAGAGCAAGGAATAGTTTATCTGTCAGATTTGTGGAGTAGGGAAGAATTTATGTCCAAACAAGAAATAGAGAGCATTACAAAATGCGAAATGGATAATTTTGATTACATTAAATTGTAAAGGTTCTGTACAAATAAAGCCAATGTTACCAAGATTAGGAGGGAAGTGGAAAATTGGGAAAGAATTTTTACAACCAGTTATCTCTGATAAAGGACTCATTTCTGAAATATACAGAGAACTGAGTCAAATTTATAAGGATACAAGTCATTCCGCAATTGATAAATGGTCAAAGGATATGAACAGGCAGTTTTCAGAGGAAGAAATTAAAGATATCCATAAGCATATGAAAAAACACTCTAAATCACTATTGATTAGAGAAATGCAAATCAAAACATCTCTGAGGTACCTCATCTCACTGGTCAGATTGGCTAAGATGACAAAACAGGAAAATGATAAATGCTGGAGAGGATGTGGAAAAATTGGAACACTATTGCATTGTTGGTGGAGTTGTGAACTGATCCCGCCATTCTGGAGAGCAATTTGGAACCATGAAAAAGGGCTCTAAAAAGTGCCTACCCTTTGACCCAGCCATACCACTACTAGGCTTGCATCCCAAAGAGATTATGCAAATTGGAAAAGGAACCACATGTACAAAAATATTTATAGCAGCTCTTTTTGAGGTAGCAAAGAACTGCAAAGAAAGGGATGCTCATCAATTCAGGAATGGTTGAACAATTGTGGTATATGTATGTAATAGAATACTATTGTGCTATAAGAAACGAGGAGCAGACAGACTTCATAATAACCTGGACGAACTTACATAAATTGATACTGAGTGAGGAGAGCAGAATGAGGAGAACTTTGTACATAATTACAGACACATCATATCTGTGATGACTAACTTTGATAGACTGGGCTCCTCTTAGGAATGCAAGGTTATGAAAGAACTCCAAAAGACTCATGATAGAAAGGGCTATCCACATCCAGAGAATAGAACTACAGAGTCTGAATGCAGATTGAAGCAAACTACTTGTTCTCTCTCTTTTGTGTTTTGTTTTGTTACTTCTTTCTTGTTGTCTACTCCATTGTTTATAACTCTTCTTTACAACTTGACTAATGTTTAATGTGAATGTATTTGTAGAACCTATATCAGATTGCATGCCGCCATGGTGGAAGAGAGGAGGATGAGGAGGGGGAGAAAATTTGGAACTCAAGGTATTGTGGAATTGAATGTTGTAAACTAAAAGTAAATAAATAAATTTAAAAAAATAATAATAAAAAGGATACTGCAAAAAAAGTTAAACTGTTTATGAACAGCTAAAATATGTAATTATCTTATACAAAAGAGGTGTGAATGGAAGAAACAACACAGAGAAATTAGTTGGGGGAGGAGAGCTGTTAGTTATGGAAACCCACTTTGATCAGAAATGGGTTTAAGAGAGAAATATATATATATATATATATATATATATATATATATATATATATATATGAGTAAAAAATTTTATAAATTCAGAAAGAAATAAAACACTAAGGGGATAGGGAGAGGGGAGATTAAGGGAGAAATCTCTAGAGCGGAGTGTGAGAGAATCGGTTAAGGGGGCATAGAAGGGTCTATAGATTGAAGGGAATGGGAGGATAAGGCATGGATTCTTAGGAGAATAAGAGAAAGATTTTTAAAGGGGAGGATGAGGAGGAAACAGATGAAAGGAGGGTATAGAAGGGTATTTAGATTTATGGGAATTGGAGGATAAAGGAGGGATCCTTTGAAGGTGTAGGTCAAGTAATAGAAGGGCAAGGTAGCAAGGAGATAGAAGTGAAGGAGAGGAGTCAGGAGGGATAGAAAATAAGAGGTACACACAGACATAGATCAGGAGAAGAATTTTGTAGGGAAAGTATGTGTTTATATATGTATGTGTGTATATGTCTATACCTATATGTAAATATATGCATATGTAACTGTAGCCTTCTGGGGTGTGGGGAGAAAGAGAGGGGGAAGAACAAAGTACAAAGTACACAGCAGAGAACAAAAGAAAACTTGCAAAGAAAAGAAGATAGGTCTCAACACAACATGAAGTTTTTATTACATAGGCTTTCTTTAAATGGAAATTTATTGCTATATATTTTGAATCCTCTCATATTCTGCTGTGCATGACATATTTTTTCTTATCTTGTATTTAAGTTTTAATATTTAAGTTCAAAATATGTTTCTTTTCTTATTGTATATTTAAGTTTCAGTATTCAAGTCTAAAATTTTAAAAAGTTGAAAAAAAAGATCAAGGGTGTGACCATCTTTGTGTGCATCTGAGGTGCGGTGACGGATTAGGTAATATGAAAGGAGTAAGTTGAAAAACTGGCAAATTTCAGCATTAGATGGAGTTATCATTAAGTTTGCTGAAGTCCCCTATTATAAAGACAGGACCTGGGGAGGAGAGAATGCCTGTGAGATAGGTATTTTTTTTTCAATTCAATTTGATTTATTTTAATTTAATTCAGCAAGGATTCCTTTTTTTTAAACTAAATTTTATTTATTTTTAGTTTATTTATTTTAGTTTACTTATTTATTTTTAGTTTACATCATTCATTTCCACAAGATTTTGAGTTACAAATTTTCTCCCTATCTTTCCCTATCTACCACCCCAAAACAGTGATTCCACTGTATCCCCCCTCCCTCAATATGCTCTTTCCTATATACTCCCCCATCCCCACTCCTACTTTCTAGTAGGGCAAGATGGATCTCCATACCCCAGTGCCTGTATATCTTATTTCCCACTTGCATGTAAAAACATAATAACATATATATATATATATATATATACACACATTTAAACATTTGATTTTAAAACTTTGAATTCCAGAATCTTTTCCTTCCTCCCTTGTCACCCACCCTTACTGGGAAGATAAGCAATTCAATATAGGTTGTACATGTGTAGTTACACAAAACATTTCCATAGTGGACATATTGTGAAAGATTGACTATATTTCCCTCCATCCTATCCTGACCCTCACTGTTCTATTCTCTACTTTGATCCTGCCCCTTTTCTTTTTCTTTTCCTTTTTTTTTGCTTTTTGGAGGGCAATTGGAGTTAAGTGACTTACCCAAGGTCACATGGCTATTTTTTGTGTTAAGTGTCTGAGGCCGGATCTGAACGCAGGTCCTCCTGACTCCAGGGCTGGTGATCTATTCACTGCTCCACCTAGCTGCCCCAATCCTGTCCCTTTTCAAAAGTGTGTGCTTCCAACTTCCCTTCCCCCCAACCTGCCCTCCTTTCCATTATCCCCCCTCTCATCCCCTTCCCCCCTACTCTCCTGTAGGGCAAGATACCCTATTTAGTGTGTATGTCATCCCCTCCCTAAACCAAATTCAATGAGAGTAAGGCTGACTAATTCCCTTTTGAATTCTTGTTCTTCCCCTCCATTGTAACAGCTTGCCCTTACCTCTTCTACATGAGATATTACCCCATTCTGTCTCTCCCCATCTCCTCTCATTATATTCCTCTCTCACCTCTCAATTTCACTATCATCCCTTCCTATTCAATTGGTCCTGTGCCCTCTGTCTATGTATACCTGTACACATATATACACACACTCACATACATATTCATATACCTATATACCCTCCTGTATAGACATATATATATATACATTTCTATTCCCTTCAACTATTCTCATACTGAGAAAAGTTTCATAAGTTATGATTATTGTTTTTCCATGTAGAAATGTAAATAGTTCAACTTTGACAAGTTCCTTATGATTTATTTTCCCTGTTTACATTCTCATGCTTCTCTTGCTTCTTGTATCTAAATGTCAAATTTTCTATTCAACTCTGTTTTTTTTATTAAGAATGCTTCAAAGTCCTCTATTTCATCGAATGACCATATTTTCCCCTGAAACATGATACTCAGTTTTGCTGGGTAGGTAATTCTTGGTTTTAATCCCAGCTCCTTTGACCTCTGCAATATCATATTCCAAGCCATTTGATCCCTAAATGTAGAAGCTGTATTATCCTGATTGTGTTTCCATAATATTCAAATTGTTTCTTCTTTCCTGCTTGTAATATTTTTCCTTGATATTGGAACTCTGGAACCTAGCTATAATATTCCTAGGAGTTTTCTTTTGGGGATTATTTTCAAGAGGTTATTGGTAGATTCTTTCAACCTTTATTTTGTCCTCTGGTTCTAAAACATCAGGGCAGTTTTCCTTGAGAATTTCTTGAAGGATGATTTCTAGGTTCTTTTTTGATCATGACTTCCATGTAGTACAATAATTTTTAAATTATCTCTCCTGGATCTATTTTCAAGGTCAGTGGTTTTCCAATTAGATATTTCACATTGCCTTCTATTTTTTCATTTGTTTGCATCTGTTTAATAGTATCTTGATTTCTCATAAAGTCACTAGCTTCCATTTGCTCCAATCTAATTCTTAATGAATTATTCTCTTCAGTGAGCTTTTGAGATTCTTTTTCCATCAGGCAAATTCAGCTTTTTAAGGCATTCTCCTTATTGACATTTTGAGCCTCTTTTGCCATTTGAGTTAGTTTATTTTTTAAGGGATTATTTTCTACAGTCAGGTTGTTGACTTGCTTTTCATGATTTTCTTGCATCATTCTCATTTCTCTTTCCAATTTTTCCTCCACTTTACTTATTTGGTTTTAAAAATCCTTCTTAAGCTCCTCTATGGCCTGTAACCACTTCATATTTTTCTCGGAAGCTTTTGGTGAAGGAGTGACTTTGTTGTCTTCCTCCTATTCCATCCTTTGATCCTTTTTGTCCCCCAAAAAGGAATCCAAAGTTGGATTGCTGTGCTTGCTTTGCTTGCTCATGTTGTCATTCAATTATTTGACTTTTAAGCTTTTTGCCACAGTAGAACTCTGCTTCCAGAGAACAGAGCTTTGTCCCAAATTGCTGGGGTTTTTGCAGCTGCCAGAGGTATTAGATGGGTGCCCTCTCAGAAACCTCCACTGGCTCTGGTGTACTGGTCATGCACCCCAGGACCTCCACCTTAGACCGCAATCCAGATCCAAGCAGGTTAAAGCAAGAGCGATTACCCCTCAGACCGGTCACTTGGTCCCTCTACAATTTGCAGGCCAGAAGGTCTGAAGCAACCACACGATAGCTGCTGTGCCTCAGCTGCTTCTCCCTTTGGGGTCAGAGGTCAGATTGCATTCCCACACCCCCTGTTCCCACAATGTCCACACTGACCTCTTACTTTGTCTTTGGCATTTATGGGTTGATAATTCTGGGAACTGCTACAGCTGCTGGTGATACACTCTTCCGAAGTTCCTCCAGCCAGGGCTGGTTGTGGCTGTCCTGAGACTAAAACCGAGGACTCATGCAGTGCTGGGCTTGGGTCCCAGAGGGCTTCAATGGACCCTTCCTGATGGCTTGCCGGGCTGTCTTCAGCAGGAGGTTTGTTTCTCTCTGTCACTCTGTGGGTTCTGTAGCCCTAAAGTTTGTTTAGAGTCATTTTTATAGAGTTTTGAGGTGTTTATGGAAGAGGTATATGGAGTTTTCCTGCTTCTTCTTGGCTCTACCTCCTGTGAGCAAGGTATTGATATGAGTAAAGAAGTAGTGTCCCTGAGGTCTACCAGAAGTTTGCACAGTTAACATGGAATGAATCAACCTCAAAAGAAGGAGAGGGAGAGGAACAGTCTAGAGGTGGCAGTGGGGAGCAAGGAGTACTGATTCTTCCACCATGTCCAGTGATTTTTTGGGAGAGAGGTGGAAGATGAATAGAAGTGCAATCAGTACTAAAAAGAGTGGACAAGGAGCCTGCGTCATCAGGAGGAACCCAGATGTAGCAAGTGCAAGAAGATAGAAGAAATGAGAAAGGAAAAAAATTAAGATGAAATCAAGTTTGCTTCTTATGAAGCAGGCATTCTAGAGGGCACAGGGGGAGAGGTAGGTATAATGTGAATGGGATGTTGGGGGTGAGGGCAGAGAGTTGGGTTGATGAAAACTGGAACAAAGCATCTGTTCGTGGGGAACAGAGTTTGTGCCATGACAGGAATTCAGAATCACTGGGATAGAAGGAATATGAAGTTGAATAAGTCAACTAATCATTGAAGAATGAGTTTAGGCAGGTTATCATCTTCCCCAGGGGGCCAGGCAGCTGGTGTGGATATGTGTTAAGTCAGTGCTAGAGACAGAGCAGTGAGGCTGAGCCTTCTCATGATATGGAGCCAGAGACTTCATCAATCACTGAAGCAGCTTCAGGATGGAGTCTTCCAGGAACATGGAAACTCAGGAACATGGAAAATGGGGAAAGAGGAACAAATTCTTTCAGAAATTCCAGAAACTGAAGATTAATGCTGGCTATCACACAGAACAGGCTCCTACAAAGAGTTAAATTTTATTGGTCTGGATTCAAGTGATTTTCTAGAGGTGCTTCATTCTAGAGAATGCTTTAATTGGGATTGAGTCATTCATTCACCTAATAAATATTTATTGACCATCTACTCTTATATGACTGGCAGTGACCTAGATCTAGGGAGACAAAGGAAAAAAATAGCCATCCCTAACTTCAAGAAGCTCACATGCTATTTGGAAAAACCATATGTATTCATGTAAATATATGATAGCTATGTCCACACTGATCATCTAAATATATAGTCACAGTTCATAGGTGGCAAAAAGAGATATGATCTGTGATTTGGCCTACTTCTTTGAAAGGAAGGAGAGCTCTGAGAAGTATTTATACCACTGTACAGTAAGTCGGGCACTGGGGGTGACTGGAGAGAGAGGCAGGCAGATTCTAGGAATGGGGTGAGGTAGGATATTGTTTCCTCCAGTCGCTGAGAGGGGTATCAAGCTAGACTTATATCTATTTGCCCCCTCAAATATCCCTAGCCTGAAGGTAAAATGTTAATAGTTTGATCAGGAAAACTGTTTCCCTGGTTATTCTTAAGGGAATAGGCAGGCTTTAGCTTACATTGGCCAGTTTACCTCCCTTCTCACCCATGCTGGGTAGAAGAGGATCACAAATAACGAACAGCAAGTAAACCTTAATCCAGGCACAAAGCAAACGTAAATCAGAGAAGTAAGTCCTTTGGGTAAGACTGTGACAGAAAAAGCACAAGACTGAGTGAGATAAAGAGAGAGACAGAGACAGAGACAGAGACAGAGAGACACAGAGAGAGACAGAGAGAGAGAGGCAGAGAGACACAGAGAGAGACAGAGACAGAGACAGAGAGAGAGAGAGAGAGAGAGAGAGAGAGAGAGAGAGAGAGAGAGAGAGAGAGAGAGAGAGAGAGAGAGAGAGAGAGA
>NW_027185655.1:69151402-69154528 GCF_028583685.1 Petaurus breviceps papuanus
AGAGAGAGAGAGAGAGAGAGAGAGAGAGACAGAGACAGAGACAGAGAGAGAGAGAGAGACAGAGACAGAGACAGAGACAGACAGAGACAGAGACAGAGAGAGACTCTGACCAAAAACCTTTCTAGCAGTTCTTAGGGAGTCAAGCTGGAAACCAAGAACATGTTGGAAGACCTGGCTTTCACTGCTTCTTTCCCTGTGTTAGCCCTAAAGACCTTCTGAAACTATACACCTAAGAGTCTGTGGAACCAACTCAGTAAGTTTCATAATGTGTGCAATGTTGTGCTCAGCAACCTCTAATGCCACGTCTCCTTCCACATAACAGCAGCACATAAAACACCCCAGACTTATGTTGAAGTATAGTTACATAAATATAAATGCATAAATTGGGTAGGAAGGGAAGGGAAAAGGGAATAAGCATTTGTATAGCACATACTGTGTTCCAGGCACTGTGTGAAACACTTTTACAAATATTATATTATTTGATCCTCACAACAACCCTTGGAAGTATGTACTATTATTATGTCTATTTTATATCTGAGGGTCACACAGCTAGTGTCTGAAGTCATATTTGAACTTTCCTAACTACAAGTCCCGTGCTATATCTACTGTGCCACCAGCTGCCTCTTAGTGAATACATACTCAAAAGATATGTTTGGGGACCACTGAACTCCAGCATGGCATATATTAGCTGGACTTGTGAACATGGGGCCATCGGTGCAACCAGTCAAATGACTCAGTGATTCACCATCACCAGCATTCACCAGAACAGACCACCTGATGATGGCTTCTGAGTGGCTAAAATAATACTTAATACTTAAGTGATTTCTGAATATTTATTAGGTTATACACTTGATAAAGACTTTATAATTTATATTGAATATACTTTATTAATACTTCATATTTAATATATATTGCATTATATACTTTCTTTAAGTGATTTCTGAATATTTATTAGGTTATATACTTGACAAAGACTAGGAGATTCAGATGTTGTATTTCTTCTTAACCAATGACATTGGAAAGTTTTAAGCACATAACTATTTAAAACACACGTTTCCTTAAAAAGAAAAAAAAGGAAGGCAAAGTGATGGAGAAAGTGCTAAGCCTTTGATGATGTTCTCTGGTAGTTTATATAAATAAGTAATAATATGTTTCAAGAAACCTCTCTCTGTCCCAAAGCAAGGGGTCAGGAATAGTACATATCACTCAACTAAGTCCAAATATAAGAATGAGCACACGATCTTCAGTTTCAGAAACATATATACCTAAGTGAGTTGCAAATTACATTTTCACTAGCAAAACAGTCTCTAATTTGCTCTAACTTGCGTTTTACTAGATTATATCAGGAAAAGTTATAATCCCACCAGTCTCTAGTACAGAGTATGCTCTCTTAAAGACCCAGCCTGTTAGTGAAATATATAGCAAGCTTTCCCACACCAGTGACATCTGATATCCATATATATTATAACACTGACATCATATATCATTTTGATGACTAAATTAGACAATGCCTTTTTTTAGATAACTGTTTTGTGCTCTTCAATTTAGAGCACGATGTTTTACTCCATACTTTTGGAGGTAGCACATAAATGATATTAGCAAGACACAGCAATGAAGGGTCAGGCTACTAAGGGTGAGCTGGAGTTATGGAACAACTGAAAGCCTTCTGCTTCACTTTGTTCAGATGGTACTGGCTCTCATGGGTGTTCACATCAACTGGGGGTGAAGGTGTTGTTTGGGGATCTAGGATTTAAATTTATGAAGCCACCATTACTATTATTATGGGTACAGTAAGAGATGGTGACTGGAACCACAAATGGGCACATATATTCTTTTTCTACAAAGAAAACTGGTCAGTGTATCCATGAAGAAGAAATTATGAGGCATAGATAGAGCACATGATTCATCAGAAAGATTGAACCTGAAAGATTTACCTCATATACCATACACAGAGCTTACTCAAGTACTAGTAAGATGAATCCAACACTCTCTACCACAAATTTTTTTTTCCTTGTCTGGCTTTTTCACTAATCTGTGGTTCTCTCCTGATTCAATCCAAATCTTCATTTTTAGAATATTCTGAAAGGCATGTATGTAAGATGGAAGCAATGTCAAGTAATGGGAAGTAAATGCAAAGGTGTACCACAGTCATGAAAAAGTAGGACCAAGAGTGCTAAAGCTAAGAATGAGTTGCAGTTGGTGAGGGAAGCTACAAGTAACAAAAGAATGCTGTTGTTGATATTATTGTTGCTAATTTTAAGCTTTATTAGGAAAAAGAAGCCTCAGTAAGAGAGTACCAGTGTTCAGGTCATCTGAGATGATGATGAAGATAGCAGGTAAAGGTGAGAAAGCAGGGATACTCAACTCATTTTATTTCTGTTTTCTTTTAAAAGGAGAATGATTACTGAACTAGAATGGACAAAAAATGGCTAATAGGAAGCTGAATTTCATGACGATTATGAGAAAGCACCTAACTGCCCATGATGAGTTCAAGTCACCAAGCCCAGATGATTTGCATCTCTGGTTACTTTTTTTTTCTTTAATATGTGCACTTTTTATTTGAACTGGTCTTAAGTCAGTGTACAGGTAAAGCTCCTCCCCTCCCCCAAGTACTGGCACCAATCTCAAAACTCACAGGGAGACTATAAAAGTCCTTATTCACATCTATGTTGGGGGCAGGGAGGGAATTTAGGGAGCCATTCCATATGGCTGACAATTAAAAAAAAAGGAACAAGTATTAAGGCGGAAGATACAAAAAGTTTTTTTAAGGATTACATAATTTACACTTAAAGTCATACTAATACCTCCCCCTCCCCTTCCCCCTCGGGATCTGTTACATCGCTCCTTGACAGCCTTCACAGAGGCCTGTAACTGTCACAATGCATCAGACGGTATTTGGAATGACTATTTTAAAAAATGTACAATCAGAGTCCTGAAGATGCCCTGGAGTACTTTGGGGATGTTTGCCTCCAACATACCTAGACTGCTCATCACCTTCACCATTCCAGTTTTTAAATCCTGAGTCAAGCGCCAAACACACACACACACACACACACACACACACACACACACATACACACACCAAAACAAATAAAGCCATGCCAATGTCATCTCTTTTTTTGGGCA
>NW_027185655.1:69154628-69174920 GCF_028583685.1 Petaurus breviceps papuanus
CTCATCTCTTTTTTTGGGCAATTATCATGTCATCATGTCACACCCTTTGACAAAAAAAAAAAAACAACAACAACACAAATAGTCCATTTAGAAGCATTTGCGGTGGACGATGGAGGGCCCAGATTCGTCATACTCCTGCTTGCTGATCCACATCTGCAGGAAGGTGGAGAGAGATGCCAGGATGGAGCCTCCAATCCAGACAGAGTATTTGCACTCAGGCGGGGCAATGATCTTGATTTCCATTGTACTGGGAGCTAGGGCTGTAATCTCCTTCTGCATCCTGTCAGCAATGCCTGGGTACATGGTGGTACCACCTGACAACGTGGTGTTGGCATACAAATCCTTACAGATGTCAACATCACACTTCATGACTGAGTTGAAGGTAGTTTCGTGGATTCCACAGGATTTCATACCTAAGAAAGGTGGTTGGAAGAGAGCTTCTGGGCACTGGAACCTCTCGTTGCCAATGGTGATAACCTGACCATCAGGGATCTCATAGCTCTTTTCCAGAGAGGAGCTGGATGCAGCAGTGGCCATCTCCTGCTCAAAGTCTAGGGCGACATAACACAGCTTCTCCTTGATGTCATGCACGATTTCTCTCTCAGCTGTGGTGGTGAAACTGTACCCTCTCTCAGTCAGGATCTTCATGAGGTAGTCTGTCAGATCACGGCCAGCCAGATCCAGATGGAGGATGGCATGGAGAAGGGCATAACCTTCATAGATGGGCACAGTGTGGGTCACACCATCAACTCAGAGTCCATCACAATACCAGTGGTACGACCAGAGGCATACAGGGACAGCACAGCCTGGATGGCAACATACATGGCTGGGGTATTGAAGGTCTCAAACATAATCTGAGTCATCTTTTCTCTACTGACTTTGGGGTTCAGGGGGGCTTCTGTGAGCAGCACAGGGTGCTCTTCAGGGGCCACACGGAGCTCATTGTAGAAAGTATGATGCCAGATCTTATCCATGTCATCCCAGTTAGTGACAATACCATGTTCAATGGGGTACTTCAGGGTCAGAATACATCTCTTGCTCTGGGCCTCATCCCCCACATATCTTTCCTTCTGGCCCATACCCACCATCACACCCTGATGTCTGGGACACCCAACAATGGAAGGGAAGACAGCCCAAGGGGCATCATCTCCTGCAAAGCCAGCTTTGCACATTCCAGAGCCATTGTCAACAACGAGAGCAGCAATATCATCATCCATGGCAAACTTTGAAGTGCCAAGTTTAAACCCTTAAGCGAAGAGAGGAGGTGGTGCTGTACCTGGAGGCAGGGGGCTGGGTGGAAGAGCTCACATATCCATCTCTGGTTACTGACAGAACTGGACAACAACTTGTTGTTGATCTCCTGTCAGTGATCTTTGAAAAGTCTCAGAAAATGCATGAGGTGTTGAAGAACCAGAGAAGAGCAAATAATGTCCCAATGCTCAAAAGTGGTAAGGGAACCCAGGATATAAATTATAGGTCTATATCCTTGATTTCTTCCTGGTAAAATTCTAAAATAAATTATTAAAGCATGTTTGGTGAATATTCAGGAAAGGAAGTAGTACAAAGAACAAGCATCTGGAAAATTCACACCATTATTTTTATAGAACCGTAGGCTGATCAAGCAGAAAAATGGTATTTATATGGGGTTGCCTATATTTTAGCAAAGCATTTCATAAAATCATACATTATTCTTATAAGAAGGATGCAGATTACATATTGGATACTTAGATGGATTCAAACCAGTCAAATGACTACACTTAAAGAACACTCACAAACGTTCATTGTTGATTGAATGAGGTCTTTAGTAGACTATCCCAGAGATATATTAATGGGCCTTTGTTTTTGCTTTTTTGTTTTTAACATTTGAATCAACAATTTAGACAAAACTACAAGGGATGGTTAACACATCCACAAAGATCTAGACATCAGGTTGAATCTAAGAAGAGAAAGTTTAATAAGGATAAATGAAAAGTCTTATACTTGATCTCCAAAAATCAACTTTCAAATACAAGATGAGAGAGAGGTGACTAGAAAGTAGGTCATTGTAATGGAAATGCAAACTTAAAGATCTTCCTTGCCCCTAGGCTAAAGTGCACCTGGAGCCTGGGGTGGGAGGCTTGTTTTTCAGTAGATACTTTTTGATTGGCCAGTGGGTCAATAAGGTTGTTACATTCTCTGAGCCAGGAGAAGGCTATATAAGCCCTGATGTGTAGCTTTGTTTTGGGGGACTCACTTTGAGAAGTATTCTGTGATTTGATCTGAATTCTGGGAAGCCGTTGTTGAGAGTCCCCTGGCTTTGAAAAACCCAGAATGTGGAAACCCAGATGTTGACTGGGTATGGATGTAATGGTTGGACAGTTTGGAAATCTGTCTACTTGATGTTTCTGTCTTGATAATTATGCCTGTATACTTTGAGGTTCAGGGTGCTGACCTTTTCTCCTGAACAAGGTAAACGATATATGTCTGACTGATTAAAGTAAGCTTGTTAACCCATTTTGAGTTGCTTTCCTTTAACAAAGCAGATCCAAGAACCTGTATTGCTAGCAGCCACCCTGGGAACGCTGGGGTGCTTGCTGCTACAGTCATCTGATAAAAATATGAGACTATGAGCTCAATTTGAATCAACAAAATTATATGGCATCCTGAAAAAGCTAATGGTATCTTAAGCTGCATTAAGAGATACTGAATATGTAGGACTAAGGACATGACAGTATTTTTTTCTGCTCTGCTTAGACCACATTGGAAATAGTGTGTTCAGTTCTGGATGGCATATTTGAGGAAGAACAGTAAGCTGGAAGGAATCTGGAAGAGGAGGACACCAGCATGACAAAGACTCTTGAGTTTGCAGTATATGAGGATCAGCAGGAGGGAGTAGGGGGTACCCAGTATGAGGAAGAGAAGTCGGGGAGAACATGAAACCTTTTTTTTAACCTTCACACTGACACTTCATGCTAACACACTGACGCTTCCAGCTAAGCAGTCTAACAGTCAGTCAGCAATCATTTATTCTACAAGTATTAGCAATGGGGATACAAAGAAACGCAAAAAAAGAGTCGTTTCCCCTCAGGAAATAACACTCTAATGAGGCAGACAGCGTGTGAGTTATTGGGTACATAAAAGATACATGCAGAGTGCACTGAAGACGATCGGAGCGGGGCAAAGCATTAGTAGCTGGGAGGAAAAGAAAAGGCCTTCTCCAAAAGGTGAGAAGTGAGCTGACTTGAAGATTATGAGGGTTTGAACTAGTGTGGTCACTATGTGAGTGGTGAGGAGATCGACAGAAGAAATGTTGGAAAGGTAGACATAAAAATATTTGGCAACAAATTATATGTAGGAGTGAGAGCAGAGGAGAAGTGGTTTCTTAAGGAACTTAGCCATGAACGGAAGGAAAGATAAATGACTACAGGTAGTATAGCTGGCAGGATCAGGTGAGAGTTTTTCATGGGAGACAAAGAGGATTTTTGCAGATTAGTAGACAGTAAATTGGGAGAGATTAGAGTGGTCACAGTCTGCTGGAGAAGTAGGGAGGGGATGGAATTGAAGGGTGCATGTAGAGGGATTGACTTTGGCAAAGAAAAGGACTATCATTGGACATCAGCTTAACACTTATAGAAGAAGGAAGTCCACCTAGCTCCCTCACATTGGAAGAACTTTAAAGCAGAACTGGGGAAGGACAGGACAGGAAAAGGATGCAACCAGGGATATTGCCATGATCCTTGGGCATGAAGACTATGACACTGTGGTATAAAGGAATCCACAGTAGTCTAAGTCTCCTGGGTCTTTGCTTTAGCATAGCTCAGGCATATAGTTAGTTCATGGCTATATCAGAAAAACTGAGGTGTTTTATAAGGAGAGAAGAATTCCCCTCAGGTGAATCAGATTAGATTACCATCCCTTAAGTCACAAACAATCAGAAAACAGGAAGTCTCTCTACTTTAAAGTTCTAGAAATAGAAGATACAACTATGGGTAAGTTCCAGAAAAGGGGAATAACAGTAATAAGAGGGGCAAGAATAATGAATAAATAAATAAATAAGCAAGGGGCAAGAACGTGGGTAGGGAACAATCTGTTGGAGAGAGAAAGCTAGTCTACCTACCAACAGACTTGTTATGCCCATATATAACTGTTTGGTAAGTAGGGACAACCATATACAACTGGACAAACAAACCATTCTCACCAAAAGGTTGAAGTTAAGAAAAATGGAGAGAACTGGTTCTGCTGGCCCTGAAAAGTTAAGCTGTGCAGCTGGAAAGTGCGGTGTCTCCTCTGTCTCAGTTTCTTTCTCTATAAAAATGGGATGATAATAATAGCACCTACCTCTCAGAGTTGTTATGACTATCAAATGACATAACAAGTGTAAAGCACACTGCAAACCTTAAAACCCTATATAAATTCTACCTATATTAATAATGATTATTTTACCTGTTATTAATAACCTTAATACTTAATAATGTAGATATTTATAATGATAACACAACAGAAGTAGAAAAATCTTGTATTCAGAAAGAGTTGCTGTCATTCAAGCCTTGCTTCTGGGCTACAAGGAAAAAAGACATTTATATAATGCCTACTATGTGCCAGGCACTGGGCTAAGTGCTTAAGAAATTGATTCTCACAATAACCCTGGGGATTACTAGCTCTATTTTGCATTTGAGAAAAGTGAAGAAACTAGAGGTTGTCTTGCCCAAAGTAGGAGGCTTTTGAGGTACCATTTGAATTCAGGTCTTACTGGCTCCAGGTCCCGCACTCCATCCACTAGCTGCCAAGGCTCCAATCTGTTTCCCTTACTTTTTTTTGGCAGAGATCATAGAGAGAGATGGGCATTTGCCTTCAAGATGGAGAGGACTTCGCAGGAGTAACGAATCTGTCCTCCCTCTGCACTGGGCATTGATGTTAATAGGGAAAAGAAGAGCCATGAAAGGGCATCCGAGGTTACTTAAAATTGCTTCCCAGAAGAGAGCAGTGCATCAGTGACATACTATTTCCTCAGTCCAAGTTAGCAGAGACTCACACTACTGGGGCTTCTATGTCATTCCTTGTTCTTTGGAAGTGTATATTGTATGTATGCCTAAACAATGCATTTATGCCTAAACATATACATGTGTATATATGCATATTAAAACACATGCTTCTGCAACACACATGTGCAAAACAGATTATACATATACATGCATATATACATGTGGAGATCTATGTGTGTATGTTTATATTTATATTTCAATATTTTGTACAGTTTCCTATGCTCCTGCTTGGAACTCAAGATAAAGATTTTGTCTGGAATAGTCAATCCAATGCAATATCTTCTCATAATATTCAAGTGTTGTGACAGACAAACCTACCAAATAACAGGTCAGGGCTATCACTTCCAGAGAGTTGAGAAAATAATTTGAGTGTAATCAGAAAATTCCAATCACTTCCTTCCTAGGGTGGTTTATCTAAGTCTTTCTGCTGCCCCTATATATTTTGCCAGGAACTATTCCAATATTCTGATGTGCTATGCTGTCATTCATAATCACTCAAAGAGCCTACTGACAATTTCCTCTTGTGCGAATTTGATGATTCATTAGCACACCTTCCTATCAATTACCCTGTAATCCTACTCTCTGCCTGTTTCTTGGAGCAGACTCTCATAGGCTAGACTATAGCACTCTGATCATTCCTCACACTTTTTTATTTGTCATCGACTGGAGGAGTGGAGCCAAGGATAATCCAGGTATAGGTGGGGATCCTTAGGTCACCATTTCTTACTTTCTACCTTGAGTTCCCAAACTTCCCAAAAACTTCAGCCCATATATCAAACAAGTTAGACCTTGAAACCTGGTCATGCAGGACATGGCAGAATAGCTGGTGGAGAGTAATGTTTTCTACATGTTCAGAGACATGCATTGAACATGCTACATTGTATGAACACTGAACTATGGTACCCATTTATTTCACTTTACAGGAACAGGAGAATCAATGGCAATGTAAGACACAGGGCCTAACAATGTGCCCTCTATCCACATGGGAACATATATTATGGGTAATATACAGTTTAATATGGACTTTCTTAAGAAAATGCTTTAAGCCATAGTAGTGGCTCTAATAGGACTTTCTGGGACTATGGCAGACTCATGGGGGATATATTATTGAACCTCTTGGTACTTGTTTTATTCCTCAGATTTCATCACTTGGGCAGTTGCTTGCTCTGCTCATAGGGCTTAGCTTGCATTTCCCTAGAGCTCATCAATATGCAACAGTGCCCTAATACACATTAGTCAGACTAGATGCCTTGCTTCTGCTCAGACTAGGTATGCACAAGACCAGGGTTTCTAAAATTATATTGTTGGGTTCCCTTTAACAAAGTAAACAAAAAGAGAAAAAAAGATAGGTCATTCCTAACTTAAGACTAACACTCAAACCACATGTAGTGGTTTATTATATATCAAAACATTTGTCATTAGATAGACATAATCTGAGAGCAATAGTTCTAAAGGCACAGTATGATGCAGTGCAAGAAAGTTAGATTTGGAGTGAAAAGAGTTAGTTTCAAGTTAAAGCTATACACTATATGATGTTTGGGAAGCTCCTTCCCTTTTCTGAGTTTTAGTGCCCTCATTTGTAAAATAAGTATTCAAATTAATGTTATCCCTTCCAGTTCTCATGTTCTTTGATACAAGTTCTGATCACAGAGATGTCTAACCTCCAAAGGATGGACCTGGTCCCAGGGAAGAAATGGGTAAGGGGAAAAGATCTTGCAAGTTATCTATCACAATAAAACCCATGCATAATAGAGGATCTGGGAAAATGAAAGGTGAAAACAAAGGTAAACATAGCATCTTCAATGAAAGGTGAAAACAAAGTAGACAGCCTGAAGAAACTTGGAAAATAATTGAGTAAAGGAGATAAAACCAGAGTGAAGGGGAAATAGTAAGGAACAAAAATAGTTTAGGGAAGAGACAGTAAGGGCCTGAGGAAAGTGAATTACAGTCAGTAAACCAACAAGTATTTGTTAATGGCCTATTATGTGACAGAAATTTTTTTTAAATGGCTTGTTTGGTTCCCATGTCAAAAATGTCATGGACTGTAAGTAAACTCAAAATAAATACTGATATCCTTACTCCTTTCAGTCTAGGGTATATCTCCCATGCTAGGAAGTAACAATCTCTCTCATAGTACTGTTCAGAGACTACCCAAGTGTGCAGAGGCCTCCCCCTGACATCCCCTTCCCTATCAAATGTCAGTTGTAACCTTATGGTACCTAGAAGCTTACCATAAACATTTCCTGTTGTGCTTTAGTGGTGAAATAAAATTTTTTTAAAAAAATATTTGTGGTAAACAGTGGGTAAGCAAAGAAAGTGGAAATGTTTTTTTATAGGGAATGTGAACTCTTTTACAGCACACAGTACAGTGAAAAGAAGCCTCCATGGTTGGGCACCAGCACAGTTGTTCTAAGGCAGGAGTCCAGTTCTTGGCATATTTTCCTTGGGTGGCTTAATGGTTAGTTTGAACACTCTGTGGAATTTAGCAGCTTACAAAATGATTTTTATTGAAGCGATCAAAAAATTCAGAAGGTTGATTTTCTATCTGCCCTTACTAGATGGGGAGGTTTGAGGTTGAACGTGAATGTGGTTGGTTATCGAGGACAGAAAATGTCACTACCATACCTGTGCCAATCCTCTCCTCAAAAGCCATAATTGTTTCCCTATTATCTGCTAAAGAAAATAACAGGATGATGAATTTAGAGATAGAAGGGACCTCTAAAGTCATCAGCTCTTACCTTCTCTATAAAATGAGCAAAATGATGGCCAGAGATACTAAACAACTTTCCCAAGGTAACAGAGCCAGGATTCAAACCAGGGTTCTCTGACTGTAAACATAGTGTTCTTTCCACTGTCTATTCTGCCAATCCTGGTGTTGAAAATACTCCCCAATCTGCCTTTTCAGTTTTATATCATACCATCGAATCAACAAATCTTTCTAAAGAGTCTATTATGTACTTTGATCCTTGCCCCACCTTCATAACCTTTCCTTGAAACAATGTGAAGCACATCACCTAGACCTCCCCGTTTGTGCTTGTCTCAGTCTCCCTGGTATTCACACTGATTTGCATGTTTCCTCCCTGTAAATTCCTTGACAGCAAGGTCTGTGTACCAATAGTGTGTCCCACAGTGTCTTGCAAACAATAAGCACTTAGCTAAATACCTGACAAAGTGAATATATGTATTCAATGCATGTATGGCAGCAGCAAAGTGGCACAATGGATAGAGTGCTGGGCCTGTGGCCAGGAAGATTTGAGTTCAAATTCTGGCATTTGTGTGACCTTGGGTAAACACTTAATCTCTATTTACCTCAGTTTCTTTATCTGTAAGATAGGGATAATAAAAGCACCTACTTCACAACCTTGTTGTGCAGATCAAATGAGTTTATAATCCTAAAGCATTGAAAATTGGGGCTGCCACATTGAAAGTATTGTATAAATGTTAGCTATTTACTATTGTTATTGCTAATTATTTCTGGTAGGGCTGAAGCTAGAGGCAGGAATATGTTTCAGAATTAGAAATCTACAAGGCTGGATCAATCAATCAACATTTATTAAATACCTAATGTATGCCAGAAGCTGTGCTATGTCCTGGGGATAGAAATAAACAGTTCCTGTCTTCAACAAGTTTCCATTCCATGAGTGGAGATAAAAACATGCAAAAGTATATGCAAACATTTGCAAAGTAAACTAAAGAAATTTTTGTCAAGAAAGCATGAATAGTCAAGAGAATCAGGAAAAGCCTCAGTAAAACTTTGAAGAAAACTAGGGATTCTAAGAGACCTTGGTGAGAAGGAAGTGGATTCTGGACATGATCACAGCAGCCTGAGCGTTGCTGGTGAGGAATAGGGAGAAGGCCACTTTGGCTGGATTGTGGAGTATGTGAGGGGGAGTGATGTGTAAAAAACCAGGGAAGATTGGCTGCAGCCAGGTTATAAAGGGCTTTAAATGCCAAACAGAAATGGGGAGGCCCGGGCAAAAATCCTATTTAGAGCAGGTGTCAAAATTGAATAAGTATCAAGATCTGATGGGTCACCATTAGGCAGGGGCTTAAACTTATATAGGATCAGGGGGGCTGAAGCATTTTTGCTACCATTCTATGCTCCTTCAATCAAACTCTTCTTACAGATTTCTTAGTAATTCCTTGTGCTTCTCTGGCCTAACGTTTTTGCATATTCTGCTACCCCTTCCCACCAAGTAAAATTGATAACTATGAACATGCATGAATGATTACTTCTCTCTACTGGGATTAATGATGAGTTCTGCCAAAAATTGAAGCTCAAAGCCTAAAAATTATCAGAACGAAGGGTTTAAAATAGAAAATTTTTCATCTGAATGTGAGCACAGCTGCAGCTTCTATAAGCTCCCCTGATATTTCATGAACATATACACAAATGTGAGTCTGGGGTAGTGTATCATGGGTGGAGAGGCTACTTGGTAATCAAATTCTTGATCAAGGGAAAAAGATGATAACCTAAGTGCTACACTGGAATCTTTACAATATCAAGAGAATGAGACCTCCAGCTTGTGGGTTGTGCCCCCTAGTGGTGAATTTACAATGGAAGGGGTATCCAGGTCTACAGATCACAAATCCATTAGATTAGTAAAATTTTCCTCCAGGTGTCAATTCAGCAGCACTCCCAAATTAAGGCTAAAGCTAAACATATAGAGCCAGACAGAGCAAGTAGGACAGGCAGAGACTGCTTATTGTCAAAGATGTGCTAGTTTGTAAGGGTCAAGGTCTATTAAACAAAAAAAGCATCATTAATTCCAATAGAGGTAAGTATTCATTCATGCATGTGCATAGTTACCAATTTTACTTGGTAGGGATAGGTAGCAGAGGATGCAAAGATGTTAACCCTCTTCTGTTTTTCATAAAAAGTGTTCTAGAGCTCCAACACATAGAAAACCAAGCCAAAAGCAAGCCAACCTTTCTTGTGAGCATTTATCTACAAGCCTCTTTAGGGACTCCATCTCTTGGTCTGAGAGGAAGTACATATCAACAATCAATACCTGAACCTTTGGTACAAACTCAGTGGCACAGTCACACAGGCAGTGGTAGCTGGGGAAAAGCATCTTTTACAGAATCAAGTACCTTCTGGAAACTGTGATGCTGCCAAGGCAATGTCAGGGTGACTCCCCCTCATAATAATACTTTGAGGATTCTGCAAAAAATGTCCAGAGGTACGTAGACTTAAGATTTGGTATCAAGGTGCTCCATACAGAGGCAGTATGGTAAGTGGATTAGAAGCAATTAGGCGGCATGATGGATAGACTTTTGGACTGTCAGGAATATGCTGGGCAAGTCACTTCCTTCCTCTTCTAACAGAGATGATAATAGTATCTACTTCACAGTTATTATTATGAGTTCCAAATGAGATAAGGAAGAAATCATTTAATAAATGCTTATTATGGGCCAGGCTCTGTTCTAAGCACTAGGGACACTCATATAAACAGAAAAAGAATTCCTTCCCTTAAAATAGTTTATATTCTAATAAAGGAAGACAAAATACACAAGGGAACTGACAAGTGTAAGGATGTGCTTTTGAAGTCCAGAAGTCAGGATCAGGGCTGGGAGGGGGAGGAAGGCTTACTTAGGCCCCTTTACAAATTGGAGGCCCTAGAAGGAACTCATCAGTGGGAAAAGGAAGATGCCTTGTAGAAGGACATAGGCCTAGTTGAGTATAGACCACAAGGATGGTCATATGCTTTAGGGTGAGGCGGCCTCCTGAGTTGAGGGAAGTTACAGCATAAAACAGCAGATAACAAATGTAAAGCATTTACAAACAAATGATAAAACATATTATAACATTTTGTTTGTACATAGACATGAGATAGCAATTAGTATATATAAAGCTCTTTGTGACCCTTAACGTGCTATTTAAATGCTAGTTATTTTTATTACTGGATTTGGAATTATGAAGACCTGAATTCAAATCCTGCCTCAGATACTTCCTTGCTCTATGCACCTAGGCATGTCACTCTAACTCTTGAGGCCTCAATTTCTCCATCTGTAGAATGAGAAGGGTGGGGGTGGACTTCTAAGGAACCTTCCAGCTCTAGACTTATGATTCTCACATCCTATGAAACTATACCTTAGTCACATTGACTTAGACAACAGAATCCAAGGATTACAGAGGTCCCCTCTCTGGGAGTTTGGCCTTCCTTCAATAATTCAGGGACTGGATGACAAGTTGGGCAGGGTTCCACTTACTTCAATCCAGGCTAATTTATTATACTTTGAATTGCTGGGCTTTGGTCTTCCAGAGTGGTCCAATTCCTGTGCAAAACTGAAATGAACTTGCTTTACCCAAAAATGGGTACTACAGCCTAGTGAGGCCAATGGATCTGCCAGTTGGTGGTCTCCTTTCTCTGTGGATTTTCAAAGGCTTACTTCATCTAAGTGATACATTACTTGCAGTTGCTGAATAGAGTGTTGGGCTTTTGACCAAGATACTGAAAAAACCAACTCCATTCTTAAGGGCTTAAAACAAATAGCTTACAAGTCAAAGTAAAAGGAAGTCTGTGGAGAAATACAAAAATTTCTGAAGGGGTGACTCCACACTAATGAAAGAGAACTCCTTGGAGGACTGACATATTGGGAAAAATATAACTCTGGCTTTTCAAGGGAAGTAGTTGAAAATACATTGCAAAAATGTTTCAAACTGACTTGGTCTTTGAGACTTGAAATATACTGATAGTACTAACAAATGTTGGTCATCTGGGGCTTGTGGAGGTGTGAATACCCCCAGGATGAAGGAGGATGGTGAGAAAGAAAAGAAATTAAGCCTATTTTCAGACTGCAAAATCACCACAAGTGATAAGTATTTTTATTACATGCATAAATATTTGAAATTATAGGATCAACTATTTCAGAGAGGAAAAATATCACTAGCATCAATTTCCCCCCATGGAATCACTATTTATATCACACGGAACATGAGAATTTTATAGAATAAAGTTTTAAAACTGCATTATGACAATTAGAAAAGAGAAAGGATGAGAATGCAAAACTGAGGGCAAATTATGGTGTCAATGTGTTATTATTATGTGTTAATTTCTATAGCTCAAAGTAGACTAATGAGAAATAATAATTAAACTTATATTTCAATATATCATGAACCTGTAAGCTCACTGAAAGGTGTCCTGTAACAGTGTGGATTGCTCTTCACCCAAGAGTTCTCCTCTGATAAAATTCTTTTCCATGTACTCCAGACTTATTCAAAATTTTGAAGGCCTTCTTCTAGGTTAGGGGTTCTTGGACTGGAATCTACAGAGAGGTGCATAGACAGGTTTCAGGGAGTCTATAAATTTAGAAGGGAAAAACACATTTTATTTCAATAGAATTAATTTCCTTTGTAATCCTAAATATTTTATTTTGTGCATTTAAAAATATTGCTTTGAGAAGTTCATAGACTTCAGCAGGCTGTCCAAGAGGTCCATGACACACATAAGAGGTTAAGAACTTGGAGCATTTCACAGGTACCAAAACATCATTCAATCTGTTATAAAATGATCATGTATTTCATGGATTATATATGCGAATAAAAATTTCACCATATTAGGTGACAAAAATGTAATAGTCTGTGCCAAGGAGCCTACCTTCTTTCTAATCAGTAGAATGTAATCTCAGTGGTTGTTTCAACATATTTCATTTCTTCCTTTTTCCTTCTGGTACTTTGAAAGAAAATATATAGAATGGTAAAGATATTAATATTATTTTTTTGCTGTTGTTTAGTTGTTTTTCAGTTGTGTCCAACTCTTCATGGCTCTTTTAGGGTTTTTCTTGGCAAAGATACAAGACTGGTTTGACATTTCCTTCTCCACTGTTTATGATTCATTGTCGTCCCTTTCCATGGGAATATTTTACTTGTAAAACACATTCCTCCACTGCAAAATAAAGTTTAAAAATAATATCCATTCATCTGTGTACAAAATCTATTTGGACAACATAAACTTAGGCAAAGACAATCAGAGATGTCTTATGGCTGGGGCCAGGGGGACCTTCTTTGTGGACTTTTATTATTTTAGAAAAGAGCACACTGCTGAAATCTCTGAACAGGTTAATTTTCCACTGATCTTCATGAACACACTGCCACATCCATCATAGGATAAACGAGATGATTTCATTTCTTTATTTTCACCATTTGTTGCTTTGTTTTTAGTACCATTGCCTCAAGATAGCCTGTCCTCTTTAGGCTCTTTTCTCACAAAAGAAAGTCCATTTTTACTATTTAAAATCTGAATCAATAAAGTCACGTTATCCTGAAGAATCCTACTTATTTCAGTTTGCAAAGGATGAAATAAAGCTATCAAAAACAATATGAAAAAGTGTTCTAAATTGCTGATAATTAGAGAAATGCCCATTATAGTAACTTTGAGCTTCTACTTAACACCTATCAGAATGGAAAAGAGTGAAAACAACCAATGTTGAAGGAGTTATAGGAAAATATGTATACTAGGACACCATTGGTTGAGCCATAAATTGGTCTAGCCATTCTGGAAAGTAATTTGGAGCTATGCCCAGAAGGTTATAAAACTGTGCATACTCCTTGCCCCAGGTATAACACTACTATATCCCCAAAGAAACAGACAAAGGATCCACCCATACAAAAATGTTTGTAGTGGTTCTTGTGATAACCAACAATTGGAAATTGAGGGGGTATCCTCCTATTGAGTGTAACTCAATAAATTATGGCACAAGAATGCCATATGATGAAAAATGGACAATTTCAGGAGGAACATGAAAGACTTTTATGATGTGATGCAGAGTGAAATGAAGAGATAATAACATTACAGAGAAAAACAATTTTGAAAAACTTAGACCTCTGATCAACATAATAAGTCATGAGTCTGAAAAAATAAAAATGAAACATACCACTCACCTCCTGACAAAGAGGTAATAAGTTCAGAATGCAGAAACAGGCTTAAACTTTTGGAAATGGCTGATGTGGAAATTTATTTTGTTGGGCCACGTAGTTATGTATTGAGGGCTTTATTTTGGGACTTTTAGAAATATTTTTTTAAAAGAGATTTCTGCCTACTTAAGGTATAACCCTTTTATCTAAAAAGCAAGAGAAAGCTATAGTTTTGTTTGTTTGTTTGTTTGTTTGCTTTGTTTTGCTTTTGTTCTGTACTTAACACTCTTTCGTGAGCTGTGTGACATAGTGGATAAGAGTAAAGACCTGATTTTGAATCCTGTCTCATACTCTTAGTAGCTGCCCAACCCTGAGCAAGTCATATCCTCTGCCTGCCTCAGTTTCTTCATCTATAAAATGGGGATTAAGAATAGCACCACCTCACAGGATTGCTTAGTAAGTTAATATAAGTAAAGCATTTTTTAAACCTTCAAGTGCTACATAAATGCCAGCTATTATAATTATGTAATAAATATTTACTGTGATTTATGTTTTGTTTTGGTATTAAGTGAAAAGACTTCACTTCTTAAATTATCCTTTATTCTCAGTGTTTCAAGGACTATCACATACTTCAAATTAATCTCTCTATAGTATTTCTCTGGTTATGTTTACTCAACAAAGCCAGAAGCTAGGATTTTTAAGTAGCCCTACTTTCATCTCCCTAACAAATGAAACAAGTCCTGAAGAAGAAAAAAAGGCCCCAAGAATCTTCCCCACTTAAGGAACTGATGGCATTTAAGGTGATAACAGAACTAAGTCAGTTAAGGCTGGCTGCCTGACTTTACTGAAAACCTAGTGACAGATAAAACATAAATCAGAATCCTTATCATTTTGGCTTCCTTGCCTGCCAAATGGGGGTTTAGTTTATCAGGACCTATAGGCCCACTGACTCCTTTTGCCCTTATTTCCAGGCAGCAGGGTGGAACTGGTTGGGAGCTAAATGGCTATTCTAAACCATGTTCATGTAAACAAGCTCAGGTAAAACTTCCTTGAACTGCCAATGAGTGATGTGTGATCTGTCTCACTAAACTGTACACTCAATAGGGATATATCATTGGTATCTTGAAAAGAAAACAAATAAAGAAACAAGTCTATCTGGTTCAGGCTGAGCCCTCTTAAAGCTCTCTCTCAAACTGATAAGAGTACCAAGACTTAGATTTCCTCACCAAAGGAAAGTATGGTCATTTAAGCAAAAACAACAGTCTGTGAAAGGATATGGAAATGTCTATGGATTTTTCCCACTCTTAACCCTTGATAAAGGAGACACTACTAACTATAATGTTTTTTCTTTCATTTTGACAAATACTATACTTGCTACAATGGGTTTTCCCAATCTTTAAAACAGCAACAACACAATACCTTTGATAAGTAACTTTCAGATTCTGGGCCTTCAGTCTCTCATTTACAAAATGAGGGTGTTGGACAAAATGACGTCTGTTTCTCCTAACATTTTTTAATATCCTACAATTCTAACATGCCTACAGGATACCTGACATTAAAGATGTGGTATTTTTCATCTTTTTATTAAATGTACATGAATGAATGCATGGATAGCTAACTGAATGAATACATTTCAAGCACAATGCTAAACTCTGAGAAATACAAATACAAACAAGAAATCCCTCTCAAGGAATTTACAGATTAGATGAAAGCTCACCTACCAGAGACCAGAGTCTCTGGGGCAGTTAGGGATCCCACAGAATGACCTTAGTGTAGGCGGCACTTCCAGGAGTTTACAGTCACTAGTCAATCAATCAACAAGTTTTTATTATGTGCCTACTATGCATCAGGCACAGTATTACATCACTTGGGATTGAAGAACAAAGAATGATCATACTTTATTCACAAAGAGCTTACATTCCAACAGGGAAGACAATAAGTATGCATATAATTATAGGCAGCATAAATACAGAAAGAATAGAAGCAAATCTATAGAAAGTAGTTCAATTCCAGGTAGTTTAGGAGAGAGAGCACTAGTAATCAGGGAGATCAGGAAGGGTTTCATGCATAAGATGATGCCTGAGATGTATCTCATAGCAAGAAAGGAACTCTTGGAAATGAATATAAAAAGACAGTAGCTAGATACTTTGGTGGTGTAGTGGATAGAGCACTGTACTTGCATCAAGGAGATCTGAGTTCCAATCTTGTCTCAGACCTTAATAAAGATATCATCCTAGACAAGTACTTTAGTTCTCTCAGTCTCAGTTTCCATATCTGTAAAATAAGAATAATAAGACTGTATACCTTAGAGGGTTGTTGTGAGAATCAAATAATATAATGTATGTAAGGTGTTTTACAAACTTTGAAAGTGTATATAATTATAGTTATAAAGGACGGTGTACTAGGCATGTGGGATGGCCAATCTGCTTAATGGTTTTCTAGCCATTGATCTATATTCCACTCTCTTCAATTTCTCTGCTACTCCCTGTTATTCTTTCTAATTAGGCCTTATATGCTATATCCTGGATATAAAATTCTACATTGATACCTAGAAAGAGTTCATTCATTTTCCACAAACTTTAGTCTAAGGCAGAAGTATCATATCCCTGGCTCACTTCTAGTATTATACACAGTGAAAAGAAAGAATAAGTTCCTCATTTGATTTGGGTGATTTGAGTTATTTTATTTATTTATATTTAACAGTTCCTCAATTGAAACAATGAATATTCATATTATCTGATACAGTTAGGGCAACACAACTTATAAGGCAAATATATGACCTTTCTTAAGGGTCAAATGTTTTTGTGCTACCATAGAAGTTGAAAAGATTACATCCAGCAAAGTATAGTAACTAGATAGGAGATTAGTGATATTTTTGATGTTGATAAACATCTCTGGGTGTGAATTAATAAGGAATTATGAGAGGAAACAATGAGTTCTTTATAGCAGTGATATCAAATTTTAACAGAAACAGGAGCCACTAAGTTGTACATAATGATTTTTGTAGGCTGTATATTGATTTAGTTTTAAAATGTAATATTATCTATTTTATTGAATTTTGATTTATTTTTGTTAAGTATTTCCCAATTACATGTTTTTCTAGTTTGGTCATACTAAAGACTGTCGTAGGCTGCATGTTTGCCCCTCTGATGTAAAGAGAACATTTACGACTTGCTTTTCCCTATGTATGGGGGAAAGAGGTTCACCAATATATTAATGGAGAACCAGAACTTCAGAATGTGATGAGCTCAGTCAGTGTTCCTCTACTTCATCCTTTATCAAAGTTTCCCTCTATAATCTCCTGGACAAGTTGATGCTTGAAAATCCCCAGTAAAGTTGGAGCCCTCTAAAAGCAACCCATTCCAGTTCCAGGCAGCTCTAATTTGTTAGGAAGTCCTTTCTTAGGTCAAGCCCAAATCTTCCTATTCACAACTTTCATCCCAATTCTACCCTCCATACAATAGATGATAAATGACCTCTACTTTGAATCCTTAGGGTTCCCAAACCCCAATTATTCATTCATTCATTCATTTAATAAATATTTATTAACGTGCAAGGCACTGGTTGTAGGTATAGAAGAAGATAAATTTAAATGTGTGGATGATTTGGGCTATGCATTGCGTGTGAATTCTACATCCTCACTAAGAGTTGGATAATAGCCAATGAAAATTTAGACTTTTCCAGCTAAAGAAAAATTGTGATGTGAGATATAAATATAGAAAAAAAAACACACACCTGTGATCAGCCAAGGCCATTAGTCCTCATGTCAAGTATACTCTATAAAAATACAGGCCAGAAACATTGGTCTGGAAAATACCAAATTATATCACAGAAGTCAGTTTGGAAGTCTATTTCAGGCAATGTATCAACATATCATGAATTTTACTTTTCACTTCAACAACTTTTTATTCAAGTAGATTGAATTTTTATATCTTTGAATTTAGCTCAAGTTTTCATATATATATATATATATAGATATATAGTGACTGTTCTTTTATCTAATGATTTGAAGTTATGCTATTTAGAAAAAAAAATTTCCTTGTAGAAAGAAATTTTAAAGATAGACTTTCCTGGGAAAATTATTTATTTTTTTTTCAAAGACAGAGAATGGGACCAACACTATTATGTCATTGGTACAAAATCCATATTAAAACCCCATCCAAATAAAAAATCAAATATCAATAATTGACTGTTTAAATAAATTTACATTAAAACAATATTTGAGTAGTTTTTTATTCCTAGACTAGGGAGGTAGAAGCATTAGAGTTTACTCTTCCTCAATATAATCAGTCATTCTAGTCTCAGCTTTGCCATAAACTCCATATGTGACCTTGGTCAAATCACTTTGCTGCCCTGGGTCTCAGTTTCCTCATCTGCAAAATTAAAAGACTGTACTAGATTATCATTTTTAAAAACTGATTTGTTTATTTATTTTTAGTTTACAACATTCAGTTCCACAGTCCCTTAAGTTTCAAATTTTCTCCCCCTCTCTCTCTTCCCCTGCTCCCACCTGGTGGCATGCACTCAAATACAGGATCTACAGATATCTACACATTAATCATTAGTCAGGTTGTAAAGAAGGATTATAACTGAGGGAATGATCAGTGGGAAAGAGGAAACAAAACAAAACAAGAAAAAGAAACAGAGCAAGGAGCTCATTTCACTCTGTGTTCAGACTCTAGCTCTTTCTCTGGATGTGGGTATTTCCTTCCATCATGAGCTTTTTGGAGTTCTCTTATAGCCTTACATTGCTGAGAGGAGCCCAGTCTACTGAAGTTAGACATCACACATGTGTTGTATCTGTGATTGTGTACAGAGCTCTCCTGGCTCTGCTCTTCTCACTCAGCATCAGTTTATATAAGTCTTTCCAGGTTATTATGAAGTCCGTATGCTCCTCATTTCTTTTCTTTTTGGAGGGCAATTGGGGTTAAGTGACATGCCCAAGGTCACATGGCTAGTTTTTGTGTGTGTGTGTATGTGTTAGGTGTCTGAGGCCGGATCCGAACTCCGGTCCTTCTGACTCCAGGGCCAGCGCTCTACTCACTGTGCCACCTAGCCGCCACTTGCTCCTCATTTCTTATAACACAGTACTATTCCATGACATTCATTTGCCACAAGTTGTTCAGCCATTCCCCAATTGATGGGCATCCCCTTGATTTTCAATTCTTTGCCACCACAAAAAGAGCCAGTATAAATATTTTTGTACATATGGGTCTTCCTCCCAATTCTCTGATCTCTTTGGGATATAACCCTAGAAGTGGTATTGCTGGGTCAAAGGGTATGCACTTATTTATAGCCCTTTGGGCATAGTTCCAGATTGCTCTCCAGGAGGGGGGATCAGTTTACAACTCCACCAACAATGAATTAGAGTTCCAATTTTTCCACATCCTCTCCAGCATTTATCATTGTCTTGTTTTGTCATCTCAGTCAATTTGGCCAGTGAGATGTGGTACCTCAGAGTTGTTTTGATTTGCATTTCTCTAATCAATAGTATTTTAGAACATTTTTTCATATGCTTATAGATATATTTAATTTCAGCTTCTGAGAAATTTGAGCTTCTGCCTGTTCATATCCTTTGACCATTTATCAGTTGGGGAATGATTTGTATTCCTATAGATTTAACCCAATTCTTTGTATGCTTTAGAAATGAGGCCTTTATCAGAGACACTTGTAAAAATTCCTTCCCGATTTTCCACTTCCTTCTTAATCTTGGTAACATTGGTTTTATTTGTAGAGAAGCTTTACAATTTAAGGTAATCAAAATTGTCCATTTTTCATTTTATAATGCTCTCTAACTCTTGTTTCACTATGAAGTCTTCCCCTCTCCGTAGATCTAACAAATAAGGCTTGGTCCTTAAGAAAAAAAAATCTAGCCCATAAATCCTAAGATATCTTGTGAGGTTTCAGCAATCAGAATTTATATTCTTTTGGGCAGAGCACCTGCAGGTAAGGGTATGATACTTTAGGTGGACAGAGAGAGAAGAAGGAGGAGAGGAAAGAGGTCAGCCATATTAGAGATGTCACTGTGGAGTACATAAGTGCCAAATGAGTGATACAGACAAGACCTAGAAGAGATGAAAGGAATGAGGGAGTACAGTGATGGGGGATGGTTAGGGAAGCCATCAGGATGCACACAGACAGATTTTCAATTGTGCATTTCTCCATCTGTCTATTGATTTGGTGCATATTTAAAAGAAAAAAAAAACTTTTAATAGACTAGAGAGGGAGCATGGAATAATGTATGGTATACCAACCTTGGAGTCAAGATGACCCAGGAGTAGGTCCTGCCTCTTACACATACTAGTGTGTAAGAGGCCATATATAAGCAATTTAAGCTCTCAGTACCCCCAGTTTAACTAGATAGATAGATAGATAGATAGATAGATAGATAGATAGATAGATAGATAGATAGAT
>NW_027185655.1:69174930-69187515 GCF_028583685.1 Petaurus breviceps papuanus
GATAGATAGATAGATAGATAGATAGATAGATAGATAGATAGATAGATGGATAGACAGACATTTATTCAGCATATCCGTACTGTGCTAAGTGCTGGAAAGACAAATAAAAGTTAAGCATGATAGTTCCTGCTAGTAACAGAATATAACACCTAACAGTGTAGCAGAAAAAAGGAAAAAGGGAAAAAATATACCTGGGAGGAGAGGGTGAGTATGGAGAAGAAACAGCCAGGAAGCAGATGGAGGCCTGGGCCCTAGTAAAATAAAATAAAAGCTCTTCTCTCAGAATCAGGGTAAACAGGAGTCCAAGGTTCCACTGGGAGAGGATGAAGATTATGTCTGGTGAGCAGATACCATGATAAGCCAAGTACTTAAAAGGTTATAAGTTGTAGATGAGTTGCTGATTGGCATCTGTGTGGGCAATGAGAGTTCTTGAATAGGAGCATCAAACTAAAATAGACAGAGATCCCTGTGGGCCTCATGTTAACTTGGAAAACCACACATTAACATAATCTAAATTGTTTTGTATTTTTATTTATTTTGTCAAAAATTTCCCAGTTACACTTTAATCTGGCTCAGGCTATTCTTGGGAGTTTTGTGGGAAGCCCCAGAGTTGGCCACCTTTGATATATTGATGCAATCACAGGCCTAGATTAAATTTTTTTTTTAAATCTAGCACTTAACAAGTACTCACCAAGTAATCTTGATACTTGTAACTTCGAGTTATAGCATCACATAATGAAAAGAGCATTGAACATGAAGTCAGTTCCCTTCCAGCCATGTGACTTGGTACATTTCACTTTCTTCCTATCTGCAACTTATTTTCCTCCTCTCCTAAATGATGATAACATTTGTGCTTGTCCGGTTGGTGTGAGGAAAAGTAAGCTATTCTTTTATTATAAATCTGAATTCATTAACTGCCAAAGCAAGAAATTATAAAAATGTGAAACTAAAGAATCATAGAGATTGAAAGAACTAGGCATCTGGGTGACTTAAAGAGAATTTTACTCAAATCATATGGGTAAGTACCAGATAATTCAGAACAAGATGGAAGAAGTTCTATACTGTTTTTAAAGCTATTTAAGGAAGGTATCATATTGATACAAACAGTTCTCACTCTCAACAACTTATTCCTCATAACTAGCCTAAATTCCTCTGGCTGCCATTTAAGATGTTGATTGCTTCCTCTTGTTCTACATATATATGGAAAACTTAGGTTTTCCACAGTCACTATGGTCATTCTTCTTTGCTTAAGAGCCTTAATGTATTTGGATGCATTTGCCAAAATCCCTTTAGTCATTCTATTCTCTTGGGTGAATAATCAAAAAATCTTAAATTTATTTCCCTCATAATAGCATGGGCTTTTTCAAATTTATCATTATCATTATTTATCATCATCATCATCATTATTATTATGGTGGGCCTACTCACATATATACTCTGGCTCTTTGATTAAGAGCCAGAAGAACCAGGAGATTGCATGGTTTAGGGGATTAGTAATAGATCAGGAAGTGTTTCACCTCTAGGTCATAGGTTCACATCTGGCCTAGGTCAGTAATGGCCCAAATGTATTTGACTGTTCACTGGTCTGGGTAGAATGAGTTGGTGGTCTCAATGAGCAGGTGTTTATATCACAAAAGGCTCCCTTGCTGGTTGTGTCAGTGCGTAGGAACATTATATTATATTTGCTCTGTTAGAGGTGGTCCTGTTTTTTCAGGGTCCATGGTGTTTATGCTGGGTCTGAACTATGGCTAATGAATACTATTTTGTTACTTTTCACAATTTTTTTAAATTCTGCCTTAAAATGTCCAGTGAAGAATAATGACATTTCCCTAGTATCCTTGATTGAAAAGACAGTCACAAAAATAGCCCCAGAGTCTACCATATGCTTTCAGAGAATCTTCTCACCTTGTTTCCACAGCAGACACTATGAAAAAAAGTTTGCTACATTTTCAATAATTTTTTTTAAATTTATTTTTATGTAGTTAGTTGGTTACAGTGGAAGTGTTCTGGACCTGGAATCAGGAAGACCTGAATTCAAATTTGGCCTCAGATATTTACTGAGTGATTTTGTGCAAGTCATTCAACCTGTCTACTTCAGTTTCGCCATTTGTAAAATGCAGGTATTAATTAATACCTACTTTCTAGGACTGTTTGAGGACAAAATGAGATTATGTTTGTAAAATACTTTACAAAACTAAAAGCACTGTATATATATATATATATATATATATATATTATTTGTAAAACACAATGAAAGGTTGGGATACAAAAACAAAAACGAATAGACTCTGCCTTTAAGCAGTTTATATTTTATTTGGGGGATGCAATATGAGTACTGATAGGTAAACACAAAGTAATTTCAGGAAGGAAAGAGCATTAAGAACTGAAGACATAAAAGCAGGCTTCATGGAGGAGGAGGCATTTAAGCTGAGTTTTAAAATAAAAATAAGGATAATGAAAGACTGAGTTGAGGAAGTGGTCTAATAATAGCCTTTGCGAAAGCAAGTAGTCAGGAAATAGAATACTGAGTTGGTATAGCTGAAACATGGACCACGTGAAGGGAAGTAATGTAAAATAAGGCTGGGGATGTAGGTTGGACACTCATATCATACAGGGCATCAAAATACTGGAGCAAAGAGTCTGGATTTTATCTTAGAAATAAGGAGCCACTGGAGGTTAGGGTAGGCAGCAGGGGTGGTACTGTTGGTAGGGAAATTGTTACATGGTCACACTTGTGTCTTAGGAAGATTATATTAGCAGCCATGTGGAGAATGAATGGGAGAGAGGGAAGACTGGGGGCAGGAATATCCATTTGGAAGCTATTACAATAGTCCAAGTGGGAGGTGGTGAGTGCTTGGACTAGGGTGGTGGTTATTCAAGTGGAGAGAAAGGGCGGGATGTAAATGACAATAAAGGGGAAACTCAGAAATTGATTTGAAACAATAGAGAGAAGATAGTTAAAATCAACTCCAACATCATAAACCTGAATGACTAAGAAAACAGGATAGTGGTGCCCTCCACTGGAAAAGGCAAATGGGGAAAGCAGAGACTTTAGAAGGAAAAGATGGTAGGTTCCAGTTTCACCAAAATTAACTCTTGGGAAACCAGCCTGACTTTTATCAATAATTGGGCAATGCCAGACTGATAAACTACCTTCATGAAGATTAAAAGGAAAAAGTAATCAATGCTCCCAGCTATTTGCTATTAATCTTGTAGCTCAATTTGCAACTTTCCTCTGGGGAGGAAAAACTATCAAGAAAACTCCCAAGGGAATCAGATTTTTCTTTGTTAGAAATGTAGATAGGTTACACTAAATTGTGCTATTTGTTTCCCATAACTGTCTTGTCTCTCTGTTTCCTGAGTTGTAGCTCAGATTACCAACCATATCTGAACTATTTCCTTCTTCTAAGTACATGGAAAGAATGGGGGGAAAAAGAGCCTCCAAACCAAAAGATCATTTCAAAATGACACATGTGGAGAAAGCAACATCTGTAAACTGAACTACCAATTTCCAGTCTGCTGTGGGCAAAGGCTGCTCATTTACAGACAAAAGCTTATTAGAGAGCTCAGAAATGACCTTCTTCTGAACCAAGTGAATCAAATTGTCTCTGATCTGAACTGAATGCTAAGGCTTGGTTCTGATTAGATATTTTACCAGCGCCTTACAATGTGGAGGCTGCAGACCTTTCCTTGGCACGGCAGCCGCTTTTCCTCTATTTATCAGCTGACTTTAATGTTCCTCTTTTGGTCTTCTCATATTTGTGACCCTCATATGACATTTTAGTTGGGTGATTAATTACTATTAAATGGCACTGTACTTATTAAATAGAGTCCTTGTCAGCATAATCTGAAACCCACAATACCCCGATTCAGTTTGATAAGCTTAAACACACACAATTAGACATGGCACGATCTAATTTGTCAGAGTTCTAGTAGCTCAATCTTCTGCCACACAGCTTGAGAGAAAGAGTGATTGGTTGAAAAAGCTGAACATTCAAAGCTTAAATGTCCTCAGTAAATTGATCTTGTACATCATGTAATCTTATTTGGAACTTTCAAGGAGACAGGAAAGCTTTGCTGCCCTGAAGATGCCTTGAAACTAGGCCTGAGGGTTTCTGATCAGAGCAAAGGATTCTCTGACAAGATATGTATGACTCCTCAGAGGGAACAGACAACAGCTGACTTGCCTAGCCAGAAGCTTTCATTTGGGGATAATTACATAAAGACTATAAATGTCAGAAGATGAAAGATGTATGTAGAAAAAATAAAGATACAAACGGAGCCATGAAAGGATCAGGAAAATTCAGACCACAAATCCTTAGAATTCTGAAAACAAAACAGGGATTGGGATGACTGACATCTCTGCTGAACAGGTTGTAATAATGCAATTATCTTGTCTCAACAGTACTCAGTTTTCCTCTTTAAGAGATATAAGTTATCAAGGCAGCTTTCCAAGGCACAACACAATGTTTGGGTGAAAGCAGAGTAACTCTGCTATACTCTTCTCTTGCCATCTCTCAAACAACTTTTAATTTGCCATTTGTTCAGTGTATTCATTGGTCAGTCTGAAAGTAATGCAGGAATTTGACCAAACAATTACTTAATGAATAGAAAGTATATATAAATTAAGCGTGTTCTCATTTTCTAACATACTAAGATTTATTTCATCTTTGGTAGCATTAAAAGTTAGGCAGGAAGTTTTCAGCATGTAATGTGATTTATAAATTTAAAAGAACAATAGTGGTAGTTACTACTGTGGTTATTGTTTTCTTTCATTGATACAATAGAAGATATTGGAAGGGACAATCAATTATGGTCATAAGGAACCTGCTTTTGGTTGTGGTACCAGCTAAAGGGGAGGGACCAGGAAAAGTTTCAGGATCTCAGAGGACAGCAGCCTCAGGGTTTTCTACTCTATATTTGCTTGCATTTCTTGTGATGTTCGTTGGCCATAGTAGATGGGCAAATTGACAAGGAACCAAAAATTCAAGGTTGGAAAACCAAGAAAGTCAGCATGGTGTAGAGGAGAAAACCACACAGAGCCAAAAGACAGGTTCAAGTCCTGGACAAATTATTACTTCTTACACTGCATCTATCTTACCAGTGTCCTGTGGGAAAGTACTGTGTAAACCTGAAATTGCTCCATATTATTTATGCAGCCTCTTGTAATGTGGAAGTATAGCAATCACTCAGTCATTTTAAGGCCAATTCCAATTTTTAATCTAATGGAAAAGTCACCGAACTAAGAAGCAAAAATTCTAGATTCTACTTTAACATTTGTCACTGATGTTGCAAATTCCATTTCTTCCCAACACTAATGTTTTGTATCCTCTTAACAGACTCCTCCCTCTCTCCTCCCTCTTCACTTCCACATGTAGGGACTTAACGTTATGATGCTATGCTATGCTCTCACACTCCTCCATAGGGAGCTACTGATAGATAAAACTTGAATCCAGGGCTTCAAAAATCTTGACCTGACCTACTTTTTTAAAAATCACCATCCACATTCCCATTTCAATACTTCAATGGATTTGTGATCTTCTTGATGTATGCACTCCCTTCAGTGATGAAAATGCAAATAGCAGCCCATCATTCATTCTCATACTAAGATATTCATAGCTATGTCCCCTCATAAACCTTAGAGGATATATCCTCTAGGTTGAGAATTCTTAACCTGAACCCTTCAAATCCTAAAGAAGACCATGAAAAGATTTCTAGAGTTCTTAACCTGAACCCTTCAAATCCCAAAGAAGACCATGAAAAGATTTCTGAGAGTCCATCAACTTGGATGGGAAAAACCACTTATTTTCACTAACCTCCAACTGAAATTTAGCATTTCTTTAAATTATCTGCATTCTTAGAAGGAATCCCTAGGTTTCACCAGAATGCCAAAAGGGCCCATGAAACAAAAAGAGGTTAAGAACCCCCAGTTTAGGTCTTGAGCTATCTATCCATCTATTATTCCTTGCCATTATAGCATAACTATCCTCTCTCCTTTTCAAATCATATCATTTTGAATAATATCTTGTAAGCCACTTCTTAAACACAAACCACTATTGGTAATTTCTACTTTCTTCTATCACGGATGTTGTTATTAACCTTAATCACCTTTAATTTTGATTCTTTAGAGACTGCGGTGTTCCAGGATTCATAGCCTTATGGCATCCTGGAATTCTGTTTGTGTTAAGATAGATTGTCTCAAGGAGAAGCTTGGGATCACTGAAAGCACTGAGCAGTCTCCAAAATAATAAATAGATAGTTAACATTTATGTAGCACTTTGAGGTTAGTAAGCGGTATACAAATGCTATCTTGCTTTATGCTCACCACAACCCAGAGAGGTAGGTGCCATTTGTCACCTCCCATTTTACAATGAGGAAATTGAAATCAATGAAGATTAAGTGATCTGCACAAAGCCACACAGCCAGTAAAGTAAGTGTCTGAGGCTGGATTTTAATTCACTTCTTCCTAACTCAAAGTACAATGCTCTCTATTCACTGTGCCACCTAGCTGCCAACCTGCTCTTTTGCTTTTATTTAATCAATGGAATCTTACTTAGTTTATTAGACCTCTTCATTGTACTATTCAAGATGTGTGTAGTTACAAGCTCCATAAGTGGGCTATGTATTCAATGCCACATTACAAACCCTAAGCATTTAAAATTCTTTTGTTTCTTTCAAAATGCATGATTAAACTTATTACTTATGAGTGGTAGTGAATCTCACTGAGAAAACACTGTAGTATTTGGGATTTGAGGAAATTATCAGAATGTTATCACCAAAAGGATAATCTAAAAAATTTTACCATCTGTGGGGAATCCCTGTTCAATTTGGACTCTGCAGAGGACATCTTTCTTTATGTTGACAAACACCTTCAATGAATGTGAATCTCCCTTGCTTTTCCTTACTTGATTTGAGTAATCAGAGAATGTAACTCATTCAGTGGTTTTATCTAATAGGAAATTTTGTATTATCTTGATACAGCTTGTGGACGTTTTCTTCCACAAACTACATTGTGCCTTCTAACTAAAATGTCTGTCAGTCATCTTTATTATTTGATAAGTAGTTTGGAGAGATTCTGGACAACAAAATTCTTTCTATTAATCTAAAAACCCACATAGACAAGCAATTTCCAATTTTTTTATTCTAATGGTGAAACAAAAAACTAAAAAATCCTACAACAACAAAGGGCCAAAGGGACACACTTAAGTTATAGTTTTGTAATGGGAATTGAAGAGAACAATAGTAGACATACCCTTAACAAGACCTGGTCTATGGTCATGACTTCTCAGGGATTAAGGATACTCTGCACTTCTTTTCTGGTCATTGATTAAAGAGAGACAAGGGACATAAAGGATATTAACTTTAATTTAATTTTAACTAACTCTTAATTTTTGTATTATAAATCCTTTATAGGCTTCTACATTTTGGAAGAGTACCCTTGAAGCTGGGATTTGTCCTACTTAGAAACTCTTTTGTTTTGAATTAAAAAAAAATAAACTGTGGAGGCAGTGTGGTATAGTGGATAGCAAGTTGGCCTTAGAGCCAGGATGATCTGGGTTGAAGTCCCAACTCTGATAAATACTAGCTGTAACATCCTAGGGAAGCCACTTAAAACCCTCAGTATTCTAGGTATTTATCTAAGAATATGAGTTACAGTGAAGGTACTGCTCTGTATAAGTACATGGAATTTCTTCATCTCAGACATCAATGAGATCATGGGTCTAGTACCTATCTATGGAAAATCGAGCAATAAACTCAACGGCATAGTCTATCCCCTATATTTTTCAGGTACTTGTATGACTTTAGAGATGTGGTTGTTTATACAAAACATTTTTGTAGAATCTTCACTGTTTCTTTCTCATATTTTCATCAAGAATATCCTTACTATAAACAGATCATTCTCAGAAAAGTTTTATAGAAATGCGAAGAGAGTCATAATGTTAAGTAGTAATCAATATCTTTTAATAGGATTATAGATTTAGAGTTTGTTGGCAATGACCTACATACCAGAGGTCATCTATTATAAACTCATTTTAAAGATGAGGAAATGGAGAAAAAGATAAATTAGGTCCCTTATCAAGGGCATATAGGTAATCAGTGTCAGAGGCAGAATTTCAACCCACATTCTCTTAATCCAGGAATCTAGGTAGTTCATAGAATAGAGTGTTGGGCCTGGAATCAGGAAGACTCATCTTAGTGAGTTCAAATCTGGCTTCATTATATAAAATGTCAGGCTGGATGGATCGAAGGACAGAATTAAAAATGACAGGAGAAATATCAACAATGTCAGATATGCAGATGATATCACTCTCATGGTTGAAAGTAATGAAGGTGAAAGAGGAAAGTTTCAAAGCTGGCTTGAATTTTAAAATAAAAAAAACTAAGATCTTGGAAACTGACCCCATTATTTCCTAGAAAAAAGAGGGAGAAGAAATGGAAGCAGTGCCAGATTTTATATACTTGGGCTCAAAGATCACTGCAGATGGTGACTGCAGTCATAAAATTAAAAGACCTTAAAATTAAAATTAAAAGTTCCTTGGAAGGAAAGCTATCACAAATCTGGACAACATACTAAAGAGCAGAGACACCCCTTGTTGACAAAGGTCCATATAGTCAAAGCTATTGGACTATAAGGAAAGATGAGTGCTGCAGAATCAATGCTTTTGAACTATGGTTCTGGAGAAGACTTCTTAGAATCCTTTGGACAGAAAGCAGATCAAATCAGTCAATATTTAAAGAAATTAACCCAGACTATTCACTGGAAAGTCAATGCTGAAGCTGAAGTTCAAATACTCCGGCCACATAATGAGAAGACAATACTCTTTGGAAAAGACCCTGATGTTGAGAAATATTGAAGGCAAAAGAAAATGAGGACAATATAGGATGAGATGGATAGGAAGTGTCATTGAAGTGTAGAACATGAGCTTGGACAGACTTTGGGGAGATGGCAGAGGACAGAAGGGCCTGGAGTGCTACAGTCGATGGGATCCTAATGAGTCAGACATGACTGAATGACTGAATGATATGTAGCTATTGTCTAATCTATTTTCCCTGTTCTGTCATCACTGGCTTTAGGTAGGACTGGAAATATCCTAAATGCCTTTAGAATCTTCTTATTTTTATCCTTTTCTCCTCCCCCAATTTGGTCTGATTTTCACCTTTGCTCTATTCAGCAGTCTAATTACTTAGATAATGGTTCAAGATTGATTCCAAAATCAATAACTGGTTGTCTATTCTTTGTTAAGATAGAGTTGGTTTCATTTTTGATACTATTGTTTGATGCTTGTCATGTTTAGAACCTTCCAACTTTCTTCTCAAAGAAAGAATTTGTGATCTAAAGGTAGGAGATTTCTAAGTAGTCTGTAGAAGTCTTTGACCTCTTTCATTTCTTAATCTCAAGCCACATTCTCCAATTTTATCTTTGCCATCTTCCTGTGTCCACATCTACATTATAGTCACCGTGTCTCAATGAATTACTGGTTTGGTTCAGATGATATTACCAATTTTTGATAGAATTTATTTTTTTTTCTATGCAACAGATGATAAGAGAAATGCTGAAAATATTTCCACAGGGTTATTTTTCTTCTTGCTTTCCATGAGCCAATAAAACCACAACAAAATAAAATAGACAAGTATCATATGAAATGACGTTTCTTACTACTTTTCAGCATATGATGAAACCACTTTCTCCAAACAGTCCCTGTAAGCCATATTTCTTTTTACCCATAAAATTGTTATATAGTCAAGTTTCATTTATACTGAGAATGTCAATATTGAGCAATTCTAGTAAAATATCAACCCACTGGTCATTTAAAGTACCAATGGGTAAGTTAGTATGTATAGATAGTCTCAATACTGGCTGGTTCTTTTTTTTTTTTTTTGGCTTTTTGGAGGGGGGGAAGGCAGGGCAATTGGGGTTAAGTGACTTGCCCAAGGTCACACAACTAATAAGTGTGTCAAGTGTCTGAGTTCAGATTTGAACTCAGCTCCTCCTGAATCAAGGGCTGGTGCTCTATTCACTGCGCTACCTAGCCACTCCTGGGTGGTTCTTAATACCTGTCCCTTTTCCCACTATTCTGCCACTGTTACTAGAGAAGTAAAAGGAAGACACTCCGAAGTGGGCACCATTCTGTATTTTTCTTTGTTTCATGGGATTGTCACTTTCCAAGAATTCATAACTCACTGGCTGATCTACTGGTAATGGTCCTTTCTGTACTCAGGTAAGGGTCATTGGACGATACACACATTCTGTCATTGGTACCATATATTAGTAAATCAACAAACTTTTCTTAAGTGCCAATTACCAGATACTGTGCTATAAGCTAGAGATTCAAAGACAAAAAAATGAAATAATTACCCCTTTTACGAAGCTTTCATTCTATTGGGGGAGAGAGAGCATATACATATAGACAGACAGACAGACAGATAGATAGAAAGAAAGATAAACAGATTTTTTTTAATTTTTAAATTTTATTTTTAATTTATGGAATAAAACAAGCATTTTTATAACAAAGTATAAAAAAAATGATTGGGTGGCAGAGACAAGATGGCAGAGTAGAAGCAGAACTTCCCTGCTGCTCCGACTTCCACCTTCCCCAATCCATGTAAAAAGGGTATATTGAACAAACTTTGGAGCTGCAGAACCCACAAAATGACACAGAGAAGCTAACCTCCCACTGAGGACAGCCCAGCAGGCCAGCAGGAATCGGCCAGGGCAGTTCTCTGGGAGCCGAGCTCTGCCCCACACCAAGGCTTTAGCCCCAGGGCAGGCCTGACCAGCTGCTGCCGGAGTGATTCCAGATCAGCAGCAGCTGTGGCCCTTTCCAGATTTATCAACACATAGATGTGAAGGACAAAGTGAAAGGTCAGTGCAGTCTGGACTTTGGGACCCAGTAAGAGGGAGTACTTTGGCTTTTGCCCCTGGGGCGAGAAGCTGCTGAGGTGCTGGCGCAGCCAGCCAGCACCAAGTGGCAGCTTCAGCTCCTGGCCTGCAGAATGTAGGGGGACTAAGCACCAGTGTGAGGGGTAATTGCTCTTGCTTTAACCTTCTTGGATCTGGATTGCAGTCTAGGGTGGAGGTCCTGGGGTGTGTGACCAGCTTGCCAGAGCATGTGGAGACCTCAGAGAGGGCACCCATCTAATATCTCCAGCAGCTGAGAAAACCCCAGCGTTTGGAACGAAAGCTCCCTCTTTCTGGTGGCAGTGTCCTACTGTGGCAAAAAGCCCAGGGGTCAAGTGACTGAGGGGCTACATGACTAGGCAAAGGAAACAAAGAAGACAGAAGATTCCAACATTACAATCCTATTTGGGGGACAAAGAGGAGAAAAGCATGGAACAGGAGGAAGACAGTGAAGTCAGAACTCCTGCACCAAAAGGTTGAAAGGAAAATACGAGCTGGTTACAGGCCATAGAGAAGCTTAAGAAGCAGATAAGAAAAGTGGAGGAAAAATTGGGAAGAGAAATGAGAACAATGCAAGAAAATTATGAAGTGAGAGTCAACAGCCTGACTGAGGAAAATAGTACCTTAAAAAATAGACTAACTCAAATGGCAAAAAAGGCCCAAAAAGGCAATGAGGAGAGGAATGCCTTAAAAAGCTGAATTTGCCAGATGGAAAAAGAATCTTAAAAGCTCACTGAGGAGAATCATTGCTTCGGAATTAGATTGGAGCAAATTGAAGCTCTATGAGAAATCAAGATGCTGTTAAACAGATCCAAACAAATGAAAGAATAGAAGGCAATGTGAAATATCTCATGGGAAAAACCACTGACCTGGAAAATAGATCCAGGAGAGATAATTTTAAAATTATTGGACTACCTGAAAGCCATGATCAAAGTAAGAACCTAGAAATCATCCTCCAGGAAGTTCTTAAAGAAAACTGCCCTGATGTTTTAGAACCAGAGGGCAAAAAGAGGTTGAAAGAATCCACTGATCACCTCCTGAAAAAGATCCCCAAAAGAAAACTCCTAGGAATATTATAGCCAGGTTCCAGAATTCACAGATTAAGGAGAGAATATTACAAGCAGCCAGGAAGAAACAATTTGAATATTGTGGAAACACAATCAGGATAACCCAGGATCTGGCAGCTTCTACACTGAGGGATCAAAGGGGTTGGAATATGACATTCTAAAGGTCAAAGGAGCTTGGATTAAAACCAAGAGTCACCTACCCAGCAAAACTGAGTATCATGTTTCAGGGGAAAATATGGTCATTCAGTGGAATAGAGGACTTTCAAGCATTCTTGCTGAAAAAACCAGAGTTGAATAGAAAATTTGACATTCAGATACAAGAAGCAAGAGAAGCATGAGAAGGTAAACAGGGAAAAGAAATCATAAGGAACTTATCAAAGTGGAAATATTAACATTCCTACGTGGAAAAACAATAATTGTAACTTATGAAACTTTTCTCAGTAGTTGAAGGGAATAGAAATATATATATATATAAATATATATATATATATGCGCCTATATATGAGAGTATATGGGCATATGAATACATATGTGAATGTGTGTATATATGTTTATAGGTATACATAGATAGAGAGCACAGTACCAATTTAACAGGAAGGGATGATACTTAAAAGGTGA
>NW_027185655.1:69187615-69262329 GCF_028583685.1 Petaurus breviceps papuanus
ATATATATATATGCGTCTATATATGAGAGTATATGGGCATATGAATACATATGTTAATGTGTGTATATATGTTTATAGGTATACATAGATATAGAGCACAGTACCAATTTAACAGGAAGGGATGATACTTAAAAGGTGAAATTAAGAAGTGATAGAGGAATATAATGAGAGGAGATGGGGAGAGACAGAATGGGGTAAACTATCTCATATAGAAGAGGCAAGGGAAAATGGTTACAATGGAGGGGAAGAATGGGAGGGCAGGGGGGAGTGGGTCAACCTTGTTCCCATTGAGTTTGGTTTGAGGAGGGAATGAAATACACACTAAATATGGTATCTCACCCTCCAGGAGAGTAGGGGGGGGGAAGGGGATGAGAGGGGGGATGATGGAAGGGAGAGCAGGCTTGGGGGCAGGGAAGTTGGAAGCACCCACTTTTGAAAAGGGACGGGATCAAAGTAGAGAATAGAACAAGTGGGAGGTGGGATAGGAAAAAAAATTACAAAAAAAAAGTAAAAATAAAAATGATCGCACATGAAACTGCATATCTATTATGTACAACTTGCTATTCCTTTTAATACATAATAAAATTTTCATGCAATTTTTTTTTACTTTTTTTCCTTCCCTTCCCCTAAACTTATGGCTACCATTTTATGTGTGTGTATGTATGTAAAATTATTCTATACCTACTTCTATTTATCAGTTCTATCTCTGGATGCAGAGCACCTCCCTTTGTAGGTCCTTTTTAGTTAATTTGGGTATTTAGAATAGTCAAAATAGCTCAAAGTTGTTCTTTTTTTTTTAAGGTAACTTTACTTTTTATATTCTTTTTTTTATCTTTTTGGAGGGCTTGGGAAGGCAGGGCAACTGGTGGTAAGTGACTTGCCCAAGGTCACACAGCTAATAAATGTTAAGTGTCTGAGGTTGGATTTGAACTCAGGTTGTTCTGACTCCAGGGCCAGTGCTCTATTCACTGTGCCACCTAGCTGCTCCCAAAGTTGTTCTTAAAACAATATTGCTGTTACTGCATACAATGTTCTCTTGCTTCTGCTCATTTTGCTCTTCATTATTTCATGCAAGTCTATCCATGTTTTTCTAAGATCATCCATCTCATCATTTCTTATGATACAGTAGTATTCCATCACAATCATATACCACAACTTGCTGAGCCATTCCCCCATTGACAGGCATCCCTGCAATTTCCAGCTCTTTGCCACCACAAAGAAAGCTGCTACAAATATTTTCGAACATACAAGTTCTTTTCCTTTTTTCCTAATCATCTTTGGAAATAGATCTAGTAGTGATGTTGGGTTTTTAGGTTATACAGGCAGGGGTGGGAAACCTGTGGTCCTGAGGTCACATGTGACCTTCTAGGTCCTTGGGTATGGCCTTTTTTCTGAGTCCAAGTGTTACAGAACAAATCCTCTTATTAAGGGGATTTTTTTTCTGTGAAGTTTGGATTCAATCATATTCATTCATTCATTAAACTGCATAGTAGGCAGTTTAATAACTCTTTGGGCATAATTCCAGATTGCTCTCCAAAATGGTTGGATCAGTTCACAATTCTACTAACAATGAATTATTGTCCCAATTTTTCTACATGCTCTCCAATATCTGTCACTTTCCCCTTCAATCATTTTAGTCAATCTGACAGGCATAAAATTATATCTCAAGGTTGCATTTTCTAAAGAATAATGATTTGAAACATTTTTTCATATGACTATAAATTGTTTTGATTTCTTCATTTGAAAACTGCTTGTTTATGTTACTTGACCTATTATCACTTAAGAAATTATGCATTCTTATAGATTTTACAAAGTTCTTTATATATTTGAGATATAAGACCTTTTATCTGAATAATGGCTTTTAAAGTTTTCCCCCCAATTTTCTGTGTTCCTCCTGATCTTGGCTAAATTTATTTTATTTGTACAAAAGCTTTTTAATTTAATGTAACAAAAATTATCCATTTTACACCTCACTCTATTTTATATCTCTTGTTTATTCATAAATTGTTCATCTATCCATGTCTGATAAGTAATATGTTCCATATTTTTCAAATTTTCTTGTAATATCTTTATATCTAGGTCATGTATCCATTTATACATATATCCATTTACATGTAGATCTTGAAGTCATGAAAAGAGAAATTATCATTAAACTAATGACAACTGTTGAGGTCACCACAAGAAACAAAAGAAATGAGAGAGAAAAGAGAAGAGGACCAAGAATGAAGCCTTGTGGTACACCCATATTTAGGGGGCTTGATATGGGTGATGAGCCAACAAAGAAGACGAAGAATGGGAAGTCAAGTAAGAAGAGAACCAGCAGAGATGACTGCCACAGAACCCTAAATCCGAAGCCTTTCCATTATATTTCATATCTCCTTTATATACTGTCTTCCCTTATTAAAATGTGAGCTTCTTGTGGGCGGGGACAATTTTGTTTGCTTTAAATTTGTATCCCCAGGGCTTAGCACAGGGCTTGCCATGTAGTAAATGATAGAAAATGCTTTATTTCTCTGTACATTATGACCTCCATGTGCTTGTACTCTACTCTCACAGTCATCAAGAACTCAACATAAACCTCTGTGCCACAATGAAGCAACGGAGTAGGACATTGGTGCAACCATAATCTCAATAAGTAATATTGTGAGGTCTGGCAAGAAAGGAAAATCCTGAGAGTTAAGAACTAGTCCATAATTTAACTGTCATTCGGCTCCAATAAGAAACCTCATACCAAATTGAAGGCATGGCTCACACCACACACAATTTTATTTATTGTAATTTCCTTGCATAATAGTACTCAGTTACATTCTTTTGTATATCGCTCAGCACAGTGTTGTTCATATAACTCAACACTTCAAAAGTTCCAAGATTGCATTAGGCTGAGTACTTGCTCTACAATATAGATGGAAACCCTCATGCCTTGTTAGATGGTCTTCAGGAGTTGCTGCAGCTCTCCTGATGACAAGCTCACTAAACATTGCTAGGTCAGTCCTTTAACAGCAGGCACAGTCAGATTATCAGCAAGTCCAGCTAAAACCTTCCTACCTTGATAGTACCTTCCAGAATTTATGCTTTGTTGGCAAGGCTTGGAGAACTCAATAATTTTCTTCATGTCATTGTGAGACATGTGAATAAGATTTTCATGCAAGGCAAACAGAAAGTACTTAATAAAGACTGAATAGAACTGAACTTGATCCTTAAGTCCTATCTTTCAATTTGAAATCTACTTCCAAATACCACACCAATGGTTTGAGGACTATTGTTTATCAATCAATTATTTAACAAACATTTATAAAAGGTCAACTACTTTGCAGGCACTTGAGATAGACACTGGTGATACAACAAACACAAAGAATGAGATAATGCATATTCTCATTACATTTAAATGTAATACAAGTGGGATGAACCTAGGAACATGCAGAGAATTTAGATGCAGGAACCCAAAAGACAAATGATTCATTTTTTCCTTTTAACCATATAAAAGACCTTTTGGGTTATCGGCCTATTAAGACCACCCTCCCCAAGATGGCACATCTGAAACAGGAGGTCCTATTCAATACGTAGTGGAACCCTCTACTATCTGTGTCATTATGGTGTGTTTGGGGTAATTGCTATCATAAATTTATGGCTCAACCCCCATTCTAATGCACACTTTAAATATATATGCATACATTTAGTTTTCAACAATCACTTTATAAAATTCTGAGTTCTAAATTTCTTTCCCCTTCCTCACATATCCCTTCACCAAAATGGCATGCAATCTGATACAGGTTATACGTGCACAATCATATTAAACATATTTCCACATTAGTCATATTGTAAAGAAGAATCAGAACCAAAGAGAAAAAACCATAAGAAAAATAGAGGAAATAGTTTGCTTTGATATACATTCAGACTCAACAGTTCTCTTTCTGGATGTGGATAGCATTTTCTATCATGAGTCTTGTGGAATTGTCTTAGATCATCATATTGCTAGGAAGAACTAAGTCTATCAAAGTGGGTCATCACACAATGTTGCTGTTACTGTGTACAATGTTCTCCTGGTTGTGCTCATTTCACTTATTCTAATGCACACTTTACATTAAAAAACAGAGAAGTACCTTAAACATTAAAGTATTTGACTGAGATAGAATTATAAGGTAAATAACAAAGGGAAATCCAGTAGTGCAATCATTTTCAATTGAGGAATGGCTGAACAAGTCATTATGATACATGATTATGATGGAATACTATTATGCAGTAAGGAATGATGAAGGGGATGGTTTCAGAAACATCTGGGAAGACATGTGAACAAATGCAAGGTGAAAATAGTAGAACCAGAAAAATGTACATAGTAATAGCATGATGATCAACTTTAAAGCTTAGCAACTCTGACCAATACAGTGATCTAAAATAATTCCAAAGTACTCAGGATAAAGAATGCTATCCAATTCCAGATAAAGAACTAATGATCTAAGTGCAAATTGAAGCATATTTTTTCTTTATTTATTTTTCTTGCTTTCTTTACCACAATATGGCTCATGTGGAAATAGATTTTACATGACTTCATATGTATAATGAATATTGTATTTTTTGCCTTCTCAATGGGTGGGTGGGAGGTAAAGGAAGGGAGAAAAATTGGAACTAAAATTTATTTTAAATTAAAATTTACACAAAGAGAATTCTGAGGAGGTGCTTCCATTATAGGGAGAAATGGAGAGACATTAGATCTGTTGATTATGCTGCCCCACTTTTGACAAAGTTAGGTAACCTGGACTTTCTAAACAAATTTTAAAGAAAATTTTCATTCACCAGTCCTACCTATGATAATATAAAGAAAAGTCCCTAGAGATAGAATGATGGGGGAGGAGGGGATGTACTGGGGGAGAGGGAGTGGTTTAGAGTGAGAGAACATTGAGAACTATTGAAGGAGGAAAACTTGCCCCTAAAAATCATAAAAAGTACCAGAAAACTTCAGGGAACTGTCATGGTGAAAATGAGAAAAACTCAAGAGTGCAGCAAGGGTCAGGACAGACTGAACTTTGCCTGGACTAGACCTTCCTTTTGACAATGCATATTCACCTTAAATGGAGTCATTTATTTATCTTCATTATCCCAAGTGCCCTTGCTCCTATCTCCTGATTCCTCAGGGCTCTGTAGACTCTGTAGACTTTTCTGATTTCAGGAATATCAAGAGAACTTGGGTTTTCCAGGATGCCAAATATAAAGGGGAGGTTTCAATAATAATAATGTCTTGTCTATCTGTCCTTCTCTCCTTTCTACTTTCTTCTTTCTCTGTTTCTCTGTCTCTGTCTCTCTCTGTCTCAACTGGAAAGAACCCAAGAGCCTTCCCCACCAGTTTTATTATCTATAATGTTACATGGCCTATAAAAATTTGGTTAAAGTATTAGAGCTGATGTCCTATCCTCTTTATCCATTTCCTGCTGCAATGAGCCAAATTAACTAGTAATAGGCTTGTAGACAGTGGCATAAGACCCTTGGTAGGGTGTCAGAGCAGATCTGAACTGTTCTTGTTTTATGAAACCTGGCCTATCCTCTGAATGCCAGAAGCTTATATCCTATAGCTTTTGAGACCTCAAAGGCTGATGGCTGCTTGCCTCTGGGAAAGAACGGCAAATGTCTACACTGATTAATAGTTGCTAAATTGAAGTGATCACAATTTAATCCCAGCCAAGAGACATATTTCTGTGTAGCAGCAATAAAGCAAGACAAAATTCCCATAACCTACACAAAACACAGAAATCATTACTAAAGAAATTCGTCGTCATCATGCCAGACACTAAATGAATTATTTCCTTCATTCCCTGTCTCACCACAGTTTCCTCCCACTTGGTCACACATGGTAAGCATTCATCTAACCTCAACTATAGTTCCACTAGCCTTATCAGTAAATCTGAACTCCCTATCATTCCGGTATGCTAGGCTGCATATTTCCAATGTAAAAAGACTGACATCATTATTTTTTAAATTAGCTAGCTGCTCAGAGTTTCCTTTTGTTTTTGTTTTTTTCTTTTTCCTGAGAAATTAATTGATTTTGCTATATTAGTGAATCCTGGAATTTTGAACCCCAGAATATCCATAACTTACATGTGATTTTCAAGTTTACATGATTTTTGTAATATCCAGGGAGCCCTTCTAGGAATTTTGCCTAGGGGAACAACATATGCAAAGATCTGCTGGGTTCTTTGGGCATTAATTAATTAATTAGTAGGATCCAAGATGAAAACCTCTTAGGCCACATACCATTGTACAAACAATAGTGTCATAGTGAGGCACCACTATGTGTGCATGTGTGCTGTAGGAATTTTTTTTAACTATTATTTTATTTAAAATGCCTTACATTCATAATTTTAAAATATCTGGCAGAAAGTTTTCAGAAACTGAGTAAAGAGAAAATTTGGGAATTTGAACTTTCCACAAATTAGGCTTTAATATTGGACAGTTAATTTAAAATAAATTTATCCCCTAATTTGCCTATTTTGACTAATTAGATATTAAACTTTAAGTTAAGAAACTAGTTAAATCTACCAACTTACTGAATGTCCAGAACCTACCTTTCCTGTAGATGAATATGTTTACTTTTTGCCTTTCCCCTTCTTTTCCTTTATAGACTCAGTAATCTTAGAGTTCTGAGGTCATCATGATGGAGCCTACTGCTGCTGAGGCTGAGATAAGTAAATGCCTTCAACAACTCCGGCCTCTTTTAAAATCAAAGCATGAATGAAGAGACTGGCTTTTTTTCATCCTAAAAAATATTTACACATTATATACATGTATGTATATACTAACATTGTTTTTTTCTTAAATAGTCCTAATTGAGCATATAGATTTTTATAACCTCAATTTTTCATTCTGTCCCCTTCTCTTATTTCTAGCTCCTTGTCTCCATTGGGAATTTTTCCCTATTGGCCAGTTTCTCTTCTCTCTTTCCATGTCTCCTTCTCTCCCTTATTTGTCTATCTGTTGCTCCCTTCTCATTCTCAACTCCTCCTATTCTCCATCAGATACTTGACCTTTCCAACCAACTTCTGACTTTCTACTCTTAGATTCTCCATATACTTACAAGGCAAAGCAAAGCAAAACCAACAATAACAACAAAGTGAACCATTTTAAAAATTTTATTCTTCCCTGGAAGCCCCAAACCTGAAATAAATTTTTGTGAAAATGTTGAAACTTTGAGCTTGCTTGAAAACTTGCATTTTAATTATTGTCCCTCTGATTAAAGCAAAGTGTGGTTTTATCAAATTAAGCAATTCTTTTCTAGAGTATCACATATGGAGTAAAGTGAAAGAAAAAAGGAAAACCTTACTATTAAGACACAAAAGCAAATCAATCTGATTAATTTTCAGGTTTCCAATACCAAATGAAAAAACAAAATTAGAATGATCACAAATTTTTACTAAAAAAAAAATAAATGATAATTATAGCAATTTTTCACCACAAATGAATTTTTGGGGGGTTTGTGACTTTCTCAGATACAACTTCTTCCTTAAATACTTTTTTGTTTATAGAAAATTCTTTTCAGTGACTCTTCAAATTAACATTTGTTCCTGCCCATATGTGATTAACCTTTATATTCTTGCATGTGACTAGACTTCTGAAAATTCAAAATCTTTTATAAAATATCTTAGCATGATACTATTTTTTTATTTTGATAAATGGAAAAAATGGAAAACAAAGCTTTAATCCATATTTTGAAACCTGCTTTTTTTTATTACACTTTACATGTTACCTATTACTGTAACTCACATTTACAGTACTTTAAGTTTGCAAAGGTCTTTCTTCAAAGTAATTCTGGGATTTAGGCAGTATAAATATATTTTAATAATTAAGAAACTGAGATTTCCAGAGGTTAAATTACTGGCCTAGGGTCACACAACTACCAAGTGTCATAGCCAGGATTAAGTCCCCAGTTTCCCTGCCTTTATCGTCATTTTTTTCACTAACCCATATTATCTCACCTATTTCAGGAAGATTAGGAGCCACGAAAATAGAACCTTTCTTTCAACTAAAAATAATCATGCATATTTTTCACTGAATCCAAGATTTAGTCTCAAGTTGTTTTATCAGAGAGCACAAAGTGCCCTTCGATAAACAAGAAACCACAGAAAGCCTTTCAAACTCAGTTAAGTAATCTATTGCTCCATATTTTTCTTCTGATAACCTTCACTATTCCAACAGTCACCATTTATCTCTTAATGACAGCTACCATTCATATTATCTTTACACATTTCCTTCAAAAAGTGGGTTCACCTTTATAGAAATAATTGGTTTTGATTGAAAATACAGAAAGAATACATTTGTCCTAGGTTCAGCTCTTACATAGTTTCTAGAAAGATGTAAATACATCAAGAAGTCAGTTTGAGAAAGTGAGTCAATGCTCATTGTCAATGCTTTTGTAAAAAATCTTTTTAAAAAATTTAATTCTATGGAAATCTGTATTGTTTCTTTTTGCCTCTACTACCATTGAATTCTACAAATTTCTCTCTCCTCACCTTAAAATGCATACTGGAGTGTTCTAGCATATGTTCACACTTCTGGATACCAAGGAATCCTTTTGTTTTGGATCCCAGGACTTTCTTGACTTTCTAGAGTCACTGGCATACAATTTTGCTATACAAATCAGTTGCATGAAATCTGAGACAACTAATTGGATGTGAATCTCTGCAACAGAAGAATCACTAGTTACTTCCTTTTAGGTGCCATTTGAGAAATATTTCAAGATAATTCTGAACCAGAATTAGATCCTATGAGTTACTCTAGTTCTATAGGACATCTAAAACTTTCTCAGAAGCCATATAACTAATTAACACCAGAGGTTTTCCTTAGTCTGTCAGTTTTTGTTTTGATAAGGATAGAAATTAAAATTACCAATAATCCCATCCCACCCTCAAGATGTGGGGATTTTCAAAGTTACATGTCATTTTAAAATTAATTTACTATTATTGTATCAGAAGATATATTCTCTCACACATGTAAAAGGAAAAAAGGAAAGTCTTGATACTGTAAGACATAAAAGCAAAATTATCTGATCAATTTTCAGGTTTCTAGTACTGCATAAAAATTAGAATGATTACAAATGTTTTATTAAACAATAATTATTATACAGTATTTTTTTTACTTTTGCCTCTACTTATAGCAAATTTGAATGTCTCTCAAGCCTGTCTCTCCATAAATGTGAAATTTCTCAGCCCAACCCCCCCAAATCATTATTAGATAAGTGAACAAAACATTTTAAACCATTATATAAAATATTTCCCCCAAAGATGTGATCTTTTAAACTACCATAATATTTTGTACTAATTTATGATGTTCATCATATTTTTATGATGTACTTTTCATAATATATCCCCCTCTATTCTGCTTCTCTTTTACCTTCCCCTCCACAGATTCAAAGAGTTATGGAATTTCAGAGAAAAAAGGTACCTTGGGCAACCAAGGAGTCTGATTTATAGTCAATAAAAGAATCCCCAATATAACACCCCCAAAACAGCCATTCAACCTTTCCTTCAAGACTTATTGTGCAGAGAAACCCACTACCTCCCAACGCACCCTGTTCTACTCTTATATAACTAATTTTTCTGATATCAATTTTCTGATTTTTTGATATCAATCCTAAATTTTGCTTTTTGCATCTATTTTTAATGATCTACCCTCTTTCACAATATAGCCTTTCATATACTGGAATGCAAGGATTGTGCCCTGTTTTTCTTCTCCAGTCTTAATAACCTTTTTTTCTTTTAATGTATTTTATTCTCAAATGATATTGTCTCAAGGCTGTTCACTACTTTGATTTCTTTCCTCTAAATATTTTCCAGTTTGTCAATGTCCTTCCTAAAATGTAGTGACTAGAAGCACACACAGTACTCAAGATATGAGATGACTAGGGCCAAGTACAGCAAAACTATCACTTCCTTTTCCTTGGAAGTACTTCTTCTTTTAATGAAGCTCAAGCTCCATTAGCATTTTTGGCTTCCATAACACATTGATATGAGTATGCAATCTACCAAAATTCTAATATAGGCAGTTCTGTTATAATGACATATATGAGTTTCTAAAAATAACCATACTGTTCAAAATCAAGCAATAAAAACCATAGGACTTATGGGGGAAATGGTGTTATGGGCACAACATTCAAAATTCCATCAGTGGCACATAAAAATCAGATAGGAACATAATAAAAAGGGTAGCACAGTTTTATACATGTTATGTGGTTAAGAAATGCATAAATACTACAATAAATAGTGTCAGCACCCGTGGCTTTGCGGATGGCTGTGGACCAAATTTCTTCCACCTACTGAACCAGATGACATACAATAAGTATGGCCATCTAGTAAATATGGCCTTGAAAAAGACCTGAAGTTTCCTTGTGGAAGAAGGCATAGGGAGGATTGCAGCTTGGTAATTATTACGAAATGGTATAATGGGAATGGGAATTTGAAGATCTTCCCTGCCCCTTAAGAGACCTAGGAGGAGTTTGAAGACCTCCTCTGCTTTGACAGTAAACTGTCTCCTAATAGGCTGAATGTAATTACATAGAACCTGTGATGGAGGGAATTTGCTAAAGTGTGGAGCAGAGCCCTGATGTGAAGATAAACTCTGCCCCCGATAGGCTTATCGTAGTCACAAGGAGCCTGTGGTAGGAGGAGTTTGCTGAAGGGAAGGAGAGCCCACAGGAAGCTGGTCAGAGCTAGCCAGATGGTGGGAGACAAAGGACACTCAGGCCAGGAGATAGAAAGGTTTGTGAGTAAATATTGCTCTTGTTTTGGTTTGTGGGAAGGCTGAAGGATGCTGTGGCTCTCAGTGTTATGGCTTCTGAATATCTTTGGTACTGTGATGGAATCGGCTTACTGGTTTTGGGATTCGGTTTTCTGGTGTCTAAATAAATGCTTCTGTTCTATCTTCTATCTGGAGAGTTTGGTGTATTTTGCGATCAAACGTCATGCGAAACTTATAGTCACAGTCTTTATCATGATCGTGGGGGCTGTAAATATTGCACTGGTGCTACCAATGGTAAAAGAAAGGTTATCTGAAATCATTCTTGCTGTTTCTTGTGGATGAAACTATACATAAGCAAACTTGAAATTTGGTTGTGTTCAAATTGCCCCCTTATAATCAAACATGTTGGAACAAATTTGCATTTTCATAACAAGCATTATGGAATAACTGACTATATTTATAGTGGAGCTACAGGGTACTAGGATGACCTATGCTGTAGGAATTTATTTAGATAGGTAAGGTCTAGGGTCTGGCCTACCCCATATGCATAGAAATTATGATTTCTGCCTTTGTGGAGAACAAGAAGAGAGCTGTGGCTGGGCTCTCACTCCTTCACTCTCCTAACTTCAACAAGAATTTGGGGCTAGAATTATATTTACAATCTGGAGATGTGATGTTCTTTTTGGAGTTCAGAATCAAAACCACTTTCCCTCGTCACTCTAAAGAGTAAGGTAACTATTAACTTACTCTTGTCCAGTTTAGTTTTCTCCCCATTACATGTATATTACAAAAAAAGACAATCAAGAGTATTGAGCAAATATACTTATGCAAGTGAGCAGTAAAACAGAAATCAGTTGACTTATACAGATTGGGTAGACAACCAAATATGTAAGAGTAAATGGACTCCTTGATTCAGAAGTGTGGAGCCAAGGCAGTGAAGTGAAGTCAGAAGTTTTGCGGAGCCCTCCTAACATAGCCCCTTTACAATGACTTTTTAAAAATGTGCTAAATCAAATTCTGAGAGGAGAAATCAACAAAAAGTCATTACGAGTCATTTTTCCAACCCACAGCAGCTTGGGAAGACATAAAAAAACAGGTCTGCAGACACTGGGACAGGGGCTGGCTAATGTGCAGTGGACAGAAGTGACAATGGCTTTGGACTATGAAGCTGCAACAGCACCCAGGGTACCAAACACCTGATCAGAAAGAGCTTCTACAGTAACCAGCACAGTGTCAATCACAAGATATCCTAGATTTTGAGCTAGAAGGGATCTTAGAAATAGTCAGATCCAGTACCTTCATTTTAGAGGAGAGGAAAATGAGGACTAAAACTGACAACTGACTTACCCAAGTTCAGACAGGTAATAAATGGCAAAGCTAGGAATTTAACTAGGGTCCTCTAACAGCAAATCTAGTTCTCATTCCATCATATTTAGGTGCTCAGGAAATATTTGTTAAATTTTTAGTGAAAAGGAAAATTAGATTTACTTTTTAAATGAAACCTAACTGTGTTTGTTTAATGTTCTAACACCCCACTCTAGAGAACTGATACACTTCAAAACTTATGCTTAGAAAAACAGCTGTTCATTATTTTCAAGAGAAGCCATCTTTAGAAAGAAAAATTCAACTGTTGGTTTCGATCCAAAGATTCTGTTGAATTATTTTGAAGTTATAGTAAAAAAAGTACTTTTCTTATCTTACCAACAGACATTTTTTAAACAAAAATGTTTTAAAAACATCTAAACAGTAGAATTTCATGTGTCTACAGTCAATTCACTATTGAGAAGAGTCAGTACCCCCCCCCCCAAAAGCTAAGGAAAAACTAAATTTTACAATGGTAACTTGATTATCTTTTCACATATTGAATGTATATGGAATTATTTTAGGCTTATGATTGTATTATCAAGTATTTCAAGTAGAAAGAAGATATTTTCATGCACATTCAACTTAAAAATGTTTATATAGAGGGTAATAAGACATGGGAAAACCTACAATATGTAACCTTAAAAGCCACAGAGTTAAATACACTCAGGGCAGGAAGCTAAGTTACACAAAGTGGTGTTAAATTGTCCTAATTATGGCAGCATTTCAGAAAATCACTTGGTCTTCTAAGTCTACACTTAATTATCCAGTATATACAAAGAAATGTTATGAAAACTGTCACTTTGCCTTTTCCCACCTTTGGTGTGTTCATTTTTAGATCCTAATTCTATGTTTTTGTAAGTTTCCACAGGTAGTAGTAGCAAAGCATTTAATTTGAGAAAGTACATTTTTATAAAACAAAAATGCACTATCTTTCTTGGACAATTCTTACATTCAATAAGAGGCAGAAAGCAGATCACTAAGACTGTGTGATGGGCAAATAGGACCATATAATGAGAATGACAGAAAAAAGTTAGACACACTTAGTTGTTCATTGGTAGCTCTGAGGTATAAAAGAAGAGGTCTTTAAGGGAGACCTTCTTGAGAGGATTCTTGGAGAAATGTGGATAAAGGGACATGAAGGGATTTTTCATGTGTCAGTGAAATGGATGACTACCTATAGGGAGAAAGCAGATCGTTAAATCAATCCTATTGCCCAACCATATTAGAGTGGAAAGGATCCTAGATTTGGAATCAGAGGAACTGGGTTCAAATCCTAGGTCTGTCAATGACTACCTGAGTCACTTAGGCTCTCTGAGCTTCAGTTTCCTCATTTATAATATGAGGAGGTTCAAGCCAGATGTCCTTCCAGCCCTTCTACATGATCCTATGAGCACCTAATAGCAAGTAGTTGAATGTTTTTGAAAGTAAGAACTTCTCCATTTGTGTAATTGATAGGTGCTGAATAAGTATTTGTAGAATTAAAATAAATTAAACAGTAAATAAATGCATAAGTAATGAAATTGGTGATCTTTCCCATCTTTGTTTGTGCTACTTTAACAAAAATACAACACACATACAAAAACCCCCAAAGCAAAACAAAACAAAATTTTAGGGGAATGATGACTACAATCCTTATCCAATTCTTCATGTATAAATTCACAACGCATATACATGAAAATTAAACTACATATATATGAGTGCCTCCAAAATTTATTATTTCTTTAAACATCATCTCAAGTCAACTAACCTCCTTGACCTCAGTGTTCTCATCTGTAAAATGAAGGGCATAGAATAGAAGGGCTCTGAGATCCCTTCCAGGTCGACATCTATGCTGCTATAATGTCAACAAATTAAAACAGTTTTCCATAGTAAATGTTAGACTCGTTGTAGAAAGATAAGCTTATGAATCCAATGCTAGTGGAGCTGTGAATTGGTCCAACCATTCTGGAAAGTAATTTGAAATTATGTTAAGTAAGTGAATAATATGTCCATACTCATAACTTAGAAACCTCACAGCCAGGGAAATACATACATGCATGCATACATACATACGTACATATCTCTCCAGGACATCAAAGATAGAAAGATCTAATATGTAGTGAAATATTTATAACCGAACTTTTTTTTTTGTCCTGCAAATAACAGGAAACAAAATAGACAACATTCAAATAACTAAAAGTTATGGTACATGAAGGTAATAGGAATATTACTATACAATAAGAAACAATGGCCACCATGAATTCAGAGAAGCACAAAGAGACATATGAATTAATGCAATGCCGAACAAGGAAATGAAACACACAATGATTATAGCAATGCAAATGAAAAAAAACAAAAAATTGAAAAAATATGAGAGTGTATTTCCCCACTGCTCTTTGCAGAGGCAGAAAATAACTTTGGAGTTAGAACACTGCATGTATTATTAGACTTGATCGATGTATTGTTATTTCGCTGGATTGCCTTTTCTCTCTCTCTTTTTTATTCTGTGTTAAAAGGGATAACTATGAGTAGAAGAGGGCAAGAAATAAAGAAATGATAGATGAAAAAAGAAAATATATCAATAAAAACATAGAAAAAGTAAATGGGTTTGCTTTCTTCAAAAGAAGGATGAAGGGTTTTACTAGTTTTCTACCTGCCAAATTCTGGAGTTGAGGGTACATATATAGCATAGACTATCAAGGAAATAGACTCCCAGGCTCATTCTTCCCTGATATGGGTTTGCTGGGTGGAGAGTAAGCACTAATTCAATGAGTCCTGAATGTGGACCCACAGAGGAGACTTTCTGCACATAGATGGTGAAGAACATTTCTCTCTCACGGTACAACTTAAGAATATCAGTAACTTGCTTTGTCATAATACAATTTAGCCTTTTGTAGAGACAGAATTATATAAATACAGTACAGGAAGTTCAGAAAGTAATATTTTAGCAACCACATTCTTTTCTCCAGAACAGACAGCACAGAAGGTTCCATTTCCCACATTAAAACAGCTTGTCTTCTTCTTGGGACACAGAGAAACATTTCCTAAGAAGACCGCAGAGCCAGGAACATGAACCCTGATTCTTTCCATTCTGTTCATGAGAAGCATAGACTCAATAGCTGTGTGAATCTCTCAAATAGCTTGTTCATATTTGTTTCCTAATGTTGGATTAATATATTTGTTTCCTAATGTTGGATTAATATGAATCCCTTTGTCTGAGGATCTCCCTCTTGCACAAAGGCAATCTGGCATGCTTAATAGCTGGCTTGGGTTAGCTGGTTACAATCAAAGCTCTTTTTTTGGAGGTTAAATCTAAATCAAAGTCTTTATCAAAGTCAACATGAACCTTGAGGTTGGATTTAGTTCCCATTTAAGATAGATAAATAGGATAGAACAGAATAGATAGGTAGATAGAGAGACAGATTGATACTGTGTTTATATTATTCCCAAAACTTATTTCAGAAGGATAACTTTGGGAGGAAGCATCCTCTTTTTGAGGGACCATGCTACAAGGGAAAAGTTGTTAGATCTGTAATCAGTGGGTCTGGATTTAGATCTCTTCCACCTGTGTAACTTTAGGAAAATCACTAAACCTCATTAGACCTAACTTTTTTTTTATCTCTAAAAAGAGGGTATTGGTTGATTTCAGTTTGTGATCCTAATGAGCACTGTTAAAAGCACTGGACCCAGAAGTAGGAGAGACCTGGGCTTAAATCCTGCCACTGCCACTGCCACTAGCCATATGACAATGGGTAAGTCACTTAAGTTCTCTGAATCTCAGTTTACTCATCTGTACGTGCAGATAATAAAATCTTTAAATACCTAACTCATAGGACTGTTGGGAAGATTAAATGATATTATATAAAGTGCTTTGTATACCTTATAAAGCTACATAAATATGAACAACTATTATTAACAAGACAAACATGAAATCTAGACAGAAGTTAAAATTTGAATGTATTGTATAAAGAAATTTTAATAGAGGAATGTTTTTACATTTCCACAATGTGTACTACAGTATCCATTAAAATGAAGGCTACTTTTTAAAATTATTAACTACAGTACTCCACATTGACTCTGGAAAAAAATTCCTATTCCAGTAACAGATATTCTTCAAAATGACAACAAATTCTCTTTCAAAGTTTGCCTTTTGTAAAATAGGTAGTATCATTGGTTCCAAGATTTAATAGTCATTGTTAAAGAGGAAAAAAGGGTGAGGAGAGTCCTACTGAAAAACATATTCAATAGCCTTTGTACCTTATGTGGAACTTTTAAAGAGATAAAGAGAATAGATTAAGGATAGATTTGGGTTTTGAATGACAAATTGAAAAGTACCAGTTTTTGGGATGGCTAGGTGGCACAGTGAATAGAGTGCCAGCCCTGGAGTGAGGAGGACCCAAGTTCAAATCTGGCCACAGACACTTAACACAAAACTAGCTGTGTGACCTTGGGCAAGTCACTTAACCCCAATTGCCCTGCCTTTGCCCTCCAAAAAAAAAGCAAAAATAAAAAAAGGTTTTTTCCAATAAAAAAAAATCTGACAAAGTTTATGGTTTTGGGTGAATTTAAGTGGTCAAAATCTTAGTAGTTGGTACTGGAAAGGACCTCTTAAACCATTCAATTCACTTCCTATTTTAGCAGGATAGTTACTTAATGGAAGACCTAAAATTTAGCCTTTTTCCCCCTTTCTCAGGAGTCCAGGAAGAAGTGATAATTTATTTTCCAATGACAAACTTTTTGGAATCATTTAGTATGATCAATTTATCCTCCCCCTACACATCTTAATTATAATCACATATACCCAAACTGACAGCGCTGTGTTCATGAATGCTTCATATTGTCATGTGCTATATATATAGGAGAGAACTTAAATCTGAAAGTTAAAAATTCATTTTCCAACTTTTCATCTGTCAATTTACTGTTTTAGGCTTCTCATATCATCAATTCCTTTGCTTTCTCTTGCTATTCTCTTATTTATTCTTTACTTCTTGCAAGGTCTTTTTCAATATTTCTTACCTACTAATTTTCACCATATTTTTCTTTTCTAGCGGAACATTCTTTGGTTTCTAGAGCCCTTTTGATACTCCCCTTTCATTTTCTTTAGCACTTCAATAGTGGGTGCTGAATCTCTCCCTACAGCTTCTCTCATTTTCCACAGGCACATTTTTTTATTCCATTCTCCTTCCATGTTGCTACAGATACTGTGTTGAAAATAATAGCTGCAAAAAGAAAATGCCTCATCTATCTTCTGGTCTATAGGTCAGTGAGCCAATAGGCAGTATAAGCTAGGGGGGAAATGAATCAAACCCCAAATCTCTGCCAATGGTATTCCAACTTGGTGTGTTTTTCATGGGTTGTACAAGAGCTTGGCAAGGCCAGAGATTCCTGATTTAGATAAAAGACTTATGCTGCTGCTAGGGGAAACGGGCTGTTTAAAAGTATTAAAACATAGTCTACCTCAAAGAGCTATCTTTCTGTTAACGGAATTTACAATCTTTTATTATCAGTAGGATAAATCACTAGAATACCAAGAGAGGAAAAAAATAAATAAATTTCAGCAGACTCAGGAAAGGCCTGTTTGGCTCTAATCATGCCCACAATAAATGAAATTGCTGGATCTGGGACATTTAGTATGCACAGTATATACATACATACATACATATGTACATGGTACATATGAACATGCATACATACTTCCTCAGATACCACTGTGCCCATATAATTCTTATCTCTGAAATTGTTCCCAACTTTTAATTCACAGTCCTGGTCATAAATTTTAAAACAGCTCCTCAGCTGGACTGGGCCATAACTTCTTAAATTATACAATTATAACTGCTTTACCATTCCTTGTATAAATCTACTCTTCCTTCCTATGACCTTTGTTATCACTTTTGCAGGGCTGGAGTTATAAGACCATCTTAGTTTTCTGCTAGGTCCTATGACTGCAATTTAGGCATATACCACCAGGCAATGGTCATTCCTCATGAGTAGGCATTTACACATTGAGTATGGCCAATTGTTCAACAAAGCACACTGATCAGTTTTACATGTTTTATTTAAAATGGCAGCATTAATTACTTATGCAATGATACATGAAGTGGTGACCCATATTATAGAGCCTTGAAACTCTCACATAGATATGTGGATAACTACTCACTTTCTGGACTGGTTTTCTCACTCTATCTTGCTTCACACCAGCAAGTCCAGGTTCCCACAGAAGGCCCTCCACTATATAGTTACACTCAAATTTTCTCAGTCATAAAGGTAATCCTCTTATAAGGATTATACTTCCCCTATTCACCAATCTAACTCTTGAACCATAACTAATGAATTTCTATTTAAAAACCAGTCACTTGCTATATTTTAGGCATTAAACATAAACATGTATTTACTTAGAAATATTTAGTAATAATTCAAAAGAAATACCATAACAGCTACTCATATGTTAAAGCCATGTTAAAGCATCAAAATCCACACATAAACTTTAGTCACACTCTCCCACCAATGCAGTCAGTATCTATGGGGGAAGAATGGGCACACAGAACCCTGTGAAAGTGGCATGTAAGTGAGGAAAACCCATATGCTCAGGGTCACTCTTACAACAAACTGTTAATGTTTAATGTCCTTTCTGCCTCAAGAGCTATCTATAAAAAGTCCTTGATAGATGTAAGCTCTGTGTTGTATGGCTAAATTCTGTTGGTTCACACTCCACCTGACTAACACTTCTGTGGGTATAATGCCTCAGATACACTTCTTGTTCCTCTGAGTGACTTCTCAGATCTTTGTTTCTAATCTGTTTCTTTGTTCATCTAGACCTGCTCTTTAATAGCATATATAGTACACATAATTTCTAGCTTCAACTTTAAATCCATCATTTCCTCTGTCTCTTTCTGGTTTCATATTCTGGAACTTCTCTGTAAACATACATACTTTAAGGTAGGTATTATGATTAATAATCAAACTCTTATCTTTGCCTATAATTATATAAATTATATTTATACCATAATTATACAAGAATTCTGATGTTCATACCTGCCCAGTTTATTGCAGCATGTCATATTCAATTTTCTGCCAAAAATTTGTCTCAGAATTCTGAACCAGAGAGAAAAAGGCTTCCATGACTATCTCTCAGAAAAATTGATTCTCTGAGAACTTTCAGCAGAGCTCAACCCAGCACCAAACTTTAAAAGGACAATACATTACCTATGATTTAAGATGGCAGTATATAGTAGTTACATAGTCACTATAAGAGCTGGTTCATTAGACAATCGAGAGGGTATGTGTTGTAGTAGAAAAAGAGATGGCCTTAAACACCAAATCCTAACTTTGATACATACTGCTTGTATGTATCAATGTCCCCGAATATGTCATTTAACCTCTCAAGTATAAGTTGCAGAGAAGATGCTGACCTGGAGCTACAGAGGGAGTTTTCTCATCTGGGAGTTTCTCAATACCAATGAAGTCACAGGTCTAAGCTTTATCCTAAACATAGAAATATAATAAGTAGCAAAAAATTAAGATTAACAAATGTTTAGCATGTGGTCCACAGCTCCCTAACAAACTATATTTTAAATCTACTTAAACAAATCCTGGTCATAAACTTAATTTGATTCACTTCAGAAGCCCTTTCAGGCCATGCTCACTTGAAACTCAAGTCTTCACAACTACGAGACAGTTAAAATATGAAAAGTTGCTACTTAGCTTTGCTGACGTGATTCTAGCTTGCCTGCTTCAGTTGCTTCAGGATTTAACTTTTTCATGAGAGTTAAACATCATGACACCAGAACCCTCTTAAAAGACAATTCAGAGTCACTAATGCTAAAGAAATTGAAAAGTTGATCAACAGAACAGATTAGATAAACAAGAAACAGAAGAAATTGCACATAATTACATAGTTTTTAATAAGTCAAAACACCCCCAATAATAGGAGTAAGCAAAAACAAAAATTTCTGGGAAAACTAAAAAGAAGTCTGGTAGAAATCAGGTATAGAAAACATCTCAATATTTATCTTGGTATGCTTCAAACGAACCCACAACTTCAAATATAAAAGGTCATATACTAAATGCATTAGAGAAAAAATGGAGGAGAAGCCTTTTATATTTGTGGCTGGGGGGGGGGAAGTTCTTAACCAAATAAGGGGTAGAAGTTATCACAAAAGATAAAACAGGCAAATCTGATTACATAAAATTGAAGAACTTTTGCAAAACAAATTTAGTACTCATAATTAAAAGGGAAGCAGATAACTGAGAAAAAATCTTTGCAGAAATTTTCTCAGATAAAACTGATATTAAAAATATATATATGAAATTAAAATATATAAGAATAATAGCCATTCTCAAATGGGATAATGTTCAAAGGATAAAAACAGGCCATTCTTAAGAGAAAAAAAGCCAGTGATGAATAACCATAAGGGAAGAAATGCTACAATTCAGTAATAAGAGAAATTTAAAATTAACATTTCTTTTGGGTTTTATCTCACAACCATCAAATTGGTGATAACAAAAAAAAAGGAAAATGACAATTGCAAGAGTTGTAGGGGGACAAGTGCATTAAAGCACTGTTGGAAGAACTGTGAATGGATTTAGTCATTCTAGAAAACAATTTGGATCTATATCCCCAAATTTTCTAGCTGCATTCATTTCAAGTGGGTGATAGCACTAATCATATACCGCTCAAGGGTCAAAGACACAGATAAATATCCATGTGTAGAAACATAATTATATCAAAACTTTTTATTTTTATTATTAGTTAATTTATTTGTTTTTAGTTTTCAACATTCACTTCCAAAAAGTTAAATTTTTTCTTCCTCCCCTGCCCCTCCTTCTTCAAGATGGCCTGCAATCTGACATAGGCTCTTTATACACATTCCTATTAAACATATTTTCACATTAGTCATTTTGTGTAGAAGAATTATAAAGAATGGAAGAAACCATGAGAAAGAAAAACAAAACAAAACAAAAAGAAAATCGTCTGCTTAGTTCTGCATTCAGACTTCATAGTTCTTTCTCTGGATATGGATGACATTTTCCATCATGAGTCCTTTAGAATTGTTTTTAGGTTCTTGTATTTCTGAGAAGAGCTAAGTCTATCAAAATCAGTCATTGCATACTGTGGCTGTTACTGTGTACAATGTTCTCCTGATTCTGCTCACTTCACTTAGCATAAGTTCATATAAGCCTTTCCAGGTTTTTCTGAAGTCTAACTGTTCATCATTTCCTATAGCACAATGGTATTCCATTACATTCATTTACCACAACTTGTTCAGGGATTCCCCAATTGGTAAGCATCCCCTCAATTCCAGTTCTTGACCACCACAAAGTGAGCTACTATAAATATTTTCTTACATGTGTGTCCTTTTCCCATTTTTCATGATCTCATGTTCAAACTTTCCCACATCTTCTCCAACATTTATCATTTTCCTGTTTTCTTGTTAGCAAATCTGATATGTGTGATGTGGTACCTCAGAATTGTTTCGATTTGTATCTCTCTAATCGATAGTGATTTAGAGCATTTTAATATGATGATAGTTAGCTTTAATTTCTTCCTCTGAAAACGGCCCAGCACTTTTTCTTAGAGTTAAGATCTGGAAGCAAAGTGGCTGTCCATCAACTGGGATATGGCTGAACAAATTACATTTAACCTTATGCAGACTGAAGTGAGCAAAATCAGAAAACAATTTGCACAATGAAAATAATATGTAAAAAAATACAACTTTGGGAGACTTAAAAACTCTGATTCATACAATGGCCAATCATAACTTCAGTAGACATATCATGAAGCATGCCTCTCACCTGCTGGCATAGGTGTTGGACTAGAAGTATAGAATTAGTATACATTTTCACATATGTGAATATTTTATCTGACTATACTTGATTTTTATGGGAGAGGAAGGAATAGTTTTGAGGTAGATGGGAAGTGGTATTCAATTGTTCCAATGATGTCAAACTCTTCATGACCCCATTGGGAGGTTTCTTGGCAAAGATGCTAGAGTATTGTTTTTTCCTTCTCCAGCTCATTTTAAAGATGAGGAACTGAGGTAAATAGTGTTAAGTGACTTGCCCAGGACCACAAAGCTAGTAAGTGCCTGAGGTCAGATTTGAAATCAGAAAGATAAATCTTCCTGACCTCAAGCCCAGAACTCTTTCTACTGTATTTCCTAGTACAGTAGTGGTAGTTGTGTGAAAAAAAGAAAAGATTTGTCAATGAAACATTTCTAAAAATACCCAGAAAAGAACAGATGGAAGTCCAAAAGAGAATGCAGATATGAAGAAAAATTTTGTTAATTTTGTGTTGAATTTAGTATATTCATTTTTTAAAACACAGAAGTTTGTAATTATATATACAATCTCCTTTGTTATGCATATATTAAAATGTTTATTTATTTATTTATTTCATGTTTTTCTGGCTCACAACAAAAATAAAATTTAATTTAAAAATGTGCTATAAAAAGCTCAATAATGACTTGGCATCCCTTCTTTCCCATTTTTTTTTTTTGCATATCTCTCACCAAATGTCCAGTTTTGGGTAAGTCAGATTATTCTTTTCCTACATTTCTATTTTTAAATCTTTCTTCTTCCAAATCAGAACATAAAAGAGGGAAGACACCCTACTGTTTTCCTCTCCTATTAAGACCTTAAAATAATCATCTTAATCTTAATTAATCTAGGGAGTCCTAGCTTTTACTCTACTCCTGTTTATATTCTTATAATAGTTTCTATTGAGGGATGAATCTAGATACTATTATTTGAATGACTAAATTATGAGTGTAAGCAACCTATAATCTTCCTATACTGATCCTATTCCTATAGATTTCCTCTCTTTTAAATATATAATAAATAAGAAAAAGATTAAACACTATATTTTAAAATTATTGCTTCTTTCCACATGTTTCAAAACTACTTCCAAAATCACCATCTTGAATATATTTAAATGTAACAAATTTGTTTTTTAAGCAAATGTGTCAGTGAGTAGTTTTATCCTACCTCTATACTGAGAAAATGGATCTGAACTGTGATCCACATGTTAAATGGTTTATTTTCTCTCTTTTAAAACTCACTTCCCCTTTAACAATTCTGTTAAGAAAGCAACTCTAACTTCATAGTTTTGAAAGCAATTATCTTCCTTCAAGTTTATGAATATAAAATTGTGCATTTAAGAATCTCATTCTTGTAAATATGTTTGGATTTTAATTTCTAGTCCATTCTGCTAATCTTTTTTGTTTTATCAGTGAGTTAATCCCATTTACATTCACATTTATGATTGTTATGGTGTGTTTTCCTGCATTTTTCCCTCTTACATTTTTTTCTCTTAGATTCCACCTCTCCTCTTTACAAATTAGAAAGTGGTAAAAGAAAGAGAGTTTGCTTGTCATAAGTGAAACAGCCTGTCTCTTCTCTATAGAAGTTCTTTTCTTCTCCTCCTAAACCTGATCCTAGGGGTTTTACTCTTTCTTTCCTTTAAATCCCTAGATTCTCTAATACATCACAGAGCAGTGACTGAATCAATGTTGCTCTTTCTTCCTATAAAAAAACAAGAGGTCCACAGTTTAGTAGATGGTTTCACGACCTGCTATAGGTGAAAAAGATGCATCACCATGAGATGAGAATCACTTTTCACAAAGCTTATTCTTTGCAACCTCTAATGCCCACGATTACTTGCACAGGACATTATTCCTTCTCTGACTCTATTTTCCTTTTTTCTTTTCATCTCTTCTTTCCTTTCTTTTCAACCCTAGAGTTCCTCCATTCTGCACCACACTGCCATCAATTCTCAAATCCCTTGACAATTTGTCCTATTTATGTGCATCCCTTTATGAGCCCCAGCACTGGATTACTTTCACTATTTACATTCTTTTCTCTTACTTACTTGCTACTGAAGGGACCTGGAGGAATAAATTTGGGTTATATAACTTCAACTGGGTCCTTACTATAGCAAACCAACATTTGCATTAATTGATGCCTTATCTCACTTCCCACATGTAATAGTAATGGAATATAAAGATCCCCCTGTATTGTCTTGGTTTTCAAATTGATTGTGTTAAAACCCAGAGCTTGTGAATCCCACTTGTGGGATGGACTTGTTGACATGAAAAGAGAAGGCTGGACTGGGAGGAGCTGGTGATGTAAATTTAGAGAGACACAAGAAAAGAGAGAAGCAGAAGAACTTTTTGGAAGCAGTACCTTGGAGGCAGAGAGAGACTGGATGATTGCTGAGGGCCACTTTGAATTGCCCAGGACTTTTGAGAGCTTTAACCCAGAGCTGCCAAGGACTGAGGAGACATGGATGTTATGCTAGTACTTTGTCTGTCTGTTTTGATGTTGTTTTGCCAGATCTGTCCACTGCTGAAGGACAGTGCTGTTGCTGCAGAAGTCTGGGAACCTTGCTGTTGTTTCAGATCTCCAGAGACTGTTCTGCAGACAGAAAGTGAATTCTGTCCACTGGTGAAGGGCAGTGCAGTTGCACAAGTCTTGGAACCTTGCTATTGGTTCAAAATCCCTGAAGAAGGATTTTCTTGTTGTATGTTTACAGAAATCCTGGAAGGGGGTTTTGCTAATGTTTTCAGGGGTCCTAGGACTGTTCTGCAGACAGAGAATGAATTAATGAAGACACTGACAATGTATCTTATGGCCTTGCTAAGCTTTGTCTCCCCAGGAACAAAGATTTCTGAGAACTTGCTTTGTGTCAAGATGAAGAAAAGACCTCCATTTGGGTATTAAATGCTGTACTTAAGCTTGTTGTAACTCTGGGGTAGATTCAACTGTGATCCAAGGGTGGGGAACTTTTGACCTTTTTGTGCTCTGTGATTGAACAAATGAATGTACTCTACTTATGATTGGAAACTAATCTCCATTTGAGAACAGGGGCTTTGTGATGGACTAAATGAATGTACAGTCTAGGGGTGGAGTAGTATTTAGAAGAGGGACTTTGTGATTGATTAAATGAATGTAATGTCCAGGGGTGGGGTAGTTCTTGGATATTATTGAATCACATTTAGTAAATGCTGTATTTTGAATGATGTCATATTTTGATCTTCTCTGTTCTTAATTTTTCACTGAATAAAATGGAGAGCACCTATGCTGGTATTTTGAACCTTGGGAAGTTGCCTTTGCTTGGCATTACGCCACAGAAGCTATTTCAAACCTTCTCTTGTCCCTGAAGACTTACATACATCCCTCTTCCTTTACTCTCTCAGCTGAGGGTCCCACCTTTTACCGCGTCAAGAAAATTGAAACCATTCAACATGAAGTCCCATATGTCCCCTTCCCTTCATCTCAAAACACCCTGACACCATGCCCTACTCTCTCCCCAGTCTTCGATGAGGAATCTTTGTTCTTTCCAAAGTCAATTCCTCTACATATGAACTTGGACTTTATCCTTTCCTATCTTCTTTAGCACACTGCCTAATAACTTCTACCTGTCTTCTAATTCTTTCCCAACTATCTTTAAACCTGCCTGAGTCACCCTATTCATAAAAAGAACCTTTTTTCATAAAAAGATTCTACCACATCCACAAAGCTATCATATTTCATTTCTTCTCCCTTTCCCAACGAAACTCTTAGAAAACAGATGTCACTTATATGTTGATTCTGCTTACTCTTCTTTCACTTACTCCACAAGGCTATACAATTTGCCTGGAAGTGAACACTGGACCTGAGTTCAAATCTGTACTCAGACACTTACTAGTTTTAAAACTCTGGAAAAGTTACTTAACTTCTCTTTTCCTCTATTCCCTAATCTGTAAAATGGAAACAAACATGCCAAGTATGTTTCAGGGTTGTTCTGAGGATAAAATGAGGAAATATTGATAAAGTGGTTTACAAACCTTGAAGCACTATCTATATTATTATAATTACTAATTATTGTATTCTGACTTCATCCCTCAATAGAAACTACTATAAGAATATAAACAGGGGTAGAGTAAAAGCTAGAACTCCCTAGAGTTCTCCCCCAAACCCCTCCAAATACCTGTAAAATGATTCTAAACAAATTCTAGAGCAGCAGAACCCACAAAAGGCAAGACTGAAACAAATTTCTAGCCCAAGACAACCTGGAAGTTCTACAAGAAAGGTCTGTTGCACCAGACTGAAAGAGAAGTGCAGTCCAGCACAGGTCACACCACCCAACAGGCCATGGATCTGGCCCCAGAAAACCTGAAGCAGGCCTCAAAGGACTGAATCACTGGTAGCTATGGGGGTATCCAGATTTCTCAGTCCACAAATGCCAAACACATGTTAGAAGGTCAGTAGGAAAAGACCTAGGTAAGAAAGAAGTACAGTCTAGACCCAGTCCAGCACAGCCCCAAACCCAGCAAACCAGGAACAGACCTAGGGAGTGACTGAATCATCAGTGGTGGAGGTGACAGCAGTAGCAAAAGTGGCTATTTCTGGAGCTGTCAGTCCACAGACAGTAAAGGGATCTAACAACTGGTTCAGAAGGAGATAACAGGTGTCTTTTTGCTAGCACTGAGGCAGAACTCTGTTGCTTTGCCCATACCCGGATCTGGGTCGCGGTCCTAGGTGGCAGTCCTGGGGTGAGGAGGAGCACTGGCAAAGCAGAGTTTGTGGCAGCAGTGGAGAAGGAAGCCTCTTCACAGTTCTAGGGCAGGAAAGTGCTTGTGGTCACTCACAGAGCAGAGCACAGGCCAGGAAAGGAGATCATACTACCTTGGAAAAATTAAAAACTTACAGGTCCCAGAAGTATCTCTGAAAACAGCTGCACAAAACCCCTGAAATTTGGGACAATTCACTCTTCACAGTGGAAGCTGAGCCCCACCTTAATAAAAGAGTTAAAAAGTGAAGTAATAGGCTGGGAAAATAGCAAATGACAGAAAAAAAAAACCCAGACTACAGAATCTTACTTTGGTGACAAGGAATATCAAAACACACTCAAAAGAAGACAACAAAGTTAAAACTCCTACTTCCAAGAAAAATATGAATTGGCCTCAAGGCCTTGGAATAGCTCAAAAAGGATTTTTTAAATCAAGTAAGAGAAGCACAGGAAAAATTGGGAAGAGAAATGAGAGTGTTGAAAGAATATCATGAAAAACAAGAAACAGCTTGCTAAAGGAGACCCCCAAAATACCGAAGAAAATAGATTAAACCAAATGGCAAAAGTAGTCCAAAAAGCCAATGAGGAGAAGAATTCCTTAAAAGAAGAATTGGCCAAATGGAAATGGAGTTCCAAAAGCTCACTGAAGAAAATAATTCCTTAAAAATTAGAAGGGAGCAAATGGAAGGTAATGACTCTCTGAGAAATCAAGGTATTATAAAACAAAACCAAAACAATGAAAAAATAGAAGATAACATGAAATATTTCATTGCAAAAACAACTGAACTGGAAAACAGGTCCAGGAGGAATAATTTAAAAATTATTGGACTACCTGAAGACCACAATCAAAAACAGAATCTAGACATCATCTTTCAAGAAATTATCAAGGAAAATTGCCCTGATATTCTAGAACTAGAGAGTAAAGTGGAAATTGAAAGAATCTACGAATCACCTCCTGAAAGAGAATCCACAATGAAAACTCCCAGGAATATTATAGATAAATTCCAGAGTTCCAAGATCAAGAATATATTGAGAGTACCCAGAAGAAACCATTCAAGTATTGTGGAGCCACAATCAGGTTAACACAAGATTTAGCAGCTTCTACATTAAGGGATCAGAGGTTTTGGAATATGATATTCTTGAGGTCAAAGGAGCTATGATTAAAACCAGCAAAATTGAGTGTAATCCATATGGGGGAAAATTGACATGCAATGATACAGGGGAATTTAATGCATTCTTGAGAAAGGATCAGAGCTAAAAAGGAAATTTGAGTTTCAAATAAAAGTTTTAAAAACAAATGTTAAACTTTTTGTCTCCATGTAACTGGGTAAAAGTTAAATACTAAATAAATACAAAAAAGATTATAAACAAACACTTCTCATAGGAACTGCGAACTATTAGTAACCATTTGAAATTAAGAGATACAAATTAAAACAATTATACGGTTTTGCCTCATATTCATTAAATTGGCAAAGATGAAAATGATGAATGTTGGAGGGGGTATACAAAGACAGATATACTGATGAACTGATAGTAGAGTTGTGAATTAGTACAACTATTCTGGAAAGTAATTTGAAATCATAAAAACAAATTGCCTAAAATGCCCATAACCTTTGACTCATAGATTCCACTGTTATACATGTATGCCAAGGGAGTCATTAAAAAAAAGAAAGGTTCCATATGCACCAAAGTATTTATAGCATTATTTTATGTAGTAGAAAAAGGTGTATGTCCAATGATTGGAGAATAGACAAATTGTGGGACATGAATGTAATAGAATATTAATGGTATAAGAAATTTTGAACATGATGAATACTGAGAAGCATATAAAAATTTACATGAATTGATACAAAGTGAAAAAACAGATCTAGAAAAACAATATACAAAATGACTACATTGAAAAAAATTAAAAAATAAATGTTGCAAATTATTAAAAACAATAACAACAACAAACTTGGCTCCAAAAAAACAGATGTATGTGCAACACTGCAAATAATGTCAGATTTTTTTCCATTTATTGAATGGTTTTGTAAATTTTTCTTCTCTTCTTTCTCTTTCTTTTTTTAATTTTTTGTGGAAAATTTCTCTCAAAAGGAAAGGGGAGAAAATCTAGGCAATATAATATAAATAAAATGTAAATAAATACTATTTTTAAAAAGATAAAATACATGACCATAATGAGCCTTAGGGAACTCTCTATAAGATAATAAATTTTAGAGAGTTTAAGATTTGCCTTAGTGGAGAGAATTCCCAGACTTAAAGACTCTATGGGCCTGATGTAGTCATGTAAATGCAACCTCATGCACTAAGAAAATGTAGAAATGAGACAGTACAAAGGCAAGAGATGGGGAAAAAGAAATAATGGTACCTACATAACTCAGGCAAATGATGGTTTCCTTCCATATTGTCTGTAAGAATAAATTGTTAGTGTCCCTGCATTAGTGTCCCATTCTGAGTACTTGCCTTTGATTTTATGATGTCATTTTTCAACAGAAAATCATTTTGTGTAATGCAAAGGAAAAAAGAGGAGAGAGAAAATAGTTCTTCAAGTACCTCTTTTTAGTTGAAGATTCATATGTTATGCTGACTATTAGGTTCCTTTTGAAATATGTTACCATTTTTGGTTGTAACTTGTCCCCTTAACTTTTTTACAGTCTTCTTAATCATTCTTTTTTTTAATATTTCTTGTGGTTACAGAGGAATTCTGGGTCATTTGAATCAAGATTCTTTCATAACTGATGGTTTTTGTTAAAAACATTGTCTTTTGAATTCTGAAATGCACCTGTCCTGGAACTTCAAGCACTATTTTTTTATGGGACATATCTATAGATTTGATCAAGTAATTTTTGTATTCAAAATTTCTGGGAACCTTTTTAATACTCTTTCATGCACCATTGCACTCTAGTTCTTAAATATATATTCTGGAGTCCCATGATCCTTAGTTTGTCATTCTGCACACCATCTCCCAGATCAGTTGCTTTGGTTTATATAGAATTAATATGTTCTGTTCTTCTGTCAATTTCTTTTCCATTTTTGCATTCTGTAGTTCAAAATTTGAGATTTTCTTTTTTAAAACCTCTGTTATATTAGTCTCCAGAGTGTGTCCCAAGCTGTATACCCTGAGATTTGTCTTCATTAGTTCTTTATGATTCTATTTTCTGAACTAATTTCCATCCTACTATTTTATTTTTAAAAGTTGTATTTTTATGTTGAATAATTCTGGGGTTCATTGCTTGAGTACCCATACTGGGAGGCTATAAAATTCTTGATGTCAGTGAGATTTTGATTTGTACTTACTCCCTTTTGCAGTATTCATGTGTTTGGTCTTTAAAAATTTTTACTTTATCTTTTTCCTTCTCTTTATGAATTTTGTTGCTAGTTTATTTGCTCAGGAGTTTGGCTTATATTCAAGCTTCTCTCTTGGATTTTTTGTCTTTCAGACTTTTGCTTGCATTCTCAGTAGTTAATCTCTTGCTTTCACTGTATACTTTGGTTGTAATCACTTCCACTCATAAGACAGACCCTCACTTTTTCTCCCGCATGTCACATTTTATAAATAGTTCTCTAGTTTCTGCTCACTTTTCCCTGCATCAGTTCATACAAATCTTCACCGACTTCTTACATGATCATAACATATTTATGGAAAACACAATTTTTGTAGGAGAACTTTTTAAGCCACATTTTTTCCTACAAAGTTTGTGCTACTCTTTTAAAAAATAGGATGGAACCAAGATGGCAGAATAAAAGCAGGAATTTGCTTGACCTCGTCCTTTAATCACCTCTAATACCTGTAAAAATTACCCTAAACAAATTTTAGAGCTACAGAACCCACAAAATGACAGTGAAATACATCTCCAGCTGAAATCAGACTGACAAACCAAAAGGAATGGTCTATTGCACCTGGCTGGGAGTGGAGTGCAGTCCCACATGTGCTGTGCTGGCACAGACCAGTGGCATAGACCAGCTAGAGCAGACCTCAGGGGACGGAATTAGAGGCAGCTGTGGTGGTTTCCAGACTTCTCAACCCACAAATGCCAAAGAGAAAGTAATAGGTCAGTGGGAAAACCGTGTTGGACCTGAGTGAGAGAAGAGTGCTGTCTGGCCCCTGCCCCCAGGGTGGCTTGGAGGCAGCAACAGCAGCAGCAGCAGCTGCAGCAGTCACTTGTAAAGCTCCAGGCCCACAGATGGCGGGGGGACCAAACAGCTGACCAGAGGGCAATTGCAGGAATCGTTTTGCTGGAGCTGAGGCAGGACTCTCTTGCTTTGCCCTGCTTGGATCTGAGTTGCAGTCTTGGTTGTTGGTCCTGGGATGAGGAGGAGTGCTGGTGTGGCAGACTTTCTGGCAGCTGTAGAGAGGGAATGCTCCTCACAGTCCTAAGGCAGATACCTAGAAGTAGCTCTGACAATAGTTGCTCAAAATGCCAGAAATTTAGGACAGAGCACTCTCCATTCTGGAAGCAGAGTTCTATTGTGGCAAAGAGCTCAAAAGTCAAGCAACTGACTGGGAAAATGAGCAGAGGAAAATAAATCAAACTATAGAATTGTTCTCTGGTGACAAAGAAGATCAAAACATAGAATCAGAAGAAGACAACAAAGTCAAAATTCCTGCATCAAAAGGCTCCAAGAAAAATATGAATTGATAACAGGCCATGGAGGAGCTCAAAAAGGAATTGGAAAATCAAGTAAGAGAAGTGTAGGAAAAACTAGGAAGAGAAATGAGAATGAAGCAATAAAATCATGAAAAACAAGTCAACAGTTTGCTAAAGGAGACCCTTTTTTTATTGCTGAAGAAAATAACACCTTAAATAATAGACTAACTCAAATGGCAAAAGAGGCCCAAAAAGCCAATAAGGAGAAGAATGTCTTAAAAAGTCAAATTTCCCATACAGAAAAAGAAGTCCAAAAGCTCGCTGAAGAAAAAATTCCTTCAAAATTAGAATGGAGCAAATGGAAGCTTTATGAGAAGTCAAGATATTATAAAACAGATCCAAAAGAATGAAAATAGAAGATAATGTAAAGAATGTCACTTGAAAAATAACTAACCTGGAAAACAGATGCAGGAGAGATAATTTAAAAATTTTTGGACTACCTGAAAGCCATGAAAAAAAATAAGAGCCTAGACATCATCTTTCAAGAAATCATCAAGGAAAACTGCCCTGATATTTTAGAACCAGAGGGTAAAATAGAAATTGAATGAATTCACCAATTACCTTTTGAAATAGACCCCAAAAAAGAAAACTTCTAGGAATATTATAGCCAAATTCCAGAGTTCCCAGGTCAAGGAGAAAATATTGGAAACAGTCAGGAAGAAACAGTATGAGTACTGTGCAAACATAATAAGTATAACACAAGATCTAGCAGCTTCTACTTTAAGGGATCGAAGGGCTTAGAATATGATATTCTGGAGGTCAAAGGAGCTAGAATTAAAACCAAGAGATACCTACCCAGCAAAACTAAGTATAATACTTCAGGGGGAAAACTGATTTTCAATGAATTAGAGGATTTCAAGCATTCTTGATGAAAAGACCAGAGTTGAACAGAAAATTTTACTTTCAAATACAAGAAGCAAGAGAAGCATGAAAAGGTAAACAGGAAAGAGACATCATAAGGAGCTTATTAAAGTTGAATTGTTTACATTCCTATATGGAAAGACGTATATGTAACTCATGAGATTTTTCTCAGTATTAGGATAGTTGAAGGGAATATATATATGTGTGTGTGTGTGCGTATATATCTATACATGTGTATTATGTGTGCATATGTATACATAGAAAGAGGGCACAGGGTGATTTGAATATGAAGGGATGATATCTAGAAAATAAAATTAAGAGGTGAGAGAGGAATATACTGGGAGAAGGAGAAAAGGAAGGTAGAATAGGGTAAATTATCTCACATAAAAGAGGCAAGAGAAAGCTGTTAAAAATGGAGAGGAACAGCAAGTAGGTGAAAGGGAACAAATGAGTCAACCTTACTCTCATTTGGCTTAAGGAGAGAATAACTTACACATTCAATTGGGTATCTTACCCTACAGGAAAGTAGGGAAGAAGGGGATAAAAGGGGGGATGATAGAAGGGAGAGCAGATTAAGGGAGGGAGTAGTCAGAAGCAAACAGTTTTGAAAAGGGACAGGGTCAATGGAGAAAACAGAAAAAGTGGGGGGCCGGATAGGATGGAGGGAAATATTGTTAGTCTTTCACAATATGACTACTATGGGAATGTTTTGCATAATGTATAGCATGTATAGCACATGTATAGCATATATTGTATTACTTCTCTTCTCAAAGGGGGTGGGTGAGAAGGGAAAAAAGGAGAGAATCTGGAACTCAAAGTTTTTAAAACAAATGTTAAAAAATTGTTCTTACATGCAACTGGGAAATAAGATATACAGGCACACAGGGGTATAAAATCCATCTTGCCCTACAAGAATGTAAGGACTTAGAGAGTAAGGCAGGGAATGGAGGGGATAGAAGAGAAGACAGATTGGGAGAAGAAGGGGGTAATCAGTATGCTTGCCATCTTGGTAAAGGAGAGATGGGGAGAAAATATGGAACTCAAAATCTTGTGGAAATGAATGTTGAAAACTATAAATAAACAAACAAACAAACAAATAAATAAATAAATAAATATCAAAAAAAAACCCTATTTTGAATATAGCTGACATTGAGGTCATTTCCCAGACTACACTTTGCAATTTCCCCTTGTTCTGCTTTATACAAACTAGGACATAGGTCCACCTCCAGTCCAATGATATTTCTCTATTGAAGACTGCCATCAACCCCTCAGCAATAATATCTATGAGTATCCTATTATCATCTCCATTTTACAGATGCAGTAATTTATGCAAAAAGGATTTACGTGCCCTGCCCAGGGTTACACAGCTATAAGTGTCAGAAACAGGATTCAATCTTCCTCACTTAAATGCTAGCATTTTACTTACCTAAAGGGTCAACCAAAACAGACACTGAGAATTTCTAAGCACTGGGCAATTTCTAGTGGAACCAGCCCATTCCTTTCGCATAAATAATTCCAGCTATATACAGACAGCTAGGAGTTAGAGTGCTGGATCCAGAGGCAAGAAGACTTGAGTTCAAATCTAGGTACTTGCTAGCTGTAGGACCCTGAGTAATCACTTAACCTCTCTCTGCCTCATTTTCTTCACCTATGAAATGGGAAGAAAAATAGCACCTACCTTCCAGGGTTGTTGTAAGGATAAAATGAGAAAATAATTGTAAAGAACCTTGCAAACTTTAAAGCATTTTATTATCATTGGCTTCAGTATCAGCATCATCATTATTGTAATCATTGTTAAGAGCCAGTACTCCAAAGGGACACCTTGCCCAAGAAGAGAAATAGTAGGGACAAATAAAACCTATATTAACTATATCTCTTTTAACTGCTAAACTAGAGGGCATTCATTAGATCAAATACATTAAACCAGAAAGTTGTGAGTTGTCGCTCTAGTACTAAAATTGGCTTAATATCCCTCTTCAAACCTCTAACAAACAGCTAGAAAGTAGTGTGCTCATGAAGCAGGGGGAGGAGTGATTAAAGAGCACTAGATTGGGTCAGAAAGTCAAGGTTTTGGTCCTGGCCCTAACAGCACTTACTGGTTATAACTGAAGAAGTCACTTCGCTCACATCAAATTGTAAAGACAGTTGTCTCCTTGGTAAAACTGGTACCATAACACCCATTCTGCCTGTCTTACAGGGTTATTGAGAATATCAAGTGATAAAATTATATATATATGAAAAGTATTTTGTAAACTGGTGACCTGCTATTCCAGTGTTTACTAAATTAATCTGATGATTGAACAATTTAAGGATCAAAATATGGTAGCAGAGCCCACAAGAACTTGTCTTACCTCTAGGATAAAAGGAGTTTGGGAGAAATTTAGAGCCAAGTGACAAAAGTTAAGCCTCTTTTCATGCCTGTAAATTTCTTAATGTATTTTTATGCATACATAAGTTCACATTTAAAAGGGGGAAATATTGAAACATTGAAATCTTGCCAGGGGACCCTTTGGCACAGGGCTCATGGGGAACACCAAGTCAAAAGCTCTACAGAACAGAGATTGAGAAATGTTGTATTACATACATACATACATACACACACACACACATATATGTAGCAGTGGGCAGAATAAAATGAGATTAAACAACTACTCTTCCCTTCCTGCTCCCACCATGTGCCCATGTGCTCTCCAGAGGCAGCTGTTCCTATTTAGAAGAGCTTTTTCTCATTTAGAAAAGCCGCCTCTGAAGGGGGAAAAAAGAACTTTTGTTTTCTCATCACCTTCACACAACATTTGTATTTCTGGGTGAGTCCACTAACATGAGGGCAAGTGATGGGGAGGTGGTTTCATGAGCCAGACATTTGTACATGAGAAGCTGACAGCAGACCACCAGCTCACTTCATGTGGAGCCCCAAACAGCTCTCAGATGGTAACAATGACTTTGAGTCATTAACAACCTGATTAAACTGAAGCCAGTGACCTGGAGGTGAAAGGCTCCATATCCCACTGCCTATTCTTAGCCCTCTCCACTGCCTCACTTCTTTGGCTCTCTTAATCACTTCACTAACTTATCACAATGTCAAACACTGCACTCTCTCTTCTCTTCCTCCTTCCTCCCCTTCTCTGCTACTTTCCCTCTCCTTTTCCCTTTTTCTCCCTCCTTCCTCCTTTCTTCCTTCTCCCCTTCTCTGCCTTCTTCTTTCTCCTCCCTATCTCCGTTCCTCCTCCATCTCCCTGATTCTCTTTTCCTCTCTGCTTTCCCTTCTCTCACTTCTCCCTTTTTCTCTCTCCCTTCCTTCTCCTCTTCCTTCTACTTCTTTTTCTCTTATTCTTTTCTTTCCTTCTCAGTCTTGGATACACAAAGATTTTTACACTTCTTATTTTTCCCCCTACACGTTCCATGCCGCGCCCCCCCCCCCCCCAGATAACCCAGAAAGCTCCATGTTTTTTTCTGATCCTATGGATAAACAGCTTAAGTCAGACATATCACACAAGAAAATACCTGGAAACACTGAAAGGATGTTTAAAAGATCAGAGGAGATTATATTATAAAATAATATTTATACTTCTCACATATACCAACATAGCCCTAAAATGATTAGGGCCGTGTTTCAGGTTTCAGAGTAAGTCCATTCCTGGCAGAGATGAGTTATTGCAGCACTAAGAAGTATGTGGTTGCTGAATGTCTACCAGCCCAACATGGTTTGTGGAAACTATGGGCTTTTTTTTCTGTCTCTCTCTCTCTCCAGATGAGTGCTATCAAAAACACAGTAAAAATCTTAATATTTAACTGTTTAACACAAAATGGGAATATTTTTTCATGTGAAGTGATTATCTCTTATATTTCTGGACAATCTAAAGATGCATTACATTCTCTTAATAATACTCACCTTCTTTTGAGATGATGTTTTTGGAGAACAGCTTGCACTTATAATCAGTACAATTTATCACCTATCCCCAAAGTACCCTGCCGTTGAAATGCCTGACATATATATTGGGTGTTGTGGATTTAGCAAAAATTGAATTATAAATTGCCCTGCCAGCTTTTGCCTCTGGAAATAATGAAAAGGGGAGCTAAAGAATTGTTCTCCTGAAGGATTTATTTTTTAAGTGGCTATGAAGAAAGAAACAATGAGCATGGATTGTCCAAATTTTATCACTCAGAGTGTAGATGGTTTTGACGACTAAGAAAACTATTATAATTTAAGGTAAAAAGATTTCAAGGAAAAAACAACTGGAAAGTTGTTGTTGTTTTGTTTTTATTGTTGTTATTGTTTTTAATAAACTCAGCTAACCCCACTAGAAAAATGCTTTCTTTTACATGGACAAAGAAATTCACAACCCTAAATTTCAGTTTCTGGATTGTATAATGCAGCTAAAGTCATATCAAATATCATATGAAATATTGCTTTAAAATTGTAAATTTTATTTCTAGATATCCTTTAGGAGCTAATCATCTATGTTTTAACAGAGAAGCTTTAAGTTACACTAATTGATGCAAACAACTTTTATTGCCAGCACTCTGTCTTTATGATAGAATTTTTTTTTTTTTTGCAGATCTGTGAACCATGCATGTTTTTAAGATGTTTTTCTGCTTTGGTTTTATTTAAAATGATTTCAGTCAATGTTTATTTCTCTTGTTACTAACTTGCAAAGGTTTAGGTACTGGACCAGATATTTGATTATTTAATGGGTTCTTAGTCAAACAGCATTTCTTATAAGATGTTTTTCCAGTGTTCTGGGCAGTTAAGTGGTACAGTGGATAGAGAGGACTAGGCCTAGAGTCAGGAATACCTGAATTCAAATCTGGACTTTTAATACTGTGTGATGCTAGACAGTTACTTAACCTCAGTTTCCTCAACCGTAAAATGGAGACAGTAATGGTCTCATGGTTGTTGTGAGAAACAAATGAGTTAATATTTGTAAAGCACTTAGCTTAGTGCCTAGGCACTGTATAAAATGCCAGCTGTTATTATCACTGCTGTTATTACTACCCCTCTTGAAATTACACTGCGTTACTTTGCATTTACTAACTCATTTTCCTCCTAATCTCCCCCATAGAATAGAAGCTCTTTGAGGCTCTTCCTCACTAGTGCCTAGCACAGTGACTTCTAAAACTGCGTATTTGTTGAACGGAAATGAAATGAATTATAGTTATTTTGAGAACACTAGCTTCCACTAGCCTCACAAATATAAACTCCATCACTCAAATTAATCTTACTAAACTTTATGTTTATGTTTAAATAAAGATTAGTCAGGATTCTCCCTAAGCTCAAGTATTTTAGAATTTGGTTCACAAACACCCACCTGAAGTGAGAGGAATGGGGAAGGCCGTATGGAGTGAAGACACTGGTAACATTCTTTACAGATTTGCTTTGTTGTTTTTCCACAACATTTGACTGAAATGTAAGCCTCACTCATAGATTTCTTTACATGTCAGTATTTACATTACAGACAAAACATGATTTTGAGAAGTTTCAAAAACCAAAAAAAGCCTATGTTATATATCTCCTCTTACTTCGAGCCTTACAAAGCTGCTTTGAGCACAAAAGTGTTACTGACCTCAAAGAGTTCTTTTAATCAAACCAAAATAATGAGTATAGCAACAAATAGGCAAAAGAAGCCCCTGTTGCCATTAAAGAAGCACTACAGGACAGTATTTAGGGAGAAATAAAGGAAATAGTTCTGGCAGTAGCACTGCCCAGATAGACTAGAAGATTTATAAAAAGATTTATATTTATTTATTAAAAAAAAAACCCTGAATCTCTGCTTCGGGTTCTCAGACTACATAGTCACCATACTGTATGTGGATTAGCTATAGTTAATTTGGTTAAGACTTTTTTGAAATTTTAATACCATTCTACAGGGCACAATGACAAAGGAAATGCATATTAGTACATTCATTCTGCAAATTTTTAATAAATAGCTACTGTGTAAAGGGTATTATGCTAAGTGCTAAAGAAAAGATAGAAAAACTTGTAGTTTAATTAAGACTTAAGTGTGTATAAAGCTGTTGTTCCAGAAAAACTCAGAGCAAACATTATCACTGACTCTTTTTCCATCCCCAAGAATATAGTTTTTTACATATAGTCAGGTATAGTAAAAAATTCCCACATTGGCCATGCCTCTACCATCCTCACCCCCAAAATAAGGAGGTGGGTAGCATATTTCATCATGAGTCCTCTGGAAATATGTTTGGTTACCATATGGATCAAAATATTATTATTATTATTATTATTATTGTATAAATTCTTCTCCTGGTTCTGCTCACTTTTTATCAGTTCATGCATGTCTTTCAAGTTTCTTTGAAACCATCCCTTCACCACTCCTTAGAGCACAATAGCATTCCACTAAATTCATATTACCATAACTTGATCAGCCAAGCACACCTCCTCAGCTTCCAATTCTTTGTAACCATGAACAGAGCTTACTATAAAAATTGCTCAGCCCTGGGTATGCTTACATACTGTCTATACTCTATGTATGCCCATGAATAAGGTACAGTCTTCATGTAGCTTATAGTATAGTAGGGGAAAACACTATGATATAGAAATAGCTCTAATGTACACAATATAAGTACATAAAAGACATAAAAAACAAAGTTGAAAATAAGGTCCAAAGGAGAAGTCCATTAATAAGAGTGGGCAGCAGAATCAGTGGTAGTGATCATTCTCAAGGTGCAGCCAAGATAGCAGATTAGGGGCATCCACGCAGCTGAACTCTCCTCTCCAAACAATTTTAAAATAGCACCTCAAATCAAATTTTGGAGAGGCAGAGATAACAAAAAATCAGGGTGAGATATTTTTCTGGCCTAAGAAAGCTTAGGAGGTAAGCAGGGAAGGTCTGTAACTGTAGGATGGAGGTCTGGCAGAGGTCTGCTGGGGTTAACACACTCTGTGGTGGCAACGGTGTCCACAACAGCAGCCTGGGGAGCTCTCAGCCCAGAGATGGTGAGGGGACTGGACAACTGTTCAGGAAGAGATTACAGAGTATCCTCTGCTAGTGTTGGAAAGAGCTGGTACTGATTGGTAGCTCTATTGCCCATGCACAGTTCTGGGTCACAGTTGAAAGGTAGAGAAGAGAGCTGGTGATCAGTCACAAGGGAGTAGGGGCCCTAGTCACAGTGTCAAAGCAGAGAGGCACCAGTACACATAACTGCAGAGAAACAGGGGCCTTTCCTGGGTAAAGACCAGTGCACAGACCAGGAGAGCATTGACCATACCTCTTCCTGGATCACACAACGTTGGAAGCAGTAAAAACCTACAGACCCCAGAACTTGCTCTGCAAACAGCAGCATAGAAAAGTCTGAAACTTGCAACAGTGCCTCCCCAACCCCAGGCTAGTAGAACCCAACTTCAGCATAAATTTCAAAGTTAAAAAATAGACTGGAAAAATGAGCAAACAACAAAATAACGATCATCAAATGTTACTGTGGTGGCAGGGAAGATCAAGACATAAATTTAAAAGAAGAAAACAACATGAAAACAACTACCACAAAAGAAGTCTCAAAGAAAAATATAATTGGACCCAAGCCAAACAAGAATTCCTGAAAGAATTTTTTTAAAAAAAGAGAAAGATAAGAGTGGTAGAGGGGGAAATGGGAAAAGAAATGAGAATAAGGCAAGAAAATTATTTTTTCTTTTTTTCATTAATTACTATATTTATTTTTGCTTTTCAACATTCATTTCCACACAATTTTGAGTTTCAAATTTTCTCCCTATCTCTCCCACTCACCCCAAGATAGCATGTATTCTGATTACCCCTTCCCCCAGTCTTCTATCACATGCCCCCTTTTATCCCTTTCCCCCTTACTTTCTTGTAGAGCAAGATAGATTTCTAACCTGCATTGCCTGTATATCTTAAAGTTGCATGTAAAAACAATTTTTTATATTTATTTTTAAAACTTTAAGCTTCAAATTCTCTCCCTTCTTCCATCCCCACCCACCCTCATAGAGAAGGGAAGCAATTCAATATAGGTTATACATGTGTAGTTACACAAAACACTTCCATAATAGTCATGTTGTGAAAGGCTAATTATATTTGCCTCCATTCTATCCCACCCTCCCACTTATTCTATTTTCTCCTTTGACCCTGTCCCTTTTTAAAAGTTTCCTTCTTACTACCTCCTCCCTCAATCTGTTCTCCCTTCTAGCATACCCCCTTCTTTCCCCTTTACTTTCCTGTAGGGTAAGATAACCAATTGAGTAGGTATGTTACTCCCTTCTTAAGTCAAATCTGATACGAGTAAGATTTACTCATTCCCTCTCACCTCCTCCTTCTTTCCCTCCATTGTGAAATCTTATGTGCCGTCTATCTATCTATCTATCTATCTATCTATCTATCTATCTATCTATCTATCTATCTATCTATCTATCTATCTATCTATCCATCTACTTCCTACACCTATTCTAATACTGAGAAAGGTCTCATGAGCTACAAATATTATCTTTCCATGTAGGAATGTAAACAGTTCAATTTTAATAAGCCCCTCATGTTTTCTCTTTCCTGTTTACCTTTTCATGGTTCTCTTGATTTTTGTCTTTGAAAGTCAAATTTTCTTTTCAACTCTGGTCTTTTCACCAAGAATGCTTTGAATGTCCTCTATTTCATTGAATATCAATTTTTTTCCCGTGAAGGATTATACACAGTTTTTCTGGGTTGGTGATTCTTGCTTTTAATCCTAGCTCCTCTGAAGTTTAGAATATCATATTCAAAGTCCTCTAATCCCTTAATGTAGCAGCTGCTAAATCTTGTGTTATCCTGACTGTGGCTCCACAATACTTGAATGGTTGCTTTCTGGCTGCTTAGAATATTTTTTTTCTTGACCTGGGAACTCTGGCATTTGGTTACAATATTCCTAGGAGTTTTCTTCTGGGATCTCTTTCAAGAGGTTGATTCTTTTGATTTCTATTTTACTGTCTGGTTCTAGAATATCAGGGCAGTTTTCTTTGATGATTTCTTGAAAGATGATGTCTGGGCTCTTTTTGTGATTGTGGCTTTTAGATAGTTCAGTACTTACTAAATTATCACTCTTGAATCTATTTTCCAAGTCAGTGGTTTTTCCAGTGAGGTATTTCATGTTGTCTTCTATTTTTCATTCTTTTGGTTCTGTTTCATAATTTCTTGATTTCTCATAAAGTCATCAGCTTTTGCTCCATCTTAATTTTGTTTTTGTTATTTTGTTTGTTTGTTTTCCCTTTTGGAGGGCAATTGGGGTGTGTGTGTGTGTGTGTGTGTGTGTGTGTGTGTGTGTGTGTGTGTGTTAAGTGTCTGAGGCTGGAACCAAACTCGGGTCCTCCTTTCTCAAGGACTGGTGCTTTACTCACTGCGCCACCTAGCTGCCCCCTCCATCTTAATGTTGAAGGAATTATTTTCTTCAATGAGCTTTTGGATCTCCTTTTCCATTTGGCCAATTCTGCTCATTAAGGCATTCTTCTCCTTATAGATTTTTTGGACCTTTTTTGCCATTTCGTTAATCTATTTTTGAAGGTGTTATTTTCTTCAGTATTTGGGGGGATCTTTTAGCAAGCAGTTGACTCATTTTTCTTTTTCTTTTTTTTGGAAGGGGGAGGACAGGGCAATTGGGGTTAAGTGACTTGTCCAAGGTCACACAGCGAGTTTTTTTGTGTTAAGTGTCTGAGGCCAGATTTGAACTCAGGTCATCCTGACTTCAGGGCTGATGCTCTATTCACTGTGCCACCTAGCTGCCCCTGTTGACTGGTTTTTATGATTTTCTTGCATCACTCTCATTTCTCTTCCCAATTTTTCATCTACTTCTTTTACTTGATTTTCAAAATCCTTTTTGAGCTCTTCCATGGACTGAGACCAATTCATATTATTCTTAGAGGCTTTAAATGTAGGAGCTTTGTTGTCTTCTTCTGGTTGTGTGTTTTGATCTTCTTTGTCAACAAAGTAAGACTCTATAGTTTGACTTTTTTTACACTGTTTGCGTATCTTCCCATTCAAATATTTGACTTTCTAACTCTTTGTTAAGGCACGACTCTGCTTCCTGTAGGGGTGGGTATGGGTATGGGTGCACTGTCCCAAGTTTCAGGGGTTTTGTATCAGCTGCTCTATCTCCCACCATCTGTGGGACCAGAGCTCTGGACAAAGCTGCTGATCCTTCTGCCACACCTTCACCACCCCATGGAGTGGGCCAGATCACACTCCTCTTCACTCAGGTCCTACAGAGTTTTCTCACTGATCTTCTATGCTGTCTTTGGTCTTTTTGGGTTGAGAAGCATGGAAAATGCCACAGCTTCCAATGACTCGGTGCACTGATGCCTGCTCTGGCCCTGTCTGTGCTGGTATGGCCCATGCTGGACTGTGCTACACTCTCAGTCTGGTGTGACATACCCTTCCTGTCAACCTTCCAGGCTGTCTTGGGCTGGAGATTTGCTTTACTCTGTCATTCTGTAGGTTTTGTAGTTCTAGAATTTGTTTAGAATAATTTTTACAGGTATTTGGAGGGGTTTGGGTGAGAGCTCAAGTAAGTCCCTGCTCTTACTCTGCCATCTTGACTCCATCCTCCCCAAGAAAATTATGAAAATATAGTTAAGGGCTTGGTAAAAGAGGCACAAAAAAGATACTGAAGGAAATAGTACTTTAAAACACAAAATTGGCCTAACAGCAATGGAGGCACAAAAATTCACTGAAGAAAAAAAAACTTCTTAAAAAGCAGAATCAGGCAAGTGGAAGATGATGACTCCATGAGACATCATGAAACCATAAAACAAAGTCAAATAAACAAAAACATGGAAGAAAATAAAATGTGAACTATCTCACTGGAAACACAACAGATCTGGAAAACAGATCAAGGAGAGATCTTTTAAGTTTAAGAATTATTGGACTATCTGAAAGCCAGGATGAAAGAAAGAGCCTAGAAATCATCTGTCAAGAAATTTTCAAGGAAAACTGCCCTGATATCTTAGATCCAAATGGTAAAATATAAATTGAAAGAATCTACTGATCACCTCCTGAAAGAGTTCCAAAAACAAAAATTCCCAGGAATTTTATAGTCAAATTCCAGATTTCCCACATTAAAGAGAAAAACTTCAAGCAGTTAGAAAGAAACAATTCAAATTTGTAAAACCACTGTCAGGATCACAAAAGATTTAGCAGCTTCAAAATGTTAAAGGAGTGGAGGACTTGGAATATGCTATTTCAGAAGGCAAAGGAACTAGGTTTACAATCAAGAATCACCTACCCAGAAAAACTGAGTGCAATCCTTCTGGGGAAAAATGAATATTTAATGAAATAGAGAACATTCAAGCATTCCTGATGAAAAGACCAGAGTAAAATAGAAAATCTCACATTCAAACCAAAGACTTAAGAGAAGTATAAAAAGGTAAACATGAAAGAGTAATCACAGAGGACTTAATTAAGTAAAACTGTTTGCATTCCTATATGGGAAGGTAATACACATAATTCCTAAGAATTTTATTGTTATTAGGGCAGTTAAAATGAGTTCATATAAACAGAGGGCATGGGTGTGAGTCAATTATGTTGGAATGATCTCAAAATAAAAGGAAGGGAGTGATAGAGGCATGAACAAGGTCCTAGTGACTAGGAGAAGGGGGAAAGAAGAGGGAGAATGGGGAAATTTTTCTGACATAAAAGAGGTGTGCAAGGAAGAGCTTTTACAAAGGAGGGGAAAATTAGGGAGGGGATGGCAAGCCATGTGTAAACCTCCAATCTCAGCATAACTGGTTCAAAGAAAAAAGACTGTATAAAGACACTCAGTTATGTATAAAAATGAAACTTATCCAATAAGAAACAGAAGGAGAAGAGGATAAAAGAAACAGGGTGGGGGAATGATAAAGGGAAGGAAATATTAAGGGAGGCAGTGTTTAGAAGCAAAATAGACTTTTGCAGAGGGCCAGAATTAAAAAGAGAGAAGAAGAAAATGGGATGGATGAAAATACACAGTTAGCAATCATAACTGTAAAAGTGAATGGGATGAGCTTATCCATAAAATGGAAGTAGATAGCAGAATTGATTACAACCAGAATCCAACAATATGTTATTTACAAGAGACGCGCTTGAAAGACACACACACAGAGGATAAAGGATTCAAGCAGAATCTAATATGCTTCAGCTGAAATTAAAAAAAAAGGCAGAGCTAGCTATTATGATCTCAGACAAAGCAAAAGTAAAAGTAGACCTAATTAAAATAGATAATCAGGGAAACTACATTTTGCTAAAAAAAAAAAAAGTACCACTGACAATGAAGCAATGTAAAAAATTTTATAGCAAGTTTCTCTGATAAAGACCTTATTTCTTAAATATACACTTACACAACTGAGTCAAATTTGTAAAATTAAAAGCAATTCCAAAGTATATGAACAGGTAGTTCATATGGAAGAATAAATCAAAGCTATCTATAGTAATAGGGAAAATGCTCTGAATCACTATTGATTAGAGAAATACAAATTAAAACAAACTTGAGATCAGAAATGACAAATGCTAAGGAAAACTGAACTATTGTTGGAGTCGTGAACTGATCCAACCATTCTGGAAAACAATTTATTACTATGCCCAAAGGGCTACAAAATTATGCATACCCTATCATATAGCCTCTTTACTTCTCTGTTTCACACTAGGGCCAGCACAAGTACTTTCAGAGTAGTTCTGCAAAGATGTAGGGAAGGGATACAAATTGGGCCATCAAGGGAGAAACCTTGGCATAGTGGCCTTCAGGCAATGGATGAAAGAGAAAAAGCACAATGGTCTTGTTAGGAGCTGCACCCAGAAGCTGGAGAATGTAACTGTGATAAATAGCTACATACACTGAGATCTTGTTAATACTCTCTGGTCTAAGCTTCAGGGCAATAAATGCTTATTACCTTGACCTTTTCAACTGCTCGGTCATGCCAGATTCTGGATCAAAGTTATTTCTGAGTTATATACTATGGGAAGGGATCTTGAATCAAATAGATTTTGATGTAGTGCCAGTTCCTGGAGTCTAGGAAGAGAGAAAGCACTCATTCAGGAACCTGGCAATTTCTATTCTGGAGTAGAGCATGCCAGTTATGAGGGGTTCCAGAAAAGAGTAGAAAGGAGGAGCTAATGAGTATGAGGAAAGTGTTTGTGCACACTGTCAGAATTAAAGTTCCACTAGTCTCATTTTACTGGGACTGAGGGGCTAAGCAATGTAGAAACTGGAGAAATGTAAACTCAGAGGAACATCTAGTGACAAGACCAGTTTGCTCTAAGTTTCAGTTGCCTGTTGAATATTTGAAGAAAGATAGGTTACTAGTTAGATTTGGGTTTTCTTGCTTGCTGTGCTAAGCTAGGAGCAGGTATGTAATTTTGCAAAATCAGCATATGGGGTTCTTTATCATAACATGACTGTTCATTAGTCTTGAATATTTCCTGAAAAGAAAATCTGTACATTATTTATTTGTATTTTTCACACTCTGTAGATAATCCTGGGGCAAGCATTGTACATTTGTAGTTTAAGAGTAAGGGCCAGGGTTCTTGGGTTCTAACATTATCTTCCTCCCTTGGTGACTTCAGTTAACTCTCTTAAATATTCTCCCTCAAATACCCCATTTGTAAAAATAAATGTGTTTGTGTGTGTGTGTGTGTATTCTTCAAAAGGGAAGTCAAGAAGTCAACAATTCTTCATGGAACAGTAATTTAAGATAAAAAGAAACAATATTAATTCTAATAAGCTATTGCTGTATATGTTTTCAATAAGGAAATATTCTAAATATTTGGCTATTACCTAGATAATTGGTGCATTGTTTAAAAAAAGATTAGTTCTTAAAAATATTAATGTCTTAACATGAATTGAACCAATCTTCTTAGTACTATCTAAAATACTTTTTTTCAAAAGATTAGAGGAACTTTAAAACGTAGACATAGAAAGTGTAGAGTTTGTTAGGAATTAGATGATTTGAGCCTGAGTCAGGGTTTTTTCAACTCTAATTATAAAGGTCACCCAATATCTAAAAAAGTGATATCTCACAGAATCATACATTTAGAGCTAGAAAGGACACTGAAAATCATCTAAGTCTACTCACCTCATTTTATGGTTCCCTATATTAGTGGTCTACAAAATGGGATGCATGATTCCCAAGGGACAAGAAGAAAATATTAGAACTTTAGTTTCTATAGTTTAAAAAGTAAAAGACAGAGGGGTGGCTAGGTGGCTCAGTGAATAGAGCACTGGACCTGGTGTCAGGAGAACCTGAGTTCAAATCCAGCCTCAGACACTTGACACACTTACTAGCCATGTAACTTTGGGCAAGTCACTTAACCCTAGTTGCCCTCCAAAAAGCAAAAAAAAAAAAAACCAATAATAAGAGACAGGATGATATAACAGAGAAAGTGTTGGTGTTTACACCAAGTGGACCTGGATGCAAGTCCTCCCTCTGACACCTAATGGCTATGTGGCTCTGGCTAAGTCACTTCACTTCTCAGTGCTCTAGGCAACCCCCTTGCAGAGAAGGTGCTGACCAGCACTCTTTATCACTGGAGCAAAGACCAGATTTCTTATGTTCTAATACTGTTCCCTTCAGTGACATTGGCCAGAAAACTGGAAGTTCTTTCTAAGTCTAGTACCTATCCCTATCCTATCTAAAATCTCAGGGAGAAATTAAGCTTCATGAATATTTAATATGTGGATTAACACGAACAGCTTGCATGTCAGATGGTCATGTGCTGTTCCATGCATGAGATATCTTCAGAGAAGAACAAAAAGTCTTTAATGTAGGGGAGGCAATGATGATACCCTCATTCATCTGTTCACATTCAGTGTGCTGCCACATATTGTTAGTGTGCCTGATTTTTTCAAATTATGTTAACTAATTTAAAATAAATTAACCTTCACAAAATGAGTGACTTAAAAGCACCCTACCAAAAGATGTGACTTGATGAAAATACTAATTATGGCTACATGACCAACAACAAAATGGCAGAGCTAAAACTTCTGTTCCTAGTACAAACTCTTTGTTAACCACATCATAAGACAAAAACAATAATCTGATTCAGAGATGACAAAAATCCAGTTAATATTTCAAAATTATCAAGAAAAGCATTTGAAATAAAGACTTTCATCCATTATCATGAATGAAGCTTGCCTTAAACATATATTGTTTTGAAATAGTATCTAATACTAGCTTGAAACTATTATGATTAAAAACCTTGGTTACCAAAATGATTTAGAAACATAATTTTCTAAGATATTTAATCATCTTGCAAATGAAAGGTTGTAGAGAGTTTGGGATCCATTTGTTAAAAATATAAAAATGCTAAACTTCTGTCAAGTTGGCAAAAGCAAATGAATGTCTCCAGGAAGAATAAAATTTCCAAATTTCAACAAAATACATTTGCATAATCAGTGGATAGGTTAAAAAAATTAATATCTTTTAAAGTTACGAGAGTCATTGAAGCCATGTTGAAGTAGAATTAACTTAGAACTAGACTTTAGAATCTCTAAATCACAAAGTTTTGAAAAATATTGAAGGAAATTCAGTCACCTTGCTCTCACTAAGAAATACTATTACTCAGCACTAATTATTTATCCTACTGGTGATGAGCTTCCTCTTCCTTAATCAGGCTAGGCCACAGAAAGCAGATTCAAACTTACTTACTTAATTACTTATTTACCAAGACCATACTTAAATGTTTTCCTACTTGCATTGCAGTCTATCCATGCTACAATGATTTTATTGAATATCCTGCCTATGCCAAGGCTAAATGAAACTGTCAGCTGTTGAATGACATAGATACCAACAACTAATCCAAACTAACAGGACCTGCCTAAGCCAGTACTGCCTCTTTCAGTATTTAAGGTTTATGAGCTCCATTTTTTAGATAAATAAACTAACTTAGAAAGGTTATATAATTTGCCCAAAGACAAAGGTCTAATAAATTTTGGAGATGGGGCTTTAACTCGGGTTTTTCCACTCAGCAGGTTCTGTCAAGGATACTAATCTTTTACTATAGATTCAAATGTGGCCAAATCCCACTGATGTTCTCCATACCCTAATACTTCAGACAATTTATCAGGAGGACAGTGTACAAGAATTACCAGCAGAAAACACACAGCATGGGCGAAATCCTATTCACTAACCTATACACAGGGAAAAGCACCCAGGAATTCCTGAATAATGTAATCATGCTAAGCTGTTTTTGAAAAGGTCCTAGCTATATTCTCTCCCCCCTCTAGCACTATAAATTTCTGTAACAACAATAACATGACAAAGTATTCTCAAACAATAGCGATCCTGTTTCTTGTTTCTTGAAAGTACTGGAATATAGGAAGTCCCATTATGGATGATAAACTAATGTACTCCTCAAAGTTACTGACCACAGTTATAGCTCAAACACCCTTTTTTTCTTTCATCAGTTCAACTGAATAAGAATTAATTAAGCATCCACTATGTTCTAGGCACTAAGAATACAAAGATAAAAATAAAATAGAAGCTTACATTCTACTGTTCAGAAAACAACATGTACACACGTCATTTCAAATACACAATACATACAAAAATATACAAATATAATAGATCTATACTCTTCCTTCCCCCCAAAAGACATTTTGTTGAAATAATCTGCCCTTTGATTGAGGTTTTTTGCCATCATAAAACTGACCCACTGGGCTAGTTAATGCCTTTTTGGATACTATACCAGCACTGCTGGGCCACGTCATGAGTAATGTCATGGAAGAAATGCAAGCCATTGACTTGCTCCTTAGACACTTACTAGCTCTGAGGTCATGGGCTAATCACTTACCTTCTAATTTTTTACGGTCTCAGTTTCCATCTATAAAATGAGGAGACTAGACGAGATAACCCCTAAAGATCTTTCCAGTTTTAAATCTATGAACCTAAGACCACTGAAATCCCAAGAACTATGGAGTTACACTGAATGCCAACTGCACAGACCAAGGATTTCCCAGTCCATAAGAACAAAGTCTGCATTTCAAAGAACTCAACTTCTGCCCATCTATGGCAGTGCTCAGTACCCACCATCAATATGAGGATGCATTTTAACCATCCTTTATGTCCAGAGAGGATGGTAGAATGGAAAGTGTGAAAGATGTGGAGCCAAAAGACCTAGGCTTGAATCCCACATGTGCCACTTATTTCCTGTGTGACCCTGGGCAATCTCTTAACTTCTCTGAGTCTCAGTTCTTCATCTGTAAAATAAATGTATTGGACTAAATGTCCTCTATGGTCCCTTCCAACTCTAGATTCTATAAGAGTTATTTTGCCATTAGGGAAGGGTACAAACTATTGGAGAGTTGTTCTTAGGCATAGTAATCTATCAGTAATTGGCTGTTAGCCTGGAAGCTTTGTATGTTTTTTTTTTCCAAAGCAATCATCCCAGGCCCCACAAAAGTGAACATCTCCTTCCATGATTCAGATAATGAATTGGAGAAAAGCTCATTAAGTTTGCTAGTCCCTCCAAACTAAGGGAGAAGCTTAGTAGCTTGAATAACAGGATTAACATTTAAAATAACCTTGAAGAAGTGGACAGAAATCATTAGGGTATGTAGAGTGTAGAACTCCAGAAAGGAAAAAAAAAAAGGAACCCCACAGAACATGAGGGTGAGAAAATGGTGTCATAGGATGACAATGGGAAAAAGAAAGACGAGGTTTATTTATATAAATAACCAAAGTAATGTAATTACTGAAAAGATCAGGATACTTAAAAGGGAGTACAGCATGCAGGAGCCAGGAGACAGTCCTCCCAACATACCAGGGCCATCACCATTTTGAACAACACTTATCCAGTACCTACTGTGTGCTTCTTCTAGAGAAATATGTCTAATTTGGGGTCCAGCAGTGAGATATGGAGTTCTTGGAAAGGATTACAAGAAAACAACTAATATGACCAATGCTTTGCAAAGTCAAATCTATAAGGAAAGGTTAAAGGAATTGGGCTTATTTTAAGTAAAGAAGGGAAGAAGACCGAAGAGCAGCAAGGGAGTGAGGAGGAAGAGTGAGTTCTTCTTAATCTTCTTAAATTACATAGAGGATAATGTAGGCACGATGAACAGCTGTTCTCTATTTTCACTGAGGACAGAGTAAGAGCAAAGAGGAAAACTTTGTCACAGGAGGAATTTATCTTAGACATTCAGAATAACTCGGCTGCATAGGAACTGCAGCAGCAGAATCGTACTTGCCAAAGAAAACCCTGCAGCATCATGGTCATTTAGATACTAAATAAATGCTTTTTAAAATATAATGAAATTTGGGTTGATTGATATCTCTTCTTCCACCCTATTTTATCAGCTTAGTTTATACATTTTCAAGTATATTAAATTGTACATTGAAGTGAATTGGCAGCTCCCTTTTGCCTCTAGAGCTCTGGGTTCTATGTGGCCTAAAACACATATTCTACGTCCAGCACACAGAATCTTTATGAAAGATAATATGAAACCATGATTCAAATATACTTGTGTCTTGTAAGTTGTATCAAATACCTCATCAGTTCAACCAACCAAAACTGGATTCAAACAGATGTTGAGAAGTGGGGGAGGAGGGGCGAGAAGGCAGAGACAGAGAAGGTTAAGAGTGATGATCTATAGATCTAATCTACATAAGGAAAATCCAGGGAAAATTTTGATATTCAAAAATATTCAGTTCTTTCTGAGGCAGCTAGGTGGTATAGTGAATAGAGTGACAGACTTGGAGTCAGGAACTTTGAGTTCAACTTCTGCCTTACACAGTTATGTAATGTAATTGTGGGCAAGTCACTTAACCTTTCTCAGCCCCTGATTTCTCATTTGTATAATGGGCCTAATGATAGCACCTCCCTCACAAGGTTGTTGTGAGAGTCAAATGAAATCATAAGTGCAAAGGGCTTTGTAAACAAATCTTACAATTATCTATCTGTCTGTCTGTCTGCTATTATCTAAGTTGAAAAGCCATAGCATTTCAATTAGGCAGCTAAGTGACCTAGTGTTGGACTGGAGTCAGAAAGGCAGGAGTTCATATCCTGTCACAGAAATGTCCTAGCTTTGTGACCCTGGAGAAGTCCTTTACTCTCCCTCAGCTTCAGTCTTCTCATCTGTAAAATGGAGATTACAAAAGCACCTACCTTCCAGGGTTATTGTGAGGATCAAATGATTAAAGGGTGGGAAACAAGTGCCAACTTTAGCCTAAGTGATTCTATGCCTAATGAGATGCCATTCATCATCTGGAGGGAGAGAAATGCATTTTACAAACCTTAAAACACTACATAAATGCTACTGTTATTAAATGCACAAAGCATTAGAATTTATGTAAAACAGGAGTTTGTGATTTAAGTCAGTGATGCTTCAGTAAACTTAAAGGAATAGATTTGTTTTTTCTTGACCTACTCTTATGAGACCTGAAACATCAACCTGAATTGCCCTCATTTAAATATCCTGGCTGATAATTAAAATACAGTAGCACCAAAGAAACCTGATTTCCTATACTTCATTTATTTTTAGCATAGTGAACTTGCCTCTTTGCACAGATATGTCCTATCCACATTCCTAATTTTGTTTTTAAGAACTGATAAATATAGAGTACAAAGTCCAACCAAAGTCGATCGACATATTTAACCTTCTGTCCAACTTCTCCATGTGCTTTCTCTACAAGCCACTCGCTGATGCACAAAATAATTCCAATACTTCTTAAATTAAAATAATGAGGCATATATGAACTTTCAATAATGCAGACAGATAGACTATAACTGTAAACCACAAGCTTATATACTCTGGACTTTTATGGCTTTTAATTTATCAAAGGAAATAATTAGCACACTTTGTGGCAGTCAGTGATGGAATTTATTCATTTGGAAGCCATGAGTTTCCTGTCATTAAAACTACATCATGTCCTTCCTTTTCTATTAAACTTCAACTGAGGGCAGTAAGAAGTCACTAAAAGGAAATGAAGAGTTTTTTGGCAATGCTCTTCTCGTGCAATGATTTAATACTGTTAGAAGATAGCAAACTTGTAATGTATGCCAGCAAGTGTATTATATAGGATGGGGGCTCCAATTACCACATGATTTCTTTCATTTGATGTCTTGTTTGTGGTTCAATTAACTGTGATTTGCAAAGTCAGTTTAATACATTTATTTTCTTTCTGTGGCTTAATGCATTTTTCAGCCTAATTAGCAGTATTTTGTTGTGGCAAAAAAAGATTCAGATCTTCTGACCTCTATATTTAGATTTTTATGTCATGGGATATTACTTTTCTCTCCAGATGATCAATGACATCTCATTAGGCATAGCTTCACTTTGGCTAAAGTTGGCACTTGTTTCCCACCCTTTAAAGCCTTTTTCAGGGAAGGAAACAATGGCAGATTTTTCATTCCCATAAAATAAAATGGAGTTAAGTCCATAGTTCTTAAGTAGTCTGGCTCCATTTTGGGAAGGCATAATTTTTTTCCTATTGCCTAAAATCAAACTGACAAGGATTCAAAATTTGCTCTTCACCCTCTTCCTCACCCCTCGGAAGTGGGTGGTCTTTTGAAGTCAGAATCAAGGTACACTGGTGGTCAAGATTTGGTATCAGCACTCTAACAAAATAAATCTGGGAGCAAGTATCTTTGTATAACATACAAGGGAACCTGGTTAGTCAGGAAAGAATATCCACAGAACAAGAGGAAGCAATAAAAAATGTGAGAGTACATTACAAAGTTATAAAGACTTTTTATACATGGTAGTTGGTAAGAAAAACATATTCATTTATTAAGGCTGCAGAAAAGGCAAAAAACCATAGACTCCTATCAATTTATTCTTAGACAACAACAGTGTGATTCAAGTTTTCATCTGAGGTTCTAGTTGAGAATTTGGGCTATTAAATCTTTAGTCTGTTAAGTCATAGTCTTATTAAGACAGCTTAAGTAAAAAGAGTATTAGCTCTTAAGAAACAGCAATCCTCCCTAAAACTTTTCTTTTCTTGCCAAGTTCCTTAGAACTTGCTTAAACTTGGTTAGCGCTTCAGCACAAAGGACGTGTTTTGGGAACACAATAGGAAAACAATTAATTTCCCCTGAGCGGTTTCAATTGAGCCCTGATATTTACTGCTGAGTTTGCAAATGAAGATATAAGATCAGAGCTTGGTAAGATTGTCATATTGTCTCCTCTAATTTGGAAAAGTAGAACGAGGCTACAGAGAGACTCATAAAATAGACTTTATGGCTCTCTTCAAGGCTGACATAGAAGCCTATACTCCAATCCCTTCTCACAGCCCCTTGCAATTACATTTCCGCAGGAAGAAAGAGAAGGAATTAGAAACAGGATAATGTAGCCTTAAATCACTTCTTCTAGCCTTTTGCCTTCGAGTGGAAGCCCTGGGTTTTTATAACACAGCCCTTATATTGTATAGTGTGACACAACAAAAAGCACATCTCATTTGACCCTTCCTCAATAAAAAATCATTTTGTTCTGACATCCTATAAAACTTGTGCATGAGTCTACACTAAGCCCTGATGTCTCCTTCAATTGACGAGAAAAAAAGCATTGTAAACATATACTGTAAGGAACTTTTTTTTCCACAGAGGGTACAAAGAGCTAACAATTCACAATCTGAGTGTCAATCCCAAAAGACCAAAGTTGCAGAGAATCACAGTAACATTTGGAAATATATCATTCAATGTAAAGGCTGTGAGTCAGTGGAGTTGCCTCAGTACTTGGGTGGTTTAAACATTTTGAGAATCAAAATGTGAACTCATGGGAACATAATGTGATTAAGGCTTTACCCTGAGGCTCAGATACACTAACAATGACTCAAGTCAGAGAAATGATCAGTTCTCTACTCTTGACATCACTGGGAGATGAAGTGGTTGTAATTTATTATAGTTTTTCCCCTGACAAACAGGAAAGAAATATTATCATCAGGGCTCTCATACTCAGTTCTTATTGGACCATGCATCAGTGGAAATTGAACTTTGTGTCTCTGGTTCTGTATGTGAGGAATCTTACAATCTCCGTTCCCCCAGAGGTTTAAGCAAAAACCAATAGTGATGAGATTAGGACTTAAGGAGATTCACAATTCTAAATGTAGGCTAAGACAAATTAAAAATAACCACACAGGTAATTTCCCCCTAAATATTTGTAATCTCCAAGGATTAAAAACAACTCGATAACTGAAAGACAAATACAACAATAATTGTCTAGAGGCAACATGGTATCAGGAAGAATGGAGTCAGAAGATCTAGGTTCAATTCTTATTTCTAACAGTTGTATGACCATTGACAAGTCACTTGGAGACCTCAGTTTCCTCAGGTGTAAAATAAAGATAGTCATGAGCTCAGTGCCACCTTGTACATGAACCCATTGCTGCTCTGCAAATGCTAATGCCTTTACCCCTCCCTCACCCCAACCTCATATGTATTTTTAAATTATCTTGTATTTTCTTTATATGTGTACTTATTGTCTTCCCAGGGCAGCTAGGTGGCACAGTGGATAGAGGGCCAAGCCTGGAGTCAGGAAGACTCCTCTTCCTGAGTTCAAATCTGGCCTCTTATATTTACTAGCTCTGTGACCCTAAGCAAGTCACTTATCTTGTTTGCCTCAGTTTTCTTCATCTAGAAAATTAGTTAGAGAAGGAAACTGCAAACCACTTCAGTGTCTTTGCCAAGAAAACCCTAAATGGGGTCATGAAGAGTTGGACACAACTGAAAATCCTCTTTCCAGATAGAATGTAAGATTTTAGAGGGCAAGGGCTATTGTCTTTGTACCCCAGCTCTCAAAATGCAGGAGACATTTGATAAACGCTTATTTTTTGCTTTATCAATTAACATCTGATATGAACACATTTATTTTAAGATTTGAAAAACACTTTGCATCCATTATTTCATCTAAGCCCTCACAACCACACTCTGAATGTGACAGTTATCATTTGCTCCAGTTTACAAATGAAGATACCAGCTCAGAGAAGTTGTGTGACCTTCCCAGATTTTCATAGCTACTGTGTCTAAGATAGGATTGGAAAACAGGTCCTCTTCACCTGAAATTCAGCATTCACTCCATCCAGACTCCCCCATACTGTTTTGTCATCATACTTCTACAACCAGACTTAAAGTACTATATAAATATGAATCATTGTTACCTTTTCAAACTTCATATTTTTCAATGCATTGCTTTTTTAAAAATGTTGATATCTTTTGTTTTTACATCATCTTCATTTCCAGATACATCCTTCCCCTACTTAGAGAGTCATCCTTTGCAACAAAGTTTTCAGTGCATTTCTACATACTTCTATGTCCATACATGTAATGTCAAGTAGAAAGTGGTGAGTAATCCAAGTTGTTCAGGTCCCTCAAACTCTGTTTTAAAGAAAAGAAAGTTCTCCTCTTAAAGATAATAAGTAATTTCTACAATCGCAATAATACAAATTATTGTAGTCATAGATGATTTAAGCCTCAAGTCAAAAGGGAAGTGTTAGAGGCTATGGCCTTCTAAATATTTTACAATATTTTAGACAGAGTGCTAGATCAGGAGTCAGAAGACTTAGTCCTTAGGTACTCATTTATTTTCTCATGATGTTCCCTTGGACAAATTGCTGGACCTACCTTAGCCTCAGTTTTCTTGTCTCTTAAAAATGAAGATGATAAATTCTTACACTGCTATATGAATTAATGAGATATATGTTTAGGCAATCTGAAAGTTTCAAAATTCTACAGAAAAGTATTCTATTATTTCAATACTTTGATGTGGGTGTTGCTTCCACCAATGGAAGTCACCACTCCTTCAGAAAATAGTAAATAGTTTCATGAATTGCTAGAGTCAGAATTCTCTTCGCCTGGTAGTCAAACTTGTGGGGCTGATTCTCTCTGAATTTAGTTGGTCCTTAGAAAATAGACATATAACCCATTGCTAAGCTTTTCTAGGACTAGACAAAACTCATGTTCTGCTTCAGAACCTTTTAAAACCAGCCTATTACAAGGCATCACCCTAGGATATTATGCAAGGTTATTATCATAACCACGCTCATAATTTTCACTGTAATTATTTTAACCTGAAACATTTATATATGAATTATTGAAAGAGAAAAGTCAGATAAAAGGAGAGTCCACAATTACTATCAATAATATGTTGAAATTGGATTTGTTCCTATAGCAAGAAATATAGATATCCTTGTTTCAGTAGATGGAAATTAACTGGCTTCCAAATTACTATGTTAGAGACCTCCTCTGATTTTGATAGCATGTAAAATAAATGTTTTTCTTTCAACATTATAATGATCAGTAGTTTAATCATTATAGATACTTCCTTATCCAACACAGACTACACCCTTTCTATGAACTGTAGAATCACAGGCTCATGTATCTATAGCTTAAAAGGATCTTAGACTTATTTAGTCCAATCCCTCATTTTATAGATGAGGAAACTGATGCTGGAAGAGTCAAAATGATTTGCTCAGGATCACAAAACTACTAATTATCTGAGGAGGAATTTGAACAGAGCCCTTCCTAATTCCAAGTCCAGAGCTCTGTTCACTATTCCACATTGCTCAGAAGAAGTCAAGATGAGTCGCTATAGCTGAAAAAAAAATCATCACTCAACAGCTAATCTTCTGTGGATAAGCCTCTCTGAAATAAGTGAACTAGGTCTTTGAGGAACATATATGTTGCCTATTATTGGACCCATTCTCAAAGCCTTAACAGCATGGTTGGGACTACCAGAGCTGGTATCACTGCTGGCTAAACCTTTATGAAATCAGGGTGACCTACAAACCAGGAGGAAGCAACAGAGTCAGACTTTAATGAAAGATGGTATACAAATATGTGTACCAAACTTGAACCATAAAGCTCTTTGCAGTGCTTACTCCTTCCATACTATGTAATTCAAGTTCTCTATAACCTTGTAAAATGAATCAGTGATATTAAATCTCTAGATAAAATGTCTTCCTGAATTACATAATATTAACACGTTTCCCTGAGTTGTAATATATAAAAATAGATTTATCTTCTCTTTGTAAATTGTAGAAATATTTAAGAGGTGGAATTTGGAGTGCTTTCTTTCCACATAATTGTTGTGGTCACCAGTCCCTTAAGCAAGCTGTTTATCTCTTCTTAAAAGAAAAAGAAAAACAATCCTTCATCAATTATGGTTGAGGATTCTCAAACTGAAACACATGTGGATGACCACAGTTCAAGTAACTAGCCCCACAAAAATCTGGTAGGATGGGGGAAGGGAAGGAGCAAGAGGAGATAAATGACCTACATGATATATTTCATAGATTTCAGCTAACATCAAAATCTTTGAGGACAATTATTGGATTTACTTACCGTTTGTTTTTGCAACATTTCGGAAATTGGCAAGAAGGTTTACAAAGTTGAAGAGGCATGTGGCCACTGAGATGTTGGTTTTTGGCTAAATGGAGTAGCTTTTGTTTTTGTGTGCATTGCAAGTTCCTTTTTCTCCCCTGCACACGAAATGATTGCAATGCCCGGGAGCATTTGAGAATCAAGTGACAGAGGATTCAGTAAGGAAGAATATCTAGGATGTAAAAATACCAGGGATTAATCTTCTCACAGGCAAACTTCCTAAGTTCAGCCACCTAAAAATACATGTGGGAGCTTTAAGGTGATCAACCTTGCTTGTCCATTAAATTATTATCCAAACTAACTTTCAGTTGTGTTACCAGATGGTTTTTAATATAGCTTTTAACATATGTAAGTAACCTAATCCTTTCCAGTTTGTCCAAATTGAGGTATTGTGTCTAATTTATACATCAGTATATCCTGTCTTTCTCCTGTAACTGACAAATGCTAACTGCTTTATCAGTCTGGCACCAAAGACGATGTTGTCTCAGGGTTTTCCCAGACTGCCTTGTCTGAAGAGCTACATGAAAAGCTTTAATGATCATATATTAGGTGGGAACTTTAACCTTCTTCATACCAGGTCAATTGAGTACTTAATTGGAAAAGTCAGTTCCACTTGTTGTAATCCATTGAAAAGCAAACTTAGATTCACAAACATAGAATGTGGTTTTCAGAAGCTGAAAATAGTTGAGGGATCTGAAAAAAAATTAAGAAAAAATTAGTAATGAGAGACAGTGGATCAGGGGCAATTCTTTTCTTTATCTGAGCGTTTGTACATTTTAGTAGAATTGTAAGACCATACTTAGGGAAGACAAGATAATCAATTCAGAGAAGAAGCACTCACTTTTTCAAATTTGGTGATATGCTGTCTTTTATCAATTAATTTCTGGAAGCATTAAAGCAAAGTAAATAAGTAAAATATTAAAGCAACAAAATTCTAAGGGAATATGTTTAAGGAGTACTTAATAGCATTAAAATATGACCTGAAAAAGCATTTTAACTATTTGTCAATATTTTAGGTAGCATAAACAAATTTCTTTTAATTATGAATATCATCCTATTCATCTATAGGGTAGGAGCTAAACTTGTGATTTCACTGGTATATGAAAGTTTCAGTAAGTAAACTCCCTCTATTAATGCAGGTTAGCTCCTTAGTCTTAGAGAACTGCCTAAAGCAATTGTGTCAGACTCAGAGGGGAGAGGCAGTGTTTTAAAATGTTTTATTATCTATTCTATTGTATTTTTATCTATTTTATTAAAGATTTTCCATTTACATTTTAATCTAATTTAGGGGCACTTGTATCATGTTTGACACCTTTGGCCTAGAGCAGTGAGAAGATAAATGACTTGCCGAGGGTCATACAACCAGTATGTCAGATGCAGGACTTGAATCCAGGTTTTCCTGCCTTCGAGTCATCTATGCAACATAGCCTTACCATCTAGCTATGTCTAGAGATATATGTACTTAGGGATAGTGTTTACAGAACATTTATATATGATCAGAGTTACACATTTTTTCCAGCAGGTATCAAATATAACTGAAACCAACATGCATTTATTAATTAATCAATCATGAAGCATTTATTAAGTTGGCACCTATATGCCAGCACTGTGCCTGGTAACAGGGATACAAATACAAAACAAAAACTGGTAACTTTTTAAGAAAGATATGAAGAAAAGTAAATTGTCTAATTTATGGGTATATTTAAAATCCATTGTCTTTTATGATAGTCATATATGTTCATATGGTTGCCATTCAACATTACTAATAAAATTATGAAATGTTATTTTATGCAGAAAAATGAAAAACATTTTCCAAAAATGCCATTAAATTGAAGACTTTACCAAAAAAATTAATAAAAATTAGTCAACTTATTTTAAAACATATCACTGATAATCAGGACCTATGCAAGCCACATATACAAAGTCATTATGCCTTAAGACAGCTAGATGGTATAATAGAGTGCTGGCCCGGAGTCACAAAAACCTGGATTCAAAATCATCCTCGAATACTTACTAGCTGTGTCACCCTGGGCAAGTCACTTAATCTCTGTTTGCCTCAGTTTCCTCAACTGTGAAATGAATATAATAATAGCACCTACCTTATAAGCTCTTGGTAAGGAACAAATGAGATAATATTTGTAAAGCTATTGCTTTACAACACAAATAAATGTGTTTCTTTGTTTTCTTCCTTCCTTCAGGATTCTAGTTCACTATTTTATATTAGAGTTCTTTGTCAGGCTTAAGAGGAGATTTTTAAAAATTCAAACACCTTAAAAATGTTAAAGTTTCCAAGATTTGTTCAAGTTTCCAAGAAGATTTTAGGGAATGCCCTAACCCTAAATCCCCTTATTTCTGCCCTTAGTACATTTTCTTGAGTCCATTTTAGGTATTCTAAAGCAGAGGTGTCCAACTTGCAGCTGCCCCCAAAACTCCAGAATGCAGCTGAACCCAGTTCAAATGTACTTAAGAAATGCTTAACAAAATAAATAAAATACAACATGGATAAAGTCAATTTCTATTTTCTAAGTCATTGCTTGGCCAGCAGGGACCTGTTTCTATTTGAGTTTGACACCAATGTCCCAAAGCATCCTAAGTTTAATAATTGTGTTTGTCCTTTGTTTTAGAAGAGGACCATGGCAGCAGGGAAATGATGACATGACTTGCAGTTGACTCTGAGTGAGGGAGGACTGGGGTTTAATAATATGAGGAATTATGAGGAACACTAGATACAGGGATGGGGAACCTCGAGCCCTCAGGTTCCCTACCTCTGCACTAGAAGAATCATTTCTCCACCAGTGATGCATGCTATTCCTGATTCCATAAGGACTACAGGATCACTTCCTTTTTCTCTTGCTCCTCCAAAATGGGTAGCCATGGCCATGTTTGTTCAATCTCCCTTTCTGGAGGTGGTCGGTTACTATATGTCCCTGAATAACAATCTTGAAACCTGCAAAGCTTGCAATAAGTAAGAAGAATATGGTAATTGGCTGTTCTACATCCCCAATGGGGGGAAAAGGGAAGAATTGGTTTCATTTGACCCAGAAGGAGTTAGCTGTGTAAGGGTTATGAAATATGGGAATCAGATTCCCTGGGAAAACTCTTCGCAGAAGAGCTTTAAGAATACTTGCCCCTAATTGATAAATTTGACAAGGAATATAAATAGGCAGAAATAAACAAAGCTATCTATAGTCATATGGAAAAAAAGCTCTGAATCACTATTGATTAGAGAAACGTAAATTAAAACAACCCTGAGGTACCACATCATACTTATCAGAAATGATAAATGCTAGAAGGGATGAGGGGAAAATAGGTATACTAATGAACTGCTGGTGCAGTTCTGAACTGGTCCAACCACTCTGGAGTAAGATTTGAAACTATGCTCAAAGAGCTAATCAAACTGTGCATACCCTTTTGACTGAGCAATGCCACTACTAGGTCTGTACCCCAAAAAGATCAAAGCAAAAAGGAAAAGGAACTATATGTGCTAAAATATTTGTAACAACTCTTTTTATGGTGGAAAGAATTAGAAATTGAAGGGATCTCCATAAATTAGGGAATGGCTGAACAAGTTCTGGCTTATGATTGTGATAGAGTACTATTGCTACAAGAAATGATGAGGGGGTAGTTTTAGAAAAAAAAACATGGAAAGACTTATATGAACTAATGCAAAGTGAAGTGAACAGAACCAGGAAATTACTGTACACAATAATAGCAATATTGTAATGATGATTAATTGTAACTCAGCTACCATCATCTATACAATGATCCAAGACAATTCCACAGGACTCATGGTGGAAAATGCTGTTTGTCTCCAGAGAGAGAGCTAATAACTCTGGGTACAACATGAAGTATAATTTTCTCACTTTCTTTATTCTTCTTGTACTTTTTGTGACATTCCAATATGGAAATGTTTTGCATGGTGTCACGTATATAATTGACATCATATTGATTGCCTTCTCAGTGGAAGGGAGAATGGGAAAGAATTTGGAACTCAAACTTTTTTTTAAAAAGAATGATTTTTTTTAAACTAAAATAAAGAATACCTGAACCATCTCTCTGGTTTGGGTTAACTGTAGTGCCAGGAGAAAATGGGATGAACTAAAACTGACTGTCCAACTCTCTTTTTCTAGGTTTTATTAATTAGAGCAGGAGTTGGCATACCATAGACCAAGGACAAAATCTGGTCTTCTGCCTGTTTTTATACAGCCCAACTTTATTTTAAAATGTAAAAACCATTCTTAGCTTGCTAACCATGTAAAATCAGGCTGCAGATCAATCTTATTTGCTGTATATTGCTGATCCCTGCTCTAGAGTGCAGGATTTTATGACAGTAGGTTCATAGATCTAGACCCAGAAGGAACTTCTGAGGCCATTTAGTCCAAACCCCTCATTTTATAGATGAGGCAGCTGAGGCCTAGAGAGCTGAAGTTACTTATACTTCATATAAGGTCATATAATAAGCAATAGATGGACCTGATTCACTTTTGTAACTGATTTGTACAGGGTGAACTCCTCTGTACTTTAACTATTTTGCACTTCGGATTTCCTTTAGCAAAATAGAAAAGATAGTCATAATTATGAAGAAGGTACATTTTTTTTTAAAGCAATCGGGGTTAAGATACTTGCTCAAGGTTACACTGCCAGTTATTTCTGGGTGTGGTGCTAAGTATCTGAGCCCGGATTTGATCCCCAGGTCATCCCAACACAGGAGCCGGTGCTCTTACTCGCTGTGCTAACTGGCCGCCCCAAGAAGGTGCATTTCTAATATAGTCTAGTTTTAAAATTTTGTCAAAATAAGATAGTCTACCTCCAACCTTCCCCAATACAAATTTCTCCAAAATACAAGAATTGCACATCCTTTCAGAATCCATTTTATATTAGTGATATTGTCTGGATCAGAAGGCATATTTATCATTTGTATTTTTTAAATGAATTCATTATTCTATTCACAATAAAAAATGGGACAGTTTAAAGTAAACAAGAGGTCAAAAAGAAGCATATAACATTAGGTACAGAGAGAATGAAATTGAGTTAAAAAGTGTTATGAAAAGTGAAGCAATTAGCTTTGTAGAAAACATCATGGAAACCATTTTAGCTTCATAAAGTGTGAAAGGTCAGAAGTATACATCTAAGAAATGACATTGTTAATTTGTTGATAAAAGGGGAACAATAGATATTGCTAAAATAAAATTAATGAAGGAGGATAAAGGACCAATGCCAGAAATAAACATAAATTTTCCAAGAAAAGAAGAGATGGGAAGTAAAAGTAACTCAAGTTCTCATCAAACTTAAAGACAGATTATTCTGCTAAAACCCTCACTCATTCAAGCTTCCAAGGGATGTACTCCAAATTGGAGATCAAATTTATGAGAATGAAATATGGGGGATCCTAAGAGTGAGGACTTGTGATTTGTCATGGAATATGAGTTTACGTCCTAGTTTTCCTACTTACTAGGTCTATGACCTTGGGCAAAATATTTAAGCTCTCTGAACCTCAGTTTCCTCATCTGTAAAATTAGGATAATAATAATGACACTTTGTAAGGTTCAAATGAGATAATATGCACAAAACTTTGCAAACGTGAGCTATTATAAGTTAGAATTATTATCAACTTATTAAAGAAGAAAAAAGTCAGTGTTGAACAAATCATTAGTTTACTTGGAATTAAACTGCAATTCTTTAGGACTACCCTGAAGCTGGGGACATATCATAATTCCTATGGGACTTTCCTTCCTTTATTCTAGATTAGAACAATTGCCTTTTATTTATAAAATGCCATAGAAGATTCTTTTGGTTGTTGCTTCTTTCATCTTCCTTGCCAGGAGACAAATGGGCCAGAAGGAAGGACTTAGTTAAAAAGAATAAGGGAGAAGCTGAGAAAATTTGCACAATGGCCCTGTGTATCATAGCATCACTCCATATAGACAAATTATTCACTAGTATTTGGAACTAGTACTTGGGAGTTAAAAGACTCCTAACCCAAGTCAACCCTGCCTCAATATGATGGTTTGTCCCATCATAGTTACATAGCAGATGGCAAAAAAAGTTTTCTAATTAATTTTTTCACCAATGTCAAAAATAATGATAACAGAAAAGGATAATATAACTCTCAAAAACTGTTCTCAAGAAGCTCAGAAAACCAGTGAAGAAAATCATAGACATTAAAGTTGCAGAAAGGAATTAGGGCTAAAATAAACAAAAGATAATGTTTTCAAAATGTCAAAATTTTTATCTTGAAAAATAACTCAATTGATAAAGGAAAAGTCATATTTACTTAAAATAACTGATAGAATCCTATTAAAAATGGAACTTTGCCAAGGGCCACATGAGTAGTAAGCAGTGGAATTAAAAGCCAAGTGTTATGGTCCCTAACCCGGTGCTCTTTCCTTTACTCCACACTATTTCTCAACCTGCTATGTGAAGTATCATTTCCTCTTATTATGCTTACACTTTTCTCTCTCAAGAGTAGTTGATCCTAGTATTTAAAGGATTTGGTAAATAAGTCCCTGACATTTGTAATTTTATTTGTCTTGATGATGTCCCCCCTTGATCTTGACCATTCAGGCTGTAGAGTCTCACCCTTTTAGTTTCTCCTCACAGAGACATTCTTCCATTCCTCGCTTTACTTACTCTTTGTTCCTGACTACTTCTTGGTCCACTAGGTTTTCCTAAAGATACAGGGATCAGAACAAGAATCCCAGGTGCTGGCATATCATAGTTTCAAGTCGTATTTTTGTTTGTTTGTTTCTAATACTTGTCATGACAATATTCGACACAGGGGGTCATTTTAGGGTCCTGGGTGACATCTTCAAGGAACATCTGATGACACAATAGAAGGAATTTTTGGAAGCAATTTCACTGGCTATTTTAAGTAAATGTGACTTTTCCTTTGTCAATTAAGCTATTTTTCAAGACAGAAATTTTGACATTTTAAAACATTATTGTTAAAATAGGGGAAAGGGTACTGAGTTTGTAGTAGAGCCACTTTTTTTCTTTGTTTTTTTACACCTAGATCTGCTAATCACTGTCTGTGGGATCTTGGATAAGTCACTTTACTCCTACAGGCCTGTTTATTCATCTATAAAATATAGGAGTTGGTCTGGGGACTTCTGGGGTAAACTACAGTTTTAAATCTATGACCCTATAATGACTTTTAGGTCACCCTCTTAGATCAAAATTAATAGATTCGAGCCATTCATTTTATACTTATACTCCAAATTATTCATCCCCAATTGCTGTTGTCTATGTTCAAACATTACATATTCTTTCAGTTGATGTCATGTTTTATGTGCATATATGTATGACTGTTTTTGTGTATGTCTGTGTATGCACATGTGTACAACCTAGACTGTACTCCCAAACACAGGCCAAATTTCAGGTAGAAATAATCATGCATTTAGGAAACTAACACAGTGCTTTTACTGACCTCAAGCTTCTACTTGAAACAAAATCACATTTTCCAACACCGCTGTTCTTCTGGTGTTATAGTATGGCCATAAACAATGGATTACGAAAATCTCTAAAGAATATAAAATGTGGGTCACCCAAAAGACAATGTAGAGATGCAAGGTGGGTAACAACAGGCAGCAGCATAGTAACAATGATATAAATTTTATATAAGTGGCATTAAAGATATCATCAAAGAGATGTATGACTAAAAAGGAGATGAGCTGGTGATACAGCAGTCTTATCTACTGGATTATAAAAATTCAGGTTGTACAGATATATCATTCAGTTTCAGTAAATACAAATTAATGCATTGGCAAAAGGAAAGAGTATTATGAAAATCTGGCTGTTTCAAAAGAAAACTTTTATTTTTCTATATGAATTCTGGTTTCACCTGATACAAGTGATTCTATCATATACTCTGACCTTTAACAATTTCTTTTACTACTACAGCTTCCCTTTCAAAGGCTCAAGTCATAGAGTCATGCCAGTCTTTTTCTCTGATTTTTTTTCTCTGCTTCCTAACACCTAGGAGATATGTCAGATTCTCTCCATTGTTCCTGGAACAGAGGACAGAATGCTGAACCAAAGTCATGAAGACTTGAGTTCAAAGCCAGCCTCAAATACTCATTAGCTGTTCGACCCTGGACAAGTCACTTAACTTCTGTCTGCCTTAATTTCCTCATCTGTAAAATGGAATGATAATAATCACACCTACCCCCAGGTTGTTGATTACATTTATAAAGGTGCTTAACAAACCTTCATTATTATTATTATTATTATTATTCTCAAAAGTATCAGTAATAACTATGAGGATTTAGTTGCCTCCTTGTGTTGATATCTCAAGTTCTTTTTGTCAATTACTCTGAGTATTGGTGTGTAGGCTTCTGAAGGTATGAGTATTATAATTGACCTTCTTAGTATTGGATAGCTTTCTGTTGTGAAATATTGAGTATTTTTGTTCATCATGATATAGGATGTCCCAAAAATTTTAGTTCAGTTTTAAGCTAACATTACACTTAAAAAATGCTTAAAACCTCAGTTTTCTTAAATCCCATGACCTACTCCTTCAATCCACCTTAGCCACACATAGGGTTGGTCACACACTAGACTACTAACCACAAGAATTCCTAATTAAAAGCTCTGTCATTCTTTCTCTGGCCATAACCTATCTCTCTCTACACCTCAACTTTCATAAATCTATTCTTCACAATGATTGAGAACTTTAATTCCTCCACCCCTTTAATATTCCCTAAAGTTATCCCTATTTATTGTGACTTCCTTCCCTTTCTCTTCAATCTTGATCTTAGAATTTAACCAATTCAACTTGCAAATTCAAACAAATTCAACCAGTCCCCTACTTGCAAACCTTTTGCCCCCTCGTCCTATTGGCCCTGTGTTGCTTGCCACCACCCGTCTCCTCTGCTCCTACTCATATGCTAGTGGAAGTCATACAACTATCCTGACTGGATAACTGATAACTTCAGGTTATCCAACTTCAACTGGACCCTTAATTCGGCAAAGCATTCTTTTTATTTCCCCCTGATTCCATCTTACTCCCTAAAAATGTTTTTCTTCCAAACTTTCTTCTCCTCAAGTCTCATGTACTCCCTTTTCCCCCTCCTGCCTCTTACTTAACTGGGGAAACTGAGACTATTCAACATAAGCTTTTAACTGCCACTCACTCTTCTTTTCCTCCAGTCTCCAAAAATGAGGTCTCCTGGCTAAGGCCAACCATGCTCTATGTGCTCTAGATCCCATTTCTTCTCATCTCCTCCAGAATACTGCAAGTCAGTCAACTCCTCTCTCCAACCTTCAAATTCTCCCAGTCTACTAGCTCATTCTCTACTGTGTTCAAACATGTCTATCTCCTCTCCATCTTTAAAAAACAAAAACCTTCACTCAATCAACTATCCTCTTGAGCTACTGTTCTAGATCTCTCCTCTTTTTCTCAAATCCTATTTTTAACTTAATTTAATATTTTACTTTCCCCCCAATTACATGTAAAAACAATTTTAATGTTCATTTTTTAAATTTTGAGTTCCAAATTCTCTCCCTCCTTTTCACCCTTTCTCCTCCCAGAAAGAGTATGCAATTTGATATATGCTACACATGTGTAACTATGCAAAACATATTTTCATATTAGTCACTGTTGTGATTAATATTTTTAAATTTAATTTAAAAAAACACAAAAAATAAAGTGAAAAATAATATGCTTCAGTCTTCATTCAAACTCAATCAGTTCTTCCTCTGGATATGGATAGCATTTTTCATCGAGTCCTTTGGAATTGTCTTGGTTCATTGTATTGTTGAGAATAACAGTTATTCACAGTTAATTACCATACAATTTTGCTTTTACTGTATACAATGTTCTCCTCGGCTCACTTCATCTTGCATGAGTTCATTAAAGTCTTCTTAAGGTTTTTCTGAAATTATCCTGCTAGTAATCTCTTATAGCACAATAGTGTTCCCTTACAATCATATATCTCAGCTTGTTCAGCAAGCCCTCAATTTAAAATTCTTTGCTAGCACAAAAAGAGCTGTTATAAATACTTTTATACAAATAGGTCCTTTTCTTTTTTTTAATCACTTTGAGATACAGATATAGCAGTGGTATTGCTGGGTCAAAGGGTACACACAGTTTTATAGCCCTTTAGTCAAAGTCCCAAATTTTGTTCCAGAAAGGTTGTATCAGTTCACAACTCCACCAACAGTACATTAGTAGCCCAATTTTTCCCACATCCCCTCCAACATTTATCATTTTCCTTTTCTATCATATTAGCCAATCTGATGAGTATAAGGTGGTAACTTAAAATGGATTTCTTCATTTGAAAACAGCCTATTCATAACTTTTGACCATTTATAAGTTAGGTAATAACTTATATCCTTAAATTTTTACTCAGTTCTCTCTATATATGTAAAAAATGAAGTTTTATGAGAGACACTTGCTATAAATAAATTTCCCCCAGTTTTCTGCCTTCCTTCTAATCTTGATTGCAGTGGTTTTGTTTGTGCAAAGACTTTTTAATTTAATATAATCAAAATTATCCATTCTACATCTTGTAATACTTGATATCTCTTGTTTGGTGATAATTCTTCCCTTCCTCATAGATCAGACAAACTATTCCTCACTCTCTTAATTCAGCCAAATTCTTACTTCTGTCACCTCTTTTTTCTCACTTATTTCTCAGCCTTTTGCAATCTGGTTTCTGAATAAAATTGCTCCTTCCTAAGTCATCAGTGGTCCTTTAGTTGCCAAATTTGGCATTTATTATTTATTCCCCATCTTTCTTCATCTACTGGTTGCATTGCACACTGTGGACCTTCCTGGACATTCTCTCCTTTTTGGGTTTTCATGACAGTAATCTCTCCCAGTTCTCTTCCTGTCTAACTGATCATTCCCAGTCTCTCTTATTGGTCCATCATCCATGGCTGCCCTCTAACGATGGATATTCCCCAAGATTCTGCCCAAGGCCCCCTCTTCCTTGTCTTCTAGACCCTCTTCATGACTTCACCTTTCTCCTCAACCTACACCTTTACTAAACTTTCCTACATCTGTCTGAAGCACCACCATTTTCCAGCTTTTATGATTCATAGCTAGGTGGAAGACTCATCTTTCTGAGTTCAAATCTGACCTCACATACTTACTTGCTCTGTGATCCTGGCCAAGTCAGTGAACCCTGTTTGCCTTAGTTTTCTCATCTGTAAAATGAGGTGGAGAAGGAAATGGAAAATTACTCCAGTATCTCTGCCAAAAAAAAAACCCCAAATGGGGTCACAAAGAAAGTTGGACCTGACTAAACAACAACAAGATTTATAACTTTAATGTTATCCTCAACATATCTAATCAGTTAACCAATCTTGCCGTTTCTACCTCTACATTTCTCAGTTCTGATCCCTTCTCTCTATTAAAATATCTTCATTTCAGTTCATTCCTTTATCAACCTTCATCTAGATTATTGCAACTGCCTCCAAAATGGTCTTTCCTCAAGTCTCTTTCCACTTCTGTTCATTTTCCATACTGCTTCCAAAGTCATCTTCCTTACATGCAGAACTGATTATATGGCTTCCCTATTGCATCAACTCCAGAGATTTCCTCTTGTATCTACAGTCACACATAAATTCATCTGTTTAACTTTTAAAACCCTTCTCAATTTTTCCCCAATCTATCTTTCCAACTCCACTATACACTGATCTACTTCCTATACTTAGGAGGCAGCTAGGCAATTCAGTGGACAGAGGGCTAGGCCTGGAGTCAGGAAGACCTAAGTTTAAATCTGGCCTCAGACACTTACTAGCTATGGTGTTCAGGGTGGACTAGCACCTCTGGTGTGAGAGCTTGCCTAGCCCTTTTCAGGGCACTCATTCATTCTCACCTGTGGCTCCGAGAAACTGTCGCATGCACAGTGGCCACACCCCAGTAAAACTGTCTTTGCAGACAGGGTAATCAACTGACCTCAAACCTGTTGGTGAGTTAGGAGGATGTCTACCCCAAGCATGTGAAGTCTTCTTCAGCGCCTGATTAGAACAATGTATTCCAATAGCCACTAAGGCAGTTGAAGCAGGCACTGTGGAGCTCTTAGAGCTATGATATTAAAGATGCCAAAGTCATTCATTGCCTCCCCGACCATTGTCAGTCATCTTGAATTTTGTCCTTCCAATTAAATTCAATTCATGTGCAAAAAAAAAAAAAATTGACTAGCATTATGACTATGAGCAAGTTACTTAACCTCTGTTTGCCTTAATCCACCAGAGCAGTAAATGGCAAACCACTCTGGTATCTTTTCCAAGAAAACCCCATGGATGGCGTGATTCACAGCATTACAAAGAGTCAGACACAACTAAACAACAAGAACGTACTTTGAGATCCAACAAAAGTAGGCTACTCTCTGTTCCACATACCTTATTACACATTTCCCATCTCCATACTTTGCACAGATTGTCCCCTATGCCTGGAATGCACCCCCTCTTCATTAACATCTCACAGAGTCTCTCTCTTACTTCAAGACATAGCTCAAGCACCACCTTTTACATGAAGACTTCTCTGTTTCCTCCAAATGCCAGTGTTCGTCCTCATAAGATACTTTGTATTTACATTTCTTCCATTTGCTGTCTATTTTTTCTATGTGCTTATTCCACAGACACTTATTTATGGTTTTGTTGCTCCCTTTCCCTCTCCCCATAGCTCCTTACAAACGATTGTTTCATTCACTGTATTTGTATTTCCAATACCTAGCACAGTGCCTATAACACAATAAATACTTGGCAATTGACTGATTAATCAATAGCTTATGCAGTTAGCTATGTTCTGCATTATTCTGTTATTATTTCATGTGTGTTTTTCTTATTTTGCCAAATAGATTTTTAAACTCTCTAGGGGCAATGACAATATTTTAGGTCCCTCTGACATCTCTGAAGTACCTATCATACTTCTAGACCCAATGGGGTGCTCAAAAATATATTTATTTGATTAATTAATTGAATCTGATGACCATTCACATTATCAGTCTGGTATATACTTTCAATGACTAAATCAACTAGGTATGTGATATTCAAAAGCTTATGTTAGTGGTAATTACACTAAGCCCATAGTTTAGAAAATAAGCAAGTCAGTAATGTTTATAATTCAGTTACCTGCTATCATTCACAAATTGCAATAGAAAAGTTTTTAAGTTAATTGTCAAGTTCAAAGGCCTAAATAAACACTGAATTGGAATCTCATATAACATATTGGTGACAATTTTATGGTCAGCTAATAATCATTCAACTTCTATCCCTTTAAAGAAAAAAAATCCCAATGTCAGTCAGTCAATAAACATTTATTTAATGCCTACTAATGTAAATGTATTTTGATGGTTGGAATACAGCTTTTGAATACGAAGTTTTGACTTTCAACAGGAAATTTGAAAAAATAGTTGGCAGTACAACCTAATTTATTAAAGATATTGATCTTCACTGTTAAGTGTTATTAATCATTTACACAATAAATTGCCCTATAGTCAAGTCCCTGAAGCAGCCCCCAACCATTATAAAAATTTTCCAGAAAAAGAAGCTGAAATGGTCTACAGTTAAGAGGAAGACAGGAAGGATAAAGAATCATTTACCACCACCACCCCCAGCAAAATCCTTCTTACTTCATCGTTCTTCCCCCTTTCCTCATTTTTGTTATGCAGCTACCTAAGCATAAAAAACCTCAAGGCTTTGCCGAAGGCCTCTGGTGGAAGCTGTATTGGATCTTCTTCCTTAGCAACTACAAGTTCTAGCCCTTTCTTGATTTCTTCCTCTTCCTCCTCCAAGTCTTATTCTTACATCCACATAGAGAACTGGTAAATGAATATCTGGCAATGGATTAATCTACTACCCATACCTCCCAAATGAGATATGTTTTTTCTGTTTTCTGTGAGAATTGCTTCAACCACAAAGTAGTAAAGATTTGTTGATAATGTAACATACTAAGCTAAAACCAACTTTAAATGTTTAAATTGAATTGAGAGGTTGAACAAGATGGGAACTTTTTTTGGTAATCAGGAAATTATTAGTAACTTTTAAGGACAGTTTCAGTTGACTCAGGCAGGTGGAGGCTATTTACAAAGGATTAAAAGTGTGCCAGTTGTGAGGAAAGAGAAAGAAGAGAGAAAATCAGAGAGACAGAGATAGAAATACAAGGATAGAAAAGCAGACACAGGGAGGAAAAAGGCAGAGACAGAAGAAAAGACAGAGAGATATGGCAGTAGCTCAAGAGAAAGGTTTTTGTTTTCTTTAGAATGGGAAGAGACATGAATATATTTACAGGTAGAAGGAAAGAAATCATTTCATAGGGAAAGATCGAAAATATTGCTAAGTGACAGGATTAAAAATTTGGATTTCATTGGGATAGGAAAATCCCAGGTGAGGAAACTCTATCTATCAATGCAGGAGGAAGGTTTGTCTTGTAAGTGAACAGATAATTGATAGAGCAATGTCCTAGAGCACACATGAGGGGAATTAGTGCTATCCAAAAGTTGAATGGCTAGACAATAACTATGAAAATGGGGACGGGTATGATACAAGGGGGTAACAAAAACTTCAAAAGAGTATCAGGAGGTAAATAAGGCTGATGGAACAATAGTCTGGAAGTGGTAATAATTGGTCATTTGTGAAAATATTTATTCAAGGCTTCACAGTTTTCTAATCTAATTCTGAAATAACTGAGGTTGCATGTTGTAGAATTGAAAGAATGCTAGATTTGGAATAACAAGACATTGATTCTAATCTTGATTGCCACTTACTGCCTGTAAAATCTTCCACAAGTCCTTTAAATTCTCTGTATCTCAGTTTCCTTATCTGCCAAATTAAAGGATCAGACAAGATGTCTTCTAAAGTCCCTATCAGCTCCAAATCTATGATTCTTATAAACATAATCATCAAATTCCTACCAAGTTATTCCAGTAAACCTGAAAGAGAGGCAGCCTCATAGAGTGGAAAAAAGAACTAACTTTGGGGATTTGTGGGGGTGCAGTCAAGATGGCAGAATAAAAGCAGGATCTCCGAGTGGCTCTGGCTTCCACCTTACCCAATCAAAGTAAAAAGGGGACTCTGAACAAACTTTTGAGCTGCAGAACCCACAAAATGACACAGAGAAGCTAACCTCCCACTGAGGACAGCCTGGCAGGTGGTCAGGAATCTGCCAACAAAGCACTCTGGAAGCCAAGCCAAGGCCTGAATGAGCCAGAGGTTTTAGCCCCAGGGCGGGCCTAACCAGCCTCCAGCCAGAGGGACTCCAGATCAGCAGCAGTTGTGGCCCTTTCCAGATTTATCAACACATAGATGTGAAGGAAAAAGTAAGAGGTCAGTGCAGTCTGGATTTTGGGACCCAGTAAGAGGGAGTACTTTGGCTTTTGTCCTTGGGGCGAGAAGCTGCTCAGATGACAGCACAGCTAGCCAGCACCATGTGGCAGCTTCAGCTCCTGGCCTGCAGAGGGTAGGGGGACCAAGCACCAGTCTGAGGGGTAATCGCTCTTGCTTTAACCTGCTTGGATCTGGATTGCAGTCTAGGGTGGAGGTCCTGGGGTGTGTGACCAGCTTGCCAGAGCATGTGGAGACCTCAGAGAGGGCACCCATCTAATACCTCCGGCAGCTGAGAAAACCCCAGCATTTGGAACGAAATCTCCCCCTGTCTGGTGGCAGAGTCCTACTGTGGCAAAAAGCCCAGGGGTCAAGCACCAAAAGCTTCAAAGGAAAATATGAGCTGGTTACAGGCCATAGAGGACCTTAAGAAGCAGTTAAGAGAAGTGGAGGAAAAATTGGGAAGAGAAATGAGAACGATGCCAGAAAATTACAAACTGAGAGTCAACATCCTGACTGAGGAAAATAATACCTCAAAAAATAGACTAACTCAAATGGCAAAAGAAGCTCAAAAAGGCAATAAGGAGAAGAATGCCTTAAAAAGCCAAATTTGCCAGATGGAAAAAGAATCTCAAAAGCTCACTGAGGAGAATCATTGCTTCAGAATTAGATTGGAGCAAATGGAAGCTAATGACTTTATGAGAAATCAAGATGCTGTTAAACAGATCCAATAGAAGAATAGAAGGCAATGTGAAATGTCTCATGGGAAAAACCACTGACCTAGAAAATAGATCCAGGAGAGATAATTTAAAAATTATTGGACTACCTGAAAGCCATGATCAAAGTAAGAACCTAGAAATCATCCTCCAGGAATTTCTCAAAGAAAGCTGCCCTGATGTTTTAGAACCAGAGGACAAAACAGAGATTGAAAGAATCCACCGATCACCTAAAAAAGATCCCAAAAAGAAAACTCCTAGGAATATTATAGCCAAGTTCTGGAATTCCCAGATCAAGGAGAGAATATTACAAGCAGCCAGGAAGAAACAATTTGAATATTGTGGAAACATAATCAGGATAACCCAGGATCTGGCAGCTTCTACACTGCGGGATCAAAGGGCTTGGAATATGATACTCCTGAGGGCAAAGGAGCTGAGATTAAAACCAAGAATCACCTACCCAGCAAAACTGAGTATCATGTTTCAGGGGAAAATATGGTCATTCAGTGGAATAGAGGACTTTCAAGCATTCTTGATGAAAAAACCAGAGTTGAATAGAAAATTTGACATTCAGATATAAGAAGCAAGTGAAGCAAGAGAAGGTAAACAGGGAAAAGAAATCATAAGGAACTTATCAAAGTTGAACTATTAACATTCCTACATGGAAAAACAATAATTGTAACTTATGAAACTTTTCACAGTTTTAAAATAGTTGAAGGGAATATATACATATATATATACATATATATGAGGGTTTATGGGCATATGAATACATACATGAATGTGTGTATATGTTTACAGGTATACATAGATAGAGGGCACAGGACCAATTTAATAGGAAGGGATAATACTTAAAAGGTGAAATTAAGAGGTGAGAGAGGAATATAATGAGAGGAGATGGGGAGAGACAGAATGGGCTAAACTATCTCATATAGAAGAGGCAAGGGAAAATGGTTACAATGGAAGGGAAGAATAGGAAGGCAAAGGGGAATGGGTCAACCTTATTCTCATTGAATTTGGCTTGGGGAGGGAATGAAATACACACTAAATAGGTTATTGCACTCTACAGGAGAGTAGGGGGGAAGGGTATGAGAGGGGGGATTATGGAAGGGAGGGCAGGCTGGGGGGGGAGGGAAGTTGGAAGCATCCACTTTTGAAAAGGGAGAGGATCAAAGTAGAGAACAGAACAAGTGGGAGGTGGGATAGGAGGGAGGGAAATATAGTCAGTCTTTTACAATATATCTACTATATTATTGTTTTGCATTAGCTACACATGTACAACTTATAGTGAACTACTTATCTTCCCAGTAAGGGTGGGTGACAAGGGAGGAAGGGAATG
>NW_027185655.1:69262429-69309384 GCF_028583685.1 Petaurus breviceps papuanus
CTATTATTAATACTATTTGACATGTAATTGGGAAATAAGATATACAGACACTGGGGCATTGAGATCCACCATGCCCTACTGGAAAAGTCGAAAGGGGTATGGGAGGAAATATGGGAGAGAGCAGATGGGAGGAGGGGATATCCTGTGGGGCTGCTATTTTGGGGTGTTGGGTAGGGGAAAAAGGGGGAGAAAATGTATAACTCAAAATCTGGCGGAAATGAATGATGTAAATCAGAAAGCATTTGAAAAATGAAAAAAAAAAAAGAACTGACCTTGGAGCCAACAAGACCTGGTTTCAAGTTCCCAATCTGATCCAGCCTGGCTGTATGACCTTGGGCAAGTAACCAAACCTCTCAGTGCTCTAGCCATTTGTCTCAGGCTATAAATTGCAGGGAAGGGGCCAACTGGCATCACTAGAGAGTTTGTTTTGTTTTATTGTTCTACCCTGGCAGCTTCCTACACCAATTAAATCAGAGTTCTGGTTGCTATGCCTATCAAATTTTCCCACCCAGCCACTCCAATAAACATCAAAGGTTTAAACACTGAACTAAATCTGAATTTCAAATAGAGAATTTAATTCTGTCCTGGGCATTTTTGTTGACAGTAGATCTTGTGTTAAGCCTGTACCATTCCCACAGATTCTCCCATTCTGTTTTAGCTACCTAATCCGTTATTTAATGTGACATCTACAAGCTATTCAACGAAAAATCAAGTACTTCTGCCTATGTTGGATGCAGACATGATCAAGTAGCTAGTCTGCTGTTCAAATCCAATATGGGCTCCAGACTGAAGTTCCTGAATGCCTGAGGTCCAGAGACACCAGCTTATTTGTTTCCTCAGTAATTGTCTTCTCTGCCCTGAAAGAGGCCTTTAAATTGCTTCTATGTTTAGAAACAAGATTGCTCTGTTGAGGCTGCCTGTCAGAAAGTTTCACCTCTTTTTAGAACTCTTGTTTATTCCTAGGATCCTTTTCCCCCAATTTAGTTCTTTACATTGTTTGATTGATGAACAAGCCTCTGTCTGACATGGTCTGAAGACACAGGGACTCTTTATCATCCAAACCTAAAGATGTAGCACTTGCTACTGGTTTATGGGGACATTGGCTGTGGAAGTTTTATTGTTTACCACCCTAAATAAACATTATGATTTGATCTAAGTTTCTTATTGTTTGTTTGAACCAAAAGGGCATCCAAATTGATAGAGAGAGCGGTTTCCAACTAATACTTGAAAAACAAATTGAGGCAATCTGATGTTCAGTTATATGCTGGGGAATAGAAGAATGGGAAAGGGGAAGGAATCATCACTCAGAGCATTGCAAGGAAGTTTGGAGAAGAAAATTTCTATTGGCAAATAATCTTCTCTTTATGACTTACTGGAAGCCTCTGAAAATCTTACTGGCTTGGTTTCGTAAATGGAAACTTCCCACTGTAGCTGTCTAGACCACTCTTCTCCTGGCAGTTTAGATGACCCACTAACTAAACCAAAGTTTTTACTTATACAATCCCATCAACTAATCTTAGCATTAAAAAGACAGATATTAACATTCATTTGCATCAATCAGGAGCTAGCTAGCTTCTCCAAAAACACAACCTTACCCCCTGACTATGATTCCCTGAAATCCAGGAAGCAGCTACCTAATGTGGATACCTGCATACCTTGTATTTTTCTGAAAGGTCAGTTCATTATCCCTCTGAATTAATGATGAATTAAAATCTTACCCACAAACTAAAACAGATATGTTTTTCAGGGCAAACTCCCATTAGGATAAGGCAAACCCAGTCAATGTTGAACAAGATGTGAAAAATCAGCTATATATGATTGAAATAGAGTAGAGTGTCTTAAACTTTTTTGTGATAGTCAACATTGATTTGATTTGACCAACAAGCTTTAAAAAAATACAATGGTTGTTAGAATAATTAGAAAAGTAGCAAGTAGACCCACTTAAGGGATGATGTTAGATGATAGAAGAAAGAGAAGGGGGGGGGGAAGAGAAAAGGTAAGAAAGGAAAAAGAAAAAGGAAAGAGACTGACTTCCAACACTTAATGGCTGTGAGACCATCAATAATTTGTTTAAAACCTGAGGCTCAGTTTCCTTATCTGTAAAGGCAGAATAACAAAAGCTATAGTGCTTACCTATCCTGGTTGTTGTGGGGCTCAAATTAAATAATGCTCGTAAAGCATTTTTCAAACCTTACTGCCCTATAAAAATGTCAGGTAATATTTTAATGAAGTCATTAACCAAAACCATAATGAAACGCACTAATTTCCTAACCCAAGTTTCAGAACAGAATACAAAATATTAATCTTGATCTTAACCACAAACCAAAGCAAACAATTTTTATTAGATAATAAATAATCTAATAGACCGATTTGGACCAGAAACACATCTGAATATTTTATGAAACCATTAGACATCAAATTATTTTCCAAAGTGAATCTAAACTGAGGTGATACATCATTCAATTTGATTCCACAAAAAAAGCACACAGTGATCTTTTGAAAGTGTGTGTGGTGGGCCCTTAGGGCTACTGCCAGTGACTTGGCAAACTTTTTCTAGTTCTTGAAATGTGAAAAAAAACAGGGAATGACACCTCCTTGTTCTGAGTACTGAAGAGCCTTGAGGGCTTATAAAACCAATTATAATCCAAAGTTGGGGGGAGGGAGGTTTTTTCTTCTTTTTTTAAAGTTGTTACTTCTGGGACAAACAACGGGTGAAAATATGTTATTTTAAACTCACACAAAATTCTAATTCAGCAGCAGCTCTGGCCCATATCTGAATACTCAGATGGATCTCTGATCTAACAGATATGGATATTTACTCCAATAGTACAGATTGCTGCCCATCCAGTCTTATCTATCTTGTCCCAATCTTAATGTCATAAGATCATAGATTTAGAGCTAGAAAGGAATTTCGATGCCACTAAGTCCAACCCCTTCACTGTATACATGAAGGAACTAAGGCTTAAATTTAGAAGCTAAATGATTTGTCTGGAATCACATGGCTAGCTAATATCTGAATCAGAATTTGAACTCAGGTCTTTTTGACCTTTTTTTTTTTTTTCTGTTTGAAGGGGGAAGGAAGGGCAATTGTGGTTAAGTGACTTGCCCAAAGCCACAGGCCTAGTGTTAAGTTTCTGAGGTCAAATTTGAACTCAGGTCTTCCTGACTCCAGGGCTGGTTCTCTATTCATTGTGCCACCTAGCTGCCCCATGGTCTTTCTGACTTCTAATCTAGCCCTCAACCCTCAGTGCCATCTAACTGCCTTCCCCTTAATTTGTAACAGGGTACACCTAGCAAGTTAGGATCAATCTAGGCCTTTCTTACTTTTTCCCCTTTCTCCTGACCTTCATTCTCACATCTCCAACTGCCTATTGGCCATCTCAACCTAGCTATCCTGTAGACATCTTAAATGCAACATGTCCAAAACTTAATTGATTGTTTCCCCAAAAAACCCTCTTCTCTTCTGAACTTCCTTATTACTATTGAGGGTATAGCATCCTCCCAGTCTCTCAGGAAACCTACCTGTCATCCTCAGCTCCTCACTTTCTCTCACTACTGTCCCTCCCATACAATTTGTTTCTAAGTCCTGTCAATTTCACCTTCTAAAGATCACATGTACATTCCTTTCACTCCTCTGACACTCCCATCACCCTGGTGCAATCCCTCATCACCATGTTTCATCTAGTGCAATAGCCTGCTGATTGGTCTCCCTGCCTCATGCCTCTCCCCAGTCCAGTCCATTCTGCACAGACTGGCTAACTGATCTCCCTAAAGTGCAGGTCTGACCATGCCACCCCTCTAGTCAATAAAGTCCAGGCATGTATTCTGGAATTAAAGCCCATTGTAAACTGGCCCCTCCTATCTTTCTTACACCTTATTCCCCACCCCCACATACTATGTGATCTAGTAATATGGGCCTCATTGCTATTTCTTGTATATGACAATCCATCATCTCCTGATTCTTTGCATTTTCACTGGCTAGCCCCCATATCTGGAACACTCTCCCTCCTCATCTCTGCTTCCTTATTTTCCTGATTTCCTTCCAGTCTCAGTTGGAATCTCACCTTCAATGAAAAGCCTGACTCAGGTATTAGCTGATCAATCCTTTAGTCTTAGTGACTTCTATCTATTGATTATCTCTAATTTATCTTGTATATATCTTACTTTTATATAGTTGTTTGCATCTTTGTCCCAATTAGACTGTGAGCTCCCTGAGAGCAGAGGCTTCTTTTACCTTTCTCAGCATGGCATCTGGCACATAGTAGATGTTTAATAAATGCTTGCTGACTGACTAAGGAAGTGCTTGGGCTGTCTACCTGTCATCCTTTGATCTCACCACATGATCAATCCACCTTCTCTTCCTATCATATTTATCCATCTTCTCTTCCTACCATACATTTCCATTCCTATGGACCATAAGAGTGAGCATATAAGGGCAATGGGTGCTAGAACAGCTGCCATGACAGGAGGGATTAAAATAATTCAAACTTATTGGGGTTGTCAACATTTATATGCTGACTAAAGCTTGAAGAATATCTACTTAAAAATTCGATGGTTTTGCAGATCATGAATTTTAAGGAAGGCATCTACACATTAATTTAAAGTAACTTTAACTTTAACAGCTCTATCTGGGAGAGCTATTTTGTAACCTGTGTTGGGAAAATTTATTTGGTAGTATTAAACTTTATTCACTCACAGAAACTTCACGTGTTATGAGTAATACTCATGGGAATTTCACATTGAATTCTGTCCCTAAAAGGAAAGTTATGTTTGGTAACAATAGCACAGAATACACAGACGATAAGCTGCCTGAAAAGATTCTCTTCAGATTTATGTCGATGAAGCAACTGAAAGAGTTTAATTTGTTCTTCAGGCATTTGTATTAAAAGGGTTGTTGTCAGTTGAAAAAATATGAAATACTTGTAAATAACTGTAAATTATCAAAGAAATGCTTGTAAAATAATTCTCACTTGTCACCAAATTTCATTGGACTATCTAGTATTTTTGTTCTGTTAAGCCAACAAATTCTTAAAAGATTCTAATGTTTATTGAATACCAAAAGCATGATGTACACTGCACATGTGGTTACTTTAATACTGGCTGACAATGATGAGAAGTTCAATATGCCACTGAAATAAGGAAACTGAGAGCCTAAATTTACTGAATTTTCTGATTTGGATTAGAAATATGTAAGAGTTTTTTGTATATTTTTTCCTTCTAATCAATTCTTTAGGAGTTATAAAATGAACAGTATGATCATTGTATATATAGCATACAAATATATAAAAATATAATAATTATATTTCATTATTAGTTCAACAGGATGGAAGAACAGAGAATAAAGTGCTAATACCAAAAGGTTTTTTTTCTTTTAATTGGGTAGATTATAACCTAAGACTAAGTTGTGAATGTGGAAGTGACTGTATTCTTGAAGGATACCACTTTAAGTATGATCCTGGTGTCATTTAAGGGACCTAAGCAAATTTAAAGAAATTCAACACCAGATGGTTGGTCATAAAGTGATAACTACGTTGGCAACAGTGAGTCAAGAAGGACTTTTGCTAGGGTACTGAAGATCTGTGGTCCATATCAATGAAAGAAACACACACACACACAATGAAATAATGAAATCAAAAGGTCTTTTAAAGTATTAAAGTGCTGAAAGAAAAAGATTATAATCATGTATTGGGAATAGCAAATCACATGTCGGGGAAATCCCTTAGTAATGCCTTTAATATGACTCTAATAATCCTTTTGCTCTGCCTTCTCTCTGCATCTATCTGCATTTATTCTTAGGGTTCTTTTGGCATTTGCTGATATGTTGCTTTCTAGTTCTTATTTTACTTTTGAGTTTGTATATTTTTCTCAGTTGGGCACTTATGTGCTATTTTGCATAAAGTTAAATAATATACATAGCTTATTGCCAACTTGATTTTAAACTCTGCCTTAGTTTTCTCATCTGTAAAATGGGGATAATAGCCCCTACTTACCAGAGTGGTTGTGAAAATAAAATGAAATAATAATTGTAAAGCATTTTATAGACCTTAAAGTGATATGTAAATGCTAGCTAACATTAATATAAGGCAGATGCTAGGATCATCGAATTTGAGCTGGAAGAGACCTCAATGGCTTTCTAGTCCAGCCCTCTCATTTTAAAATGAGAAATTTAAAAATTTGAAATTAAAAAAATCTCATTTAAAAACTGAGGCCCAGGGAAGTAAAGTGATTTGCCTAAGTTAACCAAGGCAATATTAAGGGTGGGGTGTCCTCTGACTCCAGACTCAATGCTCTCTTCCTTTAAGATGTTTTATCATATGAACTAATATAAATATTTCCCTATATAAAATAGAAAAAAAGATTGCATATTGTATTATAGCTTATTTTAGTTGTTTAGCTTCTTTTGTGAGTAATACATTTATCAGTACTATATTGCCTATTTTAAATGTTAGAGAGGATATAATGAGTTATCAAATGTTCACTCAATAAACAAGTATTGTTTTGAAAGGCTTCTGTGTCACAGATACTAAGTTATTCTGTTAGCACAGCAAAGGACATAAGGCAGTCATGCTGTGGCAACAGCTGAAGAAAAGCTGTGGGCAATAGATCTGAAGAGCACACCTGCCTTTCTCCTATAGTAAGTCTACCAGCAGCCAACATATGTGACCAGAATATGTGCATATAAGTACATAGCATTATATAAAATAATCATCAAATAATTTTGTAAGGCTTAAACAATATTGATTTTTAAAAGTATATTTTATGAAGTGTAAACCTAATGTCTTTATTCTAAGCAAACTAAGGAAAGAATCTTGGAAGAACTTTGAATTGGGCATCAAAACATATATATGTATGTGTGTATGAATGTATGTATCCTATGTCAACCTGCTTTCCCAGGTTATTCAAAAGGGTTCTCAAGGGGAAAAAAAATCCACCATCAGCCCATATAAAATTTAGAGGTGGAGAAAACTGACTTATGCTTTGAAAAGTTGTTTTAAAAATTCATTTCCCTAGTATGGAATTGTGTTTAGTGTGGTTTCGCTATTGAACTGAATAATTAAAGAATTTAAAACTAAATGAAGAGAGTTTCAAAACAAAATAATCATTTTACAACAAAATTGTACCATCTTCTGCCCATCCTTTGAGGAACTAGACTACATGGAAAAAAAACAACAATTGAGCAAGAAGTGGGCAGAGGCTGTCCAGTTGGAAAATTCCTACCCACTTGCAATTTCTATCTACCTCCAATCATAGAATCTCAAAATTGGAAAGGATCTCCCAGATTGGCTAGTTTCATCCATAGCTGAACAAGAATCCTTTATATCTATAGCAAACGGTCATCCAGCTTCCATTTGCAGACACTCAGAGATAGGAACTCACTAGCTCAAAGGATCACATTCCACTTTTGAGACTGTTCTAATTATTAGGAAGTTTGTCTGTTTTCTCTCTTAAATTATCCTCCTCTGTAATGTCCACATTGTTCCTACCCCAGGGCCAAGCAGGACAAGTCTACTCTTTCTTCAACAGGAGCAGCCCTTCAGACAAGTGAAGACATCTGTCATGCCTCCACTAAATCCTCACTTCTCCATGTTGAACTTCCCTTGCTCCTTCAACTAATTCCCAAAGTGAAAATGATAATAACTCTAATTTCTCTAGTGTTTTAAGATTTACAAAGCACTTTGCCCACAATGACACTGCAAAGTTGATGATGGAAGTATGATTATCCCCATTTTATACATAAGGAGACTGAATTTCTAAGAGTTTAAGTGACTTGTCTGAGATCACATATCTAGGTGGTACTTGAGGCAACATTTGAACCCCGATCATCTCATTCCAAGCCCAGCCTTTCTACTATGCCTCATTGCTGTTATGTTTCTAATTCTTTTATTACATTTGTAGATCTCCTCTGTAATTGTTTTTAACTGTGGATATCCTTCCTAAAATGGCAAGCCCAGAACTGACCACAGTACTCCATACATAGTATAAATAGGGCAGAGCACAGAATAACCACAATCTCTCTTTTCAGGAATACGGGTTTAAATTTCACCTCTGATACATACTACCACTGTGACCATAGGCCAGTAGCTTAAGCCCTTTCATGTTACTGCTTACCTCAAAGGACTGTTGTGATATTTCAATGATATGGAAAGCATTTTGCTTATGTTAAAATGTTATCATCTCACTCTCATTGTTTTCAATATGGTTCAGAAAGAAAGAGTCCTGAGGCAAGCTGTTATTCTGATACTTTTTTTATATTTAATGTTCTTTAGACTGATGCACAGGTAAGTGAAATAATTGCTTTTTGTAGTCAAGGAATATTCATTGTTCTGTCTGGGTAATTTTGGATGAGTTCAGTCTATGTTAATGGTCCAATTTTAGTATGATATTTTGGTTGAGTTTCTACAGGATGTATTGATGTTAGGATTTATAATATGGAGAATTGTCATCTGTCAGTCTAAAAAAGATAGCAAGGCAGCTTCTGGTATTTCATTCTAACCACCATGTCTTGCTTCATAGAGCATAGGTGTGAAATGAACTCCCTCATCTCTTGGTAGTATGTCTGGCCAGGTTCACTCACATGACCTGTGTCCATACTTCCCTATTACATACTATACACTAACTCCTATGCTCCCACTGGTGTGCTTCTCATTTAATAAACCAGTCACATGAACTGGATTAACTTTTAATCAGAAATATCTACTGAATAGAAGACAAAGCAATAAAAATAATAATTCCACCCATAGATTGAGATATACTGTCCCAACAATGCACACATTATCTATGTTAAGAGTTCATACAAATGTACAAATCTATCAAGGTAAAACATGTGCCTAAAGCAACTTACCCTCAAGGCTGCTGTCCTTTCTGTCCTGTTTCCCCTAAGAACAGTCTTCAATGGCTATTCCTTTTACAAGAAATTGCATAGCAGCACAAGTGAAAATTTACTTTTTCATAAGCTTTCTGTAGTAACCTCAGAAACAAACAAAAAAAGGCTTTCCTGGACTCAGTTCTATGTAGAGTTTCACTTTCTTCTAATATCTTCCAAACACTTGCTTCTCTGAGCTCCAGGCTCTCTGTGAGCCCTACACTACCCTCCTTCTTCAGTGCAGGTTCTCTTCAGTGAGAGGACTCACCTCTGCCTCATGGTAACAAAACCAAATCCACATTTCCACCCTCTCTAGACAATATATTTATCCCACTGACTACAAACATTTCTGGGGTCCAGAGTTTCACTGCTAGTAACTTCAATGTCCTTGCCTTGTCACATACAAATGAGATGCTGGGAAAATGGACATTTCAGTTGTCTTCAGTGTGAGCAAGGGCCTTTTCTCTGCAGTGCTGGGTTGTTTTTTTTTTTTTCTTTCAGTTTTCTTTGTCTCTCTAAACTATCCTTAATTAGTTAATTAGTCCTCAATTTAATTAGTCCCCTTCCATTAGAAAAAAAAAACTATGCACATCTGAAAAGGGCACTCCACATCATAATTTGGTAGGTACTAAATTTTTACAGGTGCAGAGATACAGTGAATCGTTTTTGCCTTCCTTGAAAATCTAGCCTTCTAAGTCTAAGAAGTCCTGACTTCTTAAGAATAACCTGTCTATAAGGTCTGTTGGAAATGACTTGGTTAAGAATTACTATCATAAACCCCCATAAACTACAACAAAAATGTGTATGACAACCATTTGTTTGATGCTTCTTTCTCAATATATTATTAGCAGGGTTTTGTTTCGTTGTTGCTGTTGTTATTAATTAAAATCTATTTTCTTCTTAACTAACTGCTATTCAACTGAAACGCTGCCTATGCCCTTCTGCAAGTGTTTTTTTGTTTTTGTTTCTTTGTTTTTTAACTGAAGCACAGGACTTTCAATCTACTTCTCCAATTATCAAACACAACTGAGGTACTTTTGAAGCCCTTCCTACACAAAGATGGTGAAGCTGGGGACCAATCAAGTTGCAAAAGGGGAGGAATCTGAGATTTCCAACTTCCGTCTGGGAAGCTGCGGCCAATCAGATTGCGTGAGAGAGGAAGGGGCAGAATCTGGGGAACGACAAGGAAGCTACAGCCAATAAAATTGCGTGCGGGAGGAAGAGGGCGGGATCTATAACGTCAAGGAAGCTAAGGCCAATCATATTGCGTTACGGAGAAAGGGGGCAGAGCCTAGTCTGGCGGGGATGTTGGGGTCAATCAGGTTTCGGGGAGTTAGGATGCTGTACCGGGGAAACTACCGTGGAACGGAGGCTGACCCAAGGAAGCTGAGTAAGGGAAGAAACTGTGTCAGGAGGGCAAGACTCCACGAGGGAAGGAACACCCTGGTCCTATTACACTTTATGAAAAAGAAATAATTTCATCCTAGGATGACCTGTTTGTGACGAAACCACCACTACTGCCATTGCCACGTGTCCAAAATCTTCCCCTCCAGTCTTCCTGACTCCCTTCAAGCCACAGCTGAAATCCCACTTTCTATGAGACGCCTTTCCTTATCCCTCCAATTCTAGTACTTACCTTCCATCTGTCGATTCCCTCTAACCACTTTTCTCCCCCAATTACCTTCCTACATCTTGCTTGCATGTAGGTGTTTGCTTGTTTCCTCCACCAGGCTGAACTAGAGCTTGGGAACTTTTTGCCAGTCTTTGTCTCTTCAGTTCTTAACCACAGTTTCTGGCTCATAATAAGTGCTTAATAAATGCTTACTGACTTGATTTAATAAAATGAAAGAAACTCCTTTTTATTTTTGACATTCATCCTCAGCTTCTAAATATTTGGAGTTTTGGTGTTCTTAATAATTAAGTGAATTTTGTGTGTGTGTGTGTTTATTCTCATTGACTTGTACCTACTTCCATTCTTTCTTCAAATGTAACCTGATGTAAGAGCTCCTTAGGTCATGAATTTCTTGAAGCAGCTGTTTCCCTCTGCCCCCCTTTTCTCTCATCATAATCCTTAGAATTACATTCTTAAAACTATAGCACCTTTTTAGACTGACTTTATTTCTATTCTTTTAGATAGACATTCCTAACAATTATTCTTTTAACTCTTTTGGAGTCGACTCTGCCAAAATCTAGGGGAAAAAAAATCTTTATCTGTATATTAAAATCTTTATCAATCACAAATTCTAAAATACTGGCACTTTCTTACAAGTATAAAATTTCTAACTCATTTTCTACTTCAGCAGCCATTTCCTTATTGATCAGAATCGAGTCCAAAATAGAAACCCTTGTTGCTTCTCCCACTTTAGACTGCTGTCTGACTCTTTATCATTCCTTTTGTGGTTTTCTTGGCAAAGATACTGGAGTGGTTTGATATTTCTTTCTCCCACTTGTTTTACAGATGAAGAAACTGAGTTGGACAAGGTTAAGAGATAGCTAATAAGTATCTGAGGTCAAATTTGAACTCAGGTCTTCCTGCTTCTAGGCCTGGCATTCCATCCACTGTCCCACTTAGCTGCACTTCTTCTACTCTATGAAGAAGTAAGTTATGAAAGCAAGTTAGGAAACTATTAACTGTTCTGCTTTTAACACAGATTGGACTACAGTGGATGTCTCGACACTTAAAACCCTTTATTTGTTCCATGATTTTGATCTGCTTCCCAAATCCATCATTCTAGACTGGTAGTTTATAGAATATTCTAGCCACAACATCACTTCTGTTTCTCTTTCCCTTGTTCCTCATGGAAATATTTTCCATGAAACACTGCTTCTTGCTAATTCATGGATTTTTGTGCAAGTCCATTTTCTTGATAGACAAAGGAGGCAGTGGTTAAAAGCAAAATAGACTTTTGAGGAGGGACAGCTTAAAAGAAGAGTGAGGAAGAAACAAGATTGTGGGATGGAGGGAAATAATGCAATTAACAGTCATAACTGTGAGTGTGAATGGTATGAGTTCATCCGTTAAACAGAAGCAGATAGCAGAATGGATTAGAAACCAGAATGCAACAATTTGTTTACAAGAGACACACTTGAAACAAAACGACACACACAGAGTTAAAATAAAGGGCTGGAGCAGAATCTAACATGCTTTAGTTTAATTCAAAATGGCAGGGGTAGCAGCGGTTATCTCAGACAAAGGAAATGCAAAAATAGTCCTAATTAGAAGAGGTAATCAGGGATACTACATCTTGCTAAAAGTTCCATAGACAATGACATAATATCAAAAAATATATATAGCAAGTTTCTCTGATAAAAATCTAATTTCTCAAATACATACTGAATATAGAACTGAGTCAAATTTATAAAAAATTGGAGACATTCCCCAACTGATAATTGATCAAAGGATATGAAAAACTTTTCAAAAGAAGAAATCAAAGCTATCTATAGTCATAAAAAGTCACTCAATCATTATAGATTAGAAAAATGCAAATTAAAACAAGTCTGAGGTATAACCTCATACCTATCAGAACTGACAATTGCTGGAGGGATGAGGGGAAAATAGGTACTCCAATGAACTGTTAGTGGAGTTGTAAACTGGTCCATCCATTTAGGAGAACAATTGGAATAATGCCCAAAGGACTATAAAACTCATACCCTTTGACCCAGTAATAGGTCTGTATCCCAAAGAGATCAAAGGAAAAGGACTGATGTACAAATATATATATATACTCTTTTGTGGTGATAAAGAATTAGAAATTGAGGGAATATTCATCAGTTGGGGAATGGCTGAACAAGCTGTGGCTTATTGTTGTGATGGAGTACTATTGTGCTAAAAGAAATGATGAGGGGATTGCTTTCAGAAAAAAAAAAAAACATGTGAAGACATAGATGAACTGTTACAAAATGAAATGAGAAGAACTAGGAGATATCATTGTGTCCAGTAACAGCAATATTGTAACTGTGAAAAACTTGGCTACTCTGATCAATACAATGATCCAAGACAGTTCCAAAGGACTCATAATGCAAAGATGCTAACCACCTCCAGAGAGAGAACTGATGAATTCTGAGCACTAATTGAAGTATAATTTCTCTCTATTTAATATGGCTAATATAGAAATATGTTCTGCATGATTTCAAATGCATAACTGATACCATGTGGTTTGCCTGCTAAGTGGGGAAGTGTGTGGGAGGGAAGGAGAAAGTTTGGAACTCAATATTTGAAAAGAAAAGAATGCTTAACAAATAATATTTTAAAATTATGTATTTATTTTCATAATATTTATCTCTCCCACTGTTTTCCTAATTGAATTATTTAAAGCTATATAAAAAAATATGTGCATCCCAACAAAGAAAACTCCATTGGTGATTTCCAAAAATGTATACCTGATTTTACATTTTAAATCCATTCTCTCTAGCAGAAGGCAGGTGGCATTTTCCATCTGGATGCATGTTTTATTGATTATTGAGCTATTAAACATTGATCTATTGATTTGTTGGGCATTGATCAGAGATCTAAAGTCTTTCCAAGTTGTTTTTATTTTAATCTTGTTGCCATTGTATAAATTGTTCCCATCTCCCTCTGCATCCGTTCACATAAATCTTCCAAATTTTCTCTGAAGTTATCTATTTTATCTTTTCTTATATATGACACAATAATATTTCATTACATTTGTATACTATAATTTTATTATTCTTCAATATATAGGAACTACTTTAATTTTTAATCTGGTGCAACTATGAAAAGATGCTATAAATGTTGTTTTATGTGAATAAGTCCTTTTTCCTCTTTCTTTGATTTCCTTGGGGTTTGGGCCTCATAGTGGTATAATTGTATCAAAGGGTATGCACAGTTTAGTACCTTTTTGGACACAGTTCTAAATTCCTTTCCAGAATGGCTAGAACATGTCATAGTCTCTACAATGCCTCTTTTCCCACAGTCACTCCAACATTCATGCTTTTCCTCTTTTGTCATTGTTACCAATGTCATAGTTGATATAGAACCTCAGAGTTGACTTTATTTGGTTATTTTCTGACATTTAATGTACTTCTGTGTCTCTGACCAAGTCGTTTAGCCCCTGAATCTCAGTGCCATTCAAAATAGGTGTGTGGTACAAATGAAATAATGAATTCAAAGTCCTTTGGAAACAAATCATTTGCATTTTCTTTTTTATTGTGAACTTGATTGTTAGCAAAGAAATATTTTAATATACAAAAAGAGATAGGTATAAACAAACCCATATTATTGAATTAAGTATATGCTTCTGTTACCATATTCTAGTCATGAGTTAAATTCCATGAAAGTTCACTATATTCCACAAATTTTAATGTATTTATGTAATTGAATTTAGCTAATTGCATTAATAAATAAAGTTGATTTTACTCATATTATTCATACTTAGCTTGAGTATAATCATTTGAGGTCATGAAGTTTATTGGTGACTCTCTTCTTGCATTATATCCCTGGTGAATTACTTTATCAATGATACTTCTTTTCCTTATGTTGTAGGTGCTATTTCTTGTGATAAATAAATCATTTGGATAGCTGGTTAAGCTCTTGGTGGTGCTGCTATTACATTGATTTGGTTACCATGATGAAATGCCACTTGTATGTTTTCGTTCAGTCATTTTCTAGGTGTATCTGACTCTTTGTCACCCCATTTGGAATTTTCTTGGCAAAGATACTAGAGTAGTTTGCCATTTCCATCTCTAGCTCATTTTACAGATGAGGAAATGGAGGCAAACTGGGTTAAGTGACTTGCCCAGTATATACACAGCTAGTTAAGGGTCTGAGACCAGATTTAAACTCAAGAAGAACAGTCCTTCTAATTTCAGGCCCAGCGTTCTGTCCACTGAACTGACCACCATTTGTTTAGCTAAAGCTTTATTCTCTTGCCCAGGACATCATAATCCCTAGCAATGAATCAAAATCGTGGAATCACAGAGTTTTAGAATTAAAAGGAAACTAGGTGGCACAATGTATAGAGTGCCAGGCCTGGAGTCAGGAAGACCTGAGTTTAAATGTGGTCTCAGACATGTAGTTGCACTGTGACCCTGGCCAAGTCACTTAACCCTGTTTGCCTCAGTTTCCTTATCTGTAAAATAAACTGGAGGAGGAAATGGCAGCCTACTCCAGTATCTTTGCCTGAAAAACCTCAAAAAGGGTCACAAAGAGTTGGACACAACTGAAAACAACTAAACAGCAATAGGTGACTATATAGGTGTCTGTCTATACCATAAAGGAATTCCAATTATAACATACCCAACAAATAATGGTTTTTACGTTTTCTGGGTTCTTTCTGGTTATATAACTCATTTTCTTGTGAGTCACCCACCGAAAGTTGAAACAATTGTCAGCAGGCTTTCCGTCACATTTTGATTTTTGCCCAGGAAGCCAGTATAGATCTTTTGACTGCTTCAAGTCTACCAGAGAGCTAGACAGTTTTATTTTTTGTTTTATTTTTGTCCTTGTATTTCCAGAGTCTAAAAATATACCCCCTCCTCTGGCTGAAAAACCTTTCAAATCTTTGGATTTCCATCATCTGTGAGTTGTTGTGTGACATAGACAATAAAGAACTGACCTGGGAACTAGAAAGGCCAAGGATCAAGATTGGCTCTTAACGTATACTGTCCACTTGACCTGTTCCTTTTATCAATGAAATCACAGTTCAGATTCAGTCCCTACATATCATACTAGTGGCCCCCCAAATATGACTTACTACTTTCCTCACATTCTACATTCTACTGACCTACTTTTGCATTTAGTTGGCCCTTACTGTAACTGGGGGTCCAGTTCTCCTCTGTGGGCCCATGGGTTATAGTTTATGTAAACAAGCTTATAATTTAAAGACAAGGAAACCGACTTTCTCTATGTTTGTACACACTTCCAAGAAAGAAACACCTTCTATTGAGAAATGAAACCAACATTTTAAAAACGATTTTCTCTTGATTCTTCCCTTTAGTTTAGATTGTTGTGCTTTTCATTGGAGAAGGAGGTACTAACAATACGACTGCTGCTACAGTGACTAATCCCACCAGCTGCTCTGCTAATAGACTCCAGATTAGGCACCTTGGTCTAATGGCTATGTAAAAATAAACTAAGGGAAAGAAACTTCCACTTTGGGAGTTGCTTTTACTTTTATTAGTTGCTTTCCTGGTGAGTTCTGTTAACCCAGGATTCTAGCATTAAGTAATACTCCTAGATCCTGTGAAGATGTTTTCCATCACTGAAGTCTTCCTTGCTTGCTTTACCTAAGGGTTACCATGGATTGTTAAGAGTTAAGTCTGCAGTGTTTACCAGGGGTAGGGAATCTGAGGCCTCGAGGCCACAAGTAGCACTCTAGGCCCCTTGACTGAATCCAAATTTCACAGAACAAACCCCTAATAAAAAGATTTGTTCCATAAAACTTGTACTCAGTCAAAAGGTCACAACCCAAGACTTAGAAGGCCACATGTGGCCTCAAGGCTGCAGGTTCCTCATCCCTGCTAGGCTCTTGCAGGTCTTTTACAAAGCTGGAAAGACTTTGGAAAGAGGTGAGGGTTGGACTATGTATCTATATTCAAATGACCAGCCTTTCTAAGTGAGAAGAGATTCATCACCAGTTTGGAACGAGGATAGTTTTTTTCAGCCCCTGTAAAAGACCAACTAATAAATTATAGAGAGAATGTTATATGTGTCAACGGACAAAAAAAATTAAATGGCATAAAATTATGGTTCCTTGAAATGTTGAATTATAAATAAAGACATTCTAGATGGGCTTGTCATATTTGACAAGTGGCAGTAATTGGCCATCAGTTCTCTATAGCATGGCTTAGCCCATTTGCTACACCACACCAGGGGAAAGCAGACCCATACCAGTATGTGGTCTGAAGAATCCTTGACCAGCAGACCCACTAAAACACAAAACCATATGACAGCACTACCATTCAATAAATTTTACATGAATGTTTAAACCGAAAAAACAAAACAAAAACTTTTTTTAACTTCAAGTAAAATGGCGAGCATTGCAGAGAAAAAAAAAAAGCCCCCTTCTGCTGATGAGCTCTGTTTTCTCAGGCTGTCCAGGCATTTTTTTGGTGGTTGGAGCTCCTCCTCCTCCTCTTCTTTTTTCAATCAAATCAATCAAAAACCCCACAAATATTTATTAAGCACTTACTACATGCTAGGCGTTTTGGTAAACTCTAGGGACCCAAAGAAAAAGCAAAACAATTCCTGCCTTCAATAGGTTTATGTTCTAGTGAGGGAAACAATATACATAAGTATATACATGATACATTAAGAGTAGATATCAAATAACCTTAAAGAGGAGGTACTGAAAGTAGATGGGAGGAGGTGAAATGGGCTTGAAAAGGCCTCCTGCAGAAGATAGCATTTGAACTGAATCTTCAAAGAAGCCAGGGGTTCTAGAGAGTTGGAGGTGAGGGGAGAGAGAGAATTCCAGATGTGGGAGACAAAGTAAAAGATGAAATTAATCTCTATGAAACAAAATAACACGATATCTTTTGAAGTTATTTGGGGGGGAATGAGGTCTTCAGCACAAGAAAATTTTCCAGACAACTAAAGCTTAAACACTAATTTTTGGTTTTGTTTCATGAAAGCCTTTCTAAACTACTGCATGCATTTTCCTGCCTTCTTAAGGAATGTATAGTTTATGTTCATATTCTGGCCTTTGCTCAATGACCCAGTGGCATCAAAGGAAATGATGTAGAAGTCAGAGCATTGGACTAAAATCAGGAGACCTGAGTTCCAGGACTATTATCTAGATTATGCCTATAGAAAAAAGATCACACCTCTCTAGGTATCTGGGCATCAGGGCATCATCTGGGCATTCAATTTACTCTGGAGTTAGAGAAGTACAATGAAAAGAGTGCTCAATTCGAAATAGAAGGACCTGAGCTTGAATCCCCTTTCTGTCATTTACTGTCTGTTTGATGCATGATCTCTGTGACCTTGGATAAATCACTTAATATTCCTCAGACCTCAATTTCCTCACCCGTAAAATGAAGGGGTTTGCCTAGATGGTTTCTGAGGTCTCTTCCAGCCCTTGATCTAAGATCCTGTAATGTATCTTCGACCTCTGTTATTCTATATTCACTGTAAAACATTAATTATGTTATTAGAGTTTTCCAGCTCCTGCTCTTCCTTTCAGGTTGTCAGAGAATAATTTGTTGTCAGTATGCCAAGCTCTACTAGCCCACAAGCCCTTCTAATTTAACCTGATGCCTTGATATGTCATGGTCTCAGAAATAAAATAACCAAGGTGGATTCAATTGTTAGAATAAGAGTCAATGACTAATGTGGAAATATTGTTTTATATGATTGTACATGTATAATCTATATCAGATTGCTTGCTGTCTTGGGAAGGGGGAGGGAAGAGAGGAAGAAAAATTTGGAACTCAAAATGTTACAAAAATGAATGTTGAAAACTATCTTTACATGTAATTGGAAAAATAAAATACTATAAAAAAATTGGAGTCAATGCAATTTGAATGATAGCCATAGGGTTTCTCATTTGGAATAAAATCTGTGGGTTTTAGTGCACGGGCTTTGTTAGCTACTTATTCAGAAGCAACAATTTTTCAGATGGTGGACAATGCCAGAAATCTGATCTCTGGATAAGTAGTGTGAGACCATTCTAGGCCTTTAGATCCCTTTCCCCCCAAAGAGGAAGAATTTGAGTGCTTGAAAATTCACAATTTAGAAGGAGATTTCAGCTAAAACTATCCTTTCCCATGCCCAGATCAACATTAAATGTGATTAAGAGGCACAAGGGAAATATACCAAAATAAATGGGAATCTAGAAAAGACTTCATTCAGTCATTCATTTAATCCTTCCAGTGGCTGTTCCAAGCCTTTTGCTCTCTCCTCAAGCCCCAAACTCATTCTCTTCCCCTCACATTCAGCAGAAAACATTGGTTCCAACTTTGCTGAGAATACCAAGCCCATCCATTGTGAATTCCAACTCTCCCCCTACACTATTCTAAACCTCACAGTGTTTTCATCCTTTTCTTTCCTCCATTCTCAGAAGAAAAGATGACCTTCTTTGCCAGTTCTAATCTCTCCACTTCTATATTCTATCCCATCCCCTCCCTTTTCCTCTGACTTTTTTTCCTATTAATCATATCTTCTCTGGTGTATCATTAGCTGGTTCTCTACTCTACTTCTGCTTCTTCCCCTTAGCCTAAAAAATATTTAATTCTTTCCTATTAAAAAAAAAACCTCAAAAAGGAAAAATCCTTCCTTTGACCCTGACACTCAATCACAAGGTATCATCCTATCCCTCTCCTATTCTTTGCTGCCAAACTTTTAAGTATTAAGAACTGAAAGAGGGGTGCCAATTAAAAACTTCGCTTGGGGCTGTGGAATGTAAATATATGTCACTAGTGAAGAATTTTAAGAATAAAGAGGAAGTTTTAAGTGAATTTGAAAAATTGGAGAACCCAGCAGAGAGATTTGAAAATGAGAGCCATATGGGCTACTGTCATGACATAGGCATATAAGCCCAGCTCAATCTTTTGCAGAGCAGAGTGAAGAAAAGGTAGAGTGATAGTAAAGTGATATGAGCTTTGTTAGAACTTGTTTCAGTGAATACTTTTAATACATGTTGGTTTCAGTAAGAAGGAACAGAGAAAGAAACTAGATCATAGGATCATAGGTTTGAAACTGAAAGTTACTTTAAAAGCCATCTAGTGAGAACCCTTTGTTCTGGGCTGGGCCTGACTTGGGACAGTCCCCTGGTAATTTAGCTTGATATTGGAAAAAGAGGTCATTCAACATTTAATAAAGGAAATGTATTTAGCCATAGCAGGAAAAGTCTATTCAACAAGGATAGTCATTGAAGACACCTTGAGTTGATTCAGCTGAAGGAAGACATTGGGTAAAGTTTGGGATAGATGAGGAAATTGAGGTTCAGAGCATTTAAGTGATATGCCTGGTGTCATAAAGGTAGTTATTGTAACATTGCTTGACTAATACAAGAATTTCTCCTTTTTAAATAAACATTTACTTGTTTGTTCTACTTTCCCTGGAGGAGGAAAAGGAGGTCAAAGCTTCAACACAATCCATGAACCAAGTAATTCAGAGCTTCTCCATTTCCTTGTGGCTGCTTTATACTCAGGTGATGTAATAGTAAGGGCATTTAAAGATTCCCCTGTATTGGCTTGGTTTTTGGTTTGATTGTGTTAAAACCCAGAGCTTATTAATCCCACTTGTGGGATGGACTTGTTGACCTGAAAAGAGAGTGCTGAACTGGGAGGAGTTGGTGGTGTAGATTTAGAGAGACACAAGACAAGAGAGAGGCAGAAGAACTTTTTGGAAGCACCCTTTTGGAGGCAGAGAGAGACTGAGAGGATTGCTGAGGGCCACTTTGAATTGCCCTGGACTTTTGAGACCTGCCCCCGGAGCTGCCAAGGACTGAGGAGACATGGCTGTTTTGCTGGTACTTTGTCTGTCTGTTTTGATGTTGTTTTGCCAGATTTGTTCACTGGTGAAAGACAGTTCTGTTGTTGCAGAGGTTCTGGAACCTGGCTGTTGGTTAAGAGCTCCTGAAACTGTTCTGCAGACAGAGAGTAAATACTGTCCACTGGTGAAGGACAGTGCTGTTGTTGCAGGAGTCTGGGAACCTTTTATGTTGGTTCAGAAGCCCTGAAGAAGGATTTTCTTGTTGTATGTTTACAGAAATCCTGGGATAGGGTTTTGCTAATGTTTTCAGGGGTCCTAGGTCTGTTCTGCAGACAGAGGATGAATTAATGAAAAGACTGGAAATATATCTTGTGGCCTTGCTAAGCTTTGTCTCCCCAGGAACAAAGATTGCTGAGAACTTGTCTTGTGTCAAGATGAAGAAAAGACCTCCATTTGGGTATTAAGTGCTGTGCTTAAACTTGTAACTTGGGGGTAGATTCAATTGTGATCTAGGGGTGGGGAACTTTTGACCTTTTTGTGTTCTATGATTGAACAAATGAATGTACTTTACTTATGATTGGAAACTAATCTCCTTTTGAGAAGAGGGGCTTTGTGATGGACTAAATGAAGGTATAGCCTAGGGGTGGAGTAGTATTTAGAACAGGGACTTTGTAATTGATTGAATGGTGGGGTAGTACTTGGAGATTATTGAATCACACTTAGTAAATGCTGTATTTTTGAATGATGTCATATTTTGCTCTTCTCTGTTCTTAATTTGTCACTGAATAAAATGGAGAGCACCTATGCTGGTATTCTGAACCTTGGGAAGTTGCCTTTGCTTAGCATTACATTACAGGTGATGAGAAAATGACTTCGATACTCTGAGCCAACTTAGTCTCTAGGAATGTCTCAATGCCTTGAATGGAATAATTAAACTAACCTGCATAAAATGGGGCATAGGGGCAAGGAGACAAGCTATTATTACTTCTACCACATTTCTCATTCTACAGGCAAAGTGTGATTCAGAGAGGTTAACTCAATGATCCCTAGTCACATAGCTGGATAGTATCAGAAGCAAGACTTTAACCTAAAACTTCCTAACTCCAAATCTGGCAGCCTATCCATCCTTCCATCCTTGCCCCATTCAGGCAAGGCAACTTGCCCTAAATACCTGAAATGAACTGTAATTTCTTCCACGAACAGGTACTTCCTCCACTGACACAGATCTCAACTTGCCCAGACTTCAATAGATATTTCATGAATTGTCATGGCCAAAAAATATCATCAACTAGCAATCCTCCTGATGTTAAGAATCTCTTAACTTAGCAAGGTTGGTTCTCAAATGGCAAACTATGAGTTCTGTTAGAGCTTGCCCTTCACTGGAAAAGCCTTCAAAAATCCAAAACCCTTATCATATCATGATGAGGCATTGAAACAAGACATCATGGAAGGAGGTAGTGACTTTTAATCAAAGCTAACAGCTTCCCATGCCCCACCACTCCCAATATAGACATTGGGTAAGGATTAGGATAGATGAGGAAATTGAGGTTCAGAAAATTTAAGTAATCTGCAGCTAGGTGGCACAGTGAATAGAGCACTGGCCCTGGAGTCAGGAGAACCTGAGTTCAAATATGACCTCAGACACTTAACACAAAACTAGCTGTGTGACCTTGGGCAAGTCACTTAACCCCAATTGCCCCTCTAAAGGTAGTTATTGTAACATCTCTTGAATCCTAGTCTTCTAACCCTAAGCAATGCTCTTTGCACTGGACCAGGCTACCAATCCAAGAATTTCTCCTTTTTAATAAACATTTGCTTGTTTGTTTCACTTTTCTTGGAGGAGGAAAAGGAGGCCAAAGTTTCTTTCCTTCTCATTCTCCGATTGGTCTAAAAGTTACACATAGAAGTAGTAGCAACAGTAATAACTCACTTTCCTCATTAAAACCCTGTGAGGTAGCTAATATAGTATTATCCCCATTTTAGTGATGAGTAAACTGAGGCTTGGTAAAGCTAAATTACTTGCTCATTGTACAGACTCAAACCAGGCCTACTGACTCTAAGTATTCTTTCTAAAGAATCACACTCTTAGTAAACAGAGGAACCTTGTAGTGAAACTATTTCCAGATACTTCATGAAATAGTTTAGATGAACATGAAAGGAAGCTATTCGATCTAGAGAGTCAAGAGTTTGTTCTATTTCTAAATAGTCACTGGGGCAAGAAACAAGTTAATTCTGCTATTTTTCCTAAAGCATGTTCAAAGAAGACATGTCATTGGCTCTGATCATAACATAAATATGTCTGATTATGGACCAACAATTTTGCTTATTATTTCAATGAAAGTTTCCTTGCTCCACACCTCTGTGGCACCCAGATGGTTTGTATCATGCATGCACACCTCACAACAGGCAAGTTCCATTAGGTTTTGAATTTCACTATGAGCAAGCCCAGTAAAGATATATAGTAAAGACACACCCTTTGGATAGAACAAGAATAACCCATAGACTCTCTGGCCTACAGGCCAAAATCTTTTAAACTGCAATCCAGTGTGCAGCCCCATTCTGTGCAATGAGTAATTCTGAGGCCCATTGAACATTGTGGAAATTTCCCCAATGGATCACACATTGGCCTATCCAGATGTTTCTGTAATTGTGACACTGTGAAAAAAATTCATAGTGCTCTAAGGTCCTTTAAACTCTCATTCCACCTGTGCTGTCTGGTTGAGTCTTGCAACTGCTTGTGTATTTCTGTGTCTCCTTGTTTGTGTAGGTGTGTTTCTTTGTTTCTGCATTTATTTTGACACATTTTAAAGAGGAAAATTTATAGAATAAATTTTAACAAGCTGGTTTTGGGAGTCACTCACATTTCCACCAGGTGCATTACTAATGTGCAGGTGTAAACCAGAGAAACAGGTAAAAAAAAAAAAAGCATGATGTGAGCAACAGTCTATGAAGGATTAATTGTATATGTCCATAATGAATGTATCCCAAGGTACATTTAAACATCTGTTATAAATTGAAGTATTTTCTTCTTTTTTTCCTACTAACATTTTCTCTCCTTCCTCTCTTCACCTCTTATGCACGTACAACACGCACATACCATATTCATGTGTTATTTAAATGAATGACCCCTATTCATTATTATGAAATGGACTTTTATGGGAATTTTTAATTCCTAAGTAACAAACATACACATAAATACACACATGTGCATCCTTGAATGCTTTCATGGAACCTATTTGAGCATTGAAAACTAGATTATTTTACTTAAAAAGAACTCCATTGAAATCCAATTTCCATCTCTTTTTATTTTCTCTTATGGTAAAGTGAAAACTATTTTATGGAATTATTACATGGTTTGTTCCAAGTTTCACTTTTACAAAGGACACTTGAGACTCTATGCATGTAATATATGCTGGGGAAGGGGGTGGGGTTGTTAGGAGAGGTGGAGTTACTATTAGCCAGCAATACATTTATATTATCTGAGAGCAATTCTTTAGTGAATTTAATTGGGAATACATTTTAGCAATATAATAAACAATTTCTTAATTCCTGCAAACTTGGAATGGCTATGTCTCAGAATCTCAGTCTACTAGTAAATTGGTAACTAAAGATTTAGTCAATATGGCAACTATTTTTCAAGATCCATTTCAAGTAATATGTGCTTTAAAAATGATTTCTCTGGGTCAACAAAAAGTATTATTATTCAGAAACTGTAGCATATTAACTTACCTATAGTACTTGTCATTTTTAAATAAAGAACATATTTAAAAATTTTTAACACACAAGGTAGTAATACCAATGTGGCTGTAAAAATTAAAATGGCTACATTTATTGGTTTGTATACTTTATTAAACATTACACTAAAGTTGAGGGTTTTTTAAAGTGTATTTTCTATAGCAGACATAGGGAATGGAAAAATTTCATTTAGAAAATTCAGTCAGGTCAGATTTTTCTTTTTTCTCATCACAACATGTAATTCAAAATGGAGATTTAGTATAAAACAATATTAATATGTTAAACATAATGTTTGGCATTTCTAAAATAGATTTTAATGAGCCATTTCAAGTTTTCACTTAGAATTTATGAAGTATTTTTGACAATTTGCAGCTGTCCCAGCTGAAAAATGAAATATCCAAACATTTATATATGTCTAAACATCCAAATATTTGGTGTTAAGTAGGAGCCAACTACCTAGCCAATTGATGAAATCTTTTCCTCCAGGTGTTTTGCTATCTTCATTTTGCCATCATCAGCATTTGCCATCATGTTTTGCCAGATGTACTAGCTTAGGGTTGCTGGGTTGGAACTGAGGAAATATTCATTAGCTAATGCTTGACCAATGTGGCTTAGTGGGTAGATGAGGTAGTTTGTGCTATCCATTGAGGCATTGTTGTTCCACTGTGGGGAACAAGGAAAAGATAAGTCATAAAAGTAAAGTTTGTGAAGTAAAACAAAGAAGAAAACAGCACAAAAAAGTACAACCTATTAAAAATATTAAGGTGGTTATATGCAAATAGGCCAAACAGTTTTCCTATGTGTACAACTATATACATTCTTGTTCTCATTGCAATGGTCAAATGTATACTGCGTGCATGCACACACAAAACAATATGTGCCAGATGTTTCTCTTGGATTTAATGACCTCTAAGCAGTTGTGCCTGCTGCTTTGTTTGTTGGCTATGCCTGCCTGCTGTGTGGACAGAGCTTTCACTGAAATTCCCCTCTTCATCCACTTGAAAATGAAGATGAATGCATGCTAGGAAATAAGACTTACTGTGATAGACTTCAAAAAAATCTTCAGCATGACACACGCAACCTGAACATTAGGGGATGTGAATGGCTAGATTGGAAGGAACTAAGGAGAGCCAAGGCTTTACTAACTGCCTTGCACTGAATCATTTTTTGAAACAAGGCCTTAAGTCAGAGTTATCAGTCCTGGCCTGCTGTTTTCCTGGCTCATGATAAGCCTGTCTCTTTCTATCCTGAGGTTGGGCCTGTGATTTAACATAGCAATGACAGCCCCAGCTATCCCCCAAAACATCCTTAACAACTCTAGTCTAATACAAATCACTTATTCTTTGTGAAAGATGAGTGAGTCATGCGAGCAGCAGACTGCCCATTAGGGGTACATTGTTAATTTGTGCTTTAATTAGTTTAGTGGCATATAATTATTTGAGGTCAAATAATAATTAAATTTTTGTACACTCTCCTTTTTCTGGGTTCAATAATCACTGGACCACCCTCCATGATAAAGGATCTCTAAATAACACACAGGATGCTTACTGTATAACACCAGGAAGTGCGTGATTGTTCCTTACAAAGGTCCCTTTTTAAAAGCTTCTTTTTTATGGGACCATTTTGTAACCATTGAATAAAATTCCTCTTTTTTATTTTCTAAAATATCATGTAATTAAAGATGATAACCTCATTTGTCAAATTAAATGAGCCCTTGAAAGGGAGAATAAAGGAATAGAATGTCTTTTAGCTTTTGGTTTTCATTTTAAATCATTAATTTCAATAACTTAGAAATTTTAGAAATGTGTTTCCATACAGAGAATTCTACAAGGAAAATAAAAATATTTCATAGAGGTAGATTTTGGATCAGCCATCTGAAACAAAATGAATCATTCAAATTATATTTAATTATTTCTTTCAGAATATAACACTTTCTTATAATTTTGGTTAAGGAACTTTAAAGAATCCCCTAAAATGATGATGAAAAAATTAAGAAATAGATTTTCTCTTATTTTGACCCATGAAATTATATAAACTATGTTCATATTCAGAATAATAACTTCCTCCTCTCTCTTATTTCATTTAGCATGGAGTGATACCCTTTAATGAGTTGCCCCCCTAACTTGCTCTTTTTTTTTTGGAGGGCAATTGGGGTTAAGTGACTTGCCCAAAGTCACATGAGTAGGCCCCCTAACTTACTCTTACTGAGCAATCACTCGCTGTCTACTTTGTGGCACATAGTAGGTGATACTAAATGTTTTTTTTTCTCAATGAGCAAATAAATGAATCAAAGGTCACATACATGAGTGAAGTTAATGAAAGGCAAGGATCATGTCTTAATTCTCTTTGTATCTCACTTGTATATAGTATAGTGTTTTACATTTAGTTAGGTGTCTAAGTAATGGCTATTGATTGAATTGATCAAGTCAAATCAAACTAAATGATTTGATCTCATCTAGTTTTTTTAGATGAGATTAATTACACAATTACTTAATTACATATAGCACACAATCATACAGTGTGCTATGCCATATGATGGAAATGCAGAAACATTAGCACTGTGGAACATGTGAAATTAGTCTCCAAGGACTAGAAAAAGCCAAGCATATCAGTTGTGTTCAGTTCACCTTCATCGCCTAGTACTATATAAAGATATGATTAAATAAACTATGTTTCAAAAGTATATTTAAACCAAACTTAACAAGTGATAATGAATTGCACAACCTTTTAAAAATTTGTATTTGATATGTTACTGTCCAATTTCTATATCTTCTCTAGGAGCTAATAGCTAGCTATTTCAGACTTCTGTCCTTTATGTATTTTCAGCTATGTACATATGAGTTAGTATCATTGTTTCATATAATTATATTCTGAGTTAGAATGGAATTTAGATGTCTAATGCTCCTTGATTTTAAGGATAAGAAAGCTGATGCCCAGAGAATTTGTGACTTACTCAAAATTATACAGTGATGATGGAACCTCCACTCGAACTCAGATCAGCTGACTCCCAGTTAAAAGCTCATGGCATTGCTAAATTCATTTTTACTCTTTATTGCTATGTAGTTCTCTGAGGGCCAATTATTTTGGACTATTTAAACTCATGGATTATATGTTAAGAGGTGTTTATGGAGTTAGTCAGAATTATCTAACATGAAGTTTGGGCCTCTGTGTTTTTAAAAAGCAAATGTTTGACATATTTTTCCCCCAATGGTTTGGTTTCCCTGATACATAACTAATATTAAATTGTTAGCTCCTTGACAACCAGGGTTATGTCTGTTTAACTTACATGGTAGCACGTTCATACAGTGCCATGTACAGGTGAAAATTTTATACATGTTATTTGGGGATAATATTTTATGAACTTCCAATATTCAAAAGAGTAAAGCAAACTGACATTGCTCTCTGTTCTTGTTTCATTTTCTAAGATTCTCCCTTGGATTCCATAAAGAGGAGTAATCAAAATCTGCTTTATTTCTTGCTCTATTCCAATATTAATGGATGCATTCCCTTCTAACAGATGCTTTGATTAGTATTTTCTATATAATTAATGAAGGTCCCTTTTACTTGGGAATTCACTTATACCAACAAATTGTATTATCCATGCTTCCTGCTAAGCTCAGTTTTCTTCCTTCCTGCAGTTAAGAAGTCAGTGAATTCTGCTCTCCACTTTTTTCCCCTTCACACCATTGCTTGGCTATCTCCAAACCATGCATCTCTTCCTCTCTCTCCTACAACTGAGATTCAGTAGCTGGAACCTTAGGCTCTATTAGGTCAGTTTTCTCTATATCTTACCTCTCCTTCACTCCTTTACAGCTTTACCTCCTAATATGTGTTGTCTTTCACTAATAGAATGTGAGCTCCTCAGGGGAAGGAACTGTCTTGCTTGCTTGAATTTGTATCCCCAGGACTTAGCACGGTGTCTGACACATAATCATAGCTTAATAAATCTTTTTTTAAATTTTTTTCACAAGCCATTACTTAAAATTTCTGCCTACTGAATATAATAAAACTTAATTAATTCAGTCCTTTTCCCCTGGCAAAGTTTTTCTTCACAGGTGACATTTTAGTTCCTTATGAGGAAAAGTAGTCTCAGAAGGAAAGTTCAAATTGTAAAAGAGGGCAAACTGTTTTCAAGTACAAGCTTATTCCTTAAAAGGATTACCTAATTACTAGTGTTACCCAAGTACAATGGAGATGGGGGAATTCTTCCCATAAAATCACTCTACATCCCCCTTATGGAAAATGCTCTCAACTCCAATAATTTTTTTTCTATTAATTTTTCTATGCCAAAAAAATCCCTACTCCCCTACAAGCACTCAGGGTAGCAAAAACATTAAGACATAGACAAGAATTTATTGAAAGGACTAAGAAATATCTATATGCTGTCCATGAACTTGCCTAAATTCAATTATAAGAGTTCTGGCAACCATGTAGTAGGCTGTACAATTCACAAAGACTCACTAAGACTAGTTAAGAAGGATTGTAATTTTCAGCAGTGGAGGGAACACCTACATAAATTAAATCCTATATCCTTGAAAGGTTAAAGAAGTTAATTCAGAACACTAATGTCTTTTAGTAATTTTTAGTTGTGTCTGACTTCATGATTCCTTTTGGGGTTTTATTGGCAGCTCATTTTATTAATGAGGAAACTGAGGCAAACAGGGTTAAGTGACTTACCCAGGGTCACACAGCTAATAAGTATCTAAGGCTGGACTCAGATATGAACTCAGGTTTTCTTGATTCCAGGCCCTGAGCTCTATATACTGTGCCACCTAGTTGCCCTTACCTCTTGATACCCTAACAAAAAAGGAGAAGTTATAACCCCAAGGCAAATAGGAGTATATAGGTTTAAATGTAATCCATGTATTAGGTTATCTAGTCCAAATGTCTCATTTTTCAGATAAGGAAACAAAGGCCAACCAAGATAAAATGACTTTTCTAGGTCACACAAATAATAAATGGCAGTGGTGAGATTTAAACCAATGTCTTCTGGTTACCTATCTTTTTGCTCATACCATGCTGCTTTATTACAATTAAGACAACATCACAATTTATGACAAAAGTTGAGTATTATTTAATGGTGAACATGAGGAAAAGAGTACTAAAGTAATAATCAGGAAACCTACATTCTGCGATTATCTTATGCATGACTTCCCACTAGGCCTTCATTCTCCAGAAAATGAGGGAATTGAATGTGAATTATCTCTAAAGTTCCTTCCCACTCTAAAATTTTATGTTCCTAGGCCTGGGCCCAAAAGTTTCAGCCAGTTCTGGTTCACCACAGTTTGCATCCTATCATCCTCACTGTGCATGATGACCTATGACCAACTACAATGGCAGAATTACATGGTTGCATTTCCACTTTCCCATAGCTATGTAGACCATGTTCATATAAATTATTTATGCACAGGTGATAGTAATGCCAGAGAAGAAAAAAAATATGAAGAACTGAGTTACTACAAGCAAGTTGAATGATAGCAGAGTTTTATCCTGAAAGCCTTGGATAGTCTAATTAATAGGTTGCTTAGGTAACCACAGGGTGCAGATCCTGCTATCTGTTGTTTAGATTACATTAAAGGGAAGGGGAAATCAGCCAGAGACAAGATAGTGAAAAAAGTTTGTTTTGCCTTTAAAGAAAGCTTTGAGTGAGAGAGGAAGGGACTGTTTACAAAAGAGCATTCATTTTTTTTTTAAAGAGAGTCATGGAACTTTACGTGTTTCAGAGTGACCGTGGACAAAAATAACACTGGTCACATTTCACAGGTAAATAGTTTTCTGAGGATCATAGGAGTAAATGCATAACAATCATTTTTTTAAATTTCACATACTTACAGGCAATTTCCTTTTTAACTTGTAGGTTATTACATGGGAGATGTGAATTGTTTGAATTGGCAGAAAAACTATTGCAATGCACTGACAAAGGTAATAGGGGTCACAGAGAAATCATTCTACTGTGGTTTACAGTATGGACTACATTTGATTTTAAAATACTTTTACTTTAAAATGTAAGTAAGAAGTATTCCACTCATTCTACCTGCTCTAGTGTTATTCTGTGTTCCTACAAAGTGTGTTTAGACTATTACTCTATGCCACAAAATCTATATAGACAAATCCAATTTTAGCAGTAGTTTCTAAAAAACAAGATTTTATTATTTTAAACATTTGCTCCTCTAAACCTTGCGTCAATAAATCAACAGACATTTGTAAAGCACCTATTATGAACCAGGCACTGTTCTAAACCTTGGGAACCCAAAGTAACATCAAAACTAGTAATTGCCCTCAAGGAGCTCACATTCTAAGAGGGGAGACACATTAATAACCGGGCACGTATAAGACACAAACAGAATAGAGGGAAAGTAAACCTAGAAGAGACGTCACCAGGAGTTGTAGAGACTGAAGAAGGCCTCATGTAAAAGGTAGCATTTGAAATGAGTCTTGGAGGAATAAAGAATTATAAAGGGACAGCCAGTGCTAAGGCTCACAGATTGGAAGTGGACGAAAGGTGGAGGAATCTCGAGTAGCCACAGTAGTTGGATTGTATGGTGAATGGAGGAGAACAGGAAGAAGACTAAAAAGAGAGAAAGGGGCTGGACTGGGAAGGGTCTTGTGGAACTTTTAGTTTAGATGGAAATCAGCCTAGATGACTACCTCTTCCCATTTAAAGCAAGCGAAAAAATGCTAACCCTAATACATTAGCCAATTGAGACTACATCTTAATTATTCAGTAGCTAGGAATAAGTCTGGATACTTCCACTCATTCACTCACTTAATCATAGGCCCACTTGCTAGTCCTCTCATACAACATTCCATCTCCTCTATCTTTGCTTAGGCTATCTTCTCTACCGGGGATGTTCTCCCTCTTCTCATCTTGTCTTGGAATTCCTGCCCTCTCTATTCAAGGCCTACTTCTAGTCTTATCTCAAGACACCTTTTCTAATTCTACCCACTTGCTATTGTTCTACCCATTTACCAAAAAATTAATTTGTTTTTACTTTCTATGTAGTTTATATTTACATATGTAATACATATATGTATATCTAAGTCTATATAAATATATATATACACATATATACATGTATTATATATCTTTTCTTTACCCCAGCAGAGGATCATTCTCTGAAGAGCAAAGTGTTAGCCTTTTCTGTCCTTGTATTTGCAGTGTCTATCCCAGGGACTGGTACAAAGAAGGCACTTAATAAATAATTATTGAATTAAATTGCATTGAGCTGAACTGAGTGGAGTTGAATGCAATTTTTGTTTACAAGCTGTGGTTTCTAGTGAACTTAAGGTTTTTTAGGTAAATAAATACAATGTGGACTGATCTTAAATCTCCTCAGTGTGAGCCTAATTAAAGTCAGAACTCACAAAATCCATTTCACTGTGCTTATGGTCTTGTGGAAAGTAGCCATCTGCATATATTTTGATGCATTTTTATCATCAATAATTTATTGGGAATTAAGAGGAATCATTGGAATTTGAACTCTCTTTTTCTAATAATTCAAAATCCCTGCTGTTAGCCAGAGCAAAGTGTTTTACTGAATAAATGAGTCTATCGTTGTTGGTATTCAATACAGTCACTGTCTCCCTCTTATATTGTACCCAATTCTCTCCTTAGGCCTGAGCAATACATCTTTCCTAAATACATGGAGGAGAGACTAGTTAGCATCCTTTTTTTGCTTCCATAAAGTCCGTGCTAGGTCAAGGTCAAATGAACTCCAGCTACTGGGAATAACTTGAGCATCACAAACTATAACACTCAGAGGAAGGATTTAATTAATTTATCTACTTGACTTCAAGAGACAGTTCAGTAATCAACCGATATGACATCATTTGGTAGAGAAAGAAAATAAAAGTCTCATAAGTCAAAGAGAAGAGAGGATAAGTACTCCTATCTGACATCTTGATTAAAATGAATGAAGTCAACCTTAGTTTCGTAGTTCACAAGTTCATGTCAGCAGTGATAACAGTGGCCATTAATGATAACACTGAAATGTTGAGCCTTTAACTGAAATATTTTTAGAAGTTCAGTAGACTTAGCTGCCAGAGTTCAAATCCTTAGATGCGTAGAATGCTAGATCTGGAAGGGACCTCAGAAATAATTTAGTCTGCCCCCTCAGTTCCTCATCTATAAAATGAACTGGAGAAGGAAATAGCAAACCACTCTAGTATCTTTGCCAAGAAAATTCCAAATAGGGTCAGGAAGAGTTGGATATGACTGAAATAAATGAGCAACCACCACGTCATCTTACAGATTCAGATAAAGTCAGAAATAGAGAGTGGTTAATGGAGAACAACTAAAAAGACAGAGTATTAATTTCTTTAGTATCATATTGTTCATAGCTTTAATATGATTATTGAATAGTACTTGAGCTATGAGAATGCATGAATATCAGGAGAAACGTGTCTGTAAATAAAATAGGAAAGACAACTAAATCATAGTGTCTGGAGTACCTACTAGCCTGAACATTTCTAACCACATTCAGACTGTGGACAGTCAGTGTTCTTGTGTGGACCAATAATCGTGGGATGGTCTTTGGATTAACCTCAACAAACTCTAGAGCCAGAACCACAAACAACAAGTAAAAGGAGTCATGTGGTCGTTGTAACAGAAGCAGTATGGCTACAGGTCTCTGGCTTCTCAGGAGTGCTTTCTTTTGGGTATGTTTTTATATGTACTAAGAATTCTGTGACTGGTAAGGGAAATCATTAGGCTGTGTTCCATGTGTGCACTCTGTCTCGTGTGTGTATTCCTATATAGGCAGAAAGATTTAATAAATTTGTAAAGCACCTAGTGTAATGCCTCGCACACAATATGCACATACTGAGTGTTTGTTCCCCTTTTCCACAAGGTTCAAGTATAGCTAAGATTAATAGGAGTAACCTAACAATGTGTTTGTGAATGAATAAGAATAGCTACCATTTCTTGTACCATTTTAAGGTTTGTAAAGAGCTTTATGTATGTTACTTCATTTGATCCTCACAACTTTATAAGGTTTTACAGATAAGGAAACTTAGTCACAAAGAAGTGAATGATTTGCTCTGGGTCATATGGAGCAGGATTTTAATTCAGCTATTGCTGACTGCAGTCCAGAGCTCCACCCACTCACTGTCCACTTAGCTACTATTATCTGAGTCCTGAATTTGGATGTCTGTTATTTTCGTTAGAATCACAGGTCACTTTTACTCTGTGGGTGATCTTGAGTAAATCACTACTCCATCGTAACTGCAGTTTCATCATCTGGAAAATAAGGATATTAATATTATCTTTACCTGTCCCTGGACAAATATTTTGTAATCTGCAAAATGCTATATAAAGTGTCACCTGTGATTAGTGTAGTTATTGTTGTTGTTAAGCCTATTTGTCAGAGTAAATTAGAGTAGAGAGGCAAAAAGAAATAATCTTCCCTTGGAAAGAATAGAATAATTCTCCTTGTGCTTGCACCATTTGTGCTTACCAAGAATCATGGTAGAGCCACATTGAGACAGGCTAAGTTGGGTGACCTATTGCTGTCTTCTGTTATGTATTGATGGGACAGAACTGGTCAAGTTAACTATCTGGGTATGGATTGGCTGCTTGAGTAAATGGTGATAGAACTCATTAAGTGATATTCTGTCAGCATGGGCTCTCTGTCTTCTCAACAAACCAAAAGAGTGAAGAATGGGAAAGGGAGAGGCCAAGGAGAGAAAGTCCTTGAAGCATCTGTATTTTTATAGATTAATTTTTTTTACTTCTAAGTGTTAGAGTGACAAGATATGGCAGCCTGTAGCCAGGATGTGGCATCCACTATAACTTACATTGATCTTCATGGAGAAATGAATTCTCCAGGTGGAAGAAAAATTGAATCAAAGGATAAGTAAGGTAAATTACCAATCCTTCACTAAGGAGAAAGATAGAATAGTTTCCTAAGAACAAAGATTAAGTGAAAAGGAAGAAAAGACCCTTAGACAAATGTATCCATACTTTGCAAAAGTAAGCCACAAATGGTATGGGTTAGCCAGCCTAGCTGAAGGAGCAAAAAATCCTGAAAGAGAGAAAGGAGATAGTATGTTAGGGAAATCTCTACCACTCCCATGGCTCCTGCCTCCACAAAGACCAGGAAGTCACATTACTCAGGAACTAGAGCTTAAGAGCCTTGCAAGTAGTGGTGCTCTTCAAATAATTGACCCATCTTCTTGCCATTTTTGAGGGGGAAAATCTCTGGGAAAAAAAGGAGCCTACTTTCCTCACTACCACCAACACCAACTAATGAGAAAGTAACATAAACAGACAGGTAAACCTAAGAACCATGTATGTGGCAGCATCCCCTCAGATATCCCAGACTACCAGCCACCACCAGAATTGCTACCTGTCCAGTCCTCATAGATCATAATCATAATTTGGGGAAGTGTCACCTATACAGACAGGGCCTGGTGAAGGCTCCTGTAGGTTCTCTAAACATAGTGATTCAAGACCCATAAAACACTTAGCCACCAAAGTCATTTGCGTTGTCAAATGGTTCAGCATCAGATATTGATATGGTTGTATTGGTGGAGATAATATTAAAATTGTTTTATTACCATATGCTTTGCTGCCGCATACTAAAAACCATGTTTTTTTTTTCCATCAGACTTGCAGCTGAAATCCTTTTGCTTGTCTCTCCCATTAGAATGTGAGGACCTTGGGAACAGGGATTGTCCAACTTTTCTGTTTATATCCCAAGTATTTAGCCAGTCCTTTGTACATGGTGATCACTTTTTTATTCATTCATGATAAGAATTCCATATAAGTATGGACTACATGCATGTTTTTCAGAACAATATACTTCAACAAATCCAAGAGCATTCTAATGCAAAGAAAATCTTTGGACCAGGACCAGAACAGGTCTCAGATTTAACTAACTAGCAGTTCTGTCACTTGCTACTCAGTTCCATACCATAGATCCAGAGTGTACTGAGGTAGGGCCCCTATCTGTGCTTAAGGATGGAATTACAGTGTTAGGATTGATAGTGGGTCCAAGCCTGTGTACCTAGCAAGGGGCAAGTTTAGAAGCAAAAAGTAGTTATGTGAGTTTGACCACAGGAGCAGAGCATGGCTTCCTGCTATGTCACCATCTTGGCTCCCAGAGCTAATTTTCTTTATGTTACCTGGTCTAGTAATTAAATTATATTAACTAATTATCACTAACTATGATCACAGGATCATAGATTTAGGGCTATAAGGGACCTCAAAGATCATCTAGTCCAGGGATTTTTTAACATGGAGTCCATAATTACTTTTTTTTAAGATTTGGATAAATGTATCTCAATATAATTTGTATCCTTTGCAAGCCTATGTATAGCATCTGAGCCCGTCTGAAGCAATAATCAGGAGAGGAATCCAGGACCACCGAGAAGCTGATAGTTGTCATTCCAAACCAGTAAGTTTTGCAGCTGGCTAATAATAGCTGAGGCCAATAGCAGTTTACTGGAACTCTAAATGGGGCATACCTGTTACTTAGACCTACAGAATTCAGACAAATAGTAGGTAGAGATCAGATTTTGCCCTGGATCAAACCACTTTGGGAGTACTGACAGTTTACAAATCTCCAGCCAAAGCTGTTATTTGGATCCTAGAATAACACAACACTCAATACCCTCAAGGAAGCAGCATCAGGATAAGCCCAGACATTTCCTCCAGAAATGTGCAGAGCTTAGCTCTTACATAATATCCAAAGTCAGGAAGTAGGCTGGAAGAAGAGAAACAAAACAAATAAAAAAAAGAATCCCATCAAAAAGAGTTTGAAGGAATGTTGAGACACAAAATTTAAAAAAAAAAAGAGAATGACTTAAAAAGCTACAATCAAAACCTTAAACAAAAATGCAATGCAACCACAAATTCAATTAGAATTCCTGGAAGATATGAGCAAGAATTTTAAAATGTGGGGTTCTTTTTAAACAAATTAAATGAGAATACTACAGAAAAAAATGGAAAATAAATTAGAACTATGGAAGAATTGGAAAGGGAATTAACAAGTTGATACAAGAAGTACAAAACCTTGCCCAATCAATACATTTCCTGAAAAGTTAGAATGGAACAAATAGAAGCTGATCACTCCATAAAAAAGATATATTAAACAAAATTCAAAGCCTAAAAAAGAAGATTATAGCAAAAATAACAACTATAAAACAGATCAAGGAGAGAAAATTTAAGAATCATTGGACTATGAGAAAGAGAGATCATATTTAATGAAATCTTAAAAGAAAACTGTTCATATTGCTTAGAACCAGAGATCAAAGTAAAACAGAAAGATGCCACTGGTCACCTCCTAAAAGAAACTCTAAAATGAAACTTCCAGAAATATTATAACAAAAATCCAGAGCTTCCAGATAAAGATAAAAAACTATAAAGTCAGAAAGAAAGAATTCTTGTAAAGAGTAGCCACAATCAGGATCACACATGATTTAACAGCCACCATCTTAAAGAAACAAAGAGCTTAGAATATGATATCAGAAAGCAAAGAACATAGACTTACAACCAATAATAATTTACCCAGAAAAACTGAGCGTAATACTACTGGGAATAAATAGACCTTTGGTGAAGCAGAGTATTTCCAAGCATTCCTAATGAAAAAAACCAGAGCTGAATAGAAACTTTGAAGTGCAAATAAGCAAGAGAAACATAAAAAGGCAAGCACTGAACAATCATAACAGACTATACAAGGAAAAACTATCGATTTTCTAATTTTCTAATGATACATATTATCTTCTCTCTACCCTACCATCATCATTGTCAGGGGTCGTAGAGTGAGTCTAATGATATATAAGTCCTCAAAGTAGTTGTATTATGTTTTAATCATATTAAAAGAAGAATGAAAAGGGAGGGTAAGAGAAATGCACTGGGTGAGTGTGTGTGGTAATGGAATATGTTTGGAATTTAGGGGGAAAGCTCCTTGCATTCTGTTTCCTGCTATGTCACCATCTTGGCTCCCAGAGTTAATTTTCTTTATGTTACCTGCTCTAGAAATTAAATTATATTCACTAATTGTCACTAACTACGATCACGGGATCATAGATTTAGGGCTATAAGGGACCTCAAATATCATCTAGTCCAGGGATTCTTTAACATGGAGTCCATAATTAGTTTTTTTGTTAAGATTTGGATAAATGTATCTCAATATAATTTGTTTCCTTTGCAAGCCTATGTATTTTATTTTATGCATAATTTATGTCATTCAACAGTAAAAAATATAAGGGAAAAAAGGGAATTAGAGGGAAGGTAGATTAAGAGAGATATTAGTCCTAAGCAAAACAAAATATAATTAAACATGTACAAAATATTTATAGTTCTTCTTGATATGGCAAAGAGTAGAAATCTGAGGAGATATCTATAAATTGGAAAATGACTGAACAAGTTATGGTATATAAATATGATATAATGCTATTGTGCTGTATGAAATGATAAAGGGTATGGGTTCAGAGAAACCTGGGAAGATAAACTGACATATACTAAAGTGAGCAGAATCAGAACAACTTCTATGCTAACAAAGTTGTAAAGACAGACAACTTTAAAAGATTTAGGAACTCTGATTCAAGATAATGACCAACCATGATTCCAGAGGACAGATGAAACATACTACTCACTTTCTAATGAAGAAGTAAAAGACTCAGTGAAGAATGTAGCAAATATCTGTGGGGACATGGCCAATGTGGAAAAAGGTTTTGCTTGACTAAACATGATTGTAACATTGATGTTGTTATGTCTCTTTCAATTGGGAGAGAAGAAGGGAAGAGAAGGCAGACTTTTGACAATAAAATAAAATTTGATTAATTATAAAAATAATAACTAGCATACACACAGTTTTAAGTTTGCAAAAACTCAGATGAGGGTCTGAGGCAAAAATAGATTAAATGATTTGTCCAGGGTCACATAACTAGTAGGTGTCTGAGGATGAATTTGAACTTGATTCTGTCTGATTCCAGATTCAACACTTTGTCCACTGTGCTACCTAGCTGTCTCCAGTGACTGGCTCCAGTGTCATGAAGTATATTAATTTTTTTTTAATGTTTGAGAGGATTCACTTGTAGATTCATCTGAATCTATGGAATTTAAAAAAAATTCATTTGGGAGGTCATTCAGAGCTCATTTAATTTTGTTTTCAGGGGCTGGGTTATTTACATTCTTTACTTCCTCTTCTGTTCATCTGGTTATTTTTAAAAATATTCATCAATTTTATTTGTTATTAATTTTGTTGGCATAAAATTGGGCCAAATAGTTTTCAATAATTAATTTTATTTCCTCTTCATTTTTTAATTTTCCTTTTTCATTTTGGGTGTTATTGATTTAGCTTTCCTGTAATTTAAAACAAGATTAGCAAATGGTTTATTTTGTTGCTTTTCCTCCCAAACACACATATGTATTTTCCCAATTCATATGTGTACATGTATGTGTATATATGTAAACACATGCATATATGTGTGTATATGGTATGTGTGTACATATACACATATCTTCTTCTTTATTCATCTATTCAATGTTTAGGGATTTTCCTGTCAATTTTACTAATATTTTTTCATTTTTCAGGATTTCCATTTTTATAAATCTTTTTTAAAAAATTATTTTGATTGCTTACTCAATATATTTATCTGTCCTTTTTCTCTGGTGTTGATAAAAGTGTTTAGAGATATAAAATTTCCCCTAAGAACTGCTTTGACCACATTCCAGAATTTTTGGAATGTTGCCTCATTATCATTTTCTATAATGAAACTATCTATAGTTTCCACAATTTTATTTTGACCCACTTATTCTTTAAGATTGTATTATTTGTGCTCTCTTTAAGTTTGGATCCTTTCTTGAAATGCCTTCTATGGATTATCTCATGGTCAGTAAAAGATGTGTTTAATATTTCCTTTTTTTATGGAATTCATGAGATTTGAATGCTCTCAGATATGGCCAATTTGTATAAAAGCGCCATGGACTGCTGAGAAATACTAACAGACTGTAATGGGAATGTAAATTTTTAAAGATCTTCCCTGCCCCTAGGCTAAAGTGCACCTGGAGCTTGGGGTAGGAGGCTTGTTTTTCAGTAGATACTTCTTGATTGGCCAGTGGGTCTAGAAGGTTGTTACATTCTCTGAGCCAGGAGAAGGCTATATAAGCCCTGATGTGTAGCTTTGTTTTGGGGCTCACTTTGAGAAGTGTTCTGTGATTTGACCTGGATTCTGGGAAGCCGTTGTCCAGAGGCCCCCGGCTTTGAAAAACCCAGATGCTGATTTGGTAAGGATGTAATGGCTGAACAGTTTGGAAAGCTGTCTACTTGATCTGTTTCTGTCTTGATAATTCTGCCTGTATACTTTGAAGTTTGGGGTGCTGACCTTTTTCCCCTGAACTAGGTAAACGATACATATTTGACTGATTAAAGTAAACTTGTTAACCCATTTTGAGTTGCTTTCCTTTATCAAAGCAGATTCAAGAACCTGTGCTGGCAGCCACCCTGGGAACGCTGGGGTGCTTGCTGCTACACAGACATGTATATATATATATATATGTGAATAGATGTATTAAGAAAGAAATGTATATGTATATATGCTATTTTCTATTCCCATTCAATAAACGCTATAAAATTTTCATGTCTAACTTTCCTAAAGTTCTATTCATGTCCTCAATTTCTATCTTGTAATTCTTTTTGTTAGAATTGTCTAGTTCAGGGGCGGCCGGGTAGCACAGCGAGTAAAAGCACCGGCCCTAATGTCGGGATGACCTGGGGATAGAATCTGGGCTCAGATACTTAGCACCACACCCAGAAATAACTGGCCCGTGTAACCTTAAGCAAATTATTTAACCCCAATTGCTAAAAAAAAAAAAAAAGAGAGAGAGAGAAAGAATTGTGTAGTTCTAAAAGGGGCACTTTGATTTCCCTAACTGTTAAAAGCCCTGCTGTCTTTTTTACCTTTAATTAGATTGATTTTTTCTTTAAGTACTAGATATTATGCCTTTTGTTGCATATACATATGTGTGTGAGTACATATATACATATATGTGTATCCAGTATACATACATTAAGCATGAATACTATTTCATTGTGGTAACTTTAAGTATAATGTAGTTTCTCTATTCACTTCTTTTTACTATATCTATTTCTACTGTTTTCTTGACTGAAATGATTGCTGCTATTGCTTTTTGAATGTTGTTGAAGCCTAATAAATTCTACTTCATTCCCTCTTTTTAACTCTGTGGCAATCTTAGTTGAAATGCTACTCTTATACACAATATATTATTGTATTCTGCTTTCTAATGCATTTTGCTATACTCTTCTATTTTATTAGTGATTTCATCACATTCAAATTCAGTTACAATTAAGTATGTATTTATCTTTGACATATGTTCTTTAAAATTTTCCTCTCTTTGCTCCCTGCCACAGTTGTGGGAGTTGCTGCCAAGTCTTGTGTTATGTTTAGAATCCTCCACTCCTTTTTCTGTACTCTACCACTCCTACTTTAGGACAGAACTAATTCTTTTTGTTTTGTCTCAGTCTATGGTACCTAGCACAATTCTTTAATAAATATTTGTCATTTAGATTGTATTGGGTCACTACAAAAACAAAAAGATGTATAGAACTAAGGGCCATTTTGCATTTTTCTCTATTATATAAATTGCTATTATTATACTCTAGGGATGCACAACTTGAAAGACAGACATCTATTTGTGGAAGGAAAAAGAATTTGTGCAGGTATGCATAACTGGAAATTGCCTTCTATGCTGTAAGAGAGCAGTAGAGACGTTCTTCTGATGCTGGTAACGTATGGAATAAATGTGTTTGGAAACAGACCCCTTGGTGTTTTTGATAGAGGGTGTTGAAAGCTGGGGTGTATGGAATGCAGGGAATGAAATTTGGATGAAATAGTGGTGTGCTTATAGTGGTTATTGAAGAAATTAAAAATTGAGTATGGTTAGAGAATGAGGTGACTATATAGAAACAGACTTAACTATAAGTGAGGAGGAGTTTGGGGTACAAATTTCTGATAGTTTAGGGGAGATAGTTCAGATGTAGATTCCTAAAGACTGAATTTATTCCTAGGGTGAATCTTGATCTATGGTAGTGCAGAGAGAACTAAGGTTAAGGATGTGTTCAGAAACAGGTGTCCTAAGTCGTGTCCAATCAATGACCTTGAGTGTATGCAGACTCCTATCGCCAATCCCCAAGGAGGGAGTATAGTGTTAGGAGCAGTGATGGGAAACCCTAATAGGTGTTATATCTCATTGGCATAATTCTAATATCTTAGTCTCCATGTGTGAAATTAAATCACCTTGAGGGAGTGGGTGTCTATATGAAAACAGACTCAGCGCTCTTCATGTGACTTTAAAAGCAGTCAGAGAATAAGCACATAAGAGCAATATGGAACAGCAGATAAGGCATTGTATTTGCAGTAAGAAAGAGGTAGGGGCCATCTCCAGATGTCTTGATCTAAATCTTGCCACTGCACCCAGATGACTCCAGAGGAGAAAGTGAGGCTGGTGACTTTGCACAGTCCTGCATTACCTACCTACTTTGCACAGCAGGCATTACCTACCTTTCCTCTTAGAGAACAAAAGAAGTAGACAACAATAAGTAGAAAGGGATAGGTTCAAATCCTGCCTAAGACACCTTTTATTAGTTGTAAAATTCTGTGCAAGTCACTTTCTTCATCTGCAAAATAGGGGAGGTTGGGCTCAGTCAGTCAACAAATATTTATTTTATTACTATAAAACTGTAATATATATTATATATATATATATATTACTTTATTCCAGGTACTATATTCCAGGTACTGTACTAGAGATATAAAGAAAGGCCCTTTTATCTCCTTGACTAGCAAATTGCCTGGTTCTCAGTAAACAATTAAAAAATGTTTGCTTACTGATTGATATGTAATAAGAAAGAAGCAGTGTAGTGTGACTAAAGTGTAGCACAAGTAGAGGTAAGACTAGAAGATAGACAGGAGGTTAAAGAAGGCTTTGAATGTCAAATTAAGGAGTTAGGACTTTATCCTGTAAGCAAGAGTAAGTCACTTAAATATCATGAACATAGAAGGTTACATGATCACATCTGCATATAAAAAGATTATTTATATGGTAGTAGTTGGATTAAGGTAAGAATGGAAGGGAGAGACCTAATGAGGGAGTACAATTCAGAGACAGTCGGGGTAGTCAAGGCAGGTGGTAATGACAACCAGTAGGCAGCAGGAGTGGTAAAAAGAAGGGGACATATTCAAGTAAAGTTACATAAGCAATACAGACTTTGGTAACTGACTTGGATGGGGGAAAGTTTAGAGCCAATGGTAACACCAAAGTTCTGAGCATGAGTTATTGGGTGGTCTCTTTTAGAGATCTGGAGAGGTCAAAAGAGGCTGATAAAAAGCACAGCAAATGAGACAGAGAAAGGAAGAAAATGGGTCTAGTGCCAAAAAAGCCATGGAAGAAAAAGATATTAAAGTAGTGGGGAAAGTTAATCAATAGTGTTTTATACCTAAAGAAAGGTATATAAAGAAGACTTGTTGTCTGTCCTTCATTCTTGAAGAGGGCCATAAAATTGGGAAGGGGATGCCATGACTTGCAAGTGAATTGTATTTAAGTGAGGAAGGGTTGTATAAAGTCACCAACCTCACTTTCTCCTCCAGAGCCATTTGCATTCAGTGGCAGATATAGATCAGGACAACTGGAGATGGTCCCCGATGTAGTGGGAGACTTGACCTTTTAAAACTAAGATCTTTCCCAGGTCTGGGTTTGACTGAGGCAAAGCCCATTCAGTGATTAAGGCTAGGTAATAAATGAGGCAAAGAATGGCCTCTTTTACTTAGTAAAAAAAATAAAATCAACTTGGGAAGGGAAGACCCTCAGGATTTCTAGTCAAAACAGAAATAATTGCTACTTACACTCACTCTGAGCCATCAGGGCCCAAACGATGACCACACAGGGCTTGGGCTGGGACCTATTGTTGACCACTCAGTAAAAGCCAGAGTGAATAGGGTTTAAGGCATGGTCTTTAAGAAAGCAACCTAGTTCATAAACTCCAAGATATCTTAGTAGGTTTTAGCCATCCAAATTTATATTCCTTTGGGAAGAGCACCTGAATGTAAGCATATGATATCTTATGTGGACAGAGGAAGAAGAAGGAAGAAAGGTAAGAGAAGGGAAGGGAAAAGGAAAGGAAAACAGAAAGAAGGTAAGGGAAAAGGAAAAGGAAAAGGAAAGGGAAGAGGGAAGAGAAGGGAAGGGAAGGGGAGGGAAGGGGGAAGGAAGACGCTGCATTGCCCAATTGTAACTGGCCAATTGGGTCCCCAGTGGGCAACTCTGACTACTCACAGGTTATTCTTCATTCTCAAAGAGGACCATGACATCAGGAAGGTGATACCATGCCTTGTAAGTGAATTGTATTTAAGTGAGGGAGGACTGTGCAAAGCCACCAACCTCATTTTCTTCTCTGGAACCATCTTGGTCCAGCGGAAAAATATAGAACAGAATGACTGGAGATGACTCCCCCAAAGAGATTAAGGACATCATCAATGATAAGGATATCATCAATGACTATTAAAAGAGAAATTTCTCTAGAGTATCAGGGAAAGAAATTAGGCTTTAAATTTTTGAGGGATATATAAGTGATTTAAATCTCTTTTTTACCTCAGTTTCTCATTCTTTAAAATGAGAGTTTTGAATTATAAATTTACTTCAGTGAAATTAAGACTTTGGGATTTGATTGCTTTTTTTCCCAAGACATTTGGCAATGAAGCAGAGGAGGGAGATGAGATAGCATCTCAAAGAAAATAAAGGATTTGTTTGTTTAGGATTAAGAAGACCTGACAATGTTTGTAGTCAGTTGGGAAGGAAACATTGGATGAGGAGAGACCAAAGAAGCATGAGAGAGGGGAAGAAAGATTGATGACCAAGTTAGAGGGCACAAGATCAAGCGCATGACTGAAAAAAAAATAGCTCTAGTGCAAAGCAGACATAGCTCCACTTCTAAGATAGAAAAGAAAAAAGATTCAAAGATTTAGATATTAGACAACCAAGTCCAATCCCCTCATTTTTGTATGAGGAAAGGGAAGTCCAAGAGTTAAAGTGAGGTACCCAGGATCAGGCAGCTAGTAAAGGTCTAAAGCAGGACTGGTTCTCAGGTCTTTCTTTTTTTTTTTTTTTTAAGCAATCGGGGTTAAGTAACTTGCTCAAGGTTACACGGCCAGTTATTTCTGGGAGTGGTGCTGAGTGTCTGAGCCCGGATTTGATCCCCAGGTCGTCCCAACACTGGAGCCGGTGCTCTTACTTGCTGTGCTACCTGGCCGCCCCTCTCAGGTCTTTCTGATGGTAAGCCCAGTACTCTATGTAGCTGCTGAGTTCTGATATGTGGAAGAGCAAAGGTAAAAGAATTCACAATGGGTAACCTTGATCTTCTCAGTGAAGCAGGGCCCTAGGTCATTTGCTCTAAGTATGGATGCCAGCAGAGTTGGTGAGGCTGGAGGAAAGAGAAGAGTGTCTAGAAGAAAAGTTGGAGGAGATAAGAGAGAATATTTTTTTAAAAAGCTGAAGAATACTGCTGAGCACCAGTGAGGGCCAAGAGAGGTTAGACAGCCTAAATTTATAATGACTGAAGCCAGCTCTAATTCTAAGTCTTTCTCCAGGTACTGGACAATGGCAAATGGAGACATTGGCCTAAATTTTAATTTTGAGTCCAAGCCAGTTTGGAATTAAGGTGAAAGAGGATTAAAAATTCAATTTCCTCCTGTTGTACATTTCAATTCTTAGTTTCCAATGGTGCTAAAACAACTAAAGCAGCCAAGAACGCAATTACTGGCCTGCATTGTCAGGTTGGGCTCATAGAAAATGGGGTTGTTGGCCTAAAGGAAATTTGACATATTATTTCTCTCCTTTAACTTTTCTTTATTTTAGTTTGGTTTCCATAGGAAATGGCAATATTTGCTGCAGACAGATGCTTGTATTCTAGTAGCCTGATGAGGTGGGAAGAAGGAGGTGTGGAGAGAGTTAGAGGGGGGCACTGTGACCAATGTAAATCTTGTGGGCAAAACAGCATTTTAGTAGGTCTAATACTTTCTGAAAACTATTTTTGAGGCTTCCTGTAAAGGTAGTTTTTCTGTATTCCCACCACAGCAGGCACCTCTGTAAATGATGCAAGAATTCCAGCCAGACCAGGTTTTGAATACATTTGGGATCCTCATCCAAAAACAACTACAGGCTCTTTTGAGATTTGTTCAATACTAATGGTGTTCACTAAGGGAACACATGCTTTCTTTGAAGCTGCATATGCTACTCATTCAAGTTAAAATTATCTGCATTAATCATGCCTCAAGAACCATATTCTCTGTTTGACTCTAAGACAAGGTTTTTAAGTACCTTTTCCAGCCCTATTTCTTACTCATGATGATAACTGGTATTTACATAATACTTTAAAGTTTGCAAAGAGCTTTATTACCTTTGAATTTCAGGACAATCCTGTGATATTGTTATTATTGCTAACTATTATGAACCTCATTTTACAGATAAGGAAACTGAAGTTAAGCAAGATTAAGTAGGGTCACACAGATAGTGTCAAAACTAGGATTCAAATTCCTGGCTTCCTGATTTCAAGTCTGACACTAGCCACAGAGCCACCTAGCTACCTTAGTGATTATAAGATCATTTTAGTTCATCCAATGTTTATTTCCTTGGGATAGGGGTGAGGGGTGGTTAATTATAGCTCAGTTTCCTCATCTATAAAGCAGGATTAATAATGGTTGTCTTGCCTACTTTAGGGGGCTAGGATAGGGCATGAATGGCACAAGGTACATCAGAATATTTTGTAAAACACCAAACACAATACCAATGTGAAGTACAAATCCATGCAAAATTTTTTGACCCTCCCTTCATACCAGAGAAAAAGTCCAGATTTTCTTTTTCTTTTATGGCATATTTATAGTACCTTATTATAAAATTTGAGTTAAGTATTTGGTCATAGGATCTGTGTAATCTCCAGCTTCCACAAAACTCCCAAAAAATTCCCATTTAATTTCTTATGCCAACCTGTGATATATTGAAATCATGATGGGAAAAGTCCCAACGTGGAAGAGGTAACTCTAATATCACTTACTGTGAAATAGAGAGTGGCATAACGGAACCATAGCTGTTCGTGGAATCAAGAAGTCTATACTGACTGTGAGCCCCCTCTGCAGCCTCTCAGGAAAATACAGAACTCCAAAGTGACTTCATTGGTGGACTTTCCCATATTGATTACAGGGAAGAGGAGGCATTTAGTCTATTTAATGGTAAACCAAATATAATTTTGAAAAGACAAGCATCATAGCAGAGCAAAGTCCCATGTCAGTCTGACCAGAAACTGTACTTTTCCTCAGAATCGAGATTTTTATAAAATTTGAATATAACCTGTGATTCCTTATCTCTGCCTTTTTATAGGGAGAGGAAAAGGGATGAGCATAGAATTTGTAACTGGCCCTCTACCACGAAGCCAGTCTTTGAATTTGCCGAACGTACTTGGTATCCAGTAATACCATATGTCCCTTCTTTTGCCCAGATAGAACAATTGCTCTGGACCATCCTGGGCAGGGTCTTCCAACCCACCCCTAAACTATTCCAATCCTAAACCTCCAACTTTCACGGACTGTATACAATTCACACAGGATCACAGATTTAGAGCTGGAAGATCAATCATCTACCTCACTCTTCCTCATTTAATAGATGAGGCAATTGAAGCTTAGAGAAGCTAAGTGAATTGTCCAAGGTCAGACACATAAATAGAAGAGCCATGATTTGAACTCAGATCCTCTGACTGAATCCAGCCCCCTTTCCACTACAGTTTCTCTATATATACTTCCATATCTACAACTACATCTATATTCATCTATGTGCCTATATCTATATCTGTATCTGTGTATCTGTCTATGTTTGCATCTATACTATCTATCTCTATCATCTATCTATCTATCTATCTATCTATCTATCTATCTATCTATCTATCTATCTAT
>NW_027185655.1:69309394-69453363 GCF_028583685.1 Petaurus breviceps papuanus
TATCTATCTATCTATCTATCTATCTATCTATCTATCTATCTATCTATATATATATATGTCTATGCCTGTGTCTATATCTGTATCATCTATATCTACCTAAATCGATGTCATCTTTCCTGGAGACTACAATTCTGTAATTTCAACAGTATGAGGAACTTCCACCATGAAAATTCTTTCCATCAATGTAGATCAACAATTTTTTTCTGTAACTTGTAGTCGTAAAAAGCTTACTTGCTTAGAAAGTGGTCTGGGGCACTAACAAGTTCAAAGTCACACAACTAGTTTGTATCAGAAGCAAGATTTAAACCCAGGACTATCTGATTCCAAGGCTAGTCCTCTGTCTACTATGCCATTTTATGGATGATACAGCAATGTTGCATAGTTATTTTCTATTATATAACTATTTTTTTTCTTTTCAAAGGCATAATTTATTTTATTGACGTGACAAATTACATGTTATTTCAAAGATATAGTTTATACAACTTTGATCTGTAAGGGAAACCATTTCATTTTATAGATGAGAAAATTGGGGTATAGAGATGTGGAGTGATTTGTACAAAATTCCATAGCTAGTAAATAACAGAACAAGGTCATCTTCCATTTCTCTCTCCCTCACTGTGACCAATGAGATGGGACTACTCAAATAAAGAGTATCATGCCAAAGGAAGCAAGAAAGTAAGCTTAAAAAAAGACAGAAGGTGGATATTCCCACCAATCTTTGACTTCCAAAGGGGCAAATGTACCCTATGATATGAAAAAGAAGTGGGGCATAGCCAGGCAGAGATTCAAGGAGTGAAATTCTACTAGAGGAAAGTCTATTGTAAAAATTTCTTTCCATCATTTAGTCTGCCAATGATTCTAACTCTACCAATACACTCATGATTAACACCTATAGAGTAATTGAGATTTTCCTGTAGCCCAGCTGATGAACCAGCCCCCTGGAAAGTAGGCGACAAGATAGGGAAGGGGTCTCAGCAAGACAAAGTGGCTAAAGGAAGAACCAGTGTCTTGGGTACTGACTGCATATTGATTTAAACTGTGGGTAGTGACCCCATATTGGGGTGGCAAAAAATTTGGCAATAGTAAAAGGTTTCTGAACATGCAACAACCAAAAATTAATTAAAAATCAAATGCAATCAATCCAAGGTGTTTCTGGCAGTGCTTGCCCATGTTGCATCACACAACTTCACTGCAGCTTTGCTTCTGAACACAAAATGTGCGCACTTTGCACTGAACATGCCCTCAGGTCAGGCAACACCAAAAACAAATAATAAAATAAAATAAAATATTGTCAAAACTAGAAAAGGGGTTTTGAGTGAAAAAAGTTTAAGAAGTCCTGCTGAGTCTAGGGGATCATGTGAATAGAAAAGCATTTATGGGATTATTGCTAAGCTCCCAGTGGGAACAGTTGAGTCCAAATGTAAACATTTGAACTTTTTCACTGAAATTCCTGACTAAGGAAGGATTGCCTACATCTGATAGGACCTGAGGATATGCAGCCATATGGCAGTTACTTTCACTTTTTTGTGTGTGCATACTAATGACATAATCTCTCTATGGAATCCCCAGTGTGGAATTCCCTCCTTAGATAAAGATTAACAACTATTGTAAAACTTTTCGTTTCTTAGGGTACTGAGAGATCAAGTGATTTACCCATTGTTGAATAGCTACTATATGTCAAAGTCAGGATCCCATCTTTCTAATTCCAACCCCACTACACTACACAGTCTATCAGTTTTTAATATGTGTATCCTTTTAGCTGCTCTGGTAATGAGTAAAGCACTTCATAGAAACAAGCCAAGTTTGATGATTGACTCTATAATGAAATGCTTATGTGAGTAGGGACTACTGAAATGCAATAGGAAGAGAAGAGAAGGGAGTTTCTCAGTGGGTGAAGATATAAAATGATAAAGAATAAATCTACAAATGCAGACCACAGTCCACAATGAGATAAACACTAGCAACCACAAAAATGGCAAAATTGGGGACAGAAGTCACCAATTTTTTTTTTTGAGAACCACAAAGAGCTGGGTGTCTTCTCCCCTCTTTGCCAAAAAAAAAGCTTTTTCTACTTTCAGGAAGAATGCATCACCCTAGAATGAGTAGGTAATGAAGAAAGTGCCTCACCCCCAGGAGGAGTAGCATTCCCAGTACCTAGTCCTCATAGTTCAACAGGTCCTTCCACAGCCTCTCTGTGTTTTAGTGAGAGACTGTAACAGTAAGGTGGAGAGTGTTGCATTTAGAATTGGAAAACCTGGGTTCAATTCCCAGCTCCTCTATTTACTGCTCATGTGACCCTGGACAAATCATTTAACCTCTCAGGGCCTCAGTTTTCTCACATGTAAAGTGGAGGGACAAGGTAACCTATGATGTCTCTCCTGGCTCTAAACCTATGTTTCTATCTATATTCTGTACATCTTACAAAATTCAACTCAAAGGTAACCTAGCCTGTGAAATTTTGCCCGGTCCACAGTGATCATGCATTCCTCTGCAATTCCATAGCATTTATTGTCTCATACTTCTAATTTGGCAATTATTGTACTTAACCTTCAACATTTCTAATGAAACCATGGAATGGTTTCGTTGCTCCTTCTGCCAACCAATCAATCACTATTTTTTAAGCACTTATGTGCCAAACAGTGAGGATACAAAGACAGAATTAAGGCCACAGCCCTAATGGTCCTCATACATGGTTGTTGAAGATAACTGTGGCCAAAAACCTATCACCCTCTCTGCCTGATGAGCTTCCTCAGACTTAACTGGGCTCAGCTTCAGACAATAGAAATACAGTCTATCAGCAGACTTTACTCAAAACTTACAATTTAAGCTCTGCTTTGAGCTTTTGAGAATTCAAAATTAATTTCAAGCCATGATAAAGCATTGGAATAGGACTTGAGTGAAGAGTCACTTATGATACAATATATTGTCTAATTGGTTTCATTATCTTCTTCTAGCTCTCTTACTATAAGCTTCTTTCGATCATGCTTGAACCTATTCCTGATCTCTCAAATTGTAGCAAACCATGTTCCAAAGTTATAATAAACCACCCCCATTACTTTGAATTTTGACATGTTATATTTATGTAAAATGATGTTTTAAACATTTGTATTTACCTATCTATGCATATGTTACCCAGCATATACCCTACTTACCCTTACCCAGCAGAATATAAGTTGCTTGAAGGAAGGGACTGTTTTATTTGTGTCTTGATATTTCTGGTGCTTAGCACAGTACCTGGAATATAGTCAGCATTTTATGAATGCTGGATATATTGAATCTAATTAAATTATTTTTGTCTTCCCCACCACTCCTGACAAAGTAATTTATACATATTAAGTACCCAATAAACATTTATTGGGGTATTAATTATTTGGTAAGCCAGTGCCATAAATTTTCTCTAAGTCTTTTGGTTCTTACATTTATTTACTGGGGCAGGTAGTTGGCACAGTGGATAGAATACCGGGCTTGGAACCAGGAAGACTTTTTTCATCAGTTCAAATCCCACAGCAGACACTTCGTAGCTGTGTGACCCTGGGAAAAGTCACTTAACCCTGTTTGCCTCAATTCCTCATCTATAAAGTGAGCTGGAGAAGGAAATGACAAACCAATTGAGTATCTCTGCCAAGAAAACCCCAAATGGGGTCAAAAAGAGTTAGATGCAACTGAAACAATTCAACAATAACAATTTATTTGCTATCAGAGTAAATATTTCCTATGGATAAATATTTCTGCTGTGACTGTTTTTCTGAGTTGCCTGCAATGTAATAATGTTGGCAGTGAATTAGTTCCTGACATTGACTGAATTATTGACTGACTGACTGACTGACTGAATGAATGAATGAATGAAAAAGCATTAATTAGGCATCTACTATGAGCCAGACACTGGAAAAACTGACATTCTCTCAAGAATTGTACTTTCTAATGGGGAAAAGAGAACATATGGAAGAATGGTGACCAAGAAAGGGAACTTTGGTCTGAGAAGTCTTGGGAATTTACAATGGTAATGTTGCTTTAATAGTTGTTCCTAGGGCAAGAACAAGAAATGGAAAGTTAAGGGTAATGGGGTAGGGTGGGGAGCAGCCAAACAAGATAGATGATAAGCATAGTCTATATAATGTGTTTGGTGAGTTTGTACTATAAAAGCTTTGCCTTGTCTCTGATAGGCTAACTTCTACAAATCTTTAGAGCTTTTGAGCCTTGACATTAGAAACCTAAGTTCAATATCTCTTAATAATAATAATAATTAATATATGTAACTAACAAAACTCTTCAGCTAATCTAGAAATAGTTTAAAAACCTCAATTTGGGATTTTGGAACATACAGCTTTAAAACATAACTCAAAACACTATAGCTTATCTTGTTAAGGCAATAGATTATACCACCCTCACCACCATGCCTAACCCTAATAATTTTCTAACCCTAATAATTATTCAGAACCTCAAAAAAGAAAACTATGATTTTCTATAAATTGAGATGCCTGATAAAGCACATAAAAGAATGATTATGTCAAGTAGTTCTTAAATTCCTGACCTGCTCATTTCAGAGTGAGGAGAGGAAGGAGGAAAACCAGGACTAATATGGAATCCTCTATATATCCTACTGATAATTATGTTTCATCTGTTCTAAGACTTGTTTTTAAAAAAAAACACATTAGCTATAAAAAGTAATTAGAAAACTATTTGTAAATGTTTGATGGTTAACTATACAGAAAGCCCAGGAAAGCAAGTGGTTTTCATTATTTTCAATAGAGTCTATACACTTTAGGATTAAAGAAATTTATTCCAATTTATTTAGGTTTCTCTATAAGTATGGGTAGTAAATCTTTCTATAAGAGGAACTGACCACTGCATCATTGTTTTCTAGCTTTGCATTTGGAAGTGTATACGCTATGCTTTATAGATGGTAACAATTTTTTTTAAACTACAGGAATCCTAGGTATGTTAAGGAATTCTCACTCTTCCACCCAAAAGCCAGCCACATGGTCATTAAGTTTCTCTGTGGCATTTAAACTTAATATGACTAAGGCTTGGTTATAAAATAACATAGCACTCCATTTTGGGAAATCTTTTAAAAAGCTGAATGAACCCTTCTATTCTCCATACATCAGACTCCTCTTGGCTTTTCAACAGTCTGGGCCATTTTGTGAAATTGTCACAGCTGCTTCCCATTAGTCTAGAGGTTTGGTTATAAGGGGTGGAGGACAAGCTGCTTAGTCAAACACTATGGCCCCCAGGTCCATATTTGTTGTTTATTCCTAGTGAGCATTATGCTTTTGTTTGATTTTTAAGGAAGACTTTCTAGGAATTTTCTTAAGTGGAAAAAATAAATATATTTTCCTTTATTATGTGCCTTGAGGCAAAAACAATTCATTTCAACAAGTATTTATTGAATGCCTAATCATGGTTGGCAATAGGCCCATTAAAATAGCAAGATATTTCCTCAGAACTTCTGAAAACCCAACTTGTCATTTCCTGGTAATTGCAGGAACAAGAAAAAATTCCAGCATAAATATATAGTCTTAAAGAAAATTAAAATTGGATACATTTCCAAGCATGTTAGGTTTTTCAACCTTAGGTTTAAAATCATATGTTAAAGCTGAAAGGGCCTAATAGCCAGCAGTTCTCATTTTACAGATGAGGAAACTGAGAACTAGAAAGAGCTTGTTGGAGGTCGCAATAATTGTAGCAGGTCAGGATTAGAACCCAGACCAGTGTGCTTACTATTGGACCATGATGCCTCTGTTACCCTTATCTACAGTACTTGTCTTAAGGAATTATTTATTATATGTTCTCCTCAGAATGTTCTTGTAACATGTAACTGTTAATAAACAGAAATATTGAGAAAGGACTTACTACTTTTAGAGAATATGAATGAACCAAGGAAAAAGTCATATAATGTTATAATATGAATCCCTGCAAGACCTTATTATTTCTTGTCTTTTATTCTGGTTCAGTATGGTCCCTGTTACCTTCTCTAATCCTATATTCTTTGCACTTGAATTAAAACCCTCCCATGAAAATTCAATTTAATCATTCAGTGCCTCCAGGAAAGTTTCTATGGCTATAAGTTACAAATAAATTGCTAAACTGTATCAGTGAAGAAGTTCCCATACCAGGAGTTCCCTACATCCAAAGAAATCGCAGGTTAGTAATATTTTCCTTGAAGGTCAATTTCTCCTCTATGAAATAATAAGCAATATCAAGTAATATTTATAAATAATAAGACTGTTGCATAACAAAGTGTTATACTGAACCTAGGAAAACTCTGACATCACAGGCATGTCAAAGATTATGCCATATAAGAAGGTGGGTTATACACATATGGAATTGCCATGTCCAAAGGAGAAATTATGCAATTACCTAGGTAAATGTCCCCATTTCCACCCAGAAAATCTATCTTTATGGTCAATATTGATCATAGGAACCCAACAATTGCCAAATTCATGCGAATCATGACATGTTGAGCACACTGAGGATTCATAACTGTGGGCCACTCAAAAGGTAAAGGAGAGGATTGTGATGGGTGCAAATAAGATGAAGCATATTAAGAATAATGAAATCTAGCACAGAGTAGCACAAAAAGTATCATCATAGAAATGTATGGCCAAAAGAAGTGAGCCAGGGATGTAAGGACATTGAGGGGCAACAGTAAGGGGCAACAAATGGCCAACCCGTGTGGCCATTTAGTATCCATACAATGTCAGGAAATCTAGAAGATAGCCCTCCATAGTATTGGGACCACCTGTGGAGAACTGATGAGAGACCATGAGCAAGAGTCATGCAGAATGAGAAGGTGTAGATGGGTTGGAATCTGCGCTGTTGAAGGGAGTACCCACATCAATGGCATTATAGATTCATTGTAATATTGAAGTAATTACTAAGCTCTTCTTCACTGGAGGTTATTAAGACAGGATCATTCTTTAGAAAGTGAATGGGGTCCATAAGACTTCATTACTGAGTAGAAAAAACATATTAATTAGAGATTTCAGCTTTAGCCAATAGCTCTGAAAATGCTCTAAATAAATCTAAACTGATTCTGATATTAGTACAATGACATAGGTACTTACCTAAACTGCTGAATGACATATAGCAAGAGTACACAATAAGAGTTTAATAATCACTTTTGTTATTGGATAAGAAAACTACTTCCAGACTACAACTATATACAAGAAGTAAAGAAGCAAAGACACAAGTATTGGTTAAGCACCTACTATATGCTAGGCACTGTGATAAGCATTTTATAAATATATCATTTAATCCTCCCAGCAGTCTTGGGAGGCAGGTGCTATTATCATTACCCTCATTTAACAGTTGAAAAAATTGAGGTAAACTTGCCCCAGGGCTCCACATCTAGTTTCTCGGGCTGTATTTGAACTGTGTTTCCTGATTCCAGGTTCAGCACTCCATCTACTGTACCAACCAGCCATAACAAAATGCACTAGTTTGGGAACTGGTTCTGAATCCCAGTTTAGCTACTTACTACTTCAATCACCTCAAGAAAGTCATTTCATCTCTCTGCAACTTGGTAGCAGCTTGAACTTCCTGAGGAAGTTTCTAACTCTGGATTCTATGATCCTATGATTCTTTATTTTATCAGTGTGGGTATTCCTTCCACTGACATGGATTATAGTACCTCCCTGTCTTAGTAGATAGTTTAATGAATTCCTGAGGCCAGAACAATTCATCATTAGCTAGATGACATTTTGGCCAGTCTTTGGGTGACAGACACATGCTTCATGAACAATCCTGGACTCAAAATATTTTCATCTTGGTAGGATCTGCCAGAGGCTGCAATCTTTTGACATGGCATCCATAACATGCTGAGACCTCAAAATGAGAGCTGAGTGAAAAATGCAAGAAATATCAAATTGAAAAAAGTTATTCTTTTGCTAATTGGGGCTGTTTTAACCTACTAGGGCAAGTATAGATTAAATAGAGAAATATGCATCAAAGATAGCTCTATACACCAAAGTTGGATCTTTAATTCTCCATTTTGGGGACAAATATAGACATTGCTTCTGAAAGACAAAGAAGTTTGAGCTTTCTGCATTTATATATAATCAGTTTAAATGCTCTAATTTAGCTTATACTTTTTATTATACATTAAGATATGATCTACTCAATCCATAATGACATCATAAATATATATATATATGTATATAAATATATTTATATCTGACATTAGGTATACATTTTCCCCTATTTTTTAAATGTGCTGAGGGAAAAAACAATGTGTATATAAAGATGAAAATTCCACAAAACCAAACTTGAAAAGATCGTTTCATTTTGGACATCTGCAGTCTTAAACCATAATCCTTTTCAACAAAAATCAGTCCAATAAGTCAATTTTGAAGGTTCTTCAATTTTTGCAAGCTTAAGTGCTCTCCAAAGTCTTGTTAACTGAAGCCCTGACTGGAAAATATTTTCAGTTTCTAGAAATCTGAAGGGTTGATACACTGAAACAAACAAAAAAAAATTATGACTGGTCAGTCAAACTCACATCACAGTGTGATTTAATTCTTTTGTAATTAAAATAACTACGTAGTTTTGTCTGCAAATACAATCTCAAAGTCTGCCATTTCTAGTATTTAAAGTTGTAGAAAATTATTGAGGTTAAATAGAGGTTAAATCCAATACTTGTAATTTTGTTATTTTTTCCTCCTTTGATTTTCAACATTGCTGTGTTGAAACTATTCCTTAAGCAAAGTGTAGATATGTAATGTCACTTAAAACCAACCAAATAATAATAATAAACCATGATTTCTCTCTTATTATCATGGATATGGATAAAAAGAAGGGATTCCTTTGTTCATTTCAATAAAAATGAAAATATGAATAAAATTAAAGTTGAACTTATGGAGATGTGAAGCCAAATATTAATAGGAAAAAATAATTAATCTTTAAATGTAATTAATATCCAATAAATTCTTGAATTTTTGTCTTCATACACAATTAAGGAATATTTTAATCCTCAAAAGCACACTTAGATTTATAGTACTTGGCAAGTCTACTACTCTTTTATAAATATAATATTTAATAAGTGGTTTTGTGATAAGCAGAAACAGTGTGTACTTTTGAGAAATTGTCAAATATGTAGATAACGGTACATTTTATGGTTTATGAGGATGTTTGTCATTACAGATACAGACAGTTCTATTAAGTTTACATTCCTCCAAATATAGAAATGTGGTGCTAGTAATGAAAAGATCATTTTTTCTCCCATACAGGGATTTTTCAGGGAAAATATTACGCATTTATAATAACAGGTTTATGTTCTAGAACTGTTTTGAAGGATGCAAAATAAATGTCAAGGTCACAATATTGCATAAGTTGCAAAAATAACAAATTACTTATTGGACATATGTGATGAACTTTTGCCATCAGAGCTTATTTGGTTGCAAGAATGATTCCTATTTTTAAAATACTTTAAGACTTCAATTGATCTTCAGTTTTCTTGGTTTAAGTATTTCCTTCAATAATGAAAATAATATCATCTCCCCCTTCTTATCCTATGCAATACTTGACCTTGTTCTCCTCTAAGTCCTCCATAAAGAATCTGCCTCAGGGAAGCTAGGTGAATAGAGCACCAGCCCTGGAGTCAGGAGGACCTGAGTTTAAATGTGACCTCAGACACTTGACACACTGGCTGTGTGACCTTGGGCAAGTCACTTGATCCCAATTGCCTTGCCTTCTCCTCCCCACCTCCCGCAAAAGAAAAGAATCTGCCTGACACAGTAGAGGCTTTCTTTTATGTCTTCTAACATTCTATGGGTTCCAGAGAACCTGATAGACTTACCTTCCATTCTGAGTCTTTCCTAGATTTTTAAAAAATTTCAACTTCTTGAACACAAATGAGTGCAGTGGATTGAGTGTTGGGCTTGGATTTAGGAAAACCTAAATAAAAATCCTAATTCAGACACTTACCTTGTGACCCAAATCCCTTATGTCTCAAGCCTCAGTTTTCTCATCTTATAAAATGGAGGAATTGGAATAAATGGCCTCTAAGTCCTTTTACAGCCCTAAATTTATGATCCTATACTCCTCTATCCTGGTGCCTATTTATGCACACCATAGATGCATCTACCACTTTTGGGGGCTACCCACAATTTTTATTGTTTGGAGATTTTGATTTCCTATGATCCTAATTAAGCAGGCAGCTAGGTAATGCAGGGGACAGAATGCTGCACATAGAGTCAAGAAGACCTGAGTTCAAATGTGACCACAAGCACTTACTAGGTTTGTGACCCTCAGCAAATCACTTAACCTCTATCTGCCTCAATTTCCTCATCTGCAAAATGAGCATAATCATAGCATTTACCTCACAGGGTTGTTGTGAGGTTCAAATGAGATGTTTGTGAAGCTATTTGCTAACTTTAAAATTCTATATAAATTCTAGCTATTATTATTGTTGTTGTTAATGAATAATAACAATTATTGTTGAAGAATACTGATGTAAAAAAAAACAGGGGTTTTTTTAGGAAGCAGCTTGGGATCCTTTAATGCACTGAGTAATGTTTACATTGCTTGTCTGTGAGGCAGTGTGGTACAGTGGAAATAACATTGCCTCTGGGGGCAGAGGAAATATATTTAAATCTTGCCTCTGATTTGTGACCTTCACCAAGACACTTAAATTACCTTAACCTCAGCTTTCTCATCTGTAAAATGATTGGACTGAAATAGATGACTTCTGAGGTACCATATGGATCATAGATCAACTTTAAATAATTTTTCCCTGGAAAGTGTTAAGTATGAAACAATGGGGGACACTGAGAAGAGCATTGACTTCGTGTCAGAAAAACTAGACCCAAGCCTTGCCTTTGTCTTTTATTACTTGTATGACCTTGGGCAAGTCACTTAACTTCTCTGGTCCTCAGTGTCTTCATTTGCAAATTGATGGGGTTGAATTTGATGGTCTATGGAATCCTTTCTAGCTCTAAATCTATTATGAAATCAAAGTCTTTTTCTTAAGGTTTTGAAAATTGGACTTCCTATAACTTTAATATTCATTTCAGCAGCATGACATCGTTTCATCTGTTGAATCTTTTCGGTCTTTGTTAGTCTAAAGCAAAAATCTCATAAGCCTCCTCTACACTTCTACTCAAGAACAAAATTCTGTTCTCAAAACCCATATTTTGACAACACACATAGATTATTCTTTTTTTTTGTTTTTTGGAGAGCAATTGGAGTTAAATAACTTGCCCAAGGTCTCATGGCTAGTTTTTGTGTTAAGTATCTGAGGCCAGATTTGCACTCAGGTCCTCCTGACTCCAGGACAGGTGCTCTATACAGTGGGCCACCTAGCCACCGCTGTACAAATTATTCTAATGAAGAAGAATAGGAACAGCTATCTAGAGAACCAATGTGACTATAAAATGAACTTACTGATCAGTTTCCAATTTTCGAAAAGACATGAATGGAACAGCAGGAGCAGCACAGACCTTGTTTATATAGTGTTTTAAAGTTTGCAAACCATTATACTTAGCTTATTTGATTTGATCAAAGTAAGGTAAGATAACTGACGGAGAGGGAGTAGAGTAGACCTATGATTTCACTGACATGAGTAACTGCCGTGTAAGAAAACCTTCTCTGCCAATGAAAGTTAGCACCTTTTCTCTGACTGATGGTCCTAAAGATTTGCCTAAAGTATGGAAACATGAAGTGACTTGCTGAAGGTTACACAGTCAGTATGTCACAGACAATACTTGGACCTTGGTTGCCTTGACTTCAGAGTCTAAATCTCTATCTGCTATACCATGGTTTTCTCTGCAGATAATTAAGGATGAATAAAACATATCATCATGGTATTTAAGAATAACATTAGGAAATGGTAAAGTCCAGAGCAAGTGGAGGCTGATAATGAATGATAAGGACTATAGAAAGAGGTTTTTAAAAGGCTATATTGGGTTCAAGGGAACTATGAAAGAAGGGATAAAATGGTGGCTTGGAGTAAATGGGGCAATGATAAGAAAGGGCATAAAGAAGAACAATTCAACTTCTACTTTGATTAAGAGGGAATTGAAGCCCAAGATGAGAGAGAAGATATTAAAAGAACACTTTGATGCATTTGACTAAGACTATTTGAGCTTTACCCCTGTACACTAAAAACCTCACAGATGTAATTGCTGGGCCACTCTTGGTAATTCTGTGATCCTATTAAGGTATCATGGAGTAATGATAGAAGTCAGGAAGAAGTTAGGCTTCACTTGGACCTGTCCTCCTAATATTACGAGTAGACTGAAAGGAGAATCAATGTGATAAAATGGAAATTTTATGAACTTTGGAGTAAGGAGAGTTAGGTTTGAATCCTAGCTCTTCTCTTTACTCGTTGAGTGACGTTGGTGAGGAGGTTGAACTCAATGGTTTTGAAGACCCTCTCCAACTCTGTTGGGAAAAGTCTATGTAGGATGTTCCTCATGATGAGGCTTGAGTTTCATGAAATTCTTCCCCTTTTCTGTTCTAACCATTTGTTACTTCCTGGGACATGTTTTGGTTATATTATATATTTTCAAGTTGGCCTTCTCTGAAGGTAGAGTGTAATCATCCTTTATTTTTATGTTGTTTAAAAATTCTTCAATATATCTATGCATTTTTTCATTTACATGGTGAATTTGTAAATTAAGGTCCAAAGTATGTCCTTTTTCTAGGATCTAGCTAAGGTCCATATTATCTTTCATATAGACTATTGCAATTAATAGCCTCCTAACTGGTTCCTATTTCCACTCATTCCTTTCTCTAATCCATTCTCCATTTTGCTGACAAATTATTATTCCTAAAACAAATTTTATCAGTATGGTCATGTCATTACTCTACTCAAAAACCTTCAATGACTCCCTATTACTTCAGGTAAGTAATACAAAATTTAAAAAATCCTAAACCTTCCACTTAAGGCCCTCTATGTAGCATGACCTTGTCAGTTTTATGTTGTATTACTTCTTTCACATGCTCTCTATTTTATTCAAACTGATCCTCTTGCCATTGACTATAAGATACATTCAATTTCTCCTCTGTGACTTTGTACAAATATTCTTCCATATTCGGGATATTTTCTCTTCCCACCTCCATCTTATAGGATCTCTAGTTTCCTTCAAAAAACAGCTCAGATGATACCCCATGTGTGAAACCCTTCCAAATTCTCTCAGTTAAGAGCATTCTCCCCCTTCTGAAATTTACTTTGTATTACTTGTGTTTATCTGTGTACATGTTACAGTTCCTCCCTCTGCTCTCATAAAAGTGCCTTGAGAACTGGGACTTTAGTAATTTTTTTCCTTTGTATCCCTATTGCCTAGCATAATGCTTTACACATGGTAGGAACTTAATAGGTTTTTGTTGAATTGAATTAAATTGACTTTGGCTATAAGAAACTTTGAGCATCTGAAATCCTATAATATTGTTAGAAATAACAAAATACTCAGAAACAATCTGAGATGTCTGGATAAATTTTGCTATGTAAAGAAAGATACTTTAATATATGAGTAAATGCAATACTAATAATAATAAAAATAATATCATCACATATAGTGCTTGAAGGTTTGCAATGTATTTTACAAATATTCCATTTGATCCTTACAACAGTCCTGGAGAGTAGGTGTTATTATTATCCCCATTTTACAATTGAGGAATCTGAGGCAGATCAAAGTTAAGTAACTTGCCCAAGCTCACTTTCTGAAGCAAGATTTTATTTCAAGCCTTCCTACTAGAACAGTACTCTAACCACTACACCACCTTTGACCGTGTTTATATAGAAGAAAAATCAGAACATCAATGGTGGACTTCTACTGTGTTTAATGAGCATATGAAAAAATATTCAGCTTAACTCTTCTTCTATTGCTGAGAAGATGTGTTTTAAATGGTGTGAGATAGAAGCAGAAGAAATTCTATTTTCTGTATTTTGCTGGTGAAATTGATATGATTATGAATGAGAATTTCTGGTTTCAAAGAATCTGGAAGTTCAGTTATGTTTCCCTATAAATTAAACAGGTCTACAGTGATGAGTGCAAATGGAAGAAAAAAATAGTCAGGTATCATAACAATTGTAAACATTTTTTTCCTAAAAGTAATCTTTCAGGAAAGGGTCTCTAATCTTATCCCATTATCCAAATGGTTTCTCCTATTGTAGTACTTTGTTAGTAGCTAGAATGCTCAAGGAAATTATGTGCTTCTTTCTGTGGAACAGAGATAGTGTACTTTAAGGGTAAAGAGAAATGTTTTTGGCTTCCTTGAATTTTCCTATATTGTTTTTATTTTTTCTTTTCCTTTTCATAGTTTTTAGACTGGGTCTCTCTATCTCCCCCGGACTGAAAGTACAGGGGCTATTCACAGGCCCAGTTTCACACAGGAGCTTGGATCTCTTCCATTTCTGACCTGGGCCAGTGTGCCCTTGCTTATGCAGCCTGGTAGCCCCAACTCCCAGCAGCTCATCTTAGAGATGTCAGTGGAGATACCCCATAGGCTGAACGTACTGCAGCTCAGGTAATCCATGAGTCTCAGCCTAAGAGACAGTCGAGTACCACCACCTCCAGTATACCATCTTTAGACCCTGTCTTAAAGATCATATTGTCTAATCCCTTCATTTTAAAGATGAGGAATCTGAGACCCATGAAGATGAATTGACTTACTTAATAGAATGAAGGTGGTATTCAAAGTCAGGTCCTCAGACTCAGAATACCCATTGCTCTTTCTATGATACCACATAGTTCTACTGGTGTTTTCCTTGATGTAAAATGATTTAGAAGAGACAAAGCTACTGAGATTAGTAAAAGGTAAAATGACAAACGATAACAGTTTTATTTTATCCTGCATTCTGTGGGTTATGAGAGGTTAAATGACTTGCAGACAATGGCATGGCTCTTAAATAGATGGGGAAGATATGAACCCAGACCTTGAAGTGAACATGGCTAGTGCGGGTTCTTCCTCACATGGAGGATGTGGAGGGAGAGGCTGCAGGGATGAAGGCCTCAATCTTGTGAAAAACTGCAGAAATAGCTACATTACTTACTCCCTGCACCATGTCGCCTTGGACCATCTCTGAATGGGATCAATGGTTAGGAATAATTCAACTCCACTACTACTGAATGCTTTCATGAGTAAGCTTGTTCTCTCCCTCAGAATGGTTCACAGGGACACATTACTGTGAGAATTCTATTTCTACTTTCAGTGTACTCCTCTGGGAGCAAGCAGTAATTCTTGGAGATACAGGACTCCTTTCCAGTTCATGATCATCATGTGTTTTGGAGTTTCATTTAATCAGATTTTAAGCTTCAGCACTGACTGGGACCCCAAGTCAAAGAAGTAGCTTCTGCCACTTCAGAAGACACTTCAATAATCAAAGCTGTAATGAAATGGTTATGTGCCAGGACAGCTACACAGATTTGATGAAATGGCTGGCACTTCTATGTATCAAATCCCCCTTCCTGCTGAATGCCCACACTGCCATTATTTCTATGGAGTAGATTCTTTAGGAAAACACTAAATTAAAATTTTTCTCAATTTACCTTAATTCTCTGTTTTCCTTACATGGAGAAAGGAACCAAAGGTTCTTTCTTTGCCTCTCTCCAAACACCAGATCCGTCTCTAATATGGGTTAACTCTTAGAATAGGCTGTTTCAACGAACATAAAAATAACAATAACTAACATTTATATAGCACCTTATGAGTTGTAAAGAGCTTTACAGATATTATCTCAATTTATCCTCAAAATAACCCCAGGATGTAGGTGCTATTATTATCTTCATTTTGCAGATGAAGAAATTGAAGCAGACAGAGGTTCATCCGCCATTATGGGAAGACACCTATAAGGGTTGGAGTAAAGGGTATTGCTACATTTGCAGGGAGGCTGGACTTTGCCACCAATAATTTCCCTCCTACTCTAAATTTCTGTTTCTAAACCCTTCCCCATCCCATTCCATTCTCATGGCATATGAAGATTTTAACTCCAGTTTCCTCCAAGTGAATCATTATGCAGATAACAACACAATAAATATATCATTAACTGATTTTTCTATACCTTCTTTACTGGAGGGAGGAGTTGGAGGGGGGAAGAAAAGTCCCAAATATGACACAGGAAAACAAGGCAATCTACATAGTATTAATTTATCCTTTAAAAAGGAAGAATCTGTAGGGTATGTGGGAATAGATTGGGGCTGCTCTAGCATCTGTTAAGAACCCAAACTGAGTTGAAACCTCACAGGTCACAAATCTACTGCAATATCAGCCATTAGCAGCGAATTTGATGTGATTATTTTAATGGATTATTGGAATGATGTCATAGAGAGATATGCAAGTCCCAAAGGATGACACAAAATACTGAGGGAAAAACCTACTCTGGGCCAAGGTGATGAAAATACTGAAGAATGGCCAGAGTGGGTCCTTAATAATACAGCACGAAGACCCAGGTTGCCAGTGGTTGCTTGGAACTTTACCAAGGATTGCTTGAGTCAAACTCAACCATCTGGGTGACTGCTAGTCATCTCATAAACTGGAATTACTGGGAGCAGGAAGAAGAAATGTGTTAGCTTAATGTATCTGCATTAAAGGCCCCCTTTCTTCCTTTTAAATAACATAACTCAATGCATAGGAAAGATCAAACAGAATTATTTTGAACATTACTTACTATGATGTGGCAAGATACTGGATAGAGTACTTACATTTTGCAATTCACTTACCAAATATTTTTAAATTCTCTATTCATTATATCATCTTTTTGGACCTTGCATTTTTATCTTTAAAAATCTTTTTCTTGTATTTACTCTTCTTTTCCTTTTTCCTGTCTTCTTTTTTACTTCCTTTTCTGACTCTCTCTGACTTTACCTGCCTACCTTCTTCCTTCCTGTCTTCCTTCCTCTCTTTTTCCTTCCTTCCTTCCACTTCCTTTCCTTCCTCTACCTGACTAAGATTAACTGCTGAAACATCTCAGGAAGTGCTTATCCAACCTGTACTCAAAGGTTTCAAGTGAGGAGTAAGCCCGCTACTCAGTAACTGGCCATTTTGAGACGATGCTAATTTTAAGGAGATTCGCCCTGATATGTGAAATGTAAATCTATAACTTCACCCCTTGCTTCTCTTTCTGTTCTTCGAAGCCCAGAAAAAGAAAAAAAAGTCTAATTCTTTTTCCAAGATGGAGGCAGCTCTAGAAACATGCATCTCCACCCAGCTTACCATTTGGTAATAAGTATTCTAGCCATCAGAAACCATAAAAAAAAACCTCAGGCCACTCCCTTCTGCTTCTTCCGTGGCATTGTACATGTTCTCTCATTTGATCCTTGTATTAACCCTGTGTGGTGGGTGCTATTATTATCCCCATTTTACAAATAAGGAAACTAAGGCTAAGTGAGGTTAAATGACTTGCCCAGAGTCACATAGCTAATAAGTGCCTGAGGCAGAATTTGAATTCACTTTTTCCTGCCTCCAAGTTCAGTGTTCTTACATAGGGCCAAATCACTAGCTGTCGCCTAGCTATTGGATAACAGGAAGATAAGGTGATTGGTGCCCAGTCAGGTTTTTCTACTGTACCCTCACAAAGTGAGTGATGCCTCCTACATATTGAGTATACTTTCTTGCACTACTTCCAGAGTGCTTTCATTTTTCCTTAAATGGTATGTTCTCCGATTCCTTTACCATCTTGGTAATGTCCTGCTCCACACTGCTTTATCTGGATAACCCTTTTTCATGTACCCCAGCCTTCACAAAAATACCATGCCCAAAACTAAATTCACTCCTCTAAGTGTGTGACCTGACCAGGATAGGGCGGTGAGGAGCTATTCACTTTCTCATTGCGGTCACTATTCATCTCTTATTTGTAAAAGTAATCAGCAAATGGCAGTACCATGGTATAAATGCCATAGTATCAACCTTCCCTCCCTCCCTCTTTACTAAAACTGAGGACAAAATTCAGATAGTGCTTTATGACTTGCAAAGCATAATCCTCATAAGATATTGGAACCACCCTTATCTCCATGTTGCAGATAAGGAAAAGGGGGGGGGGTGGCTCATAGAGAACCAACTAGTTCATGATTACACTACTAATAACAACAAGAATTGCAACTAAAAATCAAGTCTTTAGACATCAAGTTGGGTGCTTGTTCCAATATTTCATTCTAATAATGGGTACTTTGCTTCATAGATTCATCTAGAGCACAAAAGTAGGCCACAGAGACAAAACTTCTTTAAAAACTTAGATCCACTGTGCAAAAGTAAACTATTACCATATTATCAAAGTGAAACCACTTACTATATTACTTAAGTGTTGTCATAAATGCATAAATACATAGAAATGTGGAGACTAATATTTATTTGGTGCATATTTGAGAATCTTTAAAAGAAAGATCTATCGTATGTAGGAGGTAAAATACTATTTTTGCAGAGCTCCTACAAAACATACTTTTTTGATTTATTCTTAAGGATGGAATGGTTCATTAATATAAATGTAGACTCAACTAAGAGACTATTCTTTCAATTAAATTGACTGGATTGAATACAGGCCTTCAATTAGTTTGACTATATATGTTTAATGGATTAAGACTAAGGACATGTTTCCTTTATACTCATTTGTCTAATCATATAGGCTCATTCAATCTCAACTGTGAGCTCTAAACCTTGCCAACATTTAATTTGTGGGGTGGTTTGGCAGGAAGCCTCCCTTTAAAAGCTAGGTAGACAAGTAGAGCTGGTCATCCCACTTGGTGTAATAGTATCCCAACAATGCTACTGCTGTTAATTCCTATGGAAGCCTGTAATAGGGATCTTGATTTAAACAATTATTTTATTGTTTTATAGTCAAATATCTACTTAAAGTCTGGAGAATTTAGTGAAAATACAGTGCCAGATGATATCTTTTAGGAAATATCCCTACTAATTTCCCTCAAAGATAGGAAAATGCTAGTAAGGAAAGGAATAATAGGAATAATGTATTTAGTGCTTTATAGCTTAAATTGCTAGGCAGGTAGATAGGGCATTTATTACACACTTAATATTTCCTGAGTACTGTGCTACAGGCCAAGGGTACAAATATAGGCAAGCAAGACTATCTCTGACAGGGGTATGCTAATAAATATATAACAACTAGCTCTTCATATTTATTTATCTGAGTATCTGTTGTTCCTTTTTACCACCACTTCCCTCTCCCATCCCCACCTCCACCACCATACCCCAGGAGAAAGCACACACTTTGCAGACATTATTTTTGTCTTTCCTTATATCCTCAACACAGTACAATGCCTGTCCCATAGTAAGTACTTAATAAATGTTTATTGAATTCAATTAAACTGAATGAAAGTATAGAGGCAAAATACATAGGAAGAAAACATAAATCAATTTAACTGAATTCAATATATATATGAAATGCCTACTGTGGTATTTTCTGTGACCTGAAGGAATACCTAAAGCACAGATTTGACCATGTCACACACATCCTACCCCCCTCACTCAATAAACTCCAGTGGCTATCACCTCCAGGATCAAAAACAGAATCCTCTGGTTGGCATTTAGAGTCCTTCATAACCTTCTCCTTCTGCCTTTCCAATCATCTTATGCTTCATCCTTTCCCCTGATTCCCACATACTCTGAGATCCAGTGACACTAGTTTCCTTTCTATTCCTTGAACAAGATACTGTATCTCTCCATAGCAGGCATTTTGACTGGCTGTTCCCCATACCTAGAGTATTCTTCCTCCTCATTTTTGACTCCTAACTTCTCTGAATTCCTTCAAAATTCCACCTTCTCCAAGGAAATCTACTTCCCTTTAACTCTAGTGCCTTCCCTCTGTTGATCATTTCAAATTTATTCTCTTCGTCACAGTAGTTGGCAGTTTGTTTCCACCATTCCGTTGTGAGCTCCTTGAGAGCAGGGACTATCTAGTATCTTGGTCTTGTCCCCAACATTTAGCACCGCAGACACTTCATAAATGTTTATTGACTGACTAACTGTCGTGAGGCAAGGAGAGGAGTTAGAAAGCTGTAATAGCAGTTCAGGGAGGAGGTAATGAGACCAAAGCGAGGGTGGTGTGATAGTAATGGCAATTAAAGATTCCCCTGTATTGGCTTGGTTTTCAAATTGATTGTGTTAAAACCCAGAGCTTGTTAATCCCACCTGTGGGATGGGCTTGTTGATGTGAAAAGAAAGTCCTGAACTGGGAGGAGCTGGTGACGTAGATTTGGAGACACTAGAGAGAGGCGGAAGATCTTTTTGGAAGCAGCACCTCGTGGAGAGAGAGAGACTAAGAGAATTGCTGGTGGCCGCTTTGAATTGCCCTGGACTTTTGAGACCTGCCCCCTGAGCTGCCAAGGACTGAGGAGACATGGCTGTTTTGCTGGTACTTTGTCTGTCTGTTTTGATGTTGTTTTGCCAGATTTGTCCACTGGTGAAAGACCAGTGACAAGACTTTTGTTGAAGAAGTCCTGGAACCTGGCTGTTTGCTAAGAAGCCCTGAGACTGTCCTGCAGACAGAGAATGAATACTGTCCACTGGTGAGGGACAGTGCTGTTGTTGCAGGGGTCTGGGAGCCTTTCTGTTGGTTCAGAAGCCCTGAAGAAGGATTTTCTTGTTGTATGTTTACAGAAATCCTGGGAGAGGGCTTTGCTAATGTGTTCAGGGGTTCTAGGACTGTTCTACAGACAGAGGATAAATTCATGAAGGGACTGGCAATGTATCTTATGGCCTTGCTAAGCCTTGTCTCCCCAGGAACTAAGATTGCTGAGAACTTGCCTAGTGTCAAGATGAAGAAAAGACCTCCATTTGGGTATTAGGTGCTGTGTTTAAACTTGATGTAACTCTGGGGTAGATTCAATTGTGATCCAGGGGTGGGGAACTTTTGACCTTATTGTGCTCTGTGATTGACAAATGAAGGTACTTTACCTATGTTTGGAAACTAATCTCCATTTGAGAAGAGGGGTTTTGTGGTGGACTTAATTAAGGTATACCTAGGGGTGGAGTAGTATTTAGAACAGGGACTTTGTAATTGATTGAATGATTGGAAGGTCCTGGGGTGGGGTAGTACTTGGAGATTATTTAATCACACTTAGTAAATGCTGTATTTTGAATGATGTCATGTTTTGATCTTCTCTGTTCTTGGTTTGTCACTGAATAAAATAGAGAGCACCTATGCTGGTATTTTGAACCTGGGAAGTTGCCTTTCTTTTGGCATTACATTACCTTATGGCATAGTCTGCAAGGAGTACAAAGCATAGTGCCTCTATTTGTTCCAGGATCCATGGCCATTTAGATTGAGATTGTAAGGCCAAGGATCCTGGAGGGGTGGAATGTGATAGTAATGGCAATTAAATTCACATCAACAAGTCCATCCCACAGGTGGGATTAACAAGCTCTGGGTTTTAACACAATCAATTTGAAAACCAAGCCAATACAGGGGAATCTTTAATTGCCATTACTATCACAGGTGGCGACTATGTGAGTGTGAAGAAGCACACAGGCATGAGAGATATGCGAAGATGGAAAGAGCAAGACTTGTGAATGAATTATATATATATATATATAGCATAAATAAGAATGAGGATGACTCTGAAGTGGTGAGACTAGGTGACTGGGGAAATGGTGTTGCCCTCAATGGTATTAGGAAAGTTCTGAAGAGAGGACAGCATTTCTCTAATTCAGAGATATCGGCTTCCTTTTGTTTTGTTTTTGTCAAATTTCTTGAAACTGATTAAGTCAAGTGGGCACACTACTGGAGGTCCCTTTGTCATAGTTTTCATCTGGTTCAATGTTAGCTTACTAAAGGATGGTATCTGAGTCTTTTTTTCTAATGCTATTCAATAGCAATTAGGCCAAAATTTATTTTCCAAAGGTTTCTGTTCAATAAACACTTTCTGTTTCCTATCCATTTACTATATAACAATTGATAAATGAATGATAATTTACTGAACTGAAACCTGTCTACTCTATTTATATATAAGCTGTGACATTGAAGAGAGGAATAAAATCCTGGACCTGAAGTCAGGACTGGATTCCAATTTCACCTCTGACGTTATTATGACTTTACCTCTCTTAGCTTCAATTACTTCATCTGTAAAATGAGACATTACTTCTAATGAATAACCTCTGAAAACCCTTTCAGATCCCAAGTTTATGATTCTAAATCTAAAAAACTTAGCCACTAAAAATAAATAAAAAATGTCCCTGGGTTTATTGTGCCCCACCGTTTAGTTTCCATAGTGATAACCATCATGAAATAACTGAAAGGAGATTAGAGTGACAAATCCATACTTTAAAAAAAAATCTTCAAATTTAATTGAATGCTTGATATTCTAAATGGTTGGTCTCTGTATATGACATTAGAACTGAAGAACACTGAAATTAGTATTCTTGATATAAATGAAACCAGAAAACATGAAAATATTGGTTAAAAATGGTTAAACAGAAGAAGAGTTCACAGGTTCTTCTAGGAGAGTCAAAGAGTTAGAACATTTTGGATTTGGGGTCGGGGTATTCAGAAGCTATTAAACAGGGCTACAGAGCTGGAGGTAGGAGATGATGTGAATATTCCCATTGGCCCTTGCCTAGAGGGGAGTAGAAAGGACCAATGGGAATTCCCCTTCAGAGTGTGCTAGAACACCTTGCTCAAATATGCTTTTAGCTCTCAACACGATGTGTGATTTCATGTTGTGTTGGGTCATTTTACCTCGCAATGCTCCTCATGAATGCAAAACAGACAGAAAAGCATGAAGAATGTTGCAGTTCATCTTCCAAGATCTGCAAAGAATGATGAAGAAAAATTCTGTGGAAAATATTGATGAAACTAAGACTGCTAATAGTTTGCCATGATCTTAGATGGTTTCAATGCATAGGTAGGTAAAAGGGTAGAAAACAACAAAAACAACTGTGATTAAAACTGTAATTTAGTATCAAGAAATGAAATAGGATTGTTCTCCCAAACCCCAAATTACTAATCCTCTTCCATCATGTCCCATTTACCTTGTATATGTTTGTAGTTACTTGCATGTTGTCTTGCCAATTAGAATGTGAACTCATTGAGGGCAAGGACCATGTCTTGGACTTTCTTTGTATCCCCAGCTCTTAAACCAGTGCCGGCACATGGTAAATACTTATTAAATGATTGTTGATTGTTTGATGGATGGATGGAGTTTGGTGAAGGACTGCTTCTATTCTGCAGCATCACTCACCCTCCCACCCCCACCCTGTCCCTTTCTGTGCATTCCTAAGGAAACTGCTTCTTTCCCTCCTCTAATTATACTCCTAATTTGAGTAGAGATTCCCTCTGATCCACTGCCAAACAGAATACAATTGCCAGGCCCTTTTTTCCTGTGATAAAAACAGAAGGTACTCAATAATGAAATTCTTAAAGATCTCATTTGATTTAATTCTCAGGAACAATAGAGCCTAAACCTTTTTTGAATGCATGATGTTTGGGAATATAAAATCTAAAGATAGTCTTGGTATCCTATGAGAAAAGAAGACTATTGTTCTGCGATTTTTGAGAGGGCACCTAGGTCCATCTGAGAAAGGGAGATACTAGCTTTACTGGAAGCACTGAGAATTTTCTTGATACTGATGAATGGGTAACATTGATTAGTGGTAAGATAACAGCATTAATGAAGATCCTGATTGGGTCATTCCTTTTCATCTTACCATTCTGCCAGTCATGGAGCTACTATGTCCTTAGAGAATGGTTGCTATTGTCAAAGACTGACAAGGAAAATACAGAAAAGGAGAGAGTTTGAACAATATGTTCTCATCACTTAAAAAGAATTAAATGAGGCAGACCCAGTTCATGGAGAGGGCCCAACTCTGTTGTTTACTGTTGATTTATCTTGGTAATTGAGCTGTAAATCATAGGGGCTCCACATGGGCTAGGTCACCAAATCTGTTTGCCTGTCAGAATAACATTATGCCTGTAGTATAGATAGATACCTGCCAGCAATGGACAGGCCTCCTCCAAATGACTCAAGGAGAGGAAATTTCACCACCTCCCCTGGGAGATTATTTTATGGCTTTAAAAGTCTACTCCACTATGAGAGTCTTCTTGATTAAGCCCATTTTTCTCTTTTCTTGATTTCATCCATTTATTCTTAGGTAATCCCCCTAAAGACCACCTTCACAATCCTTCTCTTTCTTCAAGACTCAATTATCTCCACATTGTTATCATTCCTCCCTCCTCACTCTCCTCATTCTCCCCATACACCCACACATACAGAGGCTCCTGAACTTTTTGGCCAAACTACATATATTTAATTCTTTTAATCTTTCCTCATACATCAAAACCTCCAGCTTCTTAATCATTTTAGTTCTTCTAATAAGCAGTGAATTTGAGTCATGGGAAGAAGGGGGGAAAGGGAGAGAGGGAGATGTGGTTTCCCTCTCAAGCTTTTCTCATGTCAACCCCCTCCCCATGTCTTCAATCACTCGCCAAAGCTTTGTAAGCAAATGGCTATTCATCAACAGAAATGGGTTTTGTTGGAATGGTGAATTTTATCCCAGAAAACATTTCTTCTGATTTTAGCACCTCCTAGCATAAATCAGTATTTGTTCAAGCTGTAAAATGGAAGAACCTAAAGGAAATCTAGGGGTTTTCTTAAGTTTCTCAATTTCTCAAACACAGCTTAGTTACAGAAAACAAGTTTGTTTTTTTTAAAAACTGGACACATCATGTTGTGTCCTTAAAAGAAAGTGAGCATTTTCTTAAGAAGCTTTGTCCCCTTCATTTCTAAATTAACGAAGAAATAAATATGAGTCAATAAATGCAATTCTTCTCTGAAAACCTTCCTGATAAATGATAATTCTATTCTTTCTCCCAAGAGAGACACAAATATCATATTTCCTGGCTTCAAGGTGATCAACATCTGACCCAGTCTTTCATTCCACTACTCTCTAATGTTCATTCACTGTTACAGTCAAGCCAGTCTCTTCATTAAACCACATTATTTCCATCTGGTGGCTTAAACATAGGCTGTTTCCTTTATTGAAATGCTTTCCTCGTTTCTCTCTACACATATAAAACTTAGCCATTCTTCAAGGCCCAGCACAGCTTTCATCTACTTTGAAAACCCTTCCTTGTTTATTCAATATCTCATAAAACATGACCTCCCTATAAGATTTTTAACCTTACATACAATTTAAAACTTAATTATATATCATTCTGTATTTTTCCTTATTTCATGTATGTTGGTCTTGATAGGAACAACTAGTTGAGGTAGTAGATAGTGTATAGGGCCTAGATTCAGGAAGACCACAGTTAAAATTTGCCTTCAAACTCTTTCTAGCTGTGTGACCCTGGGCAAGTCACTTAACTTCTGTCTGCCTCAGGTTCCTCAATTGTAAAATGAGAATATAGTAGCACCTACATCTCAGAGTTGTTGTGAGGATCAAATGAGATAATATTTGTGAAGAACTTCAAAAACTTTAAAGTATTATATAAATGCAAGCTATTATTTTTGTTACTAATAGTAGTAATCATAGTTATCACTGTTGTAGTAACAGTAGTAGTAAATGGGTTGAGGATAGAGTCCATGTTTTATATGTCTTCCTTATTTCCCAGTGCACTTAGCAAAGTACCAAGTATGTATTAGGTAGTTGATAAATACTGACACCAAGGAGAGTCTTAAGAGAAAAATTATAAGTTCTGAAGATATCCAAAGTTCTCCCTATAAAAGACATGAAAATCAAAACAGAAACTACTCCAGATTTAATAACCAAAAAGTTTTATTCTGGTCTCAATTTCTGATGCTATTTTTGGGTACTTTGATGGATTCAATATTTCAGTGATATAAGTATTCTCAGCATCTACCTATAAAGACTGAAACCTCCTCTGTCTCACATTTTCCCACTCATTCTCACTCATTGTGATTCTCAACCATATTTTTCCTTAAATTTGTTATACTACTACATAATACTACAGGCTCACTTGTTCTACTGATATCTTATGAGTGATGAAATATTCGTTGGTTCACACTCCAGGTGACATCCTTTTCTGTTAATTTATGCCATTGATAATATCTTACATGCTTTCTTGAATGTATCATTGTAAGCAATAAGCAATAACTTAATTACATACAATATAATCAATCCATTGACCTTTGGATTATTTGTATAATTATATCACTGTGCCAAGCACAGATGACATAAACAATAAAGTGAGAGAATCTCTGTTCTCAAGAAGCTTACATTCCAATAGAGGGAAACAATAGATATAGGAGAATGATGTTCAGGGAAGGATATTTTGATCTGAGAAGACATAAGGATGGTGAATGGAACAATTAAACAGTCTCATGAAATGCCCTTTTAAAAGGTGATGGTAATTTTTGTTTTATTGTAATTCTCAAAAACAAAAGGTGACTAGGAGTATGAGTGATATATAAAGCAGTATACATGGTTGCAGAGTTCAGGACTTAATGACTTAGATACCTTTTGAGCATGGTCACTGGAGTTCAGGTTTAGAAGATAGATATTCTCAAACCATGTTTCCTTTGAAAAGTGTTTATTCCACTATCTTTCTCTTTTGTCAGTCTAACATTTGATCAGAAAGATATTAATAGCTGTACTGGGCTGGACTGGGCCACTTGGCAACTTCATTATCCATTACCCAGTTTCAGGTCACTGTTCTAGGTGGAGAGAAGTTTCAGTCATAAGGGAACAGGGCCCCAACTTGGGAAGGACCAGAGTGAAGACTAGGAGGGCAGTGAGCTTACATCTCCTCAGATCACAGCATCAAAAACTTATAGGGTCTCTACACCTAGCTGTGAAAACAGAAGAATATAAAAGCCTAAAGGTCAAGAGTGTCATTCCCCAACCAGGGGTAAAAAGAGCCCAACCTTAACATAAAATCCAAAATCAAGAAATAGGCTGCGAAGATGAGCAAAGAACAAAAAAGTACATGTTCATAAAAAGCTACTATGGTGACAAGGAAGCTCAAGATACAAGCTCAGAAGAAGACAATGACTTGAAAATATCTATAGATATCACTATTATGTCTGTTCCCAAAGATGAGAAGAGAAAAAGGAAAGGAATCTATATGCTCCAAAATATTTATAGTAGCTCTATTTGTGGTGGCAAAGAGCTGAAAATTGCAGGGATGGCCATCAATTGGGGAATGGCTGAAGAATTTCTGGTATATGATCATGATGTAATACTACTGTAAATGCTATTGTGATGAACTGGATGATCTTAGAAAAACATGGAAAGATTTGCATGAAATAATGAAGAGTGAAGTAAATAGAACCAAAACAACACTGTTTGCAGTAACAGCCATATTTTTAAAGAACAACGTTGAGTGAATATTTTACTATTATATTATATTAATATTATTATATTTATATATAATATATATTTTACTATTACAAATACCTAAATTATCTACAAAGACTTATGAAGGAAGATGCTATTTGCATACAAAGAAAGAACAGACAAATAGAAGTATATACAGAATGATTTTCCATACACACACACACACACATTTGTGTCTAATGGGAGTCATCTCTAAGGTAGAGGTGTGAGTGAAGAAAAGAAAAAGGGAAAAAGTTACATGGTAACTTTATTACATATTTAAAAGGAATAGCATATTGTACATAATAGATTTGTGGTTTCATATGCAATCATTTTTCTATTCTACTATGTTAATGAAATGCTCATTTTATTTCTCAAGTTTAGAATAAAATAAAGAACAAAGAAAACATCTACAAACAAAGCCTCAGAGAAAAAATGCAGTTGGACACAAATTCAATAAGAATTTCTGGAAGAGCTAAAGAAAGCAATTAAAAAAGAGCAAAAAAATCATTTTAAAAATCAAATAATAATGATAGAGAATTAGGGAATTAAATGAGAGCAATGCATTAAAATGATGAAAATAGAATGAACAGTTTGGCAAAACAGGAACAGAAAAATATTGAATAAAATAACTCTTTAAAAAAGCAGAATTGACCAAATGGTAAAAGATATATAATGTATGAAAATGAAGAAAACAATTCCTTAAAAATTAGAATTGGTAATGTTAAAGCTAATGACTCTATGAGTCATCAAGAAACAATAACATAAATTTCAAAAACTGAAGCACACATACAGAGAGAGCTAAGTGTAGAAATTCATCCCAACAGGGAAATAGGACAGGAAGGGACAAAAAAAAGCAGGGTGTGATTAGAGAGATAAGATATAAAAAAAGATGTAATGGTTAAAAGCAAAACAGATTTTTGAGGACAGAATGGGATTTTTAAAAAGTAGTATAAATAGAAGAGAATAGGATGGAATGAAAGACATAGTTAGCAATAATAACTGTGAATGGGATAAACTCACCCATAAAATGAAAGAGGATAGCAGAATGGATTAGAAACCACAATCCAACTATGTGTGTTTATAAGAGACACATTTGGAACAGAAACACACAGAGTTAAAATAAGGAACTGGAGTAAAATCTATTATGCTTCAAATAATCTTAACTAAAAGAAATGATCAGAGAAACTCAATTTTGCTAAAAGGTACTATAGAAAATGAAGTAATATTAATATTATCAAACATGTATGTACAAATTGGCAGAGCAGAATTACATCAAATTCTTGAAGAAAACTTTACAATAATTATAGAAGAAATAGGCAGCAAAACTATGCTACTGGAAGACCTCAGTTTAACTCATCTCAAACCTAGATAAATCTAACCATGAAATAAACACCAGAGAGATTTAGGAGATGAATAGAATTTCAGAAAAGTTAAATATGATAGCCCTCTGGAGAAAAACAGAAATAAAAAAATAGTATGTCTTTTTCTCAGATGTGTATGGTACCTTCAAAAAAACTAACCATATATTAGGGCATAAAAACTTCACCAACAAATGCAGAAAACAGAAATATTATATGCATCCTAATTGATCTATAACGAAATAAAAATTTCATTCAATAAATGGTCTTCGAAGCACAGATTAAAGTTAATTAGAAACTAAATAATTTAATCCTAAAGAATGAGTGAGCAAACTATAATGATATAACTATAATGACAGAGACAAGACAACCAAAATTTGAGGGATGTAATCAAAGCATCTGCCAGAAACTAGGCATAGACCAATATCTTGCTCCATATACCAAGATAAGGGCTAAATGCCTTAAATGGAAATTCCTCAAAAGATGTCTCCAAAGAAGCAAATGCCTCAAATCAAATCCTACCTCAAATATGCACTTAGCTGTGTGATCCTAGCTATTAATAATAATAGTCAATAATAATGTTATGGTGGTTTGTTGCCCACATTCATAATTGAAGGAAATTTTCAAAAGATTTTTTTAGCCATCTTAGTTTGTGGAACCCCTAAAATTTATCCACAGACTCCACATCCCCCACTGTAATGGCAATTTCTGGCACTTCAGGATTCTGCTACTTCATTATGTCACCTTCCCAAATAGCTAGACATGACAGTGCACTTCCTACCATTCACAGATTATTCCCTACTGCCATCACAATCCTTCACCAGGCTTCTCATGGTGAAGTGATTCATGATTTAAACATAAAGGGTGATATAATAAGGAAATTAGTGATGTATAGGAGAAATTATTTCTCACATCTCTGCGTAAGGGAAGAGTTCATGAGTAAATAAGAAATTCACAAGAGGTAAAATGGATCATTTTGATTACATAAAAATTTAAAAATATTTGCTCAAACAAGACCAATGCAGCCAAAACTATAAGAAAAGCAGGAAACTAGAAATACCACCCTTTTTCTGCATCCCTGCCAGACACACAGATTACAGCAATGACTCAGGGATCATGTCCTTCTGGAGTCTAGATATTGTTGTATAGGGAGTTACATGGCCTTCTGTACATTCATGGAAATAATGGTTCTCATTTTTTATATTATTCAGTTTTCTTGTGAAGTTATTTTTAAAATTCACAATATTTTCATAGTAAAATGAAATGCACACACTACTTGTACATCATACTTTGTGTACATGCCTTTATTTCATAACATAGTATGCAAGAGAGTATAATGAGAAAAATAAAATAATATTACCTTCACAGAAAGTACATTGTTCGTGACCATGATCACTTTGCAATCAGTTAGCAATAATAAGAGTTCCTTTAAATATTGCACTTCAACAGTTATCTCAACCATCAGATTTGTTTGAACTTGGTTGGTCTATAGTCATAGCCTATGTACTTATATGCTACAAAAGACTCAACTGTCTTTAAAAGGGGTTAAGAATTTCCATTTAAACTACCTAGTTTTGAAAAATAAAATGTCACAAGCATGGAGGCATCTCCAGGGTAAGAAGGCTGCTGGGACAGAGGTGGAAAAGTCTAGAGAGCCAGAAGTGGAAATAAGAAAGAAATGGCTGAGAATCAACAATGAACAATGAAACTAAAGTAGCTGTATCTGGTGGCCCCACCTTGTAAGTTGTGGCATGTGCTCAAATACTGTATATTCAAAAAAGCTAGCAGAATTTGTTGTGTATTGATGATTTGCTATGAAAAGAGGTTCTTAAAAGGAACAAGAGAAAAGGAAACAGTCTAAAGAAGAGAACCCACCTTGGCTCCCACTACTAGTAGTAGTAGAAAAGATCAACAGTAAACACAGTGTGTTTTCTGTTTGAGGGAGCCCAAGTATTTTGATCATTGCTAGTTTGTTCTTTTCTTCCTATGTTGAGAATAGTAAGTCATTAGTCAGTCCTCTTTTAATTAGACTAACCTGATAGGGTATACTAGTCTAATAAAAGAGACATCCTCATCAGGGATGTGACTAGAAATGATGACCCTCAAGCAAAATTATCTCCTCTTTCCACATATTGATCAAAAAATTGTTGATAGGAAACACTGAAGAGCAATGTAAATGTCGGGGTCATCATGTGAGAACATGTGACTCCATCATTTAATGATTAGATGACTACTAGGCACAGAGTTGCCTGACAGTTGGCAAGCTTTGTTACATGAATGCCCATAGACAGGAAGATTGCAATCATGTTCAATATAATAGAAGCTGTAATAACTGTGATAAATTCAAAATTATGATGAGTGGAAGTGATATTCTGAGATATCTGCAACAAATATCATGGGAAAATATTTGTGATTTCTATCAGTGACAAAGTCACAGATTCAAATACTAAATAGGCAACTACATGGAGTACTGCCCCTGGAGTCAGGAAGACTTGACTTCAAATCCTACCTCAAACATGTACTTAGCTGTGTGATCCTAGCTATTAATAATAATAGTCAATAATAATATATAAGGTGGCTTGTTGCCCACATTCATAATTGAAGGAAATTTTCAAAAGATTTTTTTACCCATTTTGGTTTATGGAACACCTAAAATTTATCCATAGACTCCACATTAAGAGCCCCCACTGTAATAGCAAATTCTGGCACTTCAGGATTCTGCTACTTCTTTCTGTCACCTTCCCAAATAGCTAGACATGACAATGCACTTCCTACCATTCACAGATTACTCCCTACCACCATCACAAGCCTTCACCAGGCTTCTCATCAGCTCTCTTTTTTTCTACTTCAATGAGGAAAAAAAACTCCAGAGTAACTGAAATTACATCTAATATAAATTTCTATCGTCAGTATCAAATAACGATTTGCCTCCCTTAATCTTTCATCATTTACTATTGGCAACTCCCCATGAGGTCAAATAATTTGTTTTCTATGGTTGTTAGGGTAATAATTGAGTGTATGTAAATGCAATCATTGTCATGAAAATATTTTTGATGAAAGATACCTATGTATTACTGGTTTTGTTGGCCAAAGTGTAATTCCTGGAATTCAAATGTAGTCAAGGTTTTCTAGGAAGCCTCCCAATCATCCATATACTAATTTTTCTACAAGTGTGCTCATTCAAAATCAAACCAATAGCATGCTGACTTTTCTTTCAACTTGTAAATTATATTCAGATGTTTAAAATGTTGATGATGAAAGTTTAACCTAAATCCTTTAATATACTTCATAAAGAAAAAAAAAAACCTTTCCCAAATATTACTTTTGAATGAAAAATATAAAGGTCAACCACATGGATTAATTTTCATTCTATGACAACTTACTCAGACTATAGAATTAAACAGTTACATATTCCCTAGTATAACTGTACACACAGACACACACACCCATATGTACAAATTATTTCATTCTCACTCCATTAAAATCCTACTCTGATGCCTCATCATGGGATGAAAAATGATTGTTGAGATTGCTGTCAGAGGTGTTCAGCCCCTGGGAGGTCTAAAGAAATTGGAAAAAAAACAGATGGTGCATCTGTTATCCCAGGATCATACTGGGTAAGTTTAGAAAGACTTGTCCCCAGAAATCTTACCACAAGAGAATCATTTTTTTGAATACAAAATTCTCCTGAAGACAGACTCTTAGTAAGATGTGGAGAGGCTGTCACCAAGATCATTGGAGATCTGAGAAAACCACAGATTTTTTAAAGTTTTGAAGTATATGAGTTATTAAACTATTTCATTGATAAAAAAAATTCTCACTTACCAATGAAAAGAAGTTATTGTTAATAGTTGTATCCCTGTGCACCGCCAGGCAAGCATGATGTAGTAAATAGAATAGACCTGACACATGATTGACCAGATGAAAGTCACCTTTAAATGGAATGGGGGGGGGAGAGAGTAAGACAGACAGAGAGACAAACCGAGGAGGGAGGAAAGGAAGTGGAGAGGGAGGGAAGGAGAGGCAGAACATTTATTAACTAATATGTGCTAGTCACTGTGCTTAACACTAGGAAAACAAATGTAAAACAAATACAAAGGGGAAAAAAGAAACACCTTGTCCCTACCCTGAAGGAGCTTACATTCTAATGGGGAAAGATAAAACATAAAAGGGGACATGGAAACAAAGGTCAGAAAGGAACTATGAAAAAGTCTAGAAAGTCAGAAGTAGTACAAGATGAAAAGTGGGCATGGATGGCATGAGTAGTTTCTTAATTAGTGGCCTTGGACAGAAACTCACCAGTCAGAAAAGGAGGCCATAGAGACCAAGGGATGCCCAGAGTAAGGCTTTTGGGGCAAAAGTGAAAAGTGTAGTCAAGAGCAGAGCTGGATGAACTATGAATGAGAATCAACAATGTACCATGAATCTGAAGTAGCCATATCTAGAAGCCCCATACTGTGAGTTATGGCATAGCCTTGGTTACAATATATTCTAGAAAGTTGGCAGAATATTTCTTGTAATAATTATTCACTATATAAAAATGGCTCTTAATAGGAAAAAAGGGGGAAAGGTATTCTGAAGAAAAGGAACTTCTTTGGTTCCCCAAATGATGGCATCAGACAAGGTCAAGAGTAAACACAGATTACTTTCTGTTTGAAGGTTCCCACATATTTTAATTATTGCTTATTTTGTTCTTTTCTTCCTGTGTCAAGAATGCTAAGTTATTAACGAGTTCTTTTCTAAAGACTTACCTGATAGGTTGTACTAGGATAATAAAAGGGTAATAAATAATAAAAAAAAAAACATCCACATTAAAGATGTGACTAGAAATGAACACTCTCTAACCAAAATTTCAGAAAGGAAATGTTATTCAGCTAACTGCAAACCAAACAGGTCTCCAGTTTATGTGGTCCTCTTCTAATTTCTCTAGCATCCCTCACACTACAGGGGCCAGCTGTGTGGCATGCATGCCTACAGAAGGCAAAGAAGAATTAACTAGTCGGAATGAGCATTCAGATAGAGGCTTCTTGAGGGTTAGGATTTTTTTTCACTTTTGTGAAAAAATCCTCAGGACCCAGCACAGTGCCTGGCATATAGTAAGTAATTAATAAATGTTTGTTGATTAATTTATTGTTCTTAGCTCTGACTCTAGATTGCTTTCTATTACTTAAACTTTGCCTATTTAAAGACTAGCTCTCCAGGAGTAACTAAGCATTTTTTTCCAATAATACAAGTAACTGATCTTCAACAAATTTGTGGGTTTCCACAAATGGTGAGCATTTCTGTATTACCTATATCATGAGATATCTTGGTGAGTTCTGCAAGCTAAGTGACAATCTTACCTAAAAATTAAGCTTTGGGATACTAATGACAATTTCATCTTCTGACTACAAATGAAGAAGAGTGTGTTCATCTAATTACACATAAAAAGTTGAATCTGTTATATAGCCCAACTCCAGAGGTTAACATTGATGAAGCCTAATACAGTTCATACCCAGAATGAATAGACATTCCTATAATCAACTTCAACTATGGCAGCAAGTGATTTGGCACTAAAGTTCTAAGGTACTTACTGTCCTATGAAGCGAGAGATGTGGCTTCAACTAATAAAGGAAAAAAAAGTTAAATGTGACCATCTGTCAGGGAAGCTAGAAAAGAAATTGCTACATTAGGTAGTAGGATGGAATAAATCATTTCTAGCTTTATTCCCAATTCTGTCAGCACCGCTTTGAAATGTAAGATCATCTGTACCTTTTAAAGAATGGTTGATTTTTTTAAATAGGCTATTTGGATGGGTTAAGGGAGTCTACACACAGAGAAGTACCATCTATTTATATCCTACATAGTGCATGACACATAGCAGGCATTTAACAAATGCATCTTGAATTGAATGCATTAAAGTCAGCCATACTCTCCTGTCTCCATTCATGCCCATATAATCTTGTCCTGGAAATCCTCCACCTTGTTTTTATTTCCCTCAAAATGAATTCTAGACAACTCTTCCAGGAAGTCTTCCTTGGGTACCTCCCCAATGTTGTCTTCACTTTGGGTCCTCTTAGCACCTAAAATTAGGTTAAATCAGATGACATCTGAAGTCCTTTTCAACTCTAGAGCTATGCTCTTATATCTAATATGTTCACAATGTATTAATTTGTATAGACACATTGTAGAAACATAGTATTTTAGAACTGGTAAGAAATCTTCAAGCCTAGAGGGGATGAGTGACATTGCCCATGTTACCAGAGCTAGTTAGTGACAAATCAAGGAGAAGAATCCAGATTTCTGGGTCCTAGTCTAGTACCTATGCCATGAATATTAAGCATATATGATAACTAAGAGCACATGTTTCTTGAGGTCAGGCTCTACATGTGTTGTCTATTTATTGCATCTGAAAACATAATGCTAAAAAAGCATGAGAGCAATCACGTTGTCAAATGCTTTCAGTGAGGATGAGCATGGTATCACGGTCAGCTACTGCACTGATGGTAAATTCTTCGATTTGAAAAGACTACATGCCAAGACCAAAGTGGAAGGAGTGTTGGTGCATGATTTTCTGTTTGCAGATGATTGTGCACTCAATGCAGCTGAAGCTGACAAAATGTCACAATGTGACAAAAGTATGGATCAATTCTCTGCTGCTTGTGCTAATTTTGGCCTAGCAATTAACACCAAGAAAATACAGGTGCGCCATCAGCCACCACCACACCATCCACACATGGAACCATAGGTTACAGCAAATGGAGAAGTTTTGAATGCTGTGGATAACTTTACTTATCTTAGCAGTGTACTTTTCAGGGATGTACACATTGATAATGAGGTGGACACATGCAATTGCCAGAGCTAGCCCAGTGTTTGGGAAGCTTTGAAGGAAAGTATGGTAGAGAATAGGTATTAGACTGATTACCAAACTGAAGGTCTACAAAGTTGTTGTACTGACCTCATTGTTGTATGCCTGTGAAACCTGTACAGTCTACCAGTGCCATGCCAGGAAATTGAATCACTTCCATTTGAATTGTCTCAGGAAGATTCTAAAGATCAACTGGCAGGATGAGGTACCAGACACTGAGGTCCTTACTCAAGCTAAACTGCCAAGCATTCAAACTCTGCTTTAGAGAGCACAACTCTGATGGGCTGACCACATTGCTCAAAGGCAAAATGTATGCTTGCCACAAAGACTATTTTATGGAGAACTCACACTGGGCAAGTGTTTACATGGTGGTCCGAAGAAGAGATACAAAGACACTCTCAAAGTCTCTATCAAAAACTCTTGAATTGATTGCATGACATGTGAGACACTGGCACAGGACCGCTCAGCATGGCATGCCCACATCAGAGAAGGTGCTGTGCTCTATGAGCAAAGCAGAACTGAAACAGCTCAAAGGATACTCAAGATGCTCCAACTTGGAGAAACCACCCCAAATGCTCACATGGACTATTTGTGCCTGACTTTTGGGAGAACATTCTGAGCTCATATTGGTTTGATCAACCATGGTCAGACACACTGAAACTTGACTAGCATAGTGATGTCATTGTGCTCCTCTCTGAGAGTGAAGGACAACAACCACCAACCACCATTTATTGTGTCTCTCCCATACAGCATTCATATAATGGAGAAATTGGTCATTCATGAGACCTCATGGCTGATATTTCAATACAAGTTGTTTGCTAACTGATCACTGCTGATCCCTCCATCCCAGTAAACCAAAAGCCTTTGGAGTTTAGTGACTATTTTTCCATTTTAACTTTGTATCTACAGCCCTTAGCACAGAACCATGTACTAAGTACTTCAAATTGTGGAATTTCTTGAATCTGTGTGATTGATGAATGAAACACTTCAGTTCCTTTCTCAGCAAATAGTTTTTATTTTAAATGGCAATTTTTAAAAAAAGTCAACATTGAAAAGCAAACCATAAATGGTCATGGAACAGCAGAGTTTTGTATCAATGATATAGGAAAAAATGACTGTGTATAGCTATGGGCATTATCCCTTATGTTAATTGGTTAAGTCAATCAAGAACATTTACTTTTAAAGAAAAAGTCAGACATTTTTCAGAGTTGTTTTTTTAAATATGATTTTTATTGAATATTTTCATTCCTATACACTATTCTACATGATGTAATATTTATGGGCATTTAGTAATTTTGTCAACCTTGAATTTATATATGCATAAATATATATATAAACATGTATATATACACAATACACATACATATACACAGTAACTATATTATTTTATATATTATATAGAACCATGTACTACATTATTGGAGCTTATTAAATGTTTATTATTCAGCACATGAATATTAATATTTATCCATCTGTACAATGTTGATATTCTGTCTCTCAAATATCACAGGAATTTTGTGTCTGAAGATTCACAAAAATAGTAACATTTGTGCACATTTCAGCATATAGTTACAAAAACTAAGCAGTCAAGTCAAGCTTTACAATCCCATGATGGAAAGTTGCTTGCATAACTGGAAAGGTGAATGTGAACCTAACAAATCCTTTTCTTAATGTTTCCCAATCAACATTCTTCAGTATGAGAGTAGACAATGATAGGACTGCCTTAAATGCACACAGGGGCAATAACTTTGGTTTAGGGATACCCCACATAAACACCCATCCCTGGACAAGCTTCTTAAAATATATTTATATCAAAGACACTATTGACTTTTTCCAGAGTCTCTGGAATATGCCCCATATTTCAAAAACCTTTCCCAGCAAAGCTCAGATGTCCTGCTACATGGCAACTTAATTTTGATTTTATATGTTTCAAACATCAATTTACAAATTCTATTCTACTGATTGCTGGGAAACCATCCATGTTGTGGTCTCTTCATCTTGGAAACCATTCCAGCCAGAATAACACCCTCCAAAAATGAACCGGGTGCTAGCTACACAGAGTATTTTCCCCAGTAGCTGTCTGTATTGCCTACCAAACTAAGTGCTCATTATTTTCCATAAAAGGTTAGAAATTCATATTTCATCCTGGTACCAGAAGGGATATAGTAGTTTTCTTTCTGTGTTGTGTAATAGCCTATTATTTTATGGATTTCTATTTACTCTTTTTTTTCTTGAAGCTTAACTCTCAGTAAACTAAATTCGGTCTTTCTTCTCTAGCTAGCTAAGTAAGGGGAAAAGGAGGGGGGAAATTACCTCAAACCCACAAAATGTCAAACTGGCCTTAAAATATTGGTATTTAAAGAAGGTATAATACCAATAAGTCTGAAACGATTAAGACTTCTTAATGAGAATATACAGGGCTGGTTTATGTAGTTTTTTGACAGAAAACTTAAATTAGCCCCACCAACATGAATGGTGTAACTTTCCTGCTGTCTGGGAAAGAAATGTTGTCAGACGTTAACTTCCAGTGATGGCACTTAGTGTGTATGAGCCTAATAAAAGAGCAAGAAAAGTTGATGTGTTTCTCCAATTCAGGATTTTTCCTCCCCCCGGTCAAAAAAACTTTGAAGTTTTTAAAGCTTTGTTCTCTTCCTCTTTTCCAGGCTAATAAAAAGAATTATTATTACTACCACATTTGTGTCTCTAGGATTTTATTTTTGGCTAATGTGAACCCTTTTACAATGTGATGTTGGGGAACAAGGAGCAATTAGAATTAAAGAGCCTTTATCCAACAATTACAGCACTTAATGCAATTATATTAGTAAGTGAATCAGTTGATGACTTACTGAGTTACCCCTAAACCATTATGTTTATTTTTGTTATTAATATTATTTTGCTTTTAAAGAGTTATTCAAAGCCTGATGCTGGAGGTGGGTAATGAAGCCTTGGTAACCAGATTTGTCATCTGAAGCCTTGTCTGCCACGCTGTTAGCCATCAAAGGAGGCCTGTCCTCTTCAGCTTTCTATTTTCACAACAGGATATCTGGTTTCTTTTATGAGGATACAGCTATGTTCATTTGGTTTAGGGGTTTGTTGGAGGTAAGCAGACTCTTCACAGCACAAACACCCAAATCCCCTTAAAGCAGGTCTCAGTTAATAGCTGGGGTCTGATTGGCAGATCTGCGTTGTAAAGTGTGATTTGGTTGGATAAATATGTTTAGTCTGGTAAGCACTTTAGTGATTGAGTGTCTGTTAATGGATCAAGGTGGATTACTGAGAAACCTCTCCAGGCTGTCACTGGGCACTTAGAGTTGTGAGATGTCAGGAGGAGAGGAAAAACAAGCTGGCACTCCAGGCAAACTGCACTACAAACCATAAAGGATTTGAAATATTTGGTGCTGAGAGTTTTGTCTGGGGCTAGTTGTTTTTTAATTTTGTTTTGTTTTTCCATTTCATAGGAGTTCCTTTTGAGGAAAATGAAAGGTTGATGTGGATGAAAGTTGTGGCTGCATGAATTCCCTTAAATTAGCATGGCAAATGATGGATATGGGCTCAGAATCCATGTGCTTAGAAGCTGGTCCTTTTGTTGTGTGATGCTTAAAATTCCAAGAATTGGCATCTAGGAAGTTGATGGTAGTAGCCTGATACCCAAGAACCTATTCAGCTCCTACCAAATTTATACATTAAAACATCTTGGGGACATATAGTAGAGGTTAGAGAAAAGTGGGAGAGCCAAAGAAAACAAATTTAAACTACTGCTGAGTGACATTGAAAGTTCTATATTTAAAAAGGGGTGGGGAGAGATACTGAATGCTATGTAATTATAATAACCACGTCTGGTCCCAAAGAAGAGGTGAGATATTACTTCCTCTCTTTCTCTCCAAGGATTGGTTTAAAATAGTACATATGGTATCTAAATCAATTGATGTGTTGGTTAATTTTTCTTTACCTTTAAAATTTTCTTTCCTTTAATTCTTATTACAAGGGATAGCTCTATAAGGAAAGGGAGTCATATATTTGGAATTAAAGATCATATGGAGCATATAGAATTAAATATCATAAAGAACACATAGAACATAAAGAATATAAAAACCAAAAAATCAATAATTTTTTTAAATTAGAAAGTTCCATGCATGAATCTACATCCATACACATTAGCATGAAGCACTTTACTAAAAATAATATGTAGTAAAAATAGTACTAATAGGACTTCCCTGTTTCCCCTAGGTATCTGGAAATGAAGATTTTTTTCCATTTCTTCCATTTGAAAAAGGGTAACATGATCTCCCATATAAGCCACCAGAAAACGTCACTTGTTTCCTCTTCTCAGGTGAACATGCAGAAGTATTTTTATGAGGTGAAAATATCAACTTACTTCAAGGTTCTAAATGGCTTTTAATGTTCAGGGTCCTGGGTAGGAAACAGAGAGATTTAAGGTTCTGGCACAGGGCGAAAGCTCTGAAATGAGAGGCAACGGACCTGGGTTCAAGTTCCAGTCTGCCACTTTCCTATTACCTCAGGCAGAATCACTTCACCTCTGAGTTTCAGTTTCCTCATCTGTAAAACAGATATTTCCTGAGGCAGGGGTTGTAATGGCAATAGCTTTGTAAAGTACCATGCAAATAGGAGAAACTACTGTTAGAGTTTTACTGTTAGGAAGGTTGGTTAGGAAGCGAAATCAGAGTTGGAAATATGTAAGCCATCATCCTAAACAGCAGTTCGAGGCAATGAATTGAACACCTGGTGAGAGAGGGATGTGTATGTGGAGGGTACGGGAGAACAATGTTCTCTTAGCCAACATAGCATCAACAAATTCCTTGGAGGAGTGTTGACAAAAGAATAGCTCCTCGGGTCTCAAGTATTCATCAATTTTCTCCTGTGGCATTTGACATGAGTCCTAATTCTTAATCAAAGTCCATTTCCATTTTGTATGGTTATCATATTATTGTTGATTTAACTTTGTTATGGTGGAGCCATGATTTAGGATCACAGTATTTTGGGTTGGAATGGATCTTAGCAGCCATCTAACTCTATCCCCTCTTTGTGCAGATGGGGAAACTGAGGCACAGAAAGGTTGTGAATTGCCCAGGCCATGTAGGTGATAAATACAAAGAGTGAGATTTTCATTCAGCTCTTCTAATTACAAATTCACTGCTTTTTAAAATTCATTCATTGTGAACTACTCTCTTTCCCTAGCAGTATAAAAGTCACACTTATCAAATGTATCAGATCTCACAATGCCACCTTTACAGAGCAGGGCAGAACATTTTGAACAGAAAGAGAAGTGTTAATCATCACCTGGTAACAAGGATCTACCCTCTCATTATATCCAACAGCAACAGATAGGAATGAATGGATGAATAAATTAATGCTGCCATACTAGATAAGATATTCACTTTGGGCTTAAGGTTTTCACTATTATAAAGCCCTAGGGGTACTTCTTTTCATCTAAGGGGTGATACAAGGGTAGCAGAATAGGTTAGAGATGGCATTAATATCTTGAACCAGATATGAACATTGGAATGTTCACATTGTGGTCACACCAGTGCCTATAACCATACAGATTTTAACATCATGATGTGCCCAGCAGGGCAGCAATACCATTACTATCTGATCCCTACACAGGTGCTCATGCCATCTGGGAAAATAGTGGGACGCCAGCCTCTTAACAAGTGCTATGATTCCATAAATTGTAATTAGATCCATTTCAGGGGTATCATACTGACACCAATCCCAATACACTTCGTATAACAATCCCACTCATCTCTTAACATCTCTCGGGGTAATTGCTTTCCTTTACTCTACTTGGGCTACACCTGTATCAATTGACTTAGCAGATAATGACAATTATGATGATGGTAATAATAAGTTATGTAACACTTATATGGTACTTGTTACATGTCACATGCTAAGGTATTGTATCCAATAACAATAGCTTTACAAATATTATCTCAATTGATCCTCATGAGACCCTTGAAATTGAAAGCTTTAAACAGAAACAGAAACTATCTTTTGTTTACCCACAACCTAGAACACCCAGCTTTGGGGTATGATTATTCCTTCATGTGGCATACAGGTGGAAAGATTCAGGAAATGATAAATCTTCAAGGAGCAAGTCAAATAGATATGCGGTTAATATATTCATCTGTACAGCTGAATGGAGGCTATCTTTTTTTTGTTTGTTTTGTTTTTTGCTTCTTGGAGGGGGGAAGGTAGGGCAATTGGGGTTAAGTGACTTGCCCAAGGTCACACAGCTAGTTTTTGTGTTAAGTGTCTGAGGCCAGATTTGAACTAGGTCCTCCTGACTCCAGGGTCGGTACTCTATTCACTATGCCACCTAGCTGCCCCTCTGAAGGCTATCTTAATATGGTATCCATATGATAATACAAAATGTATCTTCATTCCCTCTTTGAGGAACAGCCATAGAGGATTAAACAGAGAAGATGGTTATTCTCTTCTTCATTAGTGAGACCACTTTATCCCATACAATGTTCTAACCCTTGTTACTTAGTATGCTAAGGAAAGGTAAAAAATGTTTCCCTCAGATAGCATTAAAATATACTGTCTACATCTGTGACTGAGTTCTACTTCCTGTGCCTTCGTGAAGCATTATTAGAGTGTTTGCCATCTGAACAGTTTTAAATTGTGAATGCTTTTGGTGAATTGGATCTCAACAATGACCTAGAATACCATCTTTCATTTGCCAACAGCTTTAAAACTGTAATATTTGTCTATAACATTCAGATTTCGTCATTATGCTCAATTTTTAAAATATGCAGCCAGTTTGATGACCACAGTGATACTATATACATCAAGCAACTTTCCAAGACTACACAGGAGCTCCAGTAAGGTCAGGATGGAGCAGCTCACTCTTTTGCCAAAGTGCCTTTTACTAAGTGTTTTTTGGTATCTACATTAGGCATCAATGCTTCCCAGGACTTTTTGTGGTAGCAAAGAACTTGAAACAAGTTAAATGTCCATTAATTAGGGAATAGCTAAATCAGGGGTGGAGAACCTGCAGCCCTGAGGCCACATGTGACCCTCTAGGTCCTCAAGTGAGGCCCTTTGACTGAATCCAAACTTTACAGAACAAATCCCCTTAATTAATAAAGATTTCTTCTTCTAAATCCCTTCTGCCTCCAACTACAGGTCTGATGTTTCACAATCCCATCCTCACTGCCAAATGTATCACAATATCCAAATAATCCTATAAACTTTTGGGCCTCTTTCTTATTGGCAGGGATAGGAAAATCTTGAATCTTTTGTCTTACTTGTGGCATAATCTCTCACAGTCCTTTATTCCACTGTATTTCCCAAAATTTTATATTTTGAGCTGGTCCTTCAATCTTTGCAGGGTTAATTTCCCACCCTTTGCTTTTCATATGTTCAATCAAAAGTGTCAAACTCTTCTCTACTTCTTTTACATTTTTCCCTGTATCATAATATCATCAATGTAGTGGGTAAGCTGTATAGCAGGTCACTTTAATTCATTCAAATGTTCTGCCACAATCCTATTACAAATAGTGGGACTATGCAGATATCCTTGTGGCAAGTGGGTGAAAGTATATTGTCTGCCCTGCCAAGTGAAAGCAAACTGGTCCCACTGTTTAGAATCTATTGGGATGGTGAAGAAAAAGGCATTGGCCAAACCAATCACTGCATACCAAGTCCCATAATATTTCTGAATCCTTTCTATTAAGGTGACAATATCTGGAACAGCAGCATACAAGGGAAGAGTCGCCTTATTCAAATGTCTGTTATCCACTGTCATTCTCCATGTCCCATCCAATTTTCATACTGGCCAAACAGGATTATTCCATTGTGTGGTTGTAGGGACTAACAACTCTGCTTCAACATATTCCTTTATAGTATTGACAATTTCATCTTGCCCATCTGGCACACAATACTGCTTTAAAGTAATTACTTCAGAAGGTTCAGGTAAAGTGATTGGGTTCATTTTGTATTAATTGCTATCTTTCTTACTGAAAATTGATATCTTCCTTCAGGTAAATTCGGAGTCATACCTCTTTATTCCAGTGATGTATTCAGGAATGGGTACAAAGACCACAGTATATTCTTTCTTAGGTAATCGACCAATTTTCATCATTAGTTTAACTTTTCTGACTGATATTTCAGCCCCTCCTAGTCATATAATGGTAATAGGAGTTCCATGCTTAAACTTATCTGGGTTCCCATTAATAAGGGAGGCCTCCACCCTGATATCTAACAAGGCCCTGGTTACAGTATTTGTTACATTTTCCCAATATATAGTCAGATTGATATGGGTTCTGTAATCTTCTCTGTGTATTTCTTTAATCTGAGCTGGGGCCTGGCCAATTTCCTATTCTCCCTGAAGGTTTGATGGACTTGGATACAATGGTTCAGGAGCATCTGTAGGGGCAGCCTTTACTTCTATATTCTGTCTGATATTAAGCCCCTTATCTCAGTACATTTTATATAGTTCATTAGTTAGAATACCATCAATTTTTCTAAAATCAAACCCTGCTCTCAATAGACCAGTAAACAATTCTTTTCTTGGCAATCTATTCTGACTTTGAATCTACTGGCCATTTACTTTTCTCTCATGAAGAAATTTATCTTTTTTCCATTCTCCTAAGTCACTTAGCTATGTAAACTTATCCAGCACCTCTGACAGAGGGTGTTCTGTTTCACCAATTAATAGAGTCAGAAGTAGGTGCTTATAAGCAGGAAGAGCTGATGTTTCTATGAGGACCTCCTAAGAGGATTTCATGATACATATCTGCATCTTCAACCAGTTTTCATTACTTCTTTCAACTTTCTCATGCAGTCTCTAAGTGAGTACCAGGGTCTGTCTCCACTAGGTCACATAGAATCAGCAGAATGCCTTCTATTGCATCTAGCAGCAGCTAAAGCTAACAGGTTGTCTGTATTGTTACCTCCTGCCAAATGAAAGTCTCTAAAAGCTTGCTGGACAGAAGGATTCTGGCAAATACTTATAAATATCAAGCAGTCCACTCTATCTATCACTATACCAGCAGCTCCCTCATCACTGATTCTTACCATTCAAGACACTAAGGATTTTCCCATCCTTTGGGTGAATCTGCTCAAAATATCAGTGATCTCCTATTGAGTGAAATCCTCAATAATCTCCCTGAATACAGCTTGCCCTCCCTGGCTCTCCTGCCTTCTTCTCAGTATGGGTAGTACTTCTGTCTTTGTAAAAGCTTCACCATGAAACAATGTATAGCTTAACATTGTATCATTCTGTATAACACATGGACTTTCTTGGGAGATATTGTCATAGCAACTAGGTTCAGACTCTATTAAAGCTGTATGAAGTTTCCTCCTGTTACTTTTCTTCTTTTACTGAGCAAAATTTACAAAAGCCTTCTCTGCTTCCAACTGAGACTCTCCTGTTCTCTCTTCTACCACCTGAGACTCAGCTTCCTCTTCAAAAGGAAGACTCGAATTCTGGCACTTAGCCAACTCTTATAACAGCTTGTCTCTGCTTTTACACACAATATGGTAGCCTGACAGTAAAACCCAGCTTCTTCTACTCACTGTCTCCAGCTCTCTCCCAGCTTTTATTGGTATTCTTTGCAAAAAATGTTTCTAAATCTGTAGGTTCTCCTTGCTGTAGCCTCTATTCCCAGTTTTCACAGAGCCCTGTACTTTTAGACCACTCCCTTGCTAGGGAGACTTAAGGAAAATCCTCCCACACTGGGATAGCCATTTCTTCTAAATCCCTTCTGCCTCCAACTAGAGGTCCCATCCTTGTTGCCAAATGTAGTGCCAATGCAATATTTATAGCACCCCTGATCATGATAAAGACTGTGACAATAAGTATCGCATGATGTTCAATTGCAAAATATACCAAACTCTCCAGATAGAGGATAGAACTGAGTTATTTATTTAGACACCAGAAAAACAAATCCCAAAACCAGTAAGCTGATTCCATCATAGTACCAAAGATATTCAGAAACCATAATAACACTGAGAACCACAGTATCCTTTAGCCTTCCTACAAACTAATAAAAGATCAATATCTACTCACGAGCCTATCTGACTCTTTGCCTGAGTGTCTCTCTCCCCCACTATCTTGCTAGCTCTGATCAGCTTCCTGTGGGCTCTGCTTCCTTTCAGCAAACTCCTCCCGCCACAGGCTCCATGTGATTACATTTAGGCTATTAGGGGATAGAGTTTACTTTCAAAGCAGGAGAGGTCTTCAAACTCTCCCTAGGTCTATTAAGAGGCAGGGAAGATCTTCAAATTCCCATTCTCATTACACCTTTATATTAAGGGGATTTGTTCTATGAAGTTCGGAATTAGTCAAAGGGTCTTACTTGAGGACTTAGAGGGTCACATGTGGCGTTGAGGCCACAGGTTCCCACCCCTGGGCTAAACAAATTATGTTACAAGAATATAATGGAATATTATTGAAATGTAAGAAAAGATGAACATGAACAATTCAGAAAAGCATAGAAAGATTTATATGAATTTAGAGTAAACAGAAACAGGAAAAAAACCAATATAAGGGACCATAACAATGTCAATAGAAAATAATAACACAAAATAGTTAATCCTATGTAATTTTAATTACCAACTCTAGTCCTACAAAATAGATGAAAAATGTACCTCCCTTCTTTATTTGCAGAAGTGGGCGACTGTGCATATAGAGTATTGCATATATTGTCTAGACTTGGTCTTAATTATTGGTATTGCTTTTGCTGAGTTGATCTTTTTTTCTCTTTCTTTTCTATTCTTTGTTATAAAGGATGGATTAGAGTGGGGCAGGAACACATTCAGAAATGAAGATGATAGAAAAATAAAGGACATAAATAAAAATAAGTTTTGAAGAATATATCAGTGCTTCCAAGTGTAATGCAAAGAGCTAGCATTGGTGAGTAAAATTCTATAGGGTTAAAAATATCATATCTGCTCTTGTATAACATCATGTGAAATAAGACCAAATACAATAATATGGTTCTGATAGGAACTTTCAAATTTGCCATAAATGGAAACATAAATAGGGTTTTATGGCCTGAATTTTCACTAGAGAAAAGAAGTGAAGTCAGGAAGGACTTAAATCTATGTAACTCCTTAGTTTTGATCCAATAGAGGTTAAATGCCAACAAAATGCTTTCTGACCTTTAGTAATAGAGGATTCAGGTATTTACTTACATGTACTGATGAGGAATTAACATTAAGAGAAGTGGGGGTGGGGGGAGATGGCAGAGTAAAAGCAGAGACTCACTTTGAACTTTCCCCGTTTCAGATTAAATCCAGGGTCACCAAAAACTCTTGTCTTGGGAGCTCTGCCTACCCAAAAACTGTTGCAGTTTCATAATGTGTCGTGGTAGAACTGTCTCAAAGAATTCAGAGTCAGACCAACTCTACTCCAAGTATAGGCATTTATTGAGATTGATGCCTCTCATAAAGCAGGCTAAGTTCTAAGAGGAAGCAGCAACTTCAGAGAAAGAAAGCTGGATTTTTATAAGGTAAACATTCAATTACACAATCAAAATTTACATAGAATAGTGGAATATTATTAATATTAGAAAAGCAGGAGGAGTTTGTTAAGGGATTAGGTAATGGAGGAGGGGTCCCATCTAGGGTTGGGTGGTTAAACATTCTGGTCATGTTGCCCTACAATAGGCAAGCTATTGTGGTCCCATCTGGTCAGGACAGATAGTTAGGTATTGTGGTCCTGTCTTGGTCTAAATGGGTGATATGATTGTGATTGAATACAAGAACACACCTGTTTCTGTGGGAACTAAGAGTTCAGGGACACACCTGTTGTTCCAGTGAGCAGTGAGGCAGATATGAGGAATTTAGGATATTGGGGAAGTGGCAGGCTAGTGGATATGCTGTTCAGTAGGGCCAGGCCTATAATGAAGTTGAAATATTGGGGCTGGAAGCAGCTTTATTAGGATTACATCATTGCCCCCTCAAAGAACTGGGGCTCAAATTCATCTGGGAGAAGGGATGAAGGTCTCAGCTTCTGTAGTGTCTTCAGGCTGAAAAGGGGAGTGGAGCTGTCCCTGTCTCAGTGGGTCCTAAGGAGGAGGTTGACTGGAACCAAGCATAGATCACATCTATCAGATGATGGGTGAGTAAGGACTGGTATCCACTGTTTGCTGCCAACTGTAGGTGAATTGGCCTGTAATCTGAGAGAGACAAATCTTACAGGCAAATTCAATATGCAGGGTCCAAGATAAAAGGAGAAATAGAGATACATTTGATAATAGGCAGCTGACTCGGCCAAGTACCCTTTTTACTAAATTTTTTAGGCTATAGAAAGGAATATAATTTTAGGCTAAGTAGCTTATATTTAACAGACATTTTATTAGTAGTTTAGATGTATCCCAGCATTAGTACATGGGATAATGATTAACCTTGTGTTTGTACCTTTGTTTCAAAAACTTGTTTTCCCTTTGTCTAATTGTTCCCCATATCATTCAGAAATAAAAATGTTCTATTCCATGGATTTCACCTTTCACTTTACTATGCAGGCAGACAGAGGACAAGGCTGTGTACCAATTTACATAGTTGTTTGGAATATGGAATGACTACACATTCAGATTGAAAACAGAAAAAATTTTACATATCTGCATTAGATTTATATCTTTTACTGACCACTTGCTCTAATTAGAGAAATTTGTCATAAAAGAAAAAAAGCAGGGACATGCTAGATATGACAGGATAAAATATCCTTAGCTCCGTTTGAATTCAGATAAGGGTCATTTTAATTCCATCTAATAGTCAGACTCAGGATTAGCCAAGTGGAAAAAATTCCTTTTCAAAGGAAGACAATGGGGAAACTGATCCAGGAGGGTCACATTTTAGATTGAGGCTAAAATTGTCCTCTCGGCTTTTCCCAAAAGCAAATCTTCACCTGTGGCAGGATTCCCTCTGAGTAGATTGTGTCATCTCTCAGATACTGATTCAATGGAGGCAACCATATCTAAATTCAAACTCAAAATAAGACTAGTTGTGGTCCCACTGCCTTCTACTTCAAATGGCAAGTCTCACCAATCACAGTTTAGGGCTTGATACAATTGCTTTTATTTGTATGGAATTGTAATAAACAATAAAAGTTTACCATAACTTATATACATAAGAGATTTCATTTCTCAGCAAGCCAAGTTCATTGTTTAGGAACTCCATAACCCCAACAAGCCTTTATTTTTCCCTAGGGCTGATGACCTTTCCCACCAGATGGTTTCTAGGAATCTGGAAAGTTTACAAATAAGGAGAAATCAATAGGGACTGTTCTACCTATCCACCCTATGATATTCTTCCTGTGGACTGATTAAAACCATATACTTTATGTGTGGCAAGTCCACTATTTTCAATATTGATTTTTTCTTTTTCCTTGACAGGATATCTTTTAGGGGTTCCCATATTTTATTTTTAGGATTCCAGTATATGGTACCTGGCACATGTGGCCTCCAGTAACCCCTCATAGCCCTACATTGGAAGCAACCCTGGCCATCTTCCTAAAGGACAGGAGTAGGGAGTGTCTACCCTTAGAGAGCTGCTGTGGTATCAATTTTAAATTTTAACATTATAACAATAATCCCAAATAACTTAGTTAACAATCTTACAATTTTCATAAGTGAGAGCCAACTTGTTTTAGCTTTAAGACTGGATTAGTAGGGCTTAATAAAATAACATCCACTGTCTTTTAGTTTCAACTAATTTCAGATTAAAAGTTGCTTTGTCTAACACTATTTCTGGCTCACAATGGTCACTCAAGTTTTGTAATATAAGAGAATTTTACTACAATGTAGAAATACAATAATAACACAAACAATAAGCTTAAGATGACATTAATTGTATTTGCAAATCAATAAAAATTAGTGATAGATAGATTGGGCTTAATAAGTGCAGAGGCTGGTTGACTTCTAACCTCATTTTCCACCTCTCCTTTTTATCTCCCCCCACAGTTACAGAGCCTGGTAGTGGGGGTGATTGATTGGGAAGGAGGGAGAAAAGGGACACCATTCCTTGTGAAGGAGGGACTAAGGGCCTGGTAGTGCCAGGAGGTTGTAGAGTTCAGCACTTGAATTAAACAAGTCAACAGCTTGTTAAAGGAAACCCCCCCAAAAATAATTAAGAAAGTAACACCTTCTGGGGCAGCCAGGTAGCACAGCGAATAAGCCCCGGCCCCAGTGTTGGGATGATCTGGGGCTCAAACATTTAGCACCCACCCAGAAACACCTGGCCATGTAACCTTGAGTAAGTTACTTAACCCCAATTGCTTAGGGGTGGCCAGGTGGCTCAACGAGTAAGAGCACCAGCCCCAGTGTTGGGATGACCTGGGGATTGAATCCAGGCTCAGATACTTAGCACCACACCCAGAAATAATTGGCCTTGTAACCTTGAGCAAGTTACTTAACCCCAATTGCTTAAAAAAAAAGAAAAGAAAAAAACACCTTCAAAAATAGAATAACTTAAATGTCAAAAGAGGTGCAAAAGGCAAATAAGGAGAAGAATGACCTAAAAAGCAGAATTGGCCAAATGGAAAAGGAAGTCCAAAAGTTCACTGAAGAAAACAATTCCTTAAAAGTTAGAATAGATCAAATGGAAGCTAATGACTTTATGAGAAATCAAGAAATTATACAAAAAGAACCAAAAGGATGAAAAAATAGAAGACAACATGAAATATCTCATTGGAAAAATCACTGACCTGGAAAACAGATGCAGGAGAGATAATTTTAAAAATATTGGACTTCCTAAAAGCTATGATAAAAAAAATAGCCTAGACATCATCTTTCAAGAAATTATCAAGGAAAACTGCCCTGATATTCTAGAACTAGAGAAGAAAATAGAAATTGAAAAAATCCACTGATTGTCTCTTGAAAGAGATCCCAAAAGGAAAACTAATAGGAGTATTGTAGCCAAATTCCAGAGTTCCCAAGTCAAGGAGAAAATATTGCAAGTAGTCAAAAAGAAACAATTGAAGTATTGTGGAAACACAATCAGGATAGCACAAGATTTAGCAGCTTCTACATTCATGAACTAGAGGGCTTAGAATATGACCTTTCAGAGGTCAAAGGAGCTAGGACTAAAACCAAGAATCACCTACCCAGCAAAACTGAGTATAATACTTCAGGGGGGAAATGAATATTCAATGAAATAGAGGACATTCAAGGATTCTTGATCATAGCTGAATAGAAAATTTGACTTTCAAATACAAGAATCAAGAGAAGCATGGAAAGGTATACAGGAAAGAGAAATCATAATGGACTTATTAAAATTGAACTGTTTACATTCCTACATGGAAAGATGATATTTGTAACTCATGAGACCTTTCTCAATATTAGGGTAGTTGGAGGGAATGAAGACATATAATATATGTGTGTGTGTGTGTGTATACACATATGTATATATATATATGTGTGTGTGTATACACATATATGTGTGTATGTATATATATATATATATATATATATATATATGCAGAGGGCACAGGGTAGTTGAATATGAAGGGATGATATCTAAAAAATAAAATTAAGGGGTGAGAGAGGAATATATTGGGAGAAGGAGAAAAGGAAAGATAGAATGGTATAAATTATCTCACATAAAAGAGGCAAGAAAAAAGCTTTTACAATGGAGGGAAAGAGGGGGAAGGTGAAATGGAATGAGTTAACCTACCCTCAATGGATTTGGCTTAAGGAGGGAATAACATGCACACTCAACTGGGTATCTTAACCTACAGGAAAGTAGGGGGAAGGGGATAAGAGGGCAGGAATGATAGAAAGGAGGGCAGATTGGGGGAGGGGATAGTCATAAGCAAACACTTTTGAAAAGGGATGGGCCAAAGGATAGAATAGAAAAAATGGGGGAGGGGAAAGGATGGAAGAAAATATAGTTAGTCTTTTACATTATGACTATAATGGAAGAGTTTTGAATAACTACACATGTATAACCTATATTGAATTGCTTGGCATCTCAGTGAGGGTAGGTGAGGAGGGAAGAAGAGAGAGAATTTGAAACCAAAGTTTTAAAAGCAAATGTTAAAAATTGTTTTTTACATGCAACTGGTAAATAAGATGTGAAGGCAATGGGGTACAGAAATCTATGTTGCCCTACAAGAAAGTGAGGGGGAGGGGAACAGAAAGGGGGACTGGGGTGATGGAGGGGAGAGCAGAGTGGGGGAAGGGGTAATCAAAATACAAGCCATCTTGGCATGGAGGGAGGTGAGATATAGGGGAAAATTTGAAACTGAAAATCATGTGGAAATGAATGTTGACTAAAACAAATAAATTGATACAGAAAAAAAGAGAGAAGCCACGGAAATCCAATAACTAATGCAAAATATAAAGATACTCAGAAGAGTTTAAGTGTCAAGAAATCAAAGAATTGGGCATATGGTTGTGCTAAGCAAAAAAAAATCTAACAATCAGTTCTTGAATTTTCATGAAAAATCCTGCACTTTCAACTTTATTAGGAATGGCAAATGGTGAATACACATGACAAAAATTGGTGAATACTTAAGCTTTTGCAAAAAAAAATTTTCTAGCAGTAGGAAAGTTTTACATAGAAAACTATCTTATCCAAGAGATTTTGAAAAATAAATTTTAATTAAACAAGTCAACAGCATTCAAATCCAGTGGCAGCAGCTGAGAGAAATGGTTTTGGTAACAAACTGATGAGGTAAAAAAAAAAATCAAGTGTTCATTACTTCTTCTAAAAATGGGAGTCCACTGGTTTCCAGTGCTAACACTATCATATTGCCTTTTATGCTACTTTGATAAATCTTGATATTTATATCACTATGCTCTTCAAAGTTAGAACTTGGAAAAATATGTAATTGAAACAATTTCATCTTAAATGATGAATCTAAGATTACCTAAGCTGATCATTGCTCTATGACCTAGAACAACTAAGTTAACCTTTCCTAAGTTTCCCTATTCATAAAATGAGGATAGTGAAAAGTCTGCCTACCCATTTCATAGAGCGCTGGGAAAAGTGCAATAAAAGTACTTTAACATCTTTGGACAAGAAGGCTCAGTAAAATTTAAAAGTACTACTTAAAATGTTACAAAGACAGAGTTGTGATTGCTATCTTTTCCATTTGCACTCCAGTGAATATATGAAGCATTCATAAATGCTTTTTGTTGTACTGTTGTTCAGTCATATCTGACCTGTTGTGACCTCATGGTCCATCCTGTCCATGGATTTTTCCTGACAAAAATACTGAAATAGTTTTCCCGATTCTTTCTCCAGTGGATTAAAGCAAACAGAGGTTAATTGACTTGTCCAGGATCATACTCTGGTTTCCCTAACTCTAGACCCAGCACTCTATCCACTGAGCCATCTACCTGCCAAATAAAAATTTAAAACAACCAAAAAGAGAAAAGAACTGGTTGATGGGTTTGCTGAGGCATAGGCATCAGTTATGTTCATCATTCAGCCATTTGTCAGTCATAGCCTACTCTTTGTGATACCATTTGGGATTTTCTTGGAAAAATATTGAGTGGTTTGCCATTTCTTTCTCCAGCTCATTTTACAGATGAGAAAACTGAAACAAACAGAGTACAGTGACTTCCCAAGGGTCACACAGCTAGTAAGTATCTGAGGCCAGATTTGAACTCAAGAAGATGAGTCTTCCTGACTCCAGTCCCAGCAAACTGTGGGATATAAATATAAAAGTAAGACAGCCCTTAGTCTCAAGGAGCTCACAATCTAAGGCTTTAGCTGAAAGTCAGACCCCAAAGTCCCACAGTCCTTAGGGTACAACAGAAAAACAGATGGTGATATCTCTTCTTTAATGTCATTTTACTTGTAAAGTCACATGATATTGACCCATTTGTCAGAGCCAAGGACTTTGGTGACAGGAACTTTTTTCCTGAATTTTTGGTAACCATAGCTGCAGCATCTGGAAGAGCATTAGTCAGATTCCATCTCCATGAGAGTTGCTTCCCAGGATGATGTCTGAGAGTACTTGAATGAAAACATTTCAATTCCCAAGGCTCTTAGGTTTAGGGTCTTGAGCTGTTTCTATCAAGCTCAGAGGAAAGATGGTGGTCAAGGTGGTGCTGTTAGTGGTGATTTGACTTGCTTGGCACTGCCTCCTGTATTCTGCTATTTCAGTTAGACTACTTTGCCTGTTCTGTGAGTAGCAGTTGACCAGTATTTGGAAGGGATGCCTAGCCCCCTTTCCACAGAGTCACTTTGCTGGAAGATGGCTGTGAGGGCTAGAACTTGATATGTGGGGTGCTACCATATCCAGGACTGCTAAGCCTATCTGACTGTTGGTGGCAATTGATCAGCAATTAACTATGGTATATAAGGAAGGTGCTTATTAGTCCTTCACGCTTCATGCAAAAGTTAAAGAACCATGCATTTAATTGGCAATGGAGATAATACAACAAACTGAGGCCATAGGGCAATTTGTCTATATGATGTTTCTGATCTCATTGAGAAGGTATCCTATCTCATAATGACCTGATAAATAAATCAAAGCAACATGGCATAATGGGATTAGAAGACATGGGTTCACCAGTCCTATGCCCCCAAAGAGATCAAAGAAGGAGGAGAAATACTTGTATACAAAAGTCCTTTATGTAGTGGAAAAGAACTGGAAATTAAAAGTGTGTCCATCATTGCAGTGGCAAGGTGGCACAGTGAATAGAGCACTGGCCCTGGAGTCAGGAGGACCTGAGTTCAAATTTGACCTCAGACACTTAACACAAAAACTAGCTGTGTGACCTTGGGCAAGTCACTTAATCCCAATTGCCCTGAATTTCTCCCTCCAAAAAAAAAATGTGTCCATCAACTGGGGAATGACTAAAGAAATCAGGGCTTGTGAATGTGATGGAATATTACTTCTCTGCAAGAAATGACAAAAGGGCTGGGGCGGCTAGGTGACACAGTGAGTAAAGCACCGGCCCTGGAGTTGGGAGGACCCGAGTTCAGTTCCGGCCTCAGACACTTAACACCCACACAAAAATACTAGCTGTGTAACCTTGGACAAGTTACTTAACCCCAATTGCCCTCCAAAAGGCAAAAAAAAAGAAAAGAAAAGAAAAGAAAAGAAATGACAAAAGGAATGGTTTCAGAGAAAACTGGGAAGATGTGTACAAATTAGTACAGGATGAAGGGAACTGAGCCTAGAGGATAAATTATAAAATAATAACAATGTTGTAATTAAAAACAACTTTGAAAGACAATAACTCTGATCAGTGCAATGACCAACCATGATTCCCATGATGACTAGTAATGAAACATGGCTACTATCCTCCTGATGAGATAATGAACACAAGGTACAGAATGAAACATTTTCAGACATCATCCTGGGAAGCACCCCTTGTGGAGATGCAACCTGACTATTGCTCTTCCAGATGCTACAACCAGAGCTAATTTAAATTGGAGGGTGGAGAGGGATGCTAGAGATCTGGTTACCAATTTAAAAAGAAAAAAAAGTTAGGAAATATTTTTGAAGTGTTTTTTTTTTTATGTAGAAGAGAGCAGAAGGAAGCAGAGGAAACAACTCAAGCAGAACATCATTGAAAATAACATATTTGAATTTAACTGTTCCTAATACAGATTCTCAACTTCATGTCAATCCTTTCTTTGTTTGTTTATTCTACTTTATAAATTAAAATGAAATGGTCATCTAACTTGGTCTTTCTAAATTTTAAGAAAAAAAAGACTTTAGTTCAAGTTCCAGCTTTGCCATTGATAATTTACATATTAATTTATAATATACATACAGATTAAAAGTCACTTTCTGTGTTTATATTTTCTGAAATTGTTATTATGATTATTTTAAGACCTTGGAGATATAAACTAGAAGTAATTTCTCATTAACTGAAATAAATCTGTGATTTCATAGATGAATTCTTAAAAGTATATGCCATTGCAATCAGAGATTTTGGGGGTTGCCTGAGGTTAGCAGAAATCTAATGACACAGATTGTAAAAATCGCAAATTTCACACCTAAGATGTGTGTATGCTAAAGAAGTTATTGTAAAACATGTTGGAGTCCTAGGAATTAACAAATATGAAGACCATAAATAAATATGGGGGGGGGGCAGCTAGGTGGCACAGTGAATAGAGCCCTGGAGTCAGGAGGACTTGAGTTCAAATACGGACTCAGACACTTGAAACTTACTAGCCATGTGACCTTGGACAAGTCACTTAAGCCCAATTGCCCTCCAAAAAGCAAAAAAAAAAAGAAACATGGGAAGATGTAATGCAGAGTGAAAAAAGAATCAAGAGATTAGTAAGCACAGTGTCAACAAAACCATAAATGAAGACAATGATAAATAGCTAAAAAATTAGGTCATATACAATGGATGAAAACAAAAGTACCAACTTGTGAAAATCATGGTATTCTTCCTCCCTATTGGTTGGTAATTTGTAAACAACCACAATCATGGTGGATGCTGTTTTTAGTTTTAGATGGTTTTGCTTATAAATTTGGGGAAAGTGTTCTTAGTGGGATTGGAACTTGTTTATAAGTTGGTTGGTATGTATCTACCAAGACAAAACTAGAAGCATCAATTCAAAAAAGAAAGTACTCTGGAAAAATTTGCAAAGGCTCCTTGCTCACAACATAGTTATAATATGTAAAAGGTCTGGGGCATGAAAGCAAATTATTGTTTCCTCATGATGGAGAATAAGGTCTTACACCTGCAACTTAATGTCTCCATGTGTCTGCACTCAAATTGGACCAGATTCTTTAAAAAAAGCTACATAACTCTGCTAATAAATAAAAGATTTCTTTTAGATATGGTGTCTCCAAAGTCTTACATCAACAATAAATTATGATCTCTTCTCTATCACCACACTGCACAAACCATTCGTTTTGTTCCTGAATACAAATCTGGTCTCTAATCTTATCATCAAGACTTGGTATAGTTCAAAGGCAGAAGTAATTAGAAAGGAACAGGTCTTACTAAGTCCCAAAGCCTTCAAGTTGTATTAAAGCTTATCCAGTCTTCATTACATCATTATACACAGAGATGTAGTTACACACACATGCACACACATTTTTACTTCTCTATATTGGTGGTAGCTTGATGAAGAAAAGTGTGAAGCATTTTACATTTTAAATATTTTTTACCTTAAGACTTTGTCCATTTTTAAAAGAGTTGGTTCAACATTAGAATAACCAGGAAAATAATGACTACATTCCACAATGACTATAGCAAGGTAAAAAGCTAGAACAACAATAACAAAATAACAATCAGAACTAAATGTTGTGGAGTTAAAATGGCCAATATTGGTCCCAAAGAACAGATGGGAAAGGACATCTCATTGTCCCTTCTTTGCAGGGAAGGGGCCCTAAAGTATGAACACTACCTTGTCAAACTGTTGTTTCAGTGGTTAGATTTGCTGAACCTTTTTAAAAAATTCTTTCTTCGGCCAGGTGGCTCAGCAAGTAAGAGCACCGGCTCCAGTGTCGGGATGACCTGGATCAAATCTGGGCTCAGATACTCAGCACCACACCCAGAAATAACTGGCCGTGTAACCTTGAGCAAGTTACTTAACCCTGATTGCTTTTAAAAAAAAAATTTTTCTTGTAAGAGATGGTTTTCTGGGAAAGGGGATACAGTTGGGAATGTAGGTGATATAAAAACAAAATATACCAATATGAATTTATTTTAAAATGAGTAGGTTCAGCACCACATCCGGGGTGGGGAGGGGGAATATATTATTGTGCATATGAAAAACAAAAACAGGTTGAAGTCAGATAGGTAAGTGCTTTGTTCATCTCCCAAGCCCTATCTGAAGGGCACAACATACAAAGACAAAGCCCAATGCACACATATCAACAGGAAGCAGCTGTAAGAGTGATACAGGACCCTTTCTCATAAACAAAGAGCACCAACAAATCTGCCTGAACATGAATATTAGATTTGCTAAGTTCTGCTGACATCACTGGGGGAGATAAATGTATTACAAGGATTGGAACAGCTTGTAGCTTGAGAGGTTGCCAAATGAGATAAGTGAGAGGCAAAGTGGCTAGAGAACACAGGGTGCCCATCTTGACAGGCTCCAACACTGGCCAGCCTGTGGTTGTGACTTAGCATTGTGTCATTTGGGATGTGACTAGTTCAGAACAAGTGGATCAAAATGAACTCTGAACTTTTTGTTTCTTAACAGCAAAGGGCTAACAGCTGCTTCCATCTGGGAACTGTGTAAAAAAAGTTCCTTACTGCTGTATGATAATAAACAGCTAAGAGAAATTTTTAAATTCCATACAAGCCACTGCTCCATTTACATTCTTGCCCAATCTCTGCCCTCATTAAAGTAAAATCTCACTTCTCATTATATTTTATCAATGTGCTATTTATACAGCTCAGGATTCAATGGCAAACATAATGAAACAAAAATAAACATCTAGCCAGTTATCTACTTTTGTTGTTGTTTTGTGTTAATAAGTGCATTGTTATCAGATGCTGGGGTTTGGGGAGCTGCCAGTTGATGTGGACCGGGGAAAACACATTTGAGGTCAAAGAATATGATTTACCATTGTTGGGCCTTCGAGATCTACATTTTCATAAATAATAAGTGACAAATTATCAATAAATCACCCGCCAGTCCACCACATTGCATAATGTTTATTGAAACCCTGTTCCAATAAGTATCAGAATCACCTTTTTAGCCAAAACATAAGAAACAAAGATGACAGCAATTACAAACAGAAAAGAAAAATGAGAAATAATTCATCTCCAAATAATGACACCTTCCCCCCTTTCCAGCCTTGTTCAGACCAGTAGTTTCTAAGAGATGCTGCTATTCATGTGTACTTTTTTTCAAAAAAATATCAGATTTTTTCAAGTTATAGCAAAGAAGTTGCAGAGCAGAAACTCCCCTTGAAATGAGGCATTAACAGTTAATTCTTGACTTCTAAAGAAATGGATAATCATATCCCAAATCCATGGTGCTTCACTGAAATGATGGAGGCATAAATTGTTGTAAATATTTCTTGGCTTCAAAATTCAAATATTCTTTCGAGCACTTCTTGTTATTCAGTTGTATCCAATTCTTTGTGACCCCATTTGGGGTTTTCTTGGCACACAGATACTGGAGTGGTTTGCCATTTCCTTCTCCAGCTCATTTTACAGATGAGGAAACTGAGGCAAATGGGATTAAGTGACTTACCCAGGGTCACCTAGCTAGTAAGTGTCTGAAACTACATTTTCTGACTCCAGGCCTGGAGCTCTTCCATTGCTCTACCTAGCTTCCCTCAGTCACTTTAGTTGTGTGAAATAATACTTGACATTTCACAGGCTCAACTTCTTAATTTGTAAAATGGAAATAATAATAGTGCCTACTTCACAGAGTTGTGGTAAGGATCAGATAAGATTTTATGTATATTACATATGTGTGTATTTCACATATCTGTCTATATCAAATATAGGTACATATTTTATATATGTACGTAGACAAATACAGACATAAAACATCTATATAATATAGACATATATGTTCTAGATATAAAATATAGATCTAGATATATCATATGTAAAAATATATTTGTATGGATTTGTATCTATGTAATATAGATATGTATAATATATTGTCATATATTACATGTATATGAAAATATTTTTAACTACTTAAATCATTATATTAGCTATTATTGTTACTAAAACTTATAAGTGAGATGAAAGAGTGAACTTGGAGGTAGTACTATATAGATGAGAGAAGGCTTCAGGCAGGTGGTGTGGTATTTGAGCTGCACATTAATAGAGCAATGGAATTTCAATATTAAAGAAAAGGGAGAACATTACAAGACTCTAGTAGTTTAATGGGATAGTCCACTTATATCATACCCTTGGAGTGGCAAAGGATATGAGAAAAGACAACTAGCAGTAAGATTAGCACAAAACAATCACTGATTTCACCTTTGACATATACAGATCTGACCTGTTGTAGATACTAGTGAAAGGAGAGGCATGCTGAACATGTCAATACTCTATAATTGACAAACAGGTAGTCTGGCAGCTAAAAGCATTTGCACTGAGAAATTGTATTACATTTGAAAAATACTTTTAAAATGTTAATTTGAAGCTTAATTGAAATTCCCTATACTTTTTATGTCAGTTCAATATTAGACATAGGACCCACCTAACTTCATGTTTCTTTTAAAAAGGAAAGACATTTAGTTCTTACTCTTTTTCTGATTTTATGATCTGTGAATTATTTCCAAGAAATATGTTCTTGCATTTAGAAGAGAGCAAACACCTAAAAGCAACCAGAGTCTTATCTGAAAAATGACAGCAGCTGGACCCGGGGGCATCTAAGATCCCTTCAAGTTTTAATTATATGAGCCCGTGATTCTTACGACCTCAGAGACAGACTCACATTGAACAAATAGTAGATGAAGAAGAAAATAATTTACTATTTTTTGTGGCTGTTTGGAGATAATGAGACACAAAGAGTGCCAGGAGGACAAGGGTACCTCTGACAAACACTGGCTTAGTGACCCTGTGTTATGGGAATGGAAATCTAAGATCTTCCCTGCCCGAGGCCCTTTGATAGGATTAAGTGACTCTGAGAACCTTCCCAGATTTGAAAATATCCTCTGTCCCCTAATAGGCTGAATGTGGTCACATGGAGCCTTTTGTGGGAGGCTTGGTTTTCAGGAATGCCCACACCTTGGTGCTTTGTGATTGGGCATTGGGTCAAGAGGGTTGTGACATTCTCTGAGCCAGGAGAAGTCTATATATACCCTGATGTGAGGTTTTGTTTTGGGGCTCACTTTGAGAAGATTTGTATTATTTGACCAGAGGAGACTCTGGGTAGTTGTTGAGGCCCCCCCCCCAGCTTTAAAAATCCAGATTTTGGTGCTTCCCTCTCTGGTAACTGACTAGGTATGGATGTAATGGTCAGACAGTTGGAAGCCTGTCTGCTGATCTGTTTCTCTGTATGCTTGTAACTTTTGCTTGTAACTTGTTTATATTCTCTGAAGTTCAGGGTGCTGACCTTTTTCCCCTGAACTAGGTAAATGACATATGTTTGCTTAAAGCAAGATTGTTAACCCATTTTGAATTGCTTTCTTTAAGAAAAGCAGATCTAAGAACCATGTTGGCAGCCAGCCTGGGTATGCTAGGGTGCTTGCTGCTACACCTTGGACCACTCACTCTCCATGTTCTAGATGCTGACTTGCATTGATAAAACCACTGGTCTAAATATTTCCTTGGTAAAGTGAATTTCCTCACTGGGAATTCCATATACCAGTGATATTACAACTCCAGGGCTTATTCTTTTTTATATTTACATTTCTTGGCAATTTTTTTCTTTATATGTTTTTGAAGTCACGTACACATTGCCATCTTGTATAAACACTCATGACTGAATATGACTCATAGGACTGAATCTTTTTACAATTTGCTTTATAGATATTTGCGTATAATACTTCATCCCCCCAACTAGATTAGAAGTTCCTTGGGAGAAGGAACCATGTCATTTTTTTTTCTCATTTACCTACTTCTAGCACCTAACACAATAACTTCCCCATAGTAGACCCATAATATCAGCTAGATTGGTTTTAAAGAGCCATGATTTCACTAGTAAGTGTTCTCACACATTATGACCCCTCATAATTTTCCATGGCTCAAAAATTCATCCCCTGGTGATCATGTATCTGATGATGAGCTGAAAAGCAAGTTAGATTAGTCCTTGGATAATAGCTTGGTTCCTACACAAGAAACTTGCTTGTGAATTAAAGTCTGTCACTGGCCACACACTTGAAGCAATTGCTGCTTGTTAAAATCTACTAGAGTTTGCCTTCTATTAGATGGATATCTAGAACTCAGTGTAACCTCCACAATAACATATTGACTACTGATTGTAAACTACTTTAAATGTAGTCTGATTTGATAATTCAATTAAATTCTATCCAGCAGCTTTATTTAAACACCTAATAGGTACCAGGCCTTGCTGGTGACTTAAATAAAGCCATATAACAGAACCTTCCCTAAGGAGTTTTCATTCTCCTAAAAGAAACAAATTGTGTTCTGTGCCTAGTTTTCAGCTGAAACATGAAAACAATGCTGGGAAAATGGCAAATTTGCCTCTAAGGATCCAACAACCAATAATTTCCCAAGACATACATATCTTCTCTCTTCATTTGTGTTTTTGGATGGTCACACAAAATCATAGATAAATCTGTGCCCCAAATCTAAGGTGGGTTTCATAAAATAGAATAAAACTCTAAGCAGAGTTTTAAATGAAATAGCTTGAATAACTGATCTTCCAATTACAGAGATAATAATCTTTCAAAGGCACCTGCTTGACTTATTATTTTATTAAGTTCCATAGAAAAAGATAAATCCATCTCAGTTAGTTGATAGAAGAGTGCTATACAAATTCTACCTTGTTTTAGAAGTCCATGTGTTTTTGAAAAATGATATGTCAACTAATTTTCTGGAAGGGAATCATACTTTAAATGTACTAGTGCAATTAACGATCTCAATGTGATTTTTTTTTTGGAGGGCAATTGGGGTTAAGTAACTTGCCCAAGGTTTTTTTGTGTGGGTGTTAAGTGTCTGAGGCCGGAACCAAACTCGGGTCCTCCCAACTCTGGGGCTGGCACTTTACTCACTGTGCCACCTAGCCACCCCTCTCAATGTGCTTTTAATTGAATTACTTTGCAGCAATCCTCTCCACACACACACACACACACACACACACACACATACACACACACAAATATTTATCTGGTTAGTAAATTTGGAGTTTTGCATATTGTGTTTCTTAAAATGGAACACACCTTTGCTAATTTCTACAGGGCAAATATTGATAAGTATGCAGCCACATTTCATCCTCTCCTAAGAAATACCCACATGAAATATTTTAACATTTTGTCCTGTAATGCTTATTTTATTATGTTGCTGGGGATGAATCATTCCTTCCCTCACCATTTCTTGGTTCTTGAGATACTTTATTTTGCTAGAAGATAGAGAGAAAGGACAGATTAGTGCCCTATATACCAGGGATACCTTCTTATCATTAAGTGAGAATATTGTTTGAGACCAATAATTATAGTTTTGTGATCTTGAACAAGTAAATTAACTTCTTTGGCTTTAATTTCTTTATCTTTAAAATGGTAATAATACCTGTCTTGCTGAGTCTTCAGATTAAAATTTAGAAAGAAATATGTAAAAAACAAAAAAGAAAAAAAATATGTAAGTGCTTTGTAAACCATGATGTTATGTAAATGAACGTTATTGTTGTTTTGTTATTATCTTTATTATTATACAAGTAGTTTTTCTACATTGTTGTATAGTGTAGCTGTTCAGTGTTTTCAGTCATGTGCAACCCTTCATGACTCCATTTGGAATTTTCTTGGAAAAGATACTGGAATGGTTTGCCATTTCCTTCTCTATTTTATAGATGAAAAATTGAGGAAAATAGGGTTAAGTGACTTACCCAAGGTGTATCAGCAATGCAATATTCACAATGCCTATGGAAATTACAGATATGCTAATATAATTATCCATCACAAAATATATCAAGCTTGCTATATGGGGGAATAAGCTGGAACATTTATTAAAATACCAAAAGACTGAGTCCCAAAACCAGAAAGTCAAAGCCATCAGAGTAGTTATGAAGTTGGCACAGGTAGAAAGTTATGAAGTTGGCACAAAGTAGAAAGCACCCACATTCTCAAGCCTTTAAAACAGAACAGGCTACCTCAGGCAAAGGTCCTCCTCTCCCCACTCACAGCAACCACCCAGTGTCCAGGAAGCGTGCTCCCAGCAGCTCCGGCCCTTGACAGTCCTCAGCAGAAGTCCTTAGCAGAAATTCTGGCTGATTCAAAAAGGGGTTGGCGCTGCCGCTGCCACTGCCTCTGCTGCTGCTGTGCTGCCATCGCCGCCACTGCTAGCCACTGCAGGAACTCTAGCTTGGCTTCTGCTTCCTCTTGCTCTGCCCCTTCCTGCTACATCAGCAAGTCCAATAGGGCATGGAAGATCTTTAAATCCCATAACCCTTACACGAGGTCACACAACTAATAAGTATCTCAGGCTGGATTTGAACTCACAAAGATGAGTCTTTCTGATTCCAGGCCCAGCAATATGTCCACTGCATCACATACCTGTGGTATAGCAGGAAGACTAATGCTAGGAGTTCCAGTTCCAGTTGATCCACTGACTTGTGGTGTGACTCTGGATAAGTTAGTCTCTGTAAGGATGCTTCTCTGTGTGTAAAATTAAGATTAGACTCCTAGGCATGCAAAGAACATGGACTAGATTGCAGGCATACATTGGGACAAGAATCACTAGTGGTTTGATTATAGTTCCCCCGCCTCCCCAATCCACACATGCCAGCATATCTATCCACAGTCTGTGTATACCTACAATATTTAACTTACTTTCATCATGAGGTTAAAGCAAAGATAAAATGAATTCTCATTAAATGGTCTAAAATTATTTATCAATATAAATGGATATTTTTACATTGATTTAGAAGTAATTCTTCCTCTTTTCTTCCCTATCCCTTTCTCCAAAATGGCCTCTGACCATTGTAAAGTAAATATTTAATTAATTTAGATTTAAAAATCAGAGTTAATGAGAATTTGGACATAAGATGGATGACATTTCACTTTTCAGAGCACCAGGTTTCTCATACTGTGGACTTATGAATAACAACCCATGAAGCTTCACAAAGAAATATATTGTAATGGAGAAAAGCCCTCCTACTTTATTCTTTCTGACTATGTGTAGTTTGGACCAATGTGGAAAACCATAGTTGAGATAGATCACATAACAGAAAAGTTGAGTCCTTAATTGTCTAGACAAATGGTTCTTAATTCAGTTCTATGGGGTCCATTAATAGATTTCAGAGGTTGTTAAAGTGGGATCAGAAAAAAAAAATCATGTTTGTCGTAACTACTTTTATTTGTTTCCTTTATAATCCCATGTACTTTATGTACTTAAAAACATTATTCTGAGAAGTGTTACATATGCTTCATTCACCAGATTGCCACAGGAAAAATTCAAACAAACAAAAAAAATGAACCCATAAGGGATTTAGAAACAGTCATAGAACACAACTAATGATGAATGACATACAATGACTTGGTTTTCAGTTTGTCTTGTCTATTAAGCACCTTTTACATGTAAGATACTAGACTAATTTTTAATTATATCAAAAACAAAAATGTGTGTTGGAATATTTTTGGCTATACTTTTTTCTTGACAGACACACAAGGTAAAATTGCAATGTTTGAAGAAATAACAAGTTAATAATCACACTCTGATAATAAAATAAAATATTTCACTTTTTCCCCCAAATTGAAGAAATATTAAACTGGCAAAACTATTACCAATGTGGTTTTATTTTTGGTGATCTTGTGGTTTGTTTTAAAGAGTAGAATTTTTATGGAGTTTCATGATGCTGGGAAAGTACATTTTCATTTATAACTAAAACAAAGCAAATTTCAAAATAAAGCTCCCTAATTTTTTTTTAAAGCAATTGGGGTTAAGTAACTTGCTCAAGGTTACACGGCCAGGTGTTTCTGGGTGGGTGCTAAGCGTCTGAGCCCGGGATTCGATCTCCAGGTCTTCTCAACACTGGAGCCGGTGCTCTTACTTGCTGTGCTACCTGGCCGCCCCAGCTCCCTAATTTTTAAAGTGAAAACTTGAACATAATTCACTGAAGTAATGCTCTTAAAACATTTACTTATGTGGAAAACAGAGTAAAGGAAATCAATTTCACAACAACATGCTTGCCTGCATTCTGGATGATAGATGATGCTCTCCTGCTTACCTAGTCACCAATGGAGTGAAGCAGGCGCCCATGGTTTTTAGCAAGATGTTTTCAGCAATGTTATCAAACACCTTCAACAAGGACAAATATGGCATCAAGGTCAGCTACTGCACTGATGGTAAACTATTTAATTTGAAAAGGCTACATACAACCCAAGAATAAGTGGAGGGAGACTCAGTATATGACTTTTTGTTCTCAGATAATTGCATACTTAATACAGCCTCTGAGGTTGAGATGTAACAGAGTATGTGTCAATTCTCTGCCTCTTTTGCTAATTTTAGCCCAATAATTAACACCAAGAAAACAGAGGTTTTCCATTACCAGCCAGCACCGCACCATCCATACATGGAAACATCAGAGAAAATGGAAAACTTTTGAATGCTATGGATAAGTTCAATTACCATGGAAGTATACTTTAGATGGATGCACACAAAGATGATGATTTTTTTCCCTTTTTTTTGGAGGATGATTGGGGTTAAGTGACTTGCCCAAGGTCACATGGCTAGTTTTGTGTTAAGTGTCTGAGGCTGGATTTAAATTCAGGTCCTCCTGACTCCAGGGCCAGTGCTGTATTCACTGCTCCACTTAGCCTCCCCAAGATGCTGAAATTCACACATGCAATGCCAGTGCTAGCTCAATGTTTGGGAGACTCTGAAGAAAAGTGTGAGAGAAAAAAGGCATTAGAACTGCCTACCAGACTGAAGACCCAGGTCCACAGAGACATTGTGCCGACTTCATTGCAGTATGCCTCTGGAACCTAAATAGTATACCAGCCCCATGCCAGGAAAATGATTCATTTCTAGTTTAATTGTCTTTAAAATATTCTAATGATCATCTGGCAAGATAAGATACTGGACAGTGATATTCTTTCTAGAGCTGAATTGCCAGTCATTCAAAATCTACTGCAAAGAATGTAATTCTGATGGGTTATTCATGCTGTTAGAATGTCTAATGTATATTTGCATAAAAGACTATTTCATGGAGAACTCACATAAGGAGAGTGCTCACATCACATGGAGGTCAGAAGAAGCAATACAAGGAAACTCTTAAGGTCTCTTTAAAGAACTTTAAAATAGATTGTATGACATGAGAGACACTGGCAAAGGACCTCCCAGCATAGCATACCCATCAAAGAAGTTGTGCTTTATGAGCAAAGCAGAATTGCAGTAGCTCAAAAGAAATATGAGAGGCACACATATAGACACATCTCTCCAAATGTTCCTACAGACTATTCATACTTGACCTATGGTAGAGCATTCCGAATTCATATTGATCTCATCAGTCACAGTTGGACACACTGTACCTTGACCCTGATAGTGATGTCGTTTTGGTCCTTTCAGAGCATGGAGGACAACAACCAACCAACTCTAAAAAATGTCTTTATGTAGGGAATGGAGTAAATAAAAATGTTTCTGGCACATCTTACAAAGTGATCTACAGAAATTTAATGAGACAGCTAGATAGCACAGCAGAGAGAGTGGTGGACCTGGAATCAGGAATATTTCAGTTCAAATCCAGCCTCAAATACTCATTAGCTATGTAACATTGGGCAATCACTTAACTCCTATGTATATCAGTTTCCTCATCTGTAAAATGGGAATAATAGCCCCTGCCTTCTGGGGTTTTTTAGAGGATCAAATGAGATAATATTTGCAAAGCACTTTAGCGCAATACCTGACACAATAGGTGCTTAATAAATGCTTATTCCCTTCACTAATATGGGATCGATATCAAATTTCACTTTTAGATTGGGATCAAATCTAAAATACTTATTAAGAGCAAATAATAAAATGTTTTCTCAAAACAGTTGTTATAGTCATATATTAAGAATAAGTTGTTGGGCGGCTAGGTGGCGCATTGAGTAAAGCGCTGGCCCCGGAGTCGGGAGGACCCGAGTTCAGTTCCGGCCTGAGACACTTAACATCCACACAAAAACACTAGCTGTGTAACCTTAGGCAAGTTACTTAACACCAATTGCCCTCCAAAAGGCAAAAAAAAAAGAGAGAGAATAAGTTGTTGTTAAATACATAGATATAAATTACTCATGTTATTTAGCACAATATGTAAGCCTTAAATCATCTTAAAAAAAATTTAAACTCTTTTGAAAAGAATTCTGCTAAAGTTTTGTTTGAAGGGAAGAGATTTGAAAATGGCAGCATAGATGGTCATAGAAGATTACAACCATCCCACATATACCCTACCAATGACATAAAATGGGCATCAGATCAAATAATAATCAAGAAATCCAAAGAGAAACATCATTAGGCTCTTTCATTCAGCTCAAGACTACATAAAAAGTAGAGCCAGAAGTCTCAAGGGCTGAAAGGGGAGGCCAACCAAACCAGCCAGAATGAGTTCAGGTGAGTGGTCCAGAAGCCAGCAGCTGAATCTAGCATGGGGAGGCCCCAGGGGAAATGAAAGTCCAAAGGAGCCCCTAGATCCAACATAAGCCTGAACTGGAAATAGCAAGCAAAAGAGTCCTGAATGGAGACAATGAAGCCTACTCTAAGCAAAGACTCATCAGAAGAGGTAGAAGCAAGCTACCAACAACCACATGAAAAATGCTCTGAATCATTAATGATAAGGGAAATGCACATTAAAACAACTCCGAGGTTTCACATCACAATCATCAAATTGACAAAAGTGATCCACAGAGAGAAATGACAATTTTTGGAAGGGATGTTAGGAGAAAGGCTTACTAATACACTAAGATTGTGAACTTGTCAGTCTTTTTCTGAGGGGCAGGGGTTGGGGTGAGGAAGGGGGAGGAGTTGCGAATATAGTCACAACTAGATTGTACATAGCACTTTGAAGTTTACAAAGTACTTTACAATTATTATCTCATTTGTTCCTCACAATAACCCTGGGTAGGTAGGTGTTGTTATTCCCATTTTACAGAGGAGAAAACTAAGGAAGACTAATTTGCTCAAGGACTCAGTGTCTGTGACCAGATTTCAATTCAGATTTTACTAACTCAGGTCCCACACTATATTCACTGTATCACCTAGCTGCTTACATACCCCGAAAGTTACTCAACTATGTATACTATTTGATAGGGAAGAGGTTCACATTGTAAATATTTTCTTTGCATTATTTTTGTTGCAACAAAGAACTGAAAACTAAGGGGATAGGTACAAACTAGATCTGTTCCGCTCACAGCTCCTACTGCACCAGAAGAAAATAATAAATATGGCATTTACCTTGAAAAAACGAAGAAGTTTGCTTGTGGAAGTGGGTGCTATCAGAAGGATAGCAACTTGTGATTTACTGTGAAGTAGTGGAAGAAGGGTCATCTGAAATTATTTCCTCGTGGAGGAATCATATACAAGCAAATGAGGAATTCAATGATGCTCAAATTGTACCCGAATATATCAATTTAGTTGGAACAAATTCGACTCTTCAAAACAAGAATCATAGCAAAACTGACTTACATTTTTGTTATTTTTCAAGTTCAAAATTGTAAAGAAAATAGTTTTTAAAGTGAAGTATTTTACAAATGTAAGAAGTTTGAGAACCATTAACATAGCGAACCCTTGCTATAGTTTTTGATGCAATGTTTAAAATATTAAAATACTTATTAAAACATTTATAAGCTGATTATCAATCATCACTTTAGTACATTCATAAGATCATAGATCTAGAACTGAAAGGGAGGTCAAAGACCATCTAATTTAACACGCTCATCTTGCAGATGATGAAACTAAGCCTTATGGACACTGAATGACTTGCCTGAGGTCACACGAGTGGAAAGTATCATTTACAGATGAAGACATCAAGGCACACAGAAGTTCAGTGACTTCCCCAAGATCACATAGGTATTCTAAGGACCCCTTCTGCTAGGCAGTAAGTCTGTGTACATATGATTTCTTTTAACTGTATTAATTTTAAAATATTCCTCCAGTCATATTTTCTCCTCATTCTTACTGGCTTTGCCCACTACCCTGACAGTATTTGTGAAAGACTTACTGTATCATAATAAGGGCAAACTGCAAAAGTTCAGTCCCCTGATGTGAACCAGAAGGCCGCTCCAACATCCATCCCAAGCCTTTATTATCTTTCTCCTAAGTTATACCCTCAGGTCACCAAGCCCTGAACACATATTCTTCCTTGACCTTCCTGGTCATTAAGACTTAATGACATTCTAATTATAGCCATGTCAATTTCCTCAAGAGTTCCTCTGTATAATGAGACAACATAGGTGAGACTTTAAGACAATAAAAAAAAACCCAAAGCAACCCACTGCAAACTCAGTATAACTGTTTTATCTGAGATTTTTGTGAAGAGTTTCAGGGGAAAGAATAATAAGAAAAAAGGCTAGCATGAGCCAAAAAAAAGGGTGACCTCCTAGAGAACACCTGTTCAAATTAATTGGGAGAAAATAGTTTGTATTAATTAAATATGTAAATTATTGATTGCATAAAACACTGTTCTTTCATCTCAACTTGACATTTTTCTATACTGTTTTTTTGAAGGTTTTGTATAAATGTAATCCTTATTACCGCATGTTGAGATTACCTCAAGTGTGGTCATTTTGAACCATAATGGTGGCCAAATTTTTTAAAGTTGTCACATTTTTCAGAATTGTATAAATTTTGATTAAATTTGGCACATATATAAAAGGTTACAAATACCATAGGATTTAGAGTTGTAAACGACATCAGAGGCTAAGGTCAGGCCACTCATTTTATAGATGAGGATTCTGAGACACAGAGAGATTAAGTATTTTTCCCAGATATTAATAGGGTGTTAACATGGAGGAATAAAATATAGAGAATCAATTCAAGAGATATCAAGGAGATGGAATCAACAGAACCTGTTAATTGTTTAAATTTGTGAGGTGAGGGAAGGAATAAAGTCAAAGAAAATTAAATAATGCCAAGGTTTTAAGAATAGAAAACTGGGTGAGTGAAGGTGCCATGGAGTAAACTCAGAAGGTTTAGGGGAAAAGATGATGATTTTGGTTCTGGACATATTGAGTGTTAGGTATTGATGATACAACCAGATAACGATGTCCTAAAGACAGTTGGACATGTAGGTCTGGAGATAAAAAAAATGAGAATGGTTTGCACAGAGAAGGTAGTTGAAAACACAGAGGTGTATACAATGAGAGAGAGAGAGAGAGAGAGCACTAAGAATATATTCTTAGGATTATCCACAATGAGTTGGGAAAAGGACAAGTGAAGGAGACAGAAAAAGATCAATAAAAAGTAGAACCTAGAGAATATAGTGTCTCCTAAGCCAAGGTAGAACAGAATTTCCAGATGCAGGGGACGATTCTCAGTGTCAGAAATTGTAAAGATAACAAGGAGGATGAGAATTTCTGAAAGTGTGTTGTGGAATTTGGTGATTGGGATGTCACTGGTAACCCTGAGGAAATTACAAAGGCTTAAAGAGTGAGTAGGAGTAGCGAGGAATTGCATGTATTAGGTGTAAACAACTTTTTTCAAGATTTAGCAATAGAAAGGAGAGAGAAGGGCCAGTAACCAAGTGGGCTTGATAGGTCAAGAAAACTTTATTTAGAATGGAAGAGACCTTGGTACTGGCTAAGAAATAGAGTGGTGGATAGTAAATGACCATAGTAAATCTAGTGTTTGATAAACCCAAAGACCTAAGCTTTGGCGACAAGAACTGAATATTTGACAAAAACTTCTGGGAAAACTGGAAAGCAATGGGGTAGAAATATAGAAAAATTTAATATAGAATTAAGAATATATAATTAGAATTAAGAAATATAGAAATAAAAAAATAATAGAAATAGAAATAGGTATAGACCAACATTTAATACCATTTACCAAGATAAAGTAAAAATGGGTACATGATTTAGACATATAGGTCAATACCATAAACAAATAGGAGAGCAAGGAATAGTTTACTTGTCAGATCTATGGAAAAGGGAAGCATTTATGACCAAACAAGAGATGTAAAATATATATTTTGATTATATTAAATTTAAAGGGTTTTGCACAGACAAAGCAGTGCAACCAACACTAAAAGGAAAGCAGAAAGCTGGGAACACATGTATAACTTTTTGACCCATCTACACCACTATTACCCCTATGCCCCCAAAAAGATCAAAGAAAGATGAAAAGGACCTATATGTACAAAAACATTTATAGCATCTCTTTTTGAAGAAACCAGAAACTAAAGGAATATCCATTTATTGAGGCATAACTAAACAAATTTTTGTATGTGAATGTAGTGGAGTATTATTATCCTGTAAGAAATGACAAAATGGACAATTTAAGAAAAAAACTTAGAAGAACTCTATGAACTGATGAAGAATGAAACAAATAGAATAATTTATAGATTGACAGCAACATTATAAAGCAGGATAATTTTTAAATACTTAAGAAGATAAGTGTAAGCCATGAATACCAATGCCTAAAGATGAAACATGCAACCTGCCTTCTGCTAATGAGACTGGACTGAAAATATACAATATCTGCATTTTTGGACATGATCAGTGAGAGAATTTGTTTTATTTGACTAAGTATATTTCCTATAAGAATTGCTTTTTCTTATTTTTAATTGTTCAATTGGAGGGAGGAGAAATGAGAGGGAGAGGAGATAAATGCTTATTATCTGGAAAAATAATAAAATTATTTTTTAAAAGGTAGTATGGTGTAATGGGAATGGGGATTTGAAGATCTTCCCTGCATATTAATACACCTAGGGGAAATTTGAAGACCTTCCTGCTTTGAAAGTAAACTCTGCCCCCTAATAAGTTGAATATGATCATATGGAGCCTGTGATGGAGGAAATTTGCTGAGGGGTGCAGCAGAGCCTACAGTAAGCTTCCCTGCTGTGAAGATAAACTCCGCCCCCTGATAGGCTGAATGTAATCACATGGATCCTGTGATGGGAGGAGTTTGCTGAAGGGAAGCAGAGCCCACAGGAAGCTGGGAATCAGAGATAGAGAGAGGGTGGGAGAGAGAGGTGCTCAGGAAAGGACAGAGAGAGGTTTGTGAGTAAATATTGATTTAATATTGGTTTGTGGGAAGACCGAAGGATGCTGTGACTCTAAGTGTTATTATGACTTCTTAATATTTTTGGTGCTATGATCAAAGAGGCTTACTGGCTTTCTGGTGTTTAAATAAATGCTTCAGTTCTGTCCTCTATATGGAGAGTTTGGTATATTTTTGCAACTGAACGAAATGCAATGTTTGTAGTCACAGTCTTTATTGTGATTGTGGGCACTGTAAATTTTACATTGGCACTACATATAGGCATCCTACTTAGACCTTAGCTAATGAAACTGTATGACTCAGATTGGGGAGCCGGTCCAAAAAAGGCAGAGAAGTTAAAATGGCTTATTCAATATCATTCAATAAAGATATCATGAAATCTGGAATCCTCTTTTTCAATATTCTCAAGAGCCCCCTACATCTGCCCTGAGAAAGTAAACAGAAACTGTCACCATCTCCTTTCATCCTTGCCTGTGATCAGATCATTATTTATCAGGGCTCCCACACATGTTCACATATGTCCCTCCATGTAGGTTAAGTTAGTTCTTTCCCTAAAAGGTGATGAAACTGTCTCAAAGATTCGTTTTACCCAACATGCTAAGGCTCAAGACCTCAGGAAATGTTGATATGTCTTCATGGTGACCTAAGGTCATAAAAGGCTCACCCCCTACTGAATGATGACTCTTCAGATCTGGTGATATGGGCCCAAGACCCTGAAAGTCACGATACCCTGCCCTGTTGAACAGATGCATTTCAAAGAGCTCTCCATAAACTAAGTCTTGGACCTTTATTCAATGTCTTTTCTATGCAGTGGCTAAGTAACTTTTCTTTTGTTAACTGTTAAAGGACCTATTAGTGTCTCCTTTCATTCCACTCTCTGACCTAACCTGTTAGGGGACCATACTGTCTAATTCATTTACTGGTCTAATTTAATTACTGGTCTAATTCATGACAAGGTCTCTATCACTACACTCTTTCGATGCCCAGTTCCAACTTCCCCTTGCCTTCATTTATTGAATAGATAACTGAAAGTAAATCAGGCAAGCAATCTGGAGAGACAACATATGGGTAATCTCATTTTTAATAGCTGACATAGATGATTGTGATTGAACAACTCATCCTCCTCGCTCTGTGGTCTCATCCATCACATTTTTAATTTCATCAGTCAGGAAGTCAATACTTACTCTCTCAGATTTCAGTAAGTCATAAAATCCCACCCTGAATAGTCTTCATAAAACGGAGTTAGGACTTGATTGGGGTGAGTGCATCACTTGAGGCATTTAATACTATTTCAGCTCCTCCTTTTATTGCTCTTAGAAATAGTGGTACCATACTCTATATTCACCAAGAGACACAGAAAAATCAACTAATCTCTTAGCATTCAATTATTTCCAGAAACACCAAGGTTATATAGCACAACTCTGTCCCTAAAGAACATTCAGCCTAAAGAATGTCCTGCTGGTGTTTAACAGAAGGGAACTCTATTGTCTTTTTTCCCCTTGTCCCCTATAATGCCACATAGGGATAAACCTATATGAATTCTATAAATCTTTATGTTACCAAAATGGCAGTGGATCACTCCTTTGGATTGAATTGAATTGAAAAATTATTCTACAGCGTCATTATTGTTAAGTTAATTATTGCCATTATTGATTTCCACTATTTAGTCAATGCAGCTTTTACATTTCATTGAATTTAAAATATATCATCAATGGAGTTGGGTCAAAAAGTTGAATAAAAAAGGAGTTAAATCACACACGTAGCAAGAATGAGGGTGAACTGAGACATGGTCCATGTTCTACATAGTACCAACATAATGATGAAAGATTCAGAGGAAGACATGTTGGGTGAATCCCCTTAGGAGAATTTACGAGAAATCATGGGCAAGAGTGGTGAAAGCATGGATGGGTTGGTACATTGGAGAAGATACCTACATCAGTAACATCATCAGTCCACTGAAGAATTGAAGCAATAAATAAACATGAGAATTTAGAGCTAGGAGGGACCTTATCTTAACCAATTCCTCATTTTATAAAGAAATTATGTCTCAAAGAGGTCAGGTGACTTGTTCTAATCTCATACTTCTAGGAAGGAGCCAGAATTGGAACACAGATCTCTTGATTCCAAATTCAATGATGTTTCTACTATAGTACATTGCCTCCCTACTCCAAAGAATATTGTAGCAGCATTTCTTCACTAGGGAGATAGCATGGAATAGTGAAAAGATCACTGGCCCTGAAGTCGGAAGATGTATATTAAATACAATAAGAACAGTCATTATTAGTATTACTATCATTATGTTTATATAGCATCTACTGTGTACTACACATTGTGCTAAACACTTTTACAAATCTTATCTTGTTTTGTCCTCATAATGATCCTGAGAGGTAGGTGTTATTATTGTCCCCATTTTATAGATGAGGAAACAGAAGTAAACAGAGCTTAAATAATTTTTCCAGGGTCAGTCAGCTACTGTCTGAGACTACAAAAGCAAAAAACCTAGGCAAAATATAGCAAAAAATCTGAAATTGGGGTGGGGGCAAGGGAGAGGGAATGCTTGACACCTATGTGAACTTGGGTATGTCACATCATACCACTGGGTTTCAGTTTCTATCTAAAATGACAAGATAGGACTAGATGACCTTTGATATTCTTTCCAATTCTAAATCTATGATCTAATACAGTCCTCCTACCCAGGTGCTTCTTTGGGTTATAGGAGTGACCTTGGGTGTTTGGGAGTTACAATTCACCAATCAAAAGTTCTGTCATTTTCCTCCATATAGATGCTTTAAGTACAGATGATAGAATATATGTCTGTCATCTAAGTACCAGCCTAGAAAAAATTAGAGAGACTCACCACCAAAAGATTAGCCAAAGGTTCATGGATATTTTTGGCATCAGAAACTCATTAAGGTCCTCTGTTGAAATGTGCAGGGGGTGCTGTCAGCATCAGTGGAGAGAGTGTTCACACAAATGAAATCATGTCTCCCTAAATTATTGAAATCATAAATAAAAAGTTAATTATATAAATATTTTCCCACTGACACACTAGTCAGATAGTTTTTGAGTTACCCTCACCATTATTAATATAATTTAGCAAGAGCCTTCCACAATAACAATGAAAAGTAAACTCCTTAAATCACATGAAGGAAAATCTCAAAACATTTCCATTAGTTAATGCTTTTAAGCTTCAAAATCAACTTCCTTTAGCAGTTTCCTAGTAATCTTTTAATATGTCCTTTAAAAATTGTATATTACCCATGACAGGAGATAAATATGGGCATCTCTGAAGAGAAGTTATCAGAAAATATTCAGTAAGCAAATATGTGGAAGATATCTAGGAAAGTGTTGGTTGGTGATACTACTCTATAAAATTAATTCTTTTGCAAATAATCATTCCTACAAAGAAATACATTTATTGACCTAGGAACCAATTAATCAACAAATATTTAAGTATTTACTATGTGCCAGGTACTGTAGCTATAAACAGAATGAATGAAACCATCTCTCCTTTCCTGAAATTTAGATTCTAAGGTGGACAGAATCACTACATGTAAAAATATACACAGGAGAGATAAAAAGTTAATAAATAAATCCATATGTATATATGCAAATTATTTAAATACAAAGTAGTTTGGGAGGGATGGCAGTAGCAATTGAGGGGATCAAGAAAGGCTTCATGCAGAGGATGGTGACTGAGCTATGTCTTAAAGGAAGAGAAGAACTCTGTGAGTTGGAGGAAATGAGGGAGCACTTTCCAGACAGGAAACTGGTCAAAGGCATTCCAGAGGACAGATAATGAAATATATTACTCACCTCCTCACAAAGATAAAGCATTAAATATGTAGAATAAGATGCATATTACTGGACATGGTTAATGTGGGAATCTTTTCTTTTCCTGATTATGCACATTTGTGAGAAAGGTTTTGTTGTTGGCCACTCCCCACATGAGGATTGGGGGGGGGGGGAGGCGGGAGAGGAGCCCCAGGGGGGTAGAAGGTGAAAGGGAAAGAAAAAATGCTTGTTAATTGAAAATGATTCAGTTTTAAAAACAAACAACAAAAATTCACTGTGCTTCTACCCAACCAAGGTTGTTGTTATTGAGTCATATCACTCTAACCTGACAAAGATCCTGGGGTGGCTTGCCTTTTCCTTCTCCACCTCCTTTTACAGATGAGAAAACTAAGGGAAACAAAGTTCAGTGACTTTCCCAGGATCACTCAGCTAGTAAATGTCTGAGGCCACATTTGAACTAATGAAGTTGAGTCTTTCTAACTCCAGACCTAGCATTCTATCCACCTTACCACCTAGCTGCCAATATCCCCAATCTACCCAACCTACCTCTCTTCAATTCCTTGCTGCATTCCAAGATCATCAGTATAAAGCCTTTTCTTGTCCTAACTAAAGCAACAAGGTACCCTGAAAGGAGGATGCATATGCCAACAAATGAAGTCGCCACCACCACATTGATCACCGTTTCTTCTCAAACCCCAAAGGAAGCAACCCTGGACCCTAAACCCAAGAGCCTTGGCAATAACAATGCTTCCAGGCCAGTGCACTCATCCATCATCCTGGAAAGCAAGTCCTTCATAGAGGGAACCTGGCAACCACTCCTGCAGGTGCTATAGCCACCATTACTGAACACCCAGAGGAGAAAATTCTTGCCACTAAAGTCCTTGGCATTCTCAAGTGATTCAACATCAGAAAGTGATATCATTTTTTTCCAGTGGAAAAAAATTAACATATTTTTTGCAGCTGCATCCTAAGGACCACAGGACCTTTCCATCTGACTTGCAGATGAAACCTTCCATATGTGTTGTCTCCTCCATTGGAATGTGAGCTCTTTGAGAACAGGGACAGTCTGACGTTTTTATTTATATCTCCTGTGCTTTGCACATAGTAAGAGCTTAATGCTTCATCAATCCATTCATTCATTCATTCTTACTACATCTGTGATTTAGAATGACCTTCTTGTTTCTTTAGATCCTATCTGCCTGATTCTTCTGACCTGATGTAAGTCAAATGTGTGTCATAGGGCAAGGCTTGGTAAAAAGAACGATGTCTGCCATATCTCCATTTTCCCTTTTCCTCCCTTTGGGTGATCCTTTCCCTGTCAGGTACCTTTTGCTAAGATGATAAACCCAGAGTTGGAAAGTATATCAAAAGTTATCCAGTCCAGCTCCCCTCATTTTAGAGATGAGGGAACCAACATCAGAGAAATTCAATGACTTGCCTAAGTAAATAGCAAAGTCAGGATTCCAACACAAGTCTTGGTTTAGTTGCCTTTCCATTGCACCACACTGTCTCCTCAGTGAAAAACATGGCTAAAATATATTATGGGGGAGAGAAACCACATCATAATAACTGGAACATTTTTATGATATGTCTTTTGTAAAGACTCATAGATCATTAAAGGAAAATGTCAGTGGGATAAAGACACACCATTAAAGTAAACAGTAATAATGTTCTTGTTGAAGTGTTGTATACCCAGGATAAAATTAGAACCAAAATATTAAACAAAATATAGAAAGGAAACTTAAGTGTGTGTGTGTATGTGTGTGTGTATAACCCAGAAGTTTACATAAGCTATTCTGAAATGAGCATGTGAAATGTACAGTACATTCAGTTCTAAAGGTGAGTGCTGGAGGCATTTTAAAAATTCACATACTTGTACTCAAAGGAAAAAATATATATGTAGGTTTGTGCAAACTTTTCCTTAATAGGAAAGAAAGATTTAAGGGCAATAGTGCTTTGGCTTTGATGAAGTTTTAAAAATAACACCTGCTTTTTTCATCACTTGAGCTAACATTAAATAAGTAAAGGAAAAACTCAGTAAAAGCTGTCACTGGAGAAATCAAGCTAGTTATCCTAGTGTGAAGGAATGCTCTCAAAGGCACTTAAAATCTCTGGGATTCATAAAGAAAAATGAATGACACCAGTGGAAGAAAAATTGTCGAGAAGAGGAAGTCAGAAGAGCTTGGTATAGCAGCAGTCATCATTATTGGCTTCTAGCAAGAACCCCGTCTTATCCCAGCAAGTCTTTTGACCAGTTAACAATGAATGCCTCCTTATCCAAAGCTTTGCAGTCTTAGTTTCAGTGAGAATAGATTAGGATATATAATCAAGGTGATACTTACCCTTATGCCAAGTATAGACACTATAACAGTGTGATTTCACTGCTGGTGGTCAGCCTTACTGGCACCAAACATTTCCCAACTGATGACTTGTGCCCATTTTCTTTTGGCAAAACTTCCTGATTCTGATTATTTTTCAGTTCCTCAAATTACTTTATATTTAATTATCCTTGTATATATTGTATCCCCAGGGAGAATGAAACTTCATTGATGAAGTAGTTTTCATCTTTGGATCCCAAAATGATTGCACATAGTAAGCACTCAATACATTTTGTTGAATTGAATGGAGTTATCAAACAGATTTTCCCCCATGTCAGATGATTTAATAGGTTCCCTGGACACCAGACTGGGAGAGGGACTCTGAAAATGACTCATCTTTTCTTAAGCCTCCCGCAGCACCTTCTCACTTGCCCTCTCAGCCTGCCTCTAGCAGTAATGGACCTGATCAATGATGAGAATTATCATCTCTTTGTAGATGATTCCTAAATCTCTATGTCCAGTCCTAGTCTCACTGCAGAGCTATAGTCATGCATCTCCAACTGCCAGCTGGATATCTCAAGCTGGCTGTCCCATAGACGTCTCAAACTCAACATGTCCAAAACTGAACTCATCCTTCCCCTCAAACTCCTCCCTTCTAAACTCATCTATTACTATCAAGGGCACCACCAGCCTTCATTCCCTGGGCTCTCAGACTTCATAGCATCCCAAATTCTCACACTAATTTACTCAATATATCCAGTCTGTTGCCAAGTCTTACCATTTCAACACCTCATACATTTTCCCTTCTTGCCACTCATTTAACAATAGCCCTAGTTTAGGGCCAAATCAGCTTTAACCAGGAGTACTGTGATAGCCTTTTAATTGTTCTTCCTGCTTCAAGGTCTGCCCCACTCTAGTCTATCTCATTTAGCTGCCAGGATGAATAGTTCTGTACGTGTCATTCCCTCACGTTCCCATATGCACCCTTCAATAGCTCTCTATTACCTCTAGGATCAAATGTAAAGTCCTCTGTCATTTAAAGCTTTCCATAACTTGGCCCTTTCCTACCTGTCCAGCCCTCTTACGCTTTATTTCCCTCCGAGTCTTTATGATCTAACTACATCTATCTACCTGTAGTTTCTTGAATACAAAACTCTATATCTATCTTCTCCTATGCCTTTAACACTGGGCTAGAATTCTCTACCTCCTCAACTCTGTCTCTTAATTTCCTTACTTTTCTTCAAGACTCAGGTCAAATCCCTCCTTTTTTGTAGGAAACCTTCCCCACTCCCCCTCTCTACCACCAATTGCTAATGCGTTCTTCTTTCAGATTTGCCTCATCTAATGTCTCTATATTGAATGTACTAGTTTTTTACATGCTGTTTCTCCCATTATACTGTATGCTTGTCGAAGACAGGGACTCTTTTGCTGTTCTTTACATCCCCAGTACTTGGCACAGTGTCAAGCTGCTCTAGACCACAATAAGTGCCTAATAAATTCTTGCTGACTAACAGACTGATTGACCTCCCTAGGTTATTGTGAGGATAAAATGATAAAAGTATGGAAAGCATTTTGTCAACCTTAAAGTATAACATAAATGTAAGTTATCATACAAGTAATAGATTGGGCAATTTCTGGGTGGTGAGCCATGCGTAAAAGTAGCTTTGAAACCATTTAGCCCTATGAAGTTTGCAAAATCAATGAAAGATTACAAATGTTTTAATAGAAATATTATGAAGTTTCCAATAGTAAATAATTTCTATTCTTACTACAACTTATGCCATCCTTAGACTATATTGTTGTGTTCACTATCTAGTGGATAGGACACATTTGAATCACATGTTCTTTCATAAATGTGAAAGTTAATATTCTTAATAGAATCCTCTATCAATCATTCAACCAAGAGACCTGTATCAGGATTTTACTGAGTGTCTGAACCTATGCTAAGTACTTTGAAATAAGTCTTATACTCTAATTGAGGAGACAGAAGTACATACATGAAACAATACAAGAAAATATATAACCAAAACATTGAAAAGCTTCCTCAATGAATTCTATATTTATTCAAGAGATCAATGTAACCATATACATTAGAAAGACGAAGTGGATGAAAAAAAAAGATAGTACAAAATAGACATACATTAACTCATTAACTGACTTCATTAATATACATGAGAAGATGTATGTGTTTATAATAGGTGCTTCAGATAGACAAAGAACTGAGCCCCAAAATGAACAGAATTTCTGACTAGGCTAAATTTGGGAAATTGTGCAGTGCTTTCAATGATTCCAAGCTGCTTATTTCAGTAAAAGTTGATCTTTTAACAGCAGTAGTCTCCAAGAGATGTTATATGGAATCATAGAAGCTTGCTCTTAAAAGATCCAGATTGCAAGTGATTCAGAAACACGTGGTAGGTGCAAAGTAGACTGTGGCCTATTGCCAATGGTGACTTACATCTGAGGAATGGCATAAAAAACACCATCAAGGATGTAGATGACTGGAAAAGGAGGCCAATTATGTATCCATAATAAGGAACAGGTTGATAGTCCACGTGTTACATTTGTATCCCAAAATATTTAAGGAAGGCATCCAATACATTGAATGGATCCTTTGTTGAGGATACATAAAAAAAACACAGACAGGGCAAGAATCACACAGGATAAGAAGGTATGGAGGGTTGCAATCTATATAAGTGGAAAGAGCACTCCCATTGATGAGAACACAGGTAACTTTAGTACACTATATATAATCAAGCACTAGATTATGTTTTTCATAAAGAGCTGAGATAGTGAGATAAAAGATGTCACATTGGGAGTCAGTGATAGACATGGAAGTTCCTTGAGGCAGGGACTATCTCACTTTTGCATTTGCATACTTGTTTCTAGTATAGTGCCTAGAACAGAGAAGACACTTAATAAATGCTTTTACATTTCAAAGGAAACTAGAGTTATACCATCTCCCAGATGCCATTATTTAAATGAAACATGTCTACAGGCAATCTTTAAGTTTTTCTTAATCCCTCTGTACTTGAAATAAATGTAACTGGAAAGAATCTTTCACTATTTTGGTTACACAGGCAGCAAGTGTTAAAGCCCAGAAGGCTTGGAATTTCTGTTTTTCTTTAAAAAAGAAAAATCCTCTACTTTCACTTAGTTACTTAGTACTCTGTCCAATCTTCAGATCTGCATGTGTTTATCATTAAATAGTGCTACAATCTCTAAGGATTAGTGACAAACAGCTGTTCTTGCACTGTGCTCCTATTCCTTTGGAATCATAATGCCCCAATTCCAGTAGTATTAAGACAACTCCGCACACCCCCTCCCACTTATCTGCTCTAGTTATCCAACACAGCATGCAATCCAACCCTAGCTAAAAGTACCATTTATCACCAGGTGCCTCCAGAAATGGCCAACGACACAGCATGCTTACTTTAGCATTACCTATTCCATTTGGTTAGGAAAATAAAACCACATAAGCACCCCAAGAGGAAGCTGCAGCAGCACACATACCTCCATGTTCCTTTCTACTGATGTGGGAATTGAGATGAAAACCCCATATTCCCAAATACCCTATGTTATATAACACTCCCTGGTGAAATACAAGTTAGTAATATTACAGTATCTTACATCCATATAGCCCTTTTAAAAGAATCTCAGATAAACTAATACACCATCCTTAATATATTTAGTTTTCCATTTCCCACTTAAATATAGTTCCTCATAGTTCTTACTGCCAAATCAGGCTTATTTGCTAAAGCTTACACCATAATAGCAAAGATTCCAGATAGCAACACAACGAGGTTATTTGAGGGAAAGGGAAAGAGACATCAGGTTTCAGAATACCATGCCCTATGGCAGGCATCTGTGGGGACTCTTTGAGTCTGGTGCTGGAAAAGCCACCACGTGAGAGAGTAGGGTGGAGATTAGTGGGAATAAGCTCATCTGGGATGTGGTCACTACTGCAAAGGATTAGACAGGAAGGTACATGCTGTCTAGTCGCTTCCTATTACTCATAGTTCTTAATAGCTAAGTTAAATCAATTCTACCTAATGAAGGAGACTATATGTTGTCAGCATCCACTAAATTCTGCACATTCTAGGGCAAAGTTCTGGTTATCCTGCTTTAGTTATAGCTCTTGCTAATGTAACCATTTCCTTGATGGAATAGCACTGTGCCATCTAACATTCACATCCAATTTAAGAGAGGACTTTAGACTGTTATGATTTCTACATTTTGTCACTAACTCCACACTATGTTATTTTGTTCCATCTCCAGCCTTCTTCACTTTGAACAATCAATCTCTTGATGACAGCAAACATAATATATTAAGCTTGTCAGGTGTGGCAATTATTTATTGGGTTCCAATGCAATGTGTGGCATTTGTGGTATGAGGTCTCTAGGACTATACATTATGGAAAAATATTTCTACTCATTCATTTTTATTCTGTTGAAGATATATAACTTGGGTCCACATAATGATTTCTCCAGATGGTTTAATGTGGAATAAGATAGCTGAAGACTAACTTAATTGTAGAGTGACCTACAATTTTCATTCTAATTAACACTATTTGACAAACATTATTTGACAAAAATTTCCCCAAGGGGGAAATTCTACTTCTGAACATGAGTGTTTTTAAACAATAACTTATTGGACTCTCTAGGTAGGGGTTCTTTTATAGTATAATGCCAAGCTGTTGTTGCAAATGTTTTTCATGGTGAAATCCATTTTATAGGTTTGCATTCACTAATGAATGAAGAAAAATTAGACAATCAGGACACTCTTGAGGTATTATTAGCTAGTTTGGCATACAAAAATACTCAAAAAGATCATGATCTATTTATAAGCTCATAAAAATTTATTCTCCATACTGTTTTAAGGTTTTTAAGATAAGGAATGTTAGAAAATGAATAGGAGTGGACCATAAAGTCGATGGATAACAGGTATTAAAGGCAATGTAGCATGGTAGATAGAGAGTTATGAACTTAGCATAGAGAAGACGTGTCCAAATCTCACCTCTGATGGTTATTAACTGTGTGACTCTGAGCAAGTCACTTGATTTTTCATCCAAAGGACTTACTTCATAGCTCTAGGGTTCAAACAAAATTAAGTGTGCAAAGTGTTGGGCAAACTTTAAATTTCAGACATTATAATTTAAAGCTGTAAAGGATGTTAAGGTAAGGTAATATAGTTCAACCCGCCCATTTTATAAAAAAAAAAAACCTGAGCCTGGATAAGTTAAATGACTTGTTCAAGATAAAAGGGATGCAAAGTTGAAAAGTTAGGATTTAAACTCATTTCCTTTGAGTCCAACACCAGCACTCTTTTCACTATCCACATTATTTCTTCTAAAGCAGAAGGATAGACTTCCAGGAGCCAAGATGGCAGAGCAAGCAGTAAATCACTGTCACTCTCCCATATTCACCTCTAAACAACCATAAAATAGCACCCAAAACAAATCCTGGAGCAGAAGCAGCAGCAAAAAGACAGAATGAAACTTGGAAGACAAGCAGGAAAGGTTGGTCTCATCTGGGTAAAAGGTGAGTACTTTCCAGGGTAGGAAGCATCTCAAAAAACCAGCAGCAAGCCCCACCTCAGCAAACCAGTGATAGATGCCGAGCTCCAGCATGGTGGGGTAAGCTAACACCAACACTAGGAACACCTACATGCCTCCGCATAGCTAGGCAGACTCCAGCTCTGAGAACTGCCAGGAGAACCTCCACATGCTGCAGCATAGCCCTGGAAAACCAAGCAGCTTCAAGTGGCCAGACTGCTAGGTCCTTCAGTGTAACTCCAGGGAAACGTAGAAATATCCCACAGGCCTCAGCACATTCCAGACACCAGCACTAGGAGCCTGGCTCAGTAGCAGGTAAGCTGCCAGACCCCTATGACATACAGCAGTGACAGATACCCAGCATCCTACCCCCTCAGCATAGCTCCAGACATGAGGGTTCCCGATGGGTCTCCAGGCAACATCAGTGCAGCACCTGATAAACAGCCAGGCCTTGCATCTCCTGGCATAAGAGCCTGAGACAGTGCCCTGGAAACAGAGCTCAAATTTAAAAGAAAGTAAAAAAAAAAAGATGAACAAAAACAAAACAACAACAATAAAAGAATCTGAACATAGAAAGTTTTTATGGTGACGGCGAAGATCAAAACACAAGCTCAGAAGAGGATGACAATGTCAAAAACATCTATCATGAAAGCCCCAAACTAAAGCAGAAGAATAATGAATAATTCCACTTGCTGAAATCTGGCTCAGGTCAATCGTCACGATTACCGAATCAGCCCATACTAGCCTGATGCCTGTATTGCTTTCATTCATCATTTAGCTATTCTAATACTATACAATTATTATCTTTCATTTAGAAGAAGCTACTACTTCTCTTAAGAAAACTCTTAGCCTGGAGGCAGAGCCAAGACAGTGGAGTAAAAGTAGGGATTTGCTTGAGTTCTCCCCCAAACCCCTCCAAATTTCTATAAAAAATGCCTCTAAACAAATTCTAGAGCTATAAAAACCACAGAATGACAGAGTGAAATTCATCTCCAGTCCAAGACAGCCTGGAAGGCCTACAGGAAGGGTCTATTACACCTGGCTGGGAGTGTAACACTGTCCAACGTGGCCTGGCAGGAACAGACTGGATCGGAGCAGGTCTCAGGGGGCCGAATCATTGGCAGCTGTGGCAGTTTCCAGATTTCTCAACTCACAAATGCCAAAGACAAAGTAGAAGGTTAGTGGAGAAACTCTGTCAGACGTGGGAAAGAGAAGAGCCCCAGTGGTGGCCCCAGTGATAGCCCCAGTGCCAGGGTGGTGGAGGTGGCAGCACAGGTGGTAACAGCAGCAGCAGTGGCTGCTTCTAGAGTTCCAGACCCACGGATGGTGGGGGGATCAAGCAAGTGATCACAGGGCGACTTGATCTTCCCTGCCCCTAGGCTAATGTGCACCTGAAGCCTGGGGTGGGGGAGGCTTGTTTTTTCAGTAGATACTTCTTGATTGGCCAGTGAGTCAATAAGGTTGTTACATTCTCTGAGCCAGGAGAAGGCTATATAAGCCCTGATGTGTAGCTTTGTTTTTGGGACTCACTTTGAGAAGTGTTCTGTGATTTGATCTGAATTCTGGGAAGCCGTTGTTGAGAGTCCCCCGGCTTTGAAAAACCCAGAATGTGGAAACCCAGATGTTGACTGGGTATGGATGTAATGGTTGGACAGTTTGGAAATCTGTCTACTTGATGTTTCTGTCTTGATAATTATGCCTGTATACTTTGAGGTTCAGGGTGCTGACCTTTTCTCCTGAACAAGGTAAATGATATATGTCTGACTGATTAAAGTAAGCTTGTCAACCCATTTTGAGTTGCTTTCCTTTAACAAAGCAGATCCAAGAACCTGTGGTAGCTGCAAACCCTGAGGACGCTTGGGGTGCTTGCTGCTACACGACTTCAGGGATCTCTTTGCTGGCGCTGAGGCAGGATTCTCTTGCTTTGTCCTGTTTGGATCTGGGTTGCAGTCTTGGAGTGAGGAGGAGCACTGGCATGGCAGTGGTATGTGAGAACTGTGGAGAGGGAGTGCTCGTCACAGTTCCAAGGCAGAAAAGAGTGCTTTTAGTCACTCACAGACCAGAGCTCAGGCAAGGAGAGGAGCAAACAATTAGCTCAGACAACAGGTGCACAAAACCCCTGAAAATTGGGACAGCACACTCTCCACTCTCAAAGTAGAGTTCTATTTTGACTAAGAGCTCAAAAGTCAAGTAATTGGCTGGGAATATGAGCAAACAACATAGAAAAAATAAGACTGTAAAGTGTTACTTTGGTGACAAAGAAGATCAAAACATACAACCAAAAGAAGACAACAAAGTTAAAGCTCCTACATCCAAAGCCTCCAAGAAAAATATCAATGAGTTACAGGCCATGGATAAGCTCAAAAAAGATTATGAAATTCAAATAAGAGAAGTAGAAGAAAAATTGGGAAGAGAAATGAGAGTGATGAAAGAAAATTGTGAAAAATGAGTCAACATCTTGCTAAAGGACACCATCCAAAATACTAAAGAAAATAACAACCTTAAAAATAGACTAACTCAAATGGCAAAAAAGGTCCAAAAAGCCAATGAGGAGAATGCTTTATAAATCAGAATTGGTCAAATGGAAAAGGAGGTCCAAAAGCTCACTGAAGAAAATAATCCCTTAAAAATTAGAATGAAACAAATGGAAGCTAATAATTTTATGAGAAATAAGGAAATTATAAAAAGAACCAAAAGAATGAAAAAATAGAAGACAATGTGAAATATCTCATTAGAAAAATCACTGACCTGAAAAACAGTTCCAGGAGAGATAATTTAAAAATTATTTGAGTACCTGAAAACCATGATCACAAAAAGAGCTTATATGTCCTGTTTCAAGAAATTATCAAGGAAAAATGCCCTGAAATTCTAGAACCAGAGAGGAAAATGGACATTGAAAGAATCCACTGATCCCCTCTTAAAGAAGGTCCCCCCCAAAAAAAACTCTTAGGAATATTGTAGCCAAATTTCAGAGCTCCCAGGTCAAGGAGAAAATATTACAAGCAGCCAGAAAGAAACAATTCAAGTATTATAGAAACAAAATTAGAATAACACAAGATCTAGCAGCTTCTGTATCAGAGGGCTTAGAGCATGACATTCTGGTGGTCACAGGAGCTAGGATTAAAACCAAGAATCACCTATCCAGCAAAACTGAGTATAATGCTTCAGGGGGAAAATGAACATACAATGAAATAGAGGACTTTCAAGCATTCTTGGTGAAAAGACTAGGAAATTTGACTTTTAAATACAAGAATCAAGAGAAGCATGAAAAAGTAAACAGGATAGAGAAATCATAATGGGCTTATTAAATTTGAACTGTTTGCATTCTTACATGAAAATATGATATTTATAACTTATGAGACTTTTGTCAGTATTAGAGTAGTTGAAGGGGATGGATACACACACACGCATATATATGTATGTATGTATATATAGACAGAGGGCATAGGGTGAGTTGAATATGAAGGGATGATATCTAAAAAATAAAATTAAGGGGTGAGAGAGGAATATATTGGGAGAAGGAGAAAGGGAGAGATTGAAGAGGGTATATTATCTCACATGAAAGAGGCATGAAAAACTGTTACAATGGAGGGGAAGAGGAGGGAGGTGAAAAGGAATGCATCAACCTAATTCTCATTTGAAGGAATAACATACACACTCAATTGCATATCTTACCCTCCAGAAAAGTAGGGGGAAAGGAATAAGAAGGGGGGAAGATAGAAAGGAGGGCAGATTAGGAAAGAGGGCAGTCAGAAGTAAACACTTTTGAAAAGGGACAGAGTCAAAGAAGAAAATATATTAAGTATAACTCTTATGGAAATAACTCTTATGGAAATGTTTTTCATAACAATACATGAATAACCTATATTGAATTGCTTGTCTTCTCAAAGGCGGTGGGTGGGGAGGGATGAAAGGAGAGAATATAGAACTCAAAGTTTCCAAAAACAAATGTCAAAAAACCTTTTTTCTACACGTAACTGAGTAATCAGATATGCAGGCAATGGGGTATAGAAATCTATCTTGCCCAATAAGAAAGTAAGGGAGAAGGGGGGGGGTGATAGAAGGGAGGGCAGGCTGGGGGAAGAGGTAATCAAAATACATGCCATTTTGGAGGTGGGGGAGGGGAGAAATGGGAAGAAAATTTGGAATTCAAAATCTTGTGGAAGTGAATGTTGAAAACTAAAACTAAATAAATGAATAAATTCTGGGGGTAAAAAAAAGAAAACTAATAGACTGAAATTCTTTTTTCCTCCCTTGCAGAAGTCCTCAAAGAACTTGCTGGTTTGGAGGACCACAGCTACATCCTTTAGCTCCCATTCTCTTCCCATTTGTTCACAGTCATTCCCACTTTCCTTCAGTCCCCTGCCATCCTTGCTACTTAACTGCTCACCCCAAAATTTTCTAAATCAATTTTACTAAATAGCCTATCTCATTGAACATGATTGCACTGTCTGGCTCAGGTAAGACAAAAAAAAATTCTTTCTTTATTCTTGCAGATTGGCCTCTTCCCTACAAATATTTCCATTCTTCCACAGAGCTATGATCTCATTGGTGTGAGGTTTTTACTGTCCTGATGCAGATAAGAAACCTCCATGCCTTCTTGTCTCATGTGTGTCTGTGTCTGTGTGTAAGTGTCTGTATGTGTGTCTGTGTGTGTGAGCAGACCAGTGAAAATTCTAATCAGATGGGTTCTTGATGAGCGGCACAATCAAAAGAGCACCAAACTTGAAATTAGGGGCCCTGCCTGACCTTGGGCAAGTTGCTTAACCTCTCTGAGCCCCAATGACCTCATCTCTGAAATGAAAAACGTGTATTATGTGGCCTGTAAGGTTCCTGTCAGCTCTTTCATGCCACATCTTCCATCTAAGTAGTCACTGATAATATGCTACACCCAGCATACAGACTTCCATTGCTTTCTGGGTCACCTACAAATTTTGATTTTGCTGAAATATTGGTGTTCTGTGATTTGCAGCTATATAGTATATCGCTGGAAGAATATTGATGTCAAAAATATGGGTGTTGGTGACAGCAATCAGTTGAAGAGCATTGAAATTGTATAGTGTTCTCTCATAAATAATGTACAATTTTATTATAATGAATAGTGCTGAAATTTTAATGTACATAATGATCATAATAATTAAATCATATCCATTCATAATCACTCAATCAATAAACATTCATCTAGTGCCTTCAGAGGGCCAGTCACTGTGTTAAGAATTCTTGGGCTACAAAGACAAAAATTGAATAGTCCATGCCTCAAGGAGTTTGCATGTGCATATATAAGTATATCCGAAATATTTATGAAATAGATAACAGGTACTGGATGAGCAAAGGCTGCAAAGGGCAGGTGGAATCAGGGAAATGATGTTTTGAAATGCAATGTCTATAATTTTATTTTTAAATTCATAAACCTCCAAAATAATCTTTGCCAATAATCTTTTCATGGTATGGATATGATATGATGTGTTCTTGAAGGTTATGTATGTAACTGAGTGTAAACTATAGAATTCTGGTACTACCAAGTTGGACAGCTTTCTTATGCAACTTGTGACAAACTATGCATCTGGTATCCAAAAATTAATCGAGACAATTTTGGAAAATACTGACAACCAGCTGATAAGGTAACAACAATGCATAAAAAGGGTGGCTAGGTGGCGCAGTGAATAGAGCACTGGCCCTGGAGTTAGGAGGACCAGAGTTAAAATTCGGCCTCAGACACAACACAAAAAAACTAGCCATATGACCTCGGACAAGTCACTTAACCCCAGTTATCCTGCCTTCTCCCCTTCAAGAAAGCAAAACAAAAAACAAAAAAATGACCCCAAAAATGCATGAACAAAACCTACTAAAGCAAGGAGAAATTAGCAAAATCTAAATCAAGACAGAAGGAACTGTAGCAATGAAATTACGTATATCTCAAAGTATTGAAATAAACAAATTCATGATGAAACTCCAAAATTCTTTCCCTCAACCCAATATGTTTACCAAAAAATCATTATAAATTAACTTAGGAAAATGAAGCAAACTGATAGGCCTTTGACCATAGGTTATAAAAAATACCAGTATAATTCAGAACCTGTCTCTGAATTGATGAACATGAATAATAACCTAAAATGAAACTATGATTGAATTAGTGATAGTTATCCTTAATGAATGGATACAAAAATATATTACCTTGCAGAGCTAGTCATTAGGATGATAACTCACGAAACTGTACACAGCAGTAACTAATTTTATGATATAGGTAATGCATAATATAGAAGTATATTACTATGGAAAATTTAATTCATCTTTTGAAATGAGTCCATCTACATCTTTAAAATTTATTACAGTATCCCAATAGAATATTTTTGTTCTCTGCTTTTGCCAAAATTTGAAACACAGCTATTTCCAAATCAAAATTTAAAAATGTAAGATTGTTTTTCATGTTGGTAAATGATAGTTTACTTTTCAATTCTATTAAAGCTTAGTCCATAATCCTTAGTCCATAGCCCCAGTGTATAATATAGTCTCCGTTATCTAAAAGCATTCTTATGTTTAGAGGCAAAACCAGTTGTTGTAGCACCATGTAGACATAGGTTTTGTTTAAGATGAAGTCCTTGACATTCAAAGCCCCCTACATAAGTCCACCATCTCTTTCCAGTCTTATAGCTTACTAGGTCCTTCACATACTCTGTCTAATCTCTCTTTCCCTCAATTTACTATCCCTGAAACTTTTTTTTTTTAAGCAATTGGGTTTAAGTAACTTGCTCAAGGTTACACAGCCAGTTATTTCTGGGTGTGGTGCTAAGTATCAGAGCCCAGATTCGATCCCAGGTCATCCCGACTCTGGGGCAGGTGCTCTTACTCACTGTGCCACCTGGCCGCCCCTATATCCCTGAAACTTTGACCATATTGTGCCCTTCTCCTGGAATGGCCTCTTCCTGTCCTCTCTACCTGTCTAAATCAGAGGATTGTAGCTCTATTGCTAAAAGAAACCTCAGAGTTATCTCATAGTCCAGCCCCCTTGTTTCCATAAGGAAATAGGACTGAATGAGGTTGTGACTTGTCAAATGTCACACAAGTAGCAAGCCTCAAATTCAGGATCAGAATACATTTCTTCTTATTCCAGAACCAATGTTCTTTCCACTGTACATACTACCACATTCTCTTTTATCCTTCACATTCAGCTGGATAGCTCATTCTCCCCTAGCACCTGTTTGTATCTTTCTGCTATTGTAGTTATGTGCTTTTCTTATCCTTTCTACTCCAATACAATTATTAAGGACAGAAACCATGTTTCACTCATCTGCAGAGTCCCTTTAGTACCTAGAAAGTACCCTGTATAGAGTCTGTGTTGAGTTAAAAAAAAAGTTTTAATTGCATTGAATTGTCCTATCAATTGCATTTAATTAATTCATGAATTATAATCTCCCTAAGGGAAGGAACAGTTTTTTGCCTCCTTTTGTATCCTTGGGTGTTTAGGATAGCACCTGGCAGATAAGAGGTGCTTAATAAATGGTGTCTTCAACACCATTAATGACATTGCGTGGCTCACTGTCATCTTAGAAGAACTAAAACTCTGGATCACACATATAGTAATGATCAATATGCAACAGATTACACATGAAAAATTATATAGGAGAAGTAGTTTAAAGGGTATTACTTTAAAAATTACCAGAAAAAAAGTGGGTCAATCACATAGCAAAAGCAGAAAGTACTGATAAAGATCCCACATGTAGCATCCATATCCATTCTTATCAAGAGGTTTCAAGGAAAGACTCCAATATATTAGGTAGGTCTCCTAAGGCAAATTTGTGGGACAACATCCTTGGTACTCACTTAAGTTGGGCAAGCATAAATCTGTTGCAATAGGTCCCCTTGATGTAAACACCCATACCAATGGATTGACAAACGGACCCATTGGAATAAGAGAATTCTAGAGTATGTTATAACCCTCCTTTTGAAAGTTATGTAGAAAAATTCTATAGTTGATCCTAAAGGCATTATTTTCTCCATCAGTGTCTCAAACTGCACAAGAATTATGGTAATGTTTATCTCCAGGACATGTTTGTAAGGTAGAAAATTGGTGAAATTACCAACTCATAATAGGAAAATATAAATGTACTATATTAATACTGAAGAAACAATAGGTACAAATTTATGTTGCTTATGATTCTATTCTCATTTACGTAATTTCTGACTCTTTTCTGAGAATCTTGGGTGCTAGTGAGGAGTAACTTATAAAGAGTTTGCCATACAAATGGGGTCATATTTATCATATAATTTCTACATACCCTTAAATCATTTTTCAAAAGTATCTCCATTTTTCTGTCCTCTGACTAGTCAAACTATCAATCAAAAGAAGGCCTCAGAAACTGGACTTATTTCCAAGAAATGGCAGTACATTTATTCAAGTTATTTAAGGGTTTTAAACTTCAGTTTCCAGACTTGTGAGTTAGAAGTGATGTTATTGACCTTTGTTAATTCATGAAGATACTGAAAGAAATAAATGGATCATGTATTTCCAAAGTTTAATGGAAAAGCTGCTTGACAACAATAGGTGGTGCTACTAGGATAGAATGCAGAATAAATTAATGTGTACACTGGGTGCAAAAAGTTGCTACATGAAACTTTGCTTGAACCAATTTACTTTGCATGTCAAATTAAATTGTAGTTTGGGAACACTGTTAAAGTGAAGTTGGACCAACTGTCAGAGAACAAAAAAAATTCAAACAAACTAAAGGTCTATGACCTTGAACCAAAAAAACAAGGCCTTTCCAAAAGTGGGCGTGATGTTTCAGCAGCAGGTTTTAATTTAGACCTTCTAATTGCCACAATAGCCTCTAAAAACCAGAGGTTGCCTGAGTCTTCTTGGATTATACCCTATTAAGCTCAATCGTATTTTAGCTACAGGGTGCAAATTCTAGCTAACTGCTAATGGTAATGGTGGCCAGCTTTATAATTTAATTGAATTTTATTATACATTTTCCTTTAGCTCATAATTCAAATTCACATGGAAGATAGAAAAGTGGACTCCATCTTGTAAATTCTCCCTAGAAAGGGTATCAGAATAATCTTAAATTTAAGAAAAGTCAGTCCTAAGAATTTAGGGCAAAAGAAATGGAAGATATTACAGAATTTCAAGGGAGGCAATGCTGGGGGTGGGGAGGAGAAGGAGGTAGCAAGGATGAATCCTGGGTTTGGAAAAAAAAAATCGTTTTCTATGCAAATATGACTGAGCAACACAGAGTTGTACCAGGCAAGCTGGAAAATTATTTTGGGGTGGAGGTAGAGTATAGGTTCCTCAGGGGAAGCACTGAAAGTACTTTGGGCCAGCATTGACTTAAAGATAAATTCAAAGTTAGAATACCCCTATCAGTCAATTGAAACCAGTTCTCTATGAATGTATAACTTGAACTTTTGTGCTTTTCATTAAGAAATAAGGAATGGAGAAAGGTTTAAAGCAAGTATCTACAAAGGCTTACCACCTGAATCAATTAACATGTTTATAAAGTATCTTCTACGTACCAGGCACAATGCTAGAAAATAGAGTGGGAATGAATTAATTAACATTTATTTAGTACCTACTATATTCCATGCCCTTAAGGATCTCTCCTTCTATTGAGGAAACAAAATGTCTGTATCAGTGAATGTGTTTGCATTTATGTATATGTGAAATATACACATACAACATATACACATTTATAGACCCCCCACATGTACATAAACATGTGTGAATAGATTTAAAAGTAGATGTCTACTTATATACATGCATGTACATGTAAAAGATAAATACAAAACATACAAATCACAAGGTGATATGGTGTCAGAGAAGGTATTTGCAGCTGGGTGGAAAAGGAAAAAGGACAGTCTTCATATAGAAGGTGATACTTGAGCTAAGACACTGAAATGGGGGAAGAACATCAAAGTATTCAGTTTGGCTGGACCATTGAGTATGGGAAGAACAAGACTGGAAAGGCAGTTTGGAGCCAGGTCAGTCAATGAAAACTCTCACTTGGGATCATGGGTGCCACTTGGCCCGCCTGTTTTGTGAAGGAAGCCCAGTCCAGGCTACAGCATAGAGCTACAGTCTCACTGATAGATAATTTGAAGTCAGGAAGTAATTATCTAATAAAATCTGCTTTGTGTTTTGACACATTTCAAATATTAAATCATTCTTAAATTGGAGCAAGGTAAGATCACATCTGGCTTCTTCTACATCCCCAGTAAGTACCATAGTGTTTAAAAGTTTTCTTGTGTGAGTTTCAGGAGTCCGGCATATGTGGCAGAGCGATATTTTACAGATAAAAGATATGCTATGTGGTCACTCGTAAAGGCAACCTCTCTCTGGGTCCCTTTTTAGCAAATCCGTTTATGTGAAATAATTGGGATAGATTAGTAAAAAATGCTTTCATCTTTGTTTCTTGCCTCCATTGCATTTTAAAATAATTAAAAATCCAGATTGTTTCTGTTTTTCACCTCAGTTTACTGGCACCCAGCAAAGAGCCCTACACTTTGATTTTAATCACGGCCAGACAATATAAGGCCTCCGTCTCAGAAGCAAGTGGAGCTGCAAGAGAGAAACCCTGCCGGGTAATTTCAAAGCAATGCACTTCATGCTGCTAGGCCTACAGTATGATTTCTGTTCTGCCACAGGCACCAATAGCGGACAACTTCCAATTTGCACCTCTCACATAAATCCACATTATGCCAATAAGTTTCGAAGAAAACCACAAGCTGCCCAGCTCAGCAGTCAGAGGTCTGTTAACAGATCCTTAACTATGATCTATTGTGTAGCACAGCCTGAAATATGGATGCAGAGTTTCATTTTATAGAGCTTTGCTCAGTTTTTCTTGAGATAATTATAAGTGTTTATTTTGGCTTTTAACAACTTTAATCACATTATTTAGCGTGTTACTCTTTTGTCACCAAGTTAACCAATATTGCGTCCTCCCAGGGATTTCACCAAAAACTCACACTGGCATTGGCTTAATTGACAACGAAGACAGAAAAATAAGAGGCTAAGGTAGTTAATTCCATTAAAACTTTACAGATGCTGAGTTGCTATTAGCCCCCCAAAATTATATTAATTTTCCTCAAATGGCAGAAAATTCCTAAATGGAAGAAGTGTGGATTTCTCTAATTAATGAGGCATGCGTCCTTCTCTGCAGCAAGGTTCCTGTTTCAAATGGCTTCATGTTGAAATGAGTTTACCCTAAATCCAGAATAATGGTATGCAAAGAGTCTTAGATGATAAATGTGGCTGTAATTATCATGTGGCCTACTTCTCTCCTCTTATCTGAATTCAGGGTTAAAAATAACCTTGGCTGATCAGGAAAGGTTATTCATCCACAGTTACTTGGGGGCCACTGTTGAAACATCCTGCTGTGCCAAATTGCAGTTGATGGCCTGGTAATAGCAAAACAATGACATTCTTAAACAAAATCTATCAATGTGTCCCTCTCATGGGAACTAGCTTTGAAAAAGTTTAAAAGAATGATGGTTTAATGTGTTCATAAGTCACCTTGCTTTGTGCATGCTAGGGAGCAACCAGGGAACAGGCCTATGATAATCTATTATTCCACAAACTTACTTAATATATAATAAACCTCATGTGTAGTTTTTAGGGATTTTATCTCTTCCTGTATTTTTTTGTTAATTATTTCATTGAACTATCCCAGAAAAACCTTTTCTTTGATAATTATCCCCTTCATGTCCCTAAAGTTGTCACTTCTATTTTCGATCCAAACTGACAGCCAGCATTCCCTGTTCTGCTTAATTATGTTTGTTTTCTCTCTCTCCTGTGCCATCTTTTCAAGTACATATGCAGGCTTTTTCTAAATGACAATAATTAAAATAAGATGGCAAATAAGGAACAGTTTTGCAAAACAGCCAGTTGCTTACACATGCCAGACGTCATTACTTCAAATCATCACCTCTCTCCCCAGTGAAAGCCCACAAGACACCTTGCAATGTAACAAGAAGATCCAGATTTCATTTGAGTAATATTTCCGACGATTCATAAAAAATGAAATGATACTCTAAAATCGCCTTGGTCCTAGTCCCAATCAAGTTCGATCCATCAGAAACCCTTCAAAACAGAATATACATTAGACCTGCTATTTCTTTTATAAAGGGAATTACCTGCCAATGCAACTCAGCATGTCTTCCACAACTTAGGGTCTTAGAGAATAGCTTAGAATAGACCTAGACCTAGAGCAAAGGTGTTGAACTTGAACAGAAATGGGGGCCACTACACCATACATAAGGGTTCTTGCAGCTATATATCGACATAGAAAGCCACTTATTAATATTATCTTTGCCCTCTTTTTTATTTATTTTGCCAAATATTTCCCAGTTACATTTTAATTTGTGGTGAGTTGTAGTTCACATCACTGTGATATTGAAATGACTTGCCCAGGGTCAAATAACCAGCATGTGTCAGAAGTAAGACCTAAACCTTTCTTTTTAATTGGTTATCTATCCACTATGCCATGTTGTTTCCCTCAAAGTGAGAATCAATATGAGAAAACTAATCCATAGACTTTCCTGCACTTTAAGGCCCCCCTTTTGAATCTTCTCGAGAGCCAAATAAGTCTGTATTGTCAACTTTACATCATATAGTTCTTAGAATGTTGAACCTGAAAGGATCCTTAAAGATCTAGTATCATGAGAAGATGGATTGAGAGTCTGAAGGGACCTCAGGAGTCATTAAATCTACTCTCATCATTTGACAGATGAAGAAAACGAGACGTTAAAAAGTAAACATAGTAGGTGCTTAATAAATATTTATTGTATGAGAGAATGTCTTGTCTGAGATCAACCAAACAGTGAGGAACAGATTAGAATTCAGATTGTTCAGAACCCAAATCTAGCACTTTTCCCCACTCTGCCATATGAGGCCAATATTTACATTTATAGAAAAAGTAACTGTATTAAGAGTCAGAAGACCAATGTTTACAAGCTAGCTCTTCCACTTACTATAACCTGTGTGACTTTAGGTGAGTCCTATCACCTGTTTGGGTCTCAATTTCCCCATCTATAAAATGAAAGGGTTGGATTAGAGGACATCTAAAGTTTCTTCTACCTCTAAAACTGCATTGCTGATCTGGGAGGTAACAAGGAGAAGTGGAAAGACAACTCTGGACTCAAAGGACTCAGAGTCACTTCCTGGTTTTACTACTAATGGCTTATACAACCTAGGGCTGGACATATCCCCTCTCTAGGGCTCAGATTCACCTACCGAATGAAAAAGCTGTACTAAGGGATCTCTAAGGGCTCTTCAAGACCTAAATCTGTGATGGATGGATGGATGGATGTGATAGATGTAAGGAAGGAAAGAAGGAAGGAAGGAGGAAAGGAAGAAGAAATGGAGGCAAAGAAGGGAGGACAGAAGGGGACAGATGGAAGAAAGAAGGAAGGAACGAAGGAAGAAAGGGATGAAGGAAAGAAGAGAGAGGAGGAAAAGTAGGAGGAAAGAAGGATAGAGGAAGGGAGGCAAGAAGAAGGAGAAAGAGAAGGTGAGAAGAGAGGAAAGGAGGAAGAGAGGGAAGGAAGGGAAAGAAAAAAAGGAAGGAAGGAAGAAAAGGAAGTAAGGAGAGAGGAAGGAAACAAGCATTTAGTAAGTGCTTACTGTTGTATTAGGCACTGTGCTAAGCACTTTACAAATATTTAATTTGATTCTCACAGCAACTCTAGGAAGTAGGTAGTTTTATTATTCTCATTCTACATGTGAGGAAACTGAGACAGAAAGAAGTTAAGTGACTTGCCCAGGAAGAGGCTGGATTTGAATTCAGGTCTTCCTAACTCCAAGCCAAGTGCTATATCTACTGACTCCTAGCTGCTGAAACAGGGATGTGCTAGAACCAGTTCTAAAAACCTCAAGCTGATTATTAAATTTTTAGTGTGAGCAGTTATACCTCAGAAACTGTCAATCACTACAAATCAGGACTTGATTTATTGTTTTATTGATTATCTAGACTTAAGAAAGTATTAATAACTCAGATTAAATTTAAAAGTGTGTGTGTTCATTCCCTTGCTCCACCCCCTAGGGCCGCTTGTTAAATATTTACCAGCATACCCCTAGTTCTAAGGAAGCATGGTATTTATGTTGTTTTCTTTTTTTTAGGACAAGAGTTGACAGCCTTTTTTTTAATATTTCAGTGCCTTGGGAAATAAAAATACCATGTGTGTCAATAAATAGCATAGGTGCTAGTAAGTAACAAGTTGAGATTTGAACTTAGGTCCTCACTCCAAATCTAGTCTCCTTGCTTCATACTGCCAGGCCAAAGTCTATATTTTACACAGGAAATCTCTGTCACTATCTACATGACCTTGGGCAAATCCCTTGAGGGCTTCAGTTTCTTCATAGGAAATATGAAGAAATTAGCCAGAGGTTCTTAACCTTTTGCTGTGTCATGGGTGCCTTTGGCAGACTGGTAAAATCTAAGTACCCATTTTCAGATTTTTTTTAATTTTTAAACTAAATTAATTTTTTTCAATCAGCAAAAATATTTTTCTTTTCCCCACCTTGTCCCCAGATTAGAATGAAAGAAAAACAAAACCTTTGTTATAAACAGTGAAACTAACTTCAGCATTGACCCTGTCCAACAAGGGGGAAACACACATGCACACATGCGCACATGTATGTATGCATGTATGTATGTGCATGATTTATATACACACATATTATGTGTGTATGTAGTAAAGTCAGCTAGGTGGCATAGTGGACAGAGCACTTGTCTTGGAATCAGGAAGACTCATCTTCCTGAGTTCAAATATGGCCTAGACATTAACTATTTATTATAGTGTGTGTGTGTGACCCTGGGCAAGTCACTTAACCCTGTTTGCCTCAGTTTCTCATCTATAAAACGAGCTGGATAAGGAAATGGCAAAATCCACTCTAGTATCTTTGCCAAGAAAATCCCAAATGAAGTCATGAAAAGTTGGACACAACGGAAAAAAACAACAAAAAATGTACACATACACACACATTTGTGGACTATACTGTCCAAGCAGTTTTCGGGTACTGCAATACTTTGCCATTTTCTTCTCCAGTGGATAAAGTCAAACAGAGGTTAAATGAATTTCTGAGAATCATGCATCTAATAAGTGTCTACGGTCGGATTTGAACTCAGGTCTTCCTGACTCCAGGCCCAGCACTCTATCCACTAAGCCATCTAGCTGCCTCCAAAAAACTGAATACATGTATACTTATATATGTGTATATAGAATAGATATATGTACGTGTGTGCATCTACAGACATATACATATATGTAAGGACATATAATTGTATTGTGCGTATATATTGTGTATCTCTGTACATATACTTAGTTGTATGCACATAGACAAGTATATGTATGTGTATGCATGTGTGTGTTCCATTCTGCACTCTCTGCGTTTCTCTCCCAAGAAGTGTGTAGCATATTGCATCATTAGCCCTGTAAAACTGTGATTGATCATTATCCTGATAAGTTTTCCTAATTCTTTCTTATCTTTATCATATTATTCTATAAATTGTTCTCCTGGTTCTGTTCACTTTACTCTGCATCCATTCACAAAAGTTTTTCCTTCTCTGAAACCATCCCTTTCATCATTTCTTCCAGCACAAGAGCGTTGCAATCTAACTAGAATGTAGGATCATAGATTTAGAGCTGGAACAGACCTTAAAAGTCACATAATCCAATCCCCTTTTTTTACAGAAAAGCAAACAAACCAAGAAAGTTTAGGTGCTTTGCTCAAGGTCACACCGATAATAAATAACAGACTTTTGTAGCAACTCTATGGTGGTGAAGAATTGGAAAATAAGAGGTTGCCCTTCAATTGTGAAATAGCTGAACAAATTATGGTATCTCAAAATAAAATACTATTGTGCTCTGAGAAATTATGAAAAGTACTGTTTCAGGAAAACTGATGGAGAGGGAAATTAGCAGAACTATTTACATAGTTGCGTATTGATGGAAAATAAGGTTGGAGAAGGAGGGTAGAATTGAATTATGGAGGACTTGTCAAACCAAACATGTTTTATGAAGTCGTTATTTAATAAAAAAAACCATTTTACCAGTTATTAATTGATAAAAGCAGTGTTTTGGAAACATTAGTCTGGTATGATGCAAGATGGATTAGAAGGAAGCAAGATGGGAGTGTGGAGTAATGAACATCTAAACTAAAGGAGTAGTCAGGGGTATTATTTTTTTTAATGAGGGAAAATCCTCTAGATCATTGGTATTTGAAAGAATTATTGAAAGATTGGATAGAGGAGAATAAAAAGGAAAGTTGTAGAGACTCCATAATTCCCAGTATGAAGGGCATGCTTGCTAAGATCAATATCATTGGATCAAAAGTGCTCATGAATGAATGAATAAAGTATTTATTATGCATCTATCATGCACAAAGCAATATACTAAGTGCTGGGGATGCAATAGAAAAGTCAGACAGTCTTTGCTCTCAAGGTGCTTGCACTGTAACAGAAGAGGCATTACAAGGAAGGCTTCAGCAGCAAGTCAGATGGAAAAGTCCCATGGTCCTTAGAGTGAAGCAGCAAAGCAAGTGTTAATGCTTCTTTAATATCATTTTTCTGATAAAAATCATATCCATTTCTTATATCGAGTTATTTGCCTGTGCCAAGGACTTGGTAGCAAGAAATTTCTCTTCTTGTTCTACAGTAGCTATGACCAGGCTGCATCTCCAAAGAGATTTCCCAAAATGAACTGAGAGCACTGGGGCTGGAAGCATTGCTTTTTCCAAGATTCTTGCATTCAGGAAACTGGGGTTTCCTTATAATAGTCTGAGGGGGAGATGGTGGTGGTGGATGATGGGACTTGCCTAGCATGTGCTGTCTCCCATCTCTCCCGCAGAGTACTCTGCTGGTACCTTGTTTGCTCTGTGATTGGCAGCTGGAGGGGATGGATGACTGCTCCACAGGAGCTACTTCTCCAGATGATGACTGTGAGGGATGGACTAGAAGCAGAACCAGTGGTGTGAGGGATGTTGCCACTCCCAGGACTCCAGTGTTGATCTATCTGCCTGTTGCTGGCAGTTGTTGCCTATAGTGATGAGGAAGTTGGAACACTTGTCCAAAAAGATTTCTCCCCTCAAGAATTATTTTGGAAGATGGACTAGAAGTAGGTTTAGTGATTTGAGAACAGGGATATTCCCAAAGTTCTTGAATTCAGTGTTCTAGGCTCTCTCTATAAGAGTGTCAGGGGAGATTGTGGTCAAGGTGATAGTGGTCTTTTGACTTACCTGGTACACGTTGCCTCAATCTCTCTCTCAGAAACGCTGCTTCAGCGTAATTCTCTTATGACAAGTCAGTCCAAGCAATTTGTTGTGTTCTTGACGTAAGAAAACTCTAACTTAGACTTGTGATTTCAAAAGTTTACACTGTCATTATGTCATCCTCATTTCAAAGTACATTAAAGGAAACAGTTTGAAGGACATGTAACATTGACCTAATTACCTCAAAAAACAATGGTTTAGATCACAAGAAATGAAAATAACGGAACAAGTTTTTAGACTCTTGGGATCACAGATCAGGAGAGAAAGAGACACCAGAGACTATCCAATCCAACTCACTTATTCTATAGATGAGGAAACTGAGGCCCAGGTTGACACTTAGCTAGGTGATGCTACATATTAGACGTATTAAATGATATTGGAATGTGAGCAAGAAAAGGCTATTTCATCCTATTTGTTTACTCAATTCATAACACAATGCCCAGCATGAGAAGATACTTAATAAATACTTGCTGATTGATTGATTGCTCAAGATCATACAGGTAGTAAGCATCAGATATGGGATTTGAACCCAAGACACAGTGATTTCAAGGCAAGCATTCTTACTACTGCTGCACACTTAAGTATACCACTTAACAAGGAAAGATCTAATTACAGACCAGCTCTAGCACTGGTATTTTATTTTTCTTACGATATAGTGAGAAAAACAGCTGTGGGAATTTTGAAGAACCTTCAATGAAATCAACTATAAGATCTTGGGGCAAAAATGGTCACCTGTTGATCAGACTTGTACTGCCCCAGTTTTGTTGCTGACTGAATTCATACCCTATCTCTTCAAATCTCCTAGTTTGTTAAACTCTCTCCCTTCAAAAAAATTCAAACTGCTTCAAAAAATTCTGAAAGTCATTTTTTATTTAAATTCGACTTAATAGTTATTAAATGCCTAATGTGTCCAGGGTGTGAGACAGGATGCCGTTGGTTGGTTGTTGTCCATTCTTTTTTTTTTTTTTAAAGCAATTGGGGTTAAGTAACTTGCTCAAGGTTACACGGCCAGTTATTTCTGGGTGTGATGCTGAGTATCTGAGCCCGGATTCTATTCCCAGGTCATCCCAAAACTGGGGCCAGTGCTCTTACTCTCTGAGCCACCTGGCCGCCCCTAAGCAATTGAGGTTAAGTAACTTGCTCAAGGTTACATGGCCAGGTGTTTCTGGGTGGGTGCCTGAGCCCGGGATTCTATCTCCAGGTCCTCTCAACCCTGGAGCCGGTGCTCTTACTCGCTGTGCTACCTGGCTGCCCCGGTTGTTGTCCATTCTTAAAGAGGAAGGACAATCACTATGTTAGCCAAGTTTCAATGTGTCCAACTGTGACTAATCAGACCAATACGAGCTCAGAATGCTCTACCACAGATTGGGTACAAATAGTCCACGTGAACATTTGGGGTGGTTTCTCCAAATTTGCCAATCCTACATTTCCTTTGAGCTGCTTCAATTCTGTTTTGCTCATAGAGCACAGCACCTTCTCTGATGTGGGCATGCCATGCTGAGCAGTCCTGTGCCAGTGTCTCCCATGTTACACAATCAATTCCAAAGTTCTTAAGTGAGACCTTGAGAATGTCCTTGTGTCACTTCTTCTGGACACCATGTGAATGCTTGCCCTGTGTGAGTTCTCCATAAAACGGTCTTTTTGGCAAGCTTACATTTTGCATTCAAATAATGTGGCCAAGCCATCAGAGTTGTGTTCTCTGAAGCAGAGTTTGAATGCTTAGCAGTTTAGTTCCAGTAAGGAACTCAGTGTCTGCTACCTTATCCAGCCAGTTGATCTTCAGAATCTTCCTAAGACAATTCAAATGAAAGTGATTCAGTTTCCTGGCATGACATTAGTAGATCGTCCAGGTTTCACAGGCATACAGCAATAATATGAGCACAACGGCTCTGTAGACCTTCAGTTTTGAAAGGATTAAGAAAGTCCGAGTCATGCTCTGACTTTCCAGAAGATCTGGACCTTGTAAGTTGCTCAGATTCTAAGGCAAATATTAAATATATCTTTAGTAGTCTCATAAGTTTCTCAAGATATTACCTCCAAGGATAAGAGTTTAGGTTACTGTTTAGTGTTTTAATAACATTTTTCATACCTACTTATGAGTCTTTTGTGCTACAAGCATTTCGTTTGTGGTAGAGAAAATAAATAGTTGCTTTATACCTTACAGTTACTACTTTGTTCAACAATTATCTGCTTAGAAAGAATCCTGTTCATCCTTTTAGGAGAGACTCTGAATATAAGTCAGACATAAACTATGTTGAGAGATTTTCCTGGAAGTGACTTCAGCTGAGGACAATTAGTGAACCAGGGAGGGGAAGAAAAAGCGTAATCTCTTCTTGGTGAGGTCAAGCTCCCCCAGGACTGAGTATGGTCTGCAACGGTCCAGAACTGGGGCCCCTTTTTTGTAGGGGGCACTTCCTGGGTAATGGGCAACAATAGTAATATAAAGGAACATTTACTAAATAATAGAATGATATATATACACACATATACATATATGCACACACATATGTGTGTATGTATATGTGTGTGTATATATGTATGCATATATACACACACATACATATATATATCACAAAAAATACAAATTAAGCAGTGGACACTTTCATTACCCATTTTCCAAACCACAACTTCAAAACTTCCAGGTAACTTAGCTTTGAGTGAGTCCTCTCAGCTCTTCTTCCCACTTATCAGTCCAACTTTGAGCTGCAACCACTAGAACCACAGGTTACTAAATCTCCTCACTCTGTAGTCCTTTTATTTCTACACAAGTATGCTCAAGCAACTTAGAGTAGGGTAAAGAAATGTTAATAACTTGCCCATCAATCAAACGCAGGAGCTTTGGGGTCTGAGTAGTATTACTTTGCCATAAACACAGCATGAGCTTCAGGAGTAAATAGAGGAAAAACAACTCCACTTTCCTCCTTTGAGAAGATGCTGGAAAAAAAAAAAACACTTTTGGAGTAGGGAGGTGACCAGGAATTCCTTGAAAGATAATGTTTCAACATTGATACTGACATTTCCACTAAGATCATTCAAAAAACTTCAAGATGTCAAAGGAAATCTATTACAACCATCCCTACTGGAGGCTGGTTGTCTTCGCAGAGAAATATGTTTGCAAAAATCTGCAAATACCCTTTTACCCACTTTGCTTTGAAGGCATAGCAAAGTATGTCTGACATATTTACCCCACGAGTTTTTCATGGGGAGAAAAGGGAACATATTAACAATAATAATGATAATAATAAGGATGTATGGTTATAATTTTAACTTATCTACAATGTAATCTCTAAAAAATCATTAAAATCATATAATCATGGAGTTAAATGGAAAATTTATCTTTTGAGAAATAAAAATACCTATAATATTTTCTGTAATATTTGGAGAGTTCTTCTCTCACTATATTCTCTTGGCATCATGATCTGCTCCTATCTATGTAACTACCATCTCTATGCAGATGACTCCCCAGAATTTAAGTCCTACATCACCAACTGTCTATTGAACATTTCAAACTGGATGTCCAAGAGCTCTCTCCAACATACTACGTCCAAACATAAATTCATTTTCTTTTACTCTCAAATCCTCCACCATTCCAAAACATTTTCATTTCACTTGAAGGGACTGCCATCTTTCCAACCAACCTGGTTCATAAACTCAGTATTACCCTCAACTCCTCACTTGCTCATTCTCCCAACCAACCTTGTTCATAAGCTCAGCATTACCCTCAACTCCTCATGTTGTCTCTCTCCCTGTATATTCAGGCAATTGCTAAATCTTACTGTTTCTACCTCCACAATATCTTTCACATCCACTTCCTTTCTGCACTCATGCAGCTACTGCTTCAGGTCAGGTTTTCATCATTTCTCACCTAGATTATTGTAATAGCCTCTTAATTGTTCTCTCTTACCCAATTCTCTCATGACTCCAGTTCATCCAAGAGACTGCTTCCAAAGTATTTTTTTTTCCTTAAGCACTTATCTCTCTATTGATGTCTCTACTCAATCAGTTCCTGTGGTTATCTAGAATAAAATGCAAACTCTTCTGTTTAACTTTTAAAGGCTTTTACAATCTAACCCAATATACTAGCCTCACTGGATATTACAATGTCCCCCCTGCCAAGATTTTCACTGCAATCCAACCAAACTGTCCTTCTCTTTTTGTTTTTTACTCATACCTCTACATCTGCCATCTCCATGCCTTTGCACTAGCTGTCCCACATATGTGGACTTTACTTTTTCAACTTTTGTTTCAGAGTCTCTTTCTTTAAGAAGTTCAAGCACAATATTTTTTTGCTTGAAGCCTTTTCTGATCAACTCTCCTCCCACTCCCTTCCTCCACAACTGCCAGTGTCTTCAGTAACAAACTGGTTTATAACTAACTGCTTTGTATATATTTAAATTTATTCACTTTGTAATAACTCTCTATTTTTATATGTACTTATCTCCCCCATTGAAACGTAATCTCTTTGGGAGTAGGGATTGTTACATTCTTTATATTTGTCTCTATTCCCAGATCCTAGCAAAATATCTACCCCATAGTAAATCCTTAATAATTGATTTACTGAAGAGCCACATTGTATTCATCTGAAGTATTCCATAAATGCGTCTGTGATCTCATCCATATGGGTACTCCCTCTGGTGATCCAGATAGAAACATATCTATGCCTAACAATTCTGGGTTATAATGTCTTTCTATAAATCTGTCACAGGGGTATGTCAACATGCTGGAGGACTTCCTCTCATTTTCTAGACTTTGCATGGAAACCAATATAAAACACACATTGATTACCTCTACTTTTGCTCTATAACTGACTTATCTTTTTTAGGTCATAAATTTCTCTGATAATATCTTTATTTATTTATTAATAAAATCTTATTTTAATGATTTCTTTTGAGTTTATATCACCTTTGCTTACAAATATATCCCTCTGCCTTTCCTTAGCTAAAAAGCCATTCTTGAAACAAAGAATAATAAAGAACAAAAAGGCAGTTCAACAGCACGAATTTACACATAAATTGTGTCCCACAGCAACTGCGATATGCCATACCCATAGTCCCACTCCTCTGCTAGGAAGCGAGGGAGGTCTATTTTCTCAATTCCTCTCTGGGATAAAGAATAATTCTTTATTACAACACCCATTCCTATTAAAAACACTGGAAAGTATAAGAATAAATGGAGTCTTCCTTAAAATAATAAATAATATCTATCTAAAACCATCAGCAAGTATTATATGTAATGGGGATAAGCTAGAAGCATCTCCAATAAGATTGGGGGTGAAACAAGAATGTCCACTATCACCCCTCTTATTCAATTTGGTACTAGAAATGTTAGTGGTGGCAATAAAAGAAGAAAAAAAATCAAAGGAATTAGATGAGGCAAAGAAGAGACTAAGCTATCACTCTGCAGATGATATAATGGTATACTTATAGAATTCTAATGAATCAAGTAAAAAACTACTCGAGATAATAAATAACTAGCAAAGTTGCAGAATATAAACTAAAACCACATAAATCCTTAGCCTTCCTATATATTTTTAAAAAGTCTGACAGCAAGAAATAGAAAAATTCCATTTAAAGTTAATTCAGACATTATAAAATATTTGGGAATCTACTTGCCAAAACAAAACCAGGAACTATATGAATTTAATTACAAAACACTTTTCATACAGTCAAATCTAAATAATTGGAAAACCATCAGTTGCTTGTGGCTAGGTTGAACTAATATGATAAAAACAACAATTTTACCTAAATTAATTTGCCTGTTTAGTGCCATACCTATCAATCTACCAAAAAATAATTTTGTAGAGCTAGAAAAACATAGTAACAAAATTCATCTGGAAGAAAAAAAGGTCCAGAACATCAAGGGAATTAATGAAAAGAATTGAAGGTAGCCTAGCCATACCAGATTTTAAACTATATTATAAAACAGCAGTCATCAAAACTACTTGGTACTGGCTGAGGAATAGAGTAGTGTATCAGTAGAATAGATTAGGTACACAAGACACAGCTGTCAATTACTATAGTAATCTACTGTTTGATAAACCAAAAGACCTCAGTTTCTGGGACAAGAACTCACAATTTGACAAAAACTGCTGGGAAAAGTATAAAATAGTATAACACAAACTGGGCATAGACCAATATCTTACACCATATGCCAAAATAAAGTCCAAATGGGTACATGATCTAGGTATAAAGGTTGATACTGTAAGCAATCTGGGAGAGCAAGGAATAGTGTACCTGTCAGATTTATGGAGAAGGGAAGGATTTATGACCAAACAATTACAGAACATTACAAAATGCAAAATAGATAATTTTGATTACATTAAATTGAAAAGGTTTTGTACAAATGAAGCCAATGTAACCAAGATTAGGAGTAAAGTGGAAAATTGGGAAAGAATTTTACAGTGTCTCTGATAAAGGCCTCGTTTCTAAAATATACAGAGAACTGAGTCAATTTTATAAGAACACAAGTCATTCCCCAATTTATCAACAGTCAAAGGATATGAACAGACAGTTTTCAGAGGAAGAAATTTAAGATATCTATAAGCATATGAAAAAAAATGCTCTAAACCACTACTGATTAGAGAAATGCAAATCAAAACAACTCTGAGGTACCACATCTAACTGGTGAGATTGGCAAAAATGACAAGAGAGGAAAATGATAAATTCTGGAGAAGATGTGGAAAAATTGGAACACTAATGCATTGTTGGTAGAATTGTGATCCAACCATTCTGGAGAGCAATCTGGAACTATGCCCAAAGCTCTATAAAAAAGTACATACCCTTTGACCCAGTAATACCACTTCTAAGGCTGTATCCCAAAGATATCATAGAAGTAGAAAAAGTACCCATATGTACAAAAATATTTATGGCAGCTCTTTTTGTGGTAGTAAAGAATTGGAAATCAAAGGGATACCCATCAGTTGGGGAATGGATGAACAAGTTGTGGCATATGAATGTAATATGAATGAATGAACTATTATGCTATAAGAAATGAGGAGCACATTAGAGTCACAATGGTGGAGTAGAAGCAGGACCTCCCCACTGCTCTGGCTTCCACCTTCCCCAATCCATGTAAAAAGGGGACTCTAAACAAACTTTGGAGCTGCAGAACCCACAAAATGACACAGAGAAGCTAACCTCCCACTGAGGACAGCCTGGCAGGCCTGTAGGAATCATCCAGCGCAGCACTCTGGGAGCCCAGCCCAGCCCAGCCCCATGTAGAGGCTTTAGCCCCAGGGCAGGCCTGACTAGCCACTGGCCAGAGGGACTCCAGATCATCAGCAGCTGTGGCCCTTTCCAGATTTATCAACACATAGATGCGAAGGACAAAGTGAGAGGTCAGTGCAGTCTGGACTCTGGGACCCAGTAAGTGGGGGTGCGTGGCTTTTGCCCCCCTGGGCAGGAAGCCGCTGAGAGGCCTGCACAGCCAGCCAGCCCCACATGGCAGCTTCAGCTCCTGGCCTGCAGAGTGTAGGGGGACCAAGCAACAGTCTGAGGGATAATTGCTCTTGCTTTAATCTTCTTGGGTCTGGATTGCAGTCTAGGGTGGAGGTCCTGGGGTGTGTGTCCAGCTTGCCAGAGCATGTGGAGGCTTCAGAGAGGGCACCCATCTAATACCTCCGGCAGCTGAGAAAACCCCAGCATTTGGGACAAAAACTCCCCTGTCTGGTGGCAGAGTCATACTGTGGCAAAACGTCCAGGGGTCAAGTGACTGAGGGGTGACATGTCCAGGCAAAGTAAACAAAGAAGACAGAAGATTCCAACATTAGACTCCTATTTTGGGGACAAAAAGGAGCAAAGAATGGAACAGGAGGAAGACAGTGAAGTCAGAACTCCTGCACCAAAAGCTTCAAAGGAAAATATGAGCTGGTTACAGGCCATGGAGGACCTTAAGAAGCAGATAATAGAAGTGGAGGAAAAATTGGGAAGAGAAATGAGAACAATGCAAGAAAATTATAAATGAGAGTCAACAGCCTGACTGAGGAAAATAACACTTTATAAAACAGACTGACTCAAATGGCAAAAGAGGCTCAAAAAGGCAGTGAGGAGAAGAATGCCTTAAAAAGCCAAATTTGCCAGATGGAAAAAGAATCTCAAAAGCTCACTGAGGAGAATCATTGCTTCAGAATTAGACTGGAGCAAATGGAAGCTAATGACTTTATGAGAAATCAAGATGCTGTTAAACAGATCCAAACAAATGAAAGAATAGAAGACAATGTAAAATATCTCATGGGAAAAACCACTGACCTGGAAAATAGATCCAAGAGAGATAATTTAAAAATTATTGGACTACCTGAAAGCTACGAACAAAGTAAGACCCTAGAAATCATCCTCCAGGAAGTTCTCAAAAAAAACTGCCCTTATGTTTTAGAATCAGAGGACAAAATAGAGGTTGAAAGAATCCACCAATCACCTCCTGAAAAAGATCTCAAAAAGAAAACTCCTAGGAATATTATAGCCAGGTTCCAGAATTCCCAGATTAAGGAGAGGGTATTACAAGCAACCAGGAAGAAACAATTTGAATATTGTGGAAACACAATCAGGATAACCCAGGATCTGGCAGCTTCTACACTGAAGGATCGAAGGGCTTGGAATATGATATTCCGGAGGTCAAAGGAGCTGGCATTAAAACCAAGAGTCACCTATCCAGCAAAACTGAGTATCATGTTTCAGGGGAAAATATGGTCATTCAGTGGAATAGATGACTTTCAAGCATTCTTGCTGAAAAAAACAGAGTGGAACAGAAAATTTGACATTCAGATACAAGAAGCAAGAGAAGCATGAGAAGGTAAACAGGGAAAGAAATCATAAGGAACTTATCAAAGTTGAACTATTAACATTCCTACATGGAAAAACAATAATTGTAACTTATGAAACTTTTCTCAGTAGTTGAAGGGAATAGAAATATATATATTAAGGTATACGGGCATATGAATACATATGTGAATGTGTGTATATATGTTTCCAGGTATACATAGATAGAGAGCACAGGACCAATTTAACAGGAAGGGATTATACTTAAAAAGTGAAATTAAGAGGTGAGAGAGGAATATAATGAGAGGAGATGGGGAGAGAGAGATTGTGGTAAACTATCTCATATAGAAGAGTCAAGGGAAAATGGTTACAATGGAGGGGAAGAATAGGAAGGCAAAAAGGAATGGGTCAACCTTATTCCCATTGAATTTGTCTTGGGGAGGGAATGAAATACACACTAAATGGGGTATCTCACCCTCCAGGAGAGTAGGGGGGAAGGGGATGAGAGAGGGGATGATGGAAAGGAGAGCAGGCTGGGGGGGAGGGAAGTTGGAAGCTCTCACTTTTGAAAAGGGATGGGATCAAAGTAGAGAATAGAACAAGTGGGAGGTGGGATAGGAGGGAGGGAAATATAGTCAGTCTTTTACAATATCTCTACTATGTTATTGTTTTGCATTAGCCACACATGTATATACTATACTGAACTGTTTATCTTCCTAGTAAGGGTGGGTGACAAGGTAGGAAGGGAATTAATCTGGAATTCAATGTTTTAAAATTAAATATATATATATATATATATATGTATATATATATACACATATATACTATTATTAATGCCATTTTACATGTAATTGGGAAATAAGATATACAACCACTGGGACATAGAGATACATTGGAAAATTCGGAAGGGGTATGGGAGAAAATATGGGAGAGAGCAGATTGGAGGAGGGGATATCCTGTGGGACTGCTATTTTGGGGTGATGGGTAGGGGGAAAATGGGGAGAAAATTTGTAACATTAAAAACATATAAAAAAGAAATTAAGTCATCTAATTGTTCAAATAAACTATATAAAGGCAATTATAAAACTATGTTACCTGGAACGAAAGGGTATAATAGAAAATAAATTGATTTAAATTTAAGGACCTTCAGTTTGATTTTTAGCCACCTGATACTTCTGTGACTCTGAGAAAATAATTTTCCCTATCTGGGCCTCAGGTCCTTACCTGTAAAACAAAGACTCTAGGGTGGGCAATCTCCAAGAATCAGCTCTAAATCCTATAAAAGTCTTAATTTAAATACTTTCCATTCAGAAATGACATAAAAAATAATCAGTTCCTCGCCTTTAAATGCATAGCTGCTTGATAGGAAGCTGCTTTTGCTGATCACTATTGTTACCTTGAATCTTTAATATTTCATACATTATTTAAAGTTGTGATCCAACCACAAGACAATATTAAAAAATAAAATATAAAAATCAATTCTGACACGCCTATAATGTTGACTGGAAAATGGATCTACAAATAATATTTCATCTAACATTAATGTGATCATGATTTTTAGATTGTGCAATTCCGTGTTACTGATGCTATCATAACTGAATATTATTCTTCATTCCCCGCCTCCCCAAAAAAGAAAGAAATGAGAAGCAGACAGACTTCATAATAACCTGGAAATACTTATATAAACTGATGTTGAGTAAGAAGAGCAGAACCAGGAGAAATTTGTACACAATTACTGACACATTGTATCTGTGACAACTAACTAGACTGAGCTCCTCTCAGCAATGCAAGGTTAGAAGACAACTCCAAAAGACTCATGAAGGAAAGAGATATCCACATCCAGAGAAAGAGCTAGAGTCTGAATGAAGATTGAAGCAAACGACCTGCTCTCTGTCTTTTGTGTTTTGTTTTGTTCCTTCTTTCTCAATATTCACTCCATTGGTTACAATCCTTCTTTACAACTTGACCAAAGTTTAATGTTTAATGAATTTGTAGAACCTATATCTGACTGCATGCTCCTGTGGGGTAGGAGGGCAGAGGAGAGAGAAGGGGAGAAAATTTGGAACTCAAGGCGTTGTGGAACTGAATGTTGTAAACTAAAAGTAAATAAATAATTTTTAAAAAAAAGAATAAATCTTTATTTATTGTATGTGCCAGATTATTCACACCAATATTATCTTCTTTGACAATGTCATAGAATATTACATTTAAATTATTTATTTCACTTATTCAAGTGAATATAATACCATTAAAAGGAAAAAAAATACTAACTGTTGGCTATGGAAGTTCTTTCGGATAGTTCATATGTGTCATCCAATATTGAAGGAAGGACTCTAGAAAGCATGACTTTCTCCAATTCAAATATCAATACAATGAGTTCCTCAGATTTGCTAATTATCACTTTGGAAACCTGGGAGAGCCTGGGTCTGAGGGGATGAGATATAAATGGGAGCCTTCAGAAAATGCAAAAGCAGGAAATTATAGCAGTTCAAAATCTGAGATGTGGAGAGGAAGAGCTTCCAAATGAAGATAATAAGTAAGAAGAGGATGCCTAAGTAGTGTAGCAGAGGGAGGTGGGACAAAGGGATCATGAGAATTCTACGTCTAGCCTCTAGAACCACATAGTTCCTAACATATAGAACATAATCTATTTGGATTAATGAACTGAGATGGCACACAGATACCAACTCTCTCATGCATTGTCTTTATGCAGATGATTCCTAAATCTATTTATCCAGCCCTAACTTCTCTACTATTTCCAGTCTTCCATCTCCAACTGCCTCTTAGACATTTTGAATTAGATGTCCTGTAGACATCTTAAACTCAACCTGTCCAAAACTGAACTCATTATCTTTACCCCACCCCCCAACCAAGTCCTTCTCCTTTGCTAATTTTCCTGTCACTATTTAGGGTATTGCCATCTTCCCATTCTCTCAGGCTCTCAACCTAAGTATCATACTTGACTTCTCATTCTCTCTTTCCCCCTATATTAAATCAGTGACTAAGCATTCACATTCTACCTTCATATCTTTCATATACAGTCCCCATCACTTCAATGTGATACCTTGGTGTAGGCCTTCATCACCTTATATCTGGACTATTTCAATAGCCTTCTAACTAGCCTCCCTCCACACCCATCCATCCTCCCTCTGCTAAGCTGTCACATTCATCTTCTTAAATCAAAGGTCTGACAATGTCACCCTCCCCCCATTAAATGAACTCTACTGGTTCCCTATTCTCTAGTGTCAGCATCAAAAATAAAATCACATGTTCAACTTTTAAAACCTTTTATCACTTGGGCTCTATCTACCTTTTCAGTCTTCTTATACCTTACTCATCTTCATATACTCTTTGATCCAATTACACTGGCCTCCTTGCTATTCCTTGAACACCAATTCCAGGTATTTTCACCAGTTGTTCTTCATTGCTGGAATGTTTTCCCTCCTCATTTCCATCTCCTGGCTTCCTTAAAATCTCACTAAAATTCCCACTTCTTCAAGAAGTATTTCTCATTCCTCCTAGTGTCATCCCTCACATATTATCTTCAATTTGACTTGTACATATCTTGTTTGTATAGAACCATTTGCATATTGTCTCTCCCATTAGACCATGGGATACTTGAGAGTTGGAACCATTCTTTGCCTTCTTTGTATCCCTAGGGCTTAGTATAGTTCCTGGTACATAGCATTTTAATCAATATTTGTTGGTTGACCAATAGAGTTACATATAGGTATTTAAACTATCAATAACTCCTTACTTCTGATTAAGTCTAACATCTTACTCAATGAAAGAATCCCTTCAACAATATATCCCTGCCAAGTAATTATATCATCTCCATCTGAATATTTCCATTATGGATATCTGATTTCTACATGCACAGCTTGTCTCAAGGATGGACTACTTTGAACATTAAAAATGTTCTGGTCTACTGAGCCAAAGTCAGTTTCTATACATCTTTCACTCATTTTTCCTAGTTACTGTTATCTGGAATGATGGTTGATATGGCCAGTTGAGCATTTGAAAGATAGATATTTGTCAATGTTAAATATTATCTTGTTCAAACTTAGTATTTCTCAGTCCTTTAGTCATTCTTCATAGGGAAAATTTTTAGAACTCTGTATGGTTGCCCAGGGATTGTCCCAGTAAGGTCAAAGTACTTTGCTGGAACCCAAACATATATTTTCTTTCATTACCAATTAATCAAACAAACATTCATTGAGTGGTTGATGTGTATTCCATACCAAAAGAAGAATTTAATATACAAAAGAAGGATATGGCTTTCTTTGAGGACAACTAACACATACGAAACAATATGTCACTAGAGTCTAAGTTATAAGGTACAAAAACACAATTTCAATAGAAGAAAGGGGAATAAGTGAGGGCTGGGATAGGCAATGAAGACATGGTGAATAATGTGACTTTAAGAATGGGTAGAATGTGGAATTTTTGAGAAGAGAAAGGAAAGGATTATGGGTATGGGGAAAATCAGAGCAAAAATACATAAGTAGTAATAAGCATATAGTGAATAGTAAAAATGAGGAAATTGACATGGATGGAACAAATGATAGTAGGAAATTAGAATGGATATGTTCATTTAGGCCAAAACATGGAAACACTGGCCAAAATAAAATAGACATAATTCATTAAGAAATAGGAAACTCGTGTTGATTCTTGAGCAAAGGAATAACACTATAAAAGTAATACAGGAAAAAATAGTCTTGTCGTATTATTCAGGATGAATTAAAAGGGGAGAAATTGAAAACCAGGAGGCCAGGTAGAAGGTGACTGAAGTGATGAGCACTTGGACTGTGATGTGATTTCATAGGAATAAAAATTGCTTGTTATTCCTTCTGGAATAGACAAAGAGAGCTGTAAAGGAAAAATCAAGAAGATTTGTTGACTGACTAGATATAATGGAAAAAGGGAAAGGTGAATTAAAGGTAATATTGACCCTGAATTCATGGTGCCATTGAATGAAGTAAAGGAGATGGAGACCCATATTCTAGTCCAGAATCTGCCACTTACTATCTTTGTGACAGAGAGTAAATAATCAGTTTCCTTCTCTATAAATGAGTGAGTTAAACTAGATTATCCCTGAAGTCACTTTTTTTTTACAGTTTAAAATTCCATGATTTAAATGTGAGGGGAATACATAAAAATTAGCAAACCCTGGACAGCTCCAGACAGGCACAAGTTAGATCACTGCATTGGTTAACTGTTTTCACTCACAGCTATCAAGAAAATTACAGAGAGCCTAGAATCTACTGAAGTAAATGGAAGAATCTGCAGATAGTACCAGTATGGGGAAACAAAGGTGGTAGATCCCAATTGATGCTTATCTTGCAAGTAAACATTTTCCTATAGTAGTTAGGCAAAAGGGTTAACCAAGAAAGCAACCAAAAAGAGTGATGATGAAGAAGAAGATGATGATGATGATTATGATGATGATGGCAGTGGTGGCAGCAGCAGCACCACCACCACCACCTCCCCACCACCACCATCACCCTAACAATTAAAGCTGCCTCAAAGTGGAACAGTGCCTTGGAATGAAGTTTCTTCATCAGAGGTTTTTGAATAGAGGCCAGGTGGTGTAACAGGGTTTCTTGAGCATGTACAGATTGGAGTAGATGACCTCTATATCCCTTCCAAATTTGTTTCAATTTAAGACATGTACTAGCTATGGTACATTTAAATAAATCTCAAGGATTATTAAATCTCCAAGAGCCTAGTTTACTAAGTTATTGTTTGATATGCACCTGTCCAGAATTCCCCAAACCTGGACATTGTGTAGAAGATTAGATTCTGCCACCCTTCTATAAAACTGTTTTAAGCTACAGCTAGATCCTATGTTGGTGATTTATCCAGCCATTCTCCATAAGGATATGTTGGTCTTCTTCACTGGTTTTTGTCCTTTTAAATTTTTTAATCTTTACGAGACCCCCTTGAAGCAGTATTATTATTTCTATTTTACAAATGAAGAAAGAAAGTCACAAAAGGGATTAAGTGATTTTGCCCAGTATCACACTACAAATCAGTAAAGGAGCCAAAATCTGAGTCTTAGTTTTCTGACCCACAGTAAGATCAGAGTTAATTTGTTCTTATATAGTTTTAATCTTTCTTGGTCTTCAAGATCAGAAAGATATTCTATTTCAATGACCACCCTATTGTATTCATGAGAAATCATTCCATTTTGAAATAAAATCCCTAAATTCTTTCCTTCTAAAAGCAAGTCTGAATCATAATTCAAAGTTAGATGAACTCACTCATAAAAGTAATGTTTGTGAGACAGGATTAAGACAAATTTTGCTGCATATTTCAGAGGTTTTGCTGAGTTTACAAAGTTCCTTGGTTCTTCTCTCCTCATGTGTACACAGTCCATTCTTGGTCTGCTATAAGGAATGAATTCTGTTTTTTTAAATGCCCTGGAATATGGGATGCCATGGTAAACCAAACAGTGAAAATGTTTCAGTAAACTTCCTGGACCATGTCATGACTCCTACATATTGAAACAGTCACACCATGCCAAACTGTTTGAAAGGCGAGAGATTCATGGAACACAGCTTTGAGGAAGTGGTAGCCCCTTTCATTAACTCTTTCTGGGTCTATGGATCTCTTTGCATTCCTTAACACTGGAGAAGAAATACCTCGGAGAAGGGGAAAAAAACTCCAATGTGTTAAAGCTTTTGAATTATTGCTGCATACTTTGTTTCCTTGGATGGCTTACCTCATGATTACACAGTTCCCCTGACAGCAAACAGTTTCTCCAGTCATCCTTCATTCACTGAGACATTCAATAGCTGTATCTATCAGTTTTGATGATTCATTTTATCCTGCTCACAGCCAAAAACCCTTCAGGCTGAGCTGAATATGGGAATGAACTAACTCTACTCTCCTTGCAGGATAGAGAGGAAAAAAGACTCCTTTTCAGACATCCTCATAAAATATCTTGAGGAAGCATTTATATCTTCCTTCAGAAGTCAAACACACTGGTACACTGCAGATAGCTTCGCTACTAGTCATAATATTTACAATGTCTTCTTAATTTGAATTTCATAACAACTTGGGAATCTGACCACAGGTTGAACCTGAAAAAAACTGCAGCCAATCTATATCTTGATGGTATGGTGAAACCATGAAATGAAGGAGTGACATATCTAGATAGAACTGATCACGCTGGACGAGGAACATACACTCTAACGGTTTCTTCAGAGATAACTTTCAAGGCAGTGTTCATGAAATAGTAAACATTGGAATCATGTTCTTATAAATGGACAAGGGGTAGTATTTCATTCTCTCAGGAGAAGACTAATAAAGCTTTAAACTCCCCCCCCCAAAAAAAAAGTCATCCCAAGTCATGTTTATGTACCTTCATTCTGTTATGATGCTTAGGGACTGCAAGAGTCTAGGGTCTTAAGTACAAACCATATGGGTTCTCTCCCATATAAGAGTGACACAAGAGAGTGGATATTTTCTTTCATCCTGAGAATTGCAATTAGAGAAGTAATAGCAGAACAGTCTAGTCTCACTAGAGAAACCAAAAAATGACAGGAGCCATTTCCCCATATGTTAGAGAACTTTTTTTTATAAGATTCTAATGTGTTTAGTTAACATTTTCCCCTTCTCCCAGTGTTTGAATACCTCCACACTTATTAGTTTTGGCTGGAAGCAGAAGTAATGGATACTGTCATTAAGCCAATTCTTGTAAGTCTTGCCAGCCAAATGTCTAAACCAAAGAAATTCAGATAAGAGCATATAAGCATTCATTCAAAAGTTTACTAGATTATAAGTTCCTTGAGGGCAAACTTCCTATAAAAATTCTCTACACTTCTCTATAAAAGTTCTGCAATACAAAGTATCTCATAGAATGGCACAGACACCTTATTTTATAGATAGCAAGAAATAATCATTTTATTATCTATCATCCAGACACTAAGAAGATTGTAATTTCTCCTCCCTTTGAATCTTTTATCATTTTCTATAATTGTTTCATTCTTCACAATAACATTGTCTGGGATATTATACTCGATTTATAAAATGTAGTCATCTATACTGCAATGATTGTTGGATTAACATAAAACCATGTGGCTGCCAGCCATGTTCCACTGAAATGGTTTGCCTATGCAAAAGAAAAACATATTTTTGTTCCCAGAAAAAAATACTTTAAACACAAAAATGGCACCAGAGAAATCGGTCTATCATGAACTTGTTGACATGCATTTTGTCCCATTCCAGAGATATATTCTCCACCAAAATCAAAGCCAGTTGGAAAGGAGCAAATGCGTATTCCTTTTTCTAAGGATGAAATCAGTATTTAATAGTATTAAGCTTTCTTTTCTCTTGATCATTTCAGTCAAATAATAAAATCCTCACAATAGATAGGAACTCTGAGGTCGAGTCCAAACCTTCCTGGAAGCACGAGTCATCTCACTGGCCCTGATACATCCATCTTCTACCTGATGGCTTCCAGCATTTGATCAAAGACTTCCTAAGGCAGCACTTTGGTCAAACTCTAATTGTTAGGGCATTTTATGCCATTTCAAACTAAAATCTTTCTCCCTGTAGCTCCCAATGACTGGTCTGAGTTTTGGCTCCAAAAACTATGTAGTAAATCTAATTCTTCTACAGGAAAACTTCCAATTATTTGCAAAGAGAAATCATGTCCCATGACCTATCTTCTCCAGGATAAATATTCAATGTTCTTTCAACCAACTGACATTTGGCATGATTTCAAGTCCCTACAGCCTTCTGGTAATCCTCCTTTGTATATCTTCCAATATTTGTAAAGCTCAACTGAGATAAAGTATATTAAGCACTCTGTGGTCTTTAAAGTGTTGTATAAATTTCAGTTGTTATTACTATCCCCTTAGACCATGGGTGGGGAACCTGTAGCCTCAAGGCCACATGTGGCCCTCTAGGTCCTCAAGGGTGACCCTTTGACTGAATCCAAACTTCAGTGAAGTCAAAAGATGGCACTTGAGAACCTAGAGGGCTACCTGTGATCTTGAGGTCACAGGTTCTACACCCCTGCCCTAGGCAGAAGAAAGTCATAGCTCCATTTACAAAGAATAGAACATACACATACATACCCTCAGGACCCACATAATGTTTTATTTAAAAATTCATTGCTACATTTATTGTCTCCATATAAAAGTCACTGGGTAAATGCTAAGAAAAAAATTTAAAATGACCAATCCCTGCCCTCGAGGAGCTTACAATATGTATTGATTCAACTTTTTCTTAAGAGGCCAATGATAACATAAAGGCTATCGAAAATAAATGCCTTTAAAGGTATTGGCGGCGGTCTCATAAGCGCACTGTATCCCAGTAAATGTTTGCATATTGATCCATTCTTTCCCCCACATAATAGTGCTTATGCTCCCTCTTCTCAGTGCTCAAATGAAGGAGCAATAGGTTTTCACATGTGCTACAGTTGTGCCTTGCATTGACATATTAATCTATCTCTACTGTTTTATGACTGTTTCTTTATTGTTGATTTCCTTTCTACTGTATTTCAGAAAGTACTAGAATATACTGTTTACATTAATAGAGGCTATAAAGAGAACCCCCCAAAATTCTTTGACATATTCTAAAGTATCAGGGTAACTTGATGAGTAGATACACACAAACCACAAATACGAGCTAAATGAGCCAAGTGCTTATATCACGGTTTAATGGCAGCTCATGCAGAACGTTATTTTAATGATTTTGTTTTTCCACCAAAGTACAGTGCAGTGTGTGTGTGTGAGCCATGCCAAAAGGGCAAACTGACCCCCTTTAATCTCTAACGGATCTTTTATTAGCCTAATAAGGATCTGGTGTTAGACATCTGATGATGGCATGGTGTAATTTTAGTACTAAGAACCATTTGAATAACCATAACGGAGAGGCGGGAGAGAATTGGTAATAACAATTTAATGATCTAAAAATGAAAGGCAGGCAAAATGACCTAGCACACTCAGCAGCCCATCAATTTTACCTTCAGTTGGGATGCTGAAGTCTTTAAATCATAGATTCTCAAGCCAAATACCCAGAAACCCCTGTTCAGAGACCCTCCCAGAGGGGCTGGAGGTATATGCAAGCCTAGGGAAAATGAGAGGAAAATAGTGACACTTTCTTTTTCCTAACAATTTACCTAAACCAGAGCCATGTATTGAATATCCATTAATGCATGCAACAGTAACATTATCCTTGTCGATAGAAGGGAAAGAAACTCCAGGGGTTTGGGATACAATAGTGACAAGTTACAACTTACCTCACCATGATGTAAGTTCAACCATATAGAAATAAAAATATCTTAAAATAATATTTGTTATGTGTATAACTTTTCTACGAACCTCAATTTATTAATTTTACAAATTTCAATGGCTGTGTTTCTTCATCTTTTATAAGTATATTATGCATTAAAATTTCATTCCCGGACTAAATTTCTCTGAAATTAGATGTAGATGCATGATGAGATTGTTCCAGGAAATTAATTGAGGGAGGAAATCATGTTTTTCATTTCAAAAGCCAAATAACCCAATATAAGCCTAGATCTAATAAATACAGTTACTACCATGGGATGATCCCCAATGACCCAAGAGAAACAGGTTTATATGGTTAAATGTAAACTATAAAGTTTTAGTGAAATCCAGAACTTCCAACTTCAGTCATGTACACAGATCATGAAGGATTATCCTACCTTGTCCCTATCTTCTTATTTGACATTTGGGGACTTGGTTTCCCCAGGATTTGCTTCCCCTCAAGCCTTGCATTTCTTCTTCCTGTGTATGTACATTTCATCTTATTTGCTTTTGTGTTCCTAGGAAAAGTGATCTCTGAGAACAAAAAAAAAAATCTGTGTAAGAAAGAGGCGGAAAGGAAGTTAGGTGTTGCAGAGCATAGAGCACAAGATTTGGAGTCAAAAAGACTTGAGTATGAATCTTGCCTCAGACATTGACTAGCTGTGCCACCCTGGGCAAATCACTTAAACTCTCTGTACCTCCGTTTCCTTATCTATAAATTCAAGGTAATAATAGCACATACTTTGCCTGATTGTTGTGAGGATCAATTGCACTTACATATGTAAAGAGATTTATAAACTTAAAAAACTCTAAATAAATGATAGCTATTATTACTCATGGCAAGAAGGAACAGAGTTCCTATGCATTTATACATATGTACAAATGGACTGTGAAGGAAGGGGAGATGTGACATGTATATTATAATATATAAGGAGAAGAATAATATTTATGTATAATAATAATAGTTATTATATAGCATTTACTATGTGCCAGGCACTGTGCTAAGAGACCTGCAATTATCTTATTTGATGATCACAACAACCCTGTGAAGTAGGCATTATCCTTATCCTCATTTTATAGTTAGGAAACTGAGGCAAACCAAGGTTAAACAACTTGCCCAAATTCACATAGCTAATAAGTGTCTGAGACCAGATTTGAATTCAGGGTTTCCTGACTCCAGGCCCAGTACTTTATACACTGTACCATCTAGCTGCCCCTATTTATGAACAGATGGTTAGACCAGTGGATTACTAGTAGATTGGAAGTATTGAAAATGGGTATCAATGGATTCCCTTCTTTGTTTCTTAACATGGATATAGGTTTTGATGTGTTGTCTATTATCCAGTTTCTGATTTCATTATTTATGTCAGTAGTATCATGATTCCCTCACCCTCCTATATAATGAAAACTTGGGCTTATCCTCGTTTCCTCTCCCTCTCTGTTCATATCTCATTGACTACCAAGTTCTACTGATTATATCTCCCATTCATCTCTTATATCCATCCATTCCTCCTTGTTGCCACCACACTGATAATTATATAAATGAGCCTTAATTTGGACTAACATCAGAAGAGAACTTCTTGCTTCCACTTTTTCCCAATTTCCAAACTAATGTGTCATTTAACTTTTTTTTAATCTATCTAGTATTTGATTTTCCCCAGTTACATGTAAAAATGACTTTTAACATTTGTTCTTAAAACTTTGAGTTCCAAATTCTCTTCCTTCCTCCATCCCTACCAGCCCCTCACTGAGAAGGCAAGCAATCCCATATAGGTCATATATGAGAGGTCATGCAAAACATCCATAATAGCCATGCTGTCAAAGAAAATATAGACAAAAAAACTCAAGAAAAAAGTGAAAAAAGTTTCTTTGGTCTATATTCAGACACCATCAGCTCTTTCTCTGGAGATGGGTAGCATTTTTCATCCTAAATCCTTCAGAGTTTCCTTGAGTATTGCTGAAAATAGTGAAACCATTCATAGTTGATCATCTTACAATATTGCTGTTAGTTTGTACCCAGTACATCTCACTTTGCATCAACCCATGTAAGTCTTTCCAGGTTTTTCTGAGAGCATCCTGACCATCATTTCTTATAGTACAGTAGCATTCCATCATAATTACGTACCACAATCCATTCAGGCATCCCCCAACTGATGTGTATCCCCCCAAGTTCTAATTCTTCATCCCCAAAAAAGAGCTGCTCCATAAGCCCTTTTCCTTTTTCTTTTTTTTAATCCCTTTTGTGAAACATACCTGTTTATGGTATTGCTATGTCAAAGAGATTCATGGTTTTATAACCCTTTGGCCATATTTCCAAATTGCTCTATAGAATGGTTTTTATCAATTCACATTTCTAACAACAGTATATTAATGTCTTATTTTTCCCATATCCCCTCCAACGTTTATCATTTATCTTTTCTGTCCTGTTATCTAATCTAAAAGGTATGAGGTAGAACCTCAGAATTGTTTTAACTTGCATTTCTCCAATCAATAGTGAGTTAGAATATTTTTTCATATGACTAGAGATAGCTTTAATTACGTCATCTGAAAACTGATTATATCTTTTGGTCATTTATCAATTGGGGAATGACTCTTATTTTTATAAATTTGACATAGGTCTTTTTTGTTAGACAAATGAGGCCTTTATCAGAGAAACTACAGATTTTTTTCACATTTATTATTGCTAACTATATTTACCTCCATCCTATTTTCCCTACCCCCATTTATTCTATTCCCTCTCTCCTTTTACACTGTCCCTCCTCAAAAGTGTTTTATTTCTGATTACCCCTTCCCCTAATCTTCCCTCCCTTCTATCACCCCCTCTCCTCCCCTTCCCCTTCTATTTTACTGTAGGGTAAGTATATTTCTATACCCCATTGCCTAAATTGTATCTGGGTTGAGGTACTAAACTTGTGATTTCATAGATGTCATCAGTGCCCTATGAAAAAAGTCTAACTACCAAAGAACAGGAGATCCTCTTTTTGACTTATAGCTTTAAAGAATTGCCTGGGGAACCAAGATGTTAAGTGGCTTCCTTGGGGTCACTCAGCATATGTCAAAGGTAGGCCTTGTATTCATATCTTCCTGATTGTGAAACCAACTCAAGATTCACAATGCTGTACTGCCTCTCAATTTTAGTAAGAGGAAAGCAATATATTTTATATACTCTATTCAGTAAAGATATAAAAATTTTAAGTCAAAGATACCTAGGATCTAAAACAAGTGAGGTATACAAGAAAATGTGGAAAATATGTGATAATAAATAAGCTTGGAAACAATTGCTAAAGTAACTGAGCTAGTGACTTTGTTGGCAAAGAAAAATATTTTTAAAAACTAAAAATTATATAACTTTTAAGAAAACATATGTTAAAAAATCAGACCAAAGTAGCAAAACTCCAGAGAAGCAGATTTTCTTCATTTCATATAAATAGAACCCTTTAAATATCTGAAAATGTTTCACTCTTACCCCTGCCACATATTCCAAGTTCTTTCAATCAGAATGCATAGAAGAACCCCCATGGTCACTCTTCTCTGGCTGTTCTCCAGATTGTCTACATTTTTTCTAACAATTTTCAGAGCATGGATTGTTACAGTCTGTGGAACCATAGCTTCTTCACATCCTAGCATCTCAAATCCAAATGGTCACTGGGTCCCAAAATAAAATTCAGCAAAAGGGACAGTGTATCATTCTGAATATCTCCAAATCATGACTCCTTTTTTTCCCCAAGATCTCCCTTTACAAAAAAAATAGATCCTGGGATAAGGACTTTTTAAAATCACATTTCTAGGATGTGATTAAAGAAACTCTGAGCTATGGGAGAAACTTGCCATATCATGGATCTTAAACTATAGAGGTTCCAAAATTATAAGAATTAGAGAAAAACAATAAATAAACCCAAATCACTCTGGTTTTTGTTGATTGGCAAACAGTAGGTCTCAGCCCAAGCCTCACTTGGTCACTGTTTGGATTCTGATGGCTTAGAGTGAATGTAAGTAACAATTGTTTCTATTTTGGCCAGAAACCCTGAAGGTCTTCACTTGATTTTTTCTAATTGAGTAAAAGGGGTCATTCTTTGCCTAATTTTTACCTAGCCTTAATCACTAAATGGGCATTGCCTCAGAAAAACTGAGACCTTAGTTAAAAAAGACCAAGGCCTCCCACTGCATCCAGGGCCATCTCCAGTAATCCCTCATCTATATCTAGCCACTGAACCCAGATGGCTCTGGAGGAGAAAGTGAGGATGGTGACTTTGTACAGCCCTCCCCCACTTAAATCCAATTCACTTGCAAGTCATATCTCTTTCCTGATCTTATGGTCCTCTTCAAGGAAGGACAAACCACAACAACAGTGACAACTTGGCAGTTAATATATTTCTGCCATACCCTAAATCAAACAGAAGTTCCTCAAAAAACAAAAATCTGTTTAGCAAATTAGATCGAGTTACCTACCTAATTTCTCCCTACTTAAGCTTCAGGTACTTTTATTGTGTACTTCCCTGACCTTGGGTCTTGGGTTGTTCCTCCATTACCTTTTACCCTCATTATATAACAGGCCTACCGCCTTTTCTTGATATGTGTGTGAATGCATACATACATATGTAACATGTATTATATAAATGAATTATGACTTTTATAACATATACACTAAAAATCATTGGTGACATTCTATAGCCCATTTAAGACAATGATGCAACTTTACATTTTCTTTTGGATCACCTGTACTTTGATTCTTTAGAAACTGTAGTGTAACATTATTTGTAGCCAGATGGTATTAATATTAAAAAGGTGGGTTTTTAGGAGAACACTACACAGTAACAGCAACATTGTGCGATGACCAACTTTGATAGACTTAGCTCTTCTCTAAAATGCAATGATCTAAGACAATTCCAAAAGACTAAAGATGGAAAATGCTATCCACATCCAGAGAAAGAACTATGGAGTCTGAATGCAGATTGAAACATACTATTTTCTTTTCTTTCTCATGGTTTTTCCCTTTGGTTCTGATTCTTCTTTTACAGAATGACTAATGTGGAAATATGTTTAATATGATTGTACATGTATAGCCTATATCAGATTACATGCTGTCTTGGGAAGGGGGGAGGGAAAGGAAGGAAAATATTTAGGACTAGAAATCTTATAGAAGTGAATGTTGAAAACTAAAAATAAATAAATGAGTTTTTTTATTTTTAAAAGAAGAAATAAATAAAAGGGTTAAAATTAAGTACATTTAATAAATTGGAAAACTGTTTCCTAGCTGAAAGATAAAAAATAGAAAAAAAGTGCGTTTTCCTAGGGAAGACTTGCTTGAACTGATAGAGTGAAGGGAACATAACCAAGAAACAAGTTATATGATAACAATAATACCATAAAGACAAACAACTTTGAAAGACTTAGGAACTCTGATCAATTCAATGAGTAGTCACAATTTCAGAGGATTCACAATGAAGTATGCCACCCACCTCCTGATGGAGATGTGATAGAATATAAAACTAAGGCTTTCTTTCGACATGACTAGTGGATATATTTGTTTTGATTTTCTTTATTTCTCAATTAGAGGGGGTGGTAAAGAGGAAAAGTGAATTTTTTTATTTTAAAAAATTAATTTAAAAAAAAAGATGAGTTTGAGAGGGAGCCTCTTGGGATTAGTAAAAACACTGATTAGTTGTGCACATGTGATCTATTCTTCTAGCTCATTTTCCATCAGAAGTAGCTGTCCAGGGTATATGTACTGATTCATTAACTCACTGGACTATGTATCCAAATTCATATCTTAGAATCTGGCATTGTTAATCCATGTGATTTTCCTGTGTGGATTCACTAGCTTAAAGTCTTTGACCTTGGGCAAGTCACTAAATCTCATTGCACCCAAAGTCCTCATCTGCAATGAGAGTGGGAGTTATACTAGGTGACCACTGAGGTTCTTTCCCACTCTAACACCTGGAATGATAAGAGCCCAATGACAATGGTTTTTCAGTTATATATCTGAAAGACTCATAAGCACTAAAACATGAAGGAAAGAAACATTTTTCTTGGCCACTATAATAGCTGGAATTGAGTCATTTAGTATAGAAATACCTATATTATAGGTACTGTAGGTATAGGATCCTGCAGCATTTTCTGTTTTGGGGTTTTGCTTTGTAGATATTTCCCAATACAAGTTCCTTGAGAACAGATATTATTTCAGTCTTTGTATTTGTATTCTCAGCACCTATGAAGTGGTTGGTACACATTAGGTACTTAATAAACCCATGTCAATTGATTGATTGTAATGGGAATGCAAATTTGGAAGATCTTCCCTGCCCCTAGGCTAAAATGCACCAGAAGCCTGGGGAGGGAGGCTTGTTTTTCAGTAGATACTTCTTGATTGGCCAGTGAGTCAATAAGGTTGTTACATTCTCTGAGCCAGTAGAAGGCTATATAAGCCCTGATGTGTAGCTTTGTTTTGGGACTCACTTTGAGAAGTGTTCTATGATTTGATCTGAATTCTGGGAAGCCGTTGTTGAGAGTCCCCCGGCTTTGAAAAACCCAGATGTGGAAACCCAGATGTTGACTGGGTATGGATGTAATGGTTGGACAGTTTGGAAAGCTGTCTACTTGATCTGTTAATGTCTTGATAATTCTGTCTGTATATTTTGAAGTTTGGGGTGCTGACCTTTTTCCCCTGAACAAGGTAAACGATATATGTCTGACTGATTTAACCCATTTTGAGTTGCTTTCCTTTAACAAAGCAGATCCAAGAACCTGTATGGGCAGCAAACCCTGAGGATGTGCTTGGGGTGGTTGCTGCTACATTGATACCAATGAAAGTTAACAACAGTCTGAGAAAATTGCCTAGGGACACTGAGGGAGCTTTTTAGGTCCTACCAATGTTTCTTTTGCCAGATGAAATTAGTTTTCCAATAATACAAAGAAAAAAGATTTAAAGAAACAGAATATGTAGGTCATACATACATCAAATGGGATGAATGAATCATAAAAGCATTCCCAGCACCTCTTCCCAAAAGAGTGTCAACTCTATACTTGATTATGAGGGAAATAATCATCTTGACTGCCAAAAAGCCACTCTGTCTCCTGCAACATGGTCAGAGGGGAAAACATCACCGAAAACTGAGGAGGAAACTTGACCCAGGTTTGAAGAATGGTGGACTTTTCTGTATGAGAACTGGACAATCACTAGCATACCTTGAGAGTGATGCATCTTGGAGAAGTATGATCATTGAGATCTCCCAGTCCCCAAATCCCCAGGGAGGTCTTGGGAATACTGACTTCCCACCAGAAGAATTGATGATAGAGATCTGGAGAGAGTTGTCATGTGTTTTCCATCTCTTTCTGTGTAACCCTCTATGATTCTACAACTCTGCATCTTATTTTTCTCAAGACTTCTTGCCTGACTTGTTATACAAAGAAAACTGCTGCTGTTTCACTCCAAATAACTATAGTTCTTCAAGATTTTTTGAGTCATTTGAAAAATTTTGAACTATCTACTTTCTTTAACTGAAACAAAGGAATAATCCCTTTGTTTATTTGATAATAGATAAAATGATGTAGAATGATTGTAAGGAGTTCCAAATAGATAAAGTCATAACTGATTGAAAGCCCACCCAAGAAAGTATTAGTAATGCCAGGGCATATGAGCAGGAAAAGTGGAGAAATAAACCAAAATGGGCAAAAGATTCATGTTAAGGGATTAATCTTGCAGCCTGGTCTGTCAGTAAGTCAGCAGCATTTATTGAGTACCCACAGTGTATAAATTCTACTGTTTAGCACTATGGAAAAGAAGAAAGAACCAAGGAGCATGGCCTGTGTCATTAAGGAGTTTACAATCTAGTTTAAATGACAGAATACACACAAATAAAATGACGCAGCACTTGCAAAGCAATAAATCAACCAAGTCAATACTCACCAAGACCAGGAGGAGGGATGGGCCTAGAAGAATGTGACTCATTTTGACCATGATGGAAACAAGACCATCTATACAAACTATTTGCTTGCTCTGAGAAGTTTGTATATTCTATGATCTGGGAAACCAAAAGACTAGGGACAAAAAACATATATTCATAAGGTCATAGGGTCATATATTCATAGGCTTAAACCTGCAAGGGATCTCAGAGTCCTTCTTGCCCAATCCCCTCATTTAACAAATGAGGAAACTGAGGATCCAAGAGATTAAATAATTGTTCGAGATTATATAGCTAGTAATTAATCGATCGAGCATTCAAACCAAGGTCCTCTGACTCCAAATGCAGCATACTTTCCACCGCACTACCCTGACAATGATGAGTGCTCTTGTCATATAAGCACATCATAGAACTGTCCTTACACATGAAATACTAGCTACACTGTCTGAAAATTGAGGTAAACAGAGATTAAGTGACTTACCCAAGGTCACAAAGCTAGAAAGTATGTGAAGCCAGATTTGAACTCAGGTCTTCCTGACTCTAGGCCTGGTGCTCTATACACTTCACCATTTAGCTATCAATTACCAAAGAACCTCTGTAGCAGTGGAGGGAGCTTCCATTCCAGAAGCTTCACCACACTGATGAAATGATGTGTCTAGACATAAGCAATTTTTACAGGCAAGAAAAATGGCAGACGTTGGCTCATCTTTACTTTCACAAAATACTATGAAGATAACTCTAGTACATCAACTTGATATCATTGCCACACACTCATTAGGAGACAGGAACCCTCAGCTAAATACACAAACCATTTGACTGAGAAAGGAAGTGTCAACACAGTCTACCAATTTGCCAGTCATGGGTGGAAATTAGCCAGGTCCCCAGACATTAGCCATGACAATACTGTTGAGTGCAAAGTGTCATTGGTCCTCAAGAAACAATAACTAATGACAAGTCACAAAAGCACAACTTGAAGTCAAATTATTTTTGAGATGATGAAAGTGCAGATGTTAACAATTAAATTATGTCACAATTTCATAATATACTAAGCATACAAGAAATGTACAAATATTCTCCACTTGAGTAACTAGTACTTAATGCTTATTGGAGAAATTAACTTTGTTTTTAGGCATTACTGAACAAATCTCAGCACAAAAGCAGTGTTTTGATACACAGTGTACGGATATATACTTCTCTCCAACTAGAAATAATAAAGATGACGAAGTCGGAAAGTGGAAAATGATCTGTTTGGCAGGAAAGACTAAAAGAAAATAAACTTCCAAGTACAAGGAAGCCTGCAGTGATTAAGCGGCAACATGAATAAAATGAAAGGATACAAAACTATTTTCTGGGAAAAGGCAGAAACAAACCACACATGGCCAGACAATCAAAGTAGTTGGAGACCTCCTAAAGTGCATTTTACTCTAAATCTGAGAAAATGCTCCCTAGCCAAGTGCAAGGTATGAAAGTCACTCTGGTTTGTTGCTGGCTTCATTTGTAAAACTATAAATTGTGATGAAGAATGCCAAGTGTGCAGTTTTGTGATGTTAATGACACATTAGGGAAATAAGGGGAATGTGAGGACTTGGGACCATTCCTACTGGATTTCAATCATAAGAAAGAGCTTGAGTTCTTAGGTGGGTGAAATGGCTAATTTCAGGGAATGATATCTCTTGCTAATCTTATGAAATATCAATCATCCCCAAAAGGAAGCCACCAAAGAACCTTCTGAGTAACCAGTCTGACTGAGTGGAAACCACCAAATTTTTTTTTTTTTTTTTTTTTTTTTTTTTTTGGCAAATCATTCTCCCTACACAGCATCTTCTAGGTTAACCCTATAGGAGAAGGGAGTTTGTCCAGTAGTTACAAAGATGTTAATTTCTTCCTGGCCTTTGCTTTTTTCCTCTTACTGAATTAGGGTGAATATTGCATATTCCATAATTGTGTTGTCGTCAGAACAAATGGCAACACCTACCACTAACAAGGGAGGACCCTGCAAGCATGACTTGTCTCCTCTGTTTAAAATTCCCTAGTCACACTTCAGCCTCCCAAGCTACCTTTGAAGGCAGATTTATGTGTTTAAGTACAATTTAGGCATATTGCAGCCTCAGCAGGAGATTGTAAACAATCAGAAACCAAAAGAGAGCAATCCACAGCATCTCACTCTGATGACAGCCAAGAGACACCTGTGTGTGTGTTCTGGCGAACTCAAGATTGGTAATAAACTTCATTAGGGTGCACCACACCAAACCTACCCCAACCTGCTTCCCAGGATAATTCACTGTTCTATGTTTAAAGGGCTATAAGGTTTTAAAGGCTTGGCTCTCTTTTGTAATGATTGGCTTCCTCCCCTGTAACATCCTGCAGACATGAGGACAGTATGATTTTGATGCAGATCATTTTCTATTTTGAAAAAAACAGCACAATTTTAGTCTGATATTTTAAGCCTTCTATAGTTTGACTTGCACAAGCCTGTGTCATCATATTTCACATTTCTGCTCTCTTTGCTCCAATCAAATCTTCCTACTAACCAGCCCCGTACATGGCATTCCAATCCCAGTTTTAATCCCTTTGCTCATGGCTCCCCATGTCTGACATATGTTCCCCTCTTTCTTTTGCTTCCCCCAATCTCTAGCTTCCTTCAAAACATAGCCTATGTGACAATTCCTACAAAACAAGTTTCTTGATTGACCCAGTTGTTAGCATTCTCCACCACCACCCTCATCTTTTGCCTTTCTTTGTAAATACACAGTAATAAATGCTTATTGACTGACTAACAAACCTAAGCCTAAAAAACAAAATTGTGGCCTTTTCTTCCCTCCCTATTTCCATCCAGGAAGAAAGTAAATTTTCCTGTTTGCTAGTCAATCCATTACTTCTTATCTATATTGTTTCTGAGAATTTTTGAGTGGCAGCTGGGTTTGGAAGTTTTGTTTTGTTTTGTTTTTCCTAAATGTTTGCTTTTATTTTTAAACTATTTCAATTATAGTAATCAGCAGGCCAACTTCTTTCTATTCCCTCCTCACTTTATGTAAAGGAATGGAGATAAATTCTTCCAAATGATGCCCTTTTCTTTTACAGATAGCTCAGAGGCTGAACTTTCCCTTCTCTTACCCTCACACTCCTTTTTCTCTCCTTCCTCATAGAGTGAAGACTAAAGAGAGTGAGGACTAAAGGGTCCTCAGTTTTTTATGTCTGTTCCCACTGTAGCCTTAGCTGGTGAAAATTTAATGAGGTAGTCCTTATTATAACAATAGACACATTTAGCTTTGTCTGGGGACAAAAGGACAGCCCCAAGTTCCATTTAAAATTCTGCTTGTTGGGTGGTTTATCGAAATATACAACTGATTAATAAAATCATAACAACTTTTAAAGCCCCCAGGCAGCCTTCAGTTATCAAGCTAGAAAATAAATTTCTCAGTTAATTAAATACTGAATAGCCATAGTTTTCTTATTGCAGCATAATATGTTTTTGTATTTGTATGTTGGACATACTCCAGCAAGGCAAAACATACAATAGCAATAGACAGCTTTTCAATAGACAGCAACAATAGATTTTATAAGAAGTTCAAAATCAGAATAAAATACAATTTAAGTGAGAAAAGCTCCTGACTGTGCTCAAGCAAGGGAAGGAGAGGTATATCAAAAAGAGAAAACCTTATCAACAATGTCTTTTGTTTTTAAAGGGATAATCACCAAATAGGTTCAGTCTGGATTCTTCAACCCAAGAAGAGGAAGCTTTCTCTAGGCCCAATCTACCTCCTATTCTCAGTCCAGCATCTCAGGAGGTATACCACAAAGCTTCTGTAATGACCCACTTCCCTTCACAATCTGTCTTGATATTCTTTTTCCACTCTATTCCATATCTCTTCCACATCTGTTGAAGTACAAACCTTTTTACAATTCCCCACTGGGACGTCCTGCAGCCATGATTCCTTTTCTTCCTCCATAACAGTGAACTACAAATCCCAGGATGATTAGCTTTGGCTCAAACTCTAAACCCCATCTAGGGACACACAATTGATCTTGGATTACTCTATAAGAAAACTTGTTGAACAAAAAACCTGAATTTTGGGTGGATATTGAATGCACAAGGAGACTGAAAAGAAGAGGAAGAGTTTTCATTGCAAAGATGGGAGACTTTCTTGTTAAGCAAAGCTGTTCTGTGGATGAATCCAGAGAAAGAAAGACAGACAGACAAAGAGAGACAGAGATAGAAAGACAGAGAGAGAGACACACAGACTTATTGCTGGTGCTAAATTCCAGAGAGGACTTGCAGAAGTACCTGAGACCAGAAAAGAAACCCCTAGATTATTTCCTTTCTTTATATGTATAAATCATGTTTGAAGTAGTATGCTCTGAGAAGTTCTTGCTTCTACATGAGGCTTGGGGTGCGGCTTAGGCTTGGATTGCTTTAAGGTCTGTTGACATACAGAAGTCAAGGTGTATTACAGACTCAAGAAGAATATTTTCACCAATTCATTCATTCAAAAACTAATTTAAAACAGTATACTGCTCTTAATGTAGACAAGGGTGGAGCCAGACAAAATAGAATTGGGTAACTCTTATCCAGATCTCCTGACAGAAGTCAAATCAAGCCAACTAGTCAAAAAAAATTATTAAGCACCTACTATGTGCAAAAACATTGATAATGGCTACAAAGAAAGTAAGAACAGTCACTGCTCACAGTTCTTTCAGACCAAGAACCCATGGTCTAACAGAGATATCATGCAAGCAACTATGTGCAAATAATATCTAGATAAAGTAAATAGAAGATACTTTCAGAGGAAGACACTAAGGAAAACTGTAAAAGGTTTCTTGCAGAAGGTAGGACCTTGGTTTAGACTTGTCTTTGGGTCTTTCATTTTTGGGAGTTCAGATGCCATCCCCATCATCACCACTGACTTATCTGGATCCTTTAATAGTTTTCTGCCACTGGATTTCTCAGTTCCTACATCCCAGATAAAAAGTCTTTTTTATTTTCTAAGATCTCTTGTTGTTGTTTATTGTTGCCTGGTTGTTTCAGTTGTGTCTGATTCTTCACAAGCCCATTTGGGATTTTTGTGGCAAAAATATTGGAGTACTTTGCCATTCCTTCTCCAGTTCATTTTACAGATGAGGAAACTGAAGCAAATAGGGTTAAGTGATTTGTCCCAGATCATACAGCCTGTAAACATCTGAAGTCAGATTTAAACTCACATCTTTCTGACTTCAAGCCTGACCCTCTATCCACTGTGCCACCTAGTTGAGATCTCTACCATCTCTTAAAAAAAAGTCTCAGGTGAAATGAAAGAGATCATTTATTGGTTCATTCAAGGGGGAAAATATGCTTTGGAAAAAAAAAAACGTTTTCTTGAGAACTTCCTCAATTCTCTCCCCATTTGAGCTATGGTGATCTAATCTAATAATGTTTACATAACACTACTTATTTCTATGTCAATGTTATTCTCTCCTTTTGGGCCACTTCCCCCACTGCCTTTTCACTACAAAGCCCATATCAGAGACTATATCTAGGAAGAAACTCTCACCTTAGGTTCCACTCTCTTGACTGATTAATACAAATAGTGTTCCTTCCTGGAACATTATTTCAGGAAAGCCTCTGACATCCTTGACTTCATTCCTTCTTCTCCAGCCATTTTCTCCACAGCTTCCAGGACAACAACCTCTTTGCTACAGATAAGTGACCTTTTTTTGTCCCCATCCCCATATCTCCTTCAGTTCTGGAACCTTGAACCATGATTAAATTAACTCTGCCATTTTCCCTGAATATTGTATTTCATGAATGTAAATGACTTAAGGCAGAATATATTTGGAAAATGTTCAATATGTTCCCCTTTAGTTCCATTCCCCCTTCCTGTAATTTTCCCAACTAAAATGTTCTTTTCTCAACTGTACTTCCCTATATGTGTTGTTTCCCCAATTCAAATGTAAGCTCCTGAAGAGCAGGAACTGTCTTTGCTTTTGCATTTGCATCCCCACAACTTAAAAACAGTGTGTGGCACATAGTACAGATTTAATAATTGCTTTTTTTATTCAGTCATCCTTTCTAGCTTAATTTATAGCTATACTAATGTCCAATTATTCTAATTCTGGAAAACATAATTTCCTCTTAATGGTATGCAGTTTGTAAAGCAATCAGTTAAGGAAAAAAAGAGGTTAAATATGAAGGGTAATGTACCTTTAGTTAGCTATAATTATTGACACTTTTTTTATTTTAATGATAAACTATAGATTTATTGGGTTGTTGTTGTTGTTTGCTTGTTTGTTTTTAAACAATCATGAGAGAGGGATCACCTTTAAAAAACCTCCCTTCCTCTTTAAGTTTTTAAAAGAATAGACAAAATTTTCTATCCAGGTGTCATCTATAGCTATATAAGAAAAAGAGCTTTCACTCTTCCTGTCTAACATACATGGTCTCCCTGTTGGAAGAAAGTATAGCCCCCTTTACTACCCACTATGTATATTTTGGCTCAGGTCTACTTACTTAAGTGAAAGATAAGAATTTAATGAGCTCAGGTTACAGGGCCCACAAAGTAGGAAGCAACCTGATTTCTCAAAACTTACACTATAATTCACTAGTTTTGCATGTTAAAATCTGTAGGGTATCATTCCACATCAATACTGTAAGGATCCACCATTTCATCCACTTATAATCAAAATTCCTTTGTGCCTTTGTGTCTAGTTTAGATGAATTACTGTGTCCCTGAAATTCACTACTCTGTATCCAATCTAATTAAGAGCCTCTATGGACTTAGCTAGGTTGGTCTTCAGATAATAGACCTTCATAGTTTTGGAGGACTTGTCAGAGATTCATTTCTACTGGCATAGCCCTTGAGACTCTAGAGTCATCCACATTCAATGTTGAGGCTTCAGAATACGACAACGTTAAATCAAAAAATTTTAGTGCAATATATTTTGTTGCAACAAGGAACTAGAAACAAATCAAATGCCCATCAATTGAGAAAGACTGAAAAAATCATGGCATAGTAATGTAATGGAATATATTATAAGAAGTAAGGGAAAGGATGAATTAAGACCAACCTGGGAAAACTTATAAAAAATGGTAAAGTGTCCAGAACTAGGAGAATAATTTATGCATATAACAATGTATTTTATATATATATATATATATATATATATATATATATATATATATATATATATATAGTAAAGAAAAATAGTTTGGAAAGACTTAAGAACTCTGATCTATGCCATGACCCATCATGGTTTCAAAAGACTGGTAACAAAACATATCTCCCTTACACCTTTTAGGAGAGAGGTGATGAAGGTGCAGAAAGTATCAGGATGCTTCAATATCCCTCTTTCAGTTTTCGATAAGTCTAACAGAAAGATAAACAAAAAGGCAAAATAAAAAACAACAAATTTCTGGAGAAATTAGAGTTAATGACTTAGGGCATCTTTTAAATGGGATAGCAAAAGAATATACATATTTCTCTTCACCACATGGAATTTGTACAAAAATTGACCATATACTAGGGTATGGAGATATAGCAAACAAAGATACAAAGACAGAAATAGTTAATATGCCCTTTATGGCCTACATGCAATAAAAATAATAACTGGTTTAAATACTACAAACAAAAGATACAGACTGAAATGGAGACTTGACAATGAAATCTCAACCAGTGAATGGATTAAAGAACAAACCATAGAAATAATAACTATAGAAAAGAAAATTGCAATGAACAATACCAAAATTTATGAGATGCAATTAAAGCTGTTCTCATGGGGAAAATGTACAGTAATAAAATGTACACTTCTGAATGTATACTAATAAAAAAGAAAAAGGAGGGTAAATAAACTGAATATGCATTTTTCAAAAATTAGAAAATTAACAAATAAACAAATGTGAAATAAGCACAAAAAGGGAAATGTTAAAAATTAGAGAAATAGATAAGTTGAACATAAAAACCATAGAAATGATAAATAAAACTAAAAACTGATTCCTTGAAAAGACCAACATAATTGATAAAACTGATCAGATTAGTTAATCTGATTAAAAAGAAGAGAGCAGAAAACCAAATAAATAAAACAAAAAACAAGGTGAAATAACAGTAAACTAGAAGAAATAAAAAGAATAATCCAAACATATTATGAACAGTTAAATGCTAACAAAGCTGAGAAAAGAAAAAAATAGGAGCATACTTTTAAAGATATAAAATACCCAAACTATCAGAAGACCAAATGGAGATCTTAAAATAAGCCAATCCTAGGGGCAGCCAGGTGGCTCCGTGAGTAAGAGCACTGGCCCCAGTTTTGGGATGACCTGGGAATAGAATCCAGGCTCAGATACTTAGCACCACACCCAGAAATAACTGGCCTTGTAACCTTGAGCAAGTTACTTAGCCCCAATTGCTTAAAAAAAAAAAGCCAATCCAGAAAAAAGAAATTAAATCTAAATGAAAAAGAGCCAGCAGAGGGGGAAAATGTATTTTTCATAGATTCACAAGAGAATTCTATCAAACATTTAAAGAATAATTAGTATTCATACTTCACAAATTATTCTCAAAAGCAGAGAAAGACAGATATCAGAATCCTTGTATGAGACAAATATAGTCCTAAAATCTAAAACAGGGAAAGATAAAACACAGAAAGAAAAACTATATGCCAATATCATTAATGAGCAGTGACTTAAAAATTTTAATTGAAATCTTCTCACATTACAGAAATTTATCTATGAAATCATTCATTATAATTAAGTGAGATTTATACTATGTATGCAAGGATGGATCAACTCTGGAGGAATGGTTCAACTGAGAAAAATGCATATTATATCAAAAGATGCAGACAAAAGCCTTTGACAAAGTACAACACTATTTTTATGCTAAATTCATATTAAAAAGCCAAACATCCAACAAACATTACAGGACAGTTTAACTTATTCAAATGCACATTAGAAAAACAATCAACATACTTAATCACATTAAAAAACAAATTAAAAAACTGATGCAGAAAAAGCTTTTGATAAAATGCAACACTTTTTATGCTAAAAACAAACAAAAAAACCTATGAAGTGTAGACATAGAGGGACCTTTTTCAATGTCATAAAAGGAGCTATCTAAAACCAAAAGCAAGCATCATATGCATTGAGGATACACTAGAAAATTTTCCAATACAGAAGTGAAGCAAGGATGCCTATTCTCCCCATTATTATTAGATATAGTTCTAGAAATGTTAGCACTAGTGACAAAGCAAAATAAAGGAATAAACACAGGTAAGGTGGAAATAAAACTATCCCTGTTCACTAATAACATAATGGTTTACTTGGGGAAATCTAAAGAATCATTTAAAAATATTGAGACAATTAATGACTTTAGCAAAGTTTTAGGTTATCAAATGAATTCTCAGAAATCAACAGCATTCTACTATGTTAATAACAAAATGCAAGAAGTAATAATAGAAAGGAATATCCCATTCCAAATAACTACAAAAATTAATTCTACGTCCAGAAGCCAAGATGACAGAATAAGCAATGAATCACTGTATCTCTCCTATATTTACTTCCAAAGAACCATAAAATAGTGCCCCAGAGCAAATCCTGGAAGAGTGGAGCCAAGGGAAAAATGGGGTGGAGAAGTCTTTTAGTCCTAGAGACTTGGAGAATCATTGAGAAAGGTCCATCTCACTCAGGTTAAAGGAGAGCTTGTTTCAGGACAGCCCAGGGCAAATAGGCCTCCTCCAGTGGCCAGATCTCCACGTGCTTCAGTGTCACCCCAGGGAAAGACAGAAAAACCCCACCGAGCCTCAGCATGTGCCAGACACTACCACTAGGACTCCAGTTTAGGTAAGCTGCCAGATCCCTAAGCCTCCAGCAGCACTAGCCACCCCCGATTATCTCCCATCCCACCCCCCTCAATACAGCACCAGACACAAGGGGCCTCCATGGACCTCAGGGCAACATCAGGGCAGCACCAGATAAATAACCAGGGACTGCAGTCATTAGCACAAGAAGCCTGAGACAGAATCTCTTCTACCCTAAGAGCAGAGATCAAATTTAAAAGAAAGGGAAAAAAAAAGATGAGCAACCCCCCCCCCCCAAAAAAAGGAATCTGACCATAGAAAGTTATTATAGTGACAGGGAAGACCAAGACACAAACTTTGAAGAGGACAGCAATGTCAAGACACCTATGGGGAAAACCCCAAAGAAAAACAAAAAGTGTCCTCAAGCCCAGAAAGAACTTGTAGAAGAGCTCAAAAAAAGAATAAAATCATAAAAGAGAGGTAGAAAAACATTGGGAAAAGAAATGAGAGTGATGCAAGAGAATCATGAAGAAAGAGTTAGCAATTGTAAAATTGTTAAAAAATAGAATTGACCAAATGGAAAAGGAGAAATAAAAATCCACTAAAAAAAACAACTTCTTAAAGAGTAAAATTTGTCAAATGGAATAGAAAATACAAAAGCTAATTGAGGAAAACAACACCTTGAAAGTTATAATCGGGCAAATGGAAGCTAATGACTCTATGAGACATCAAGAATCAATCAAACAAAATCAAAAGAATGAAAAACTGGAAGATGTTACATTTCTTCCAGTAATGTATCATGGGAAAAACAACTGACTTGGAAAATAGATCCAGGAGAGAGAATCTCAGAATCATTGGACTACATAAAAGTCATAATCAAAAGTAGGACCTGGACAATATCTTCCAAGAAATTATCAAAGGAAGATTAGGAGGGAAGTGGAAAACTGGGAAAAAATTTTTGCAACCTATGTCTCTGATAAAGGACTCATTTCTAAAATATACAGAGAATTGAGTCAAATCTATAAGAATACAAGTCATTCCCTAATTGATAAATGGTCAAAGGATATGAACAGGCAGCTTTCAGAGGAAGAAATTAAAGATATCTATAAGCATATGAAAATTCTCTAAATCACTATTGATTAGAGAAAAGCAAATCAAAACAACTCTGAGGTACCACATCTCACCAGTCAGATTGGCTAAGATGACAAAACAGAAAAATGACAAATGCTGGAGAGGATGTGGAAAAATTGGATCACTAATGCATTGCTGGTAGAGTTGTGAACTGATCCAACCATTTTGGAGAGCAATCTGGAATTATGCCCAAAGGGTTATAAATAATTTCATACCCTTTAACCCAGCAATACCACTTGTAGGGTTGTATCCCAAAGAGATCATAGAAGTGGGAGGAAGCCCCATATGTACAAAAATATTTGTAGCAGTCTTTTTGTGGTGGCAAAGAATTGGAAATTAAAGGGATGCTCATCAATTGGGGAATGGCTGAATATGTTGTGGTATATGCATGTAATGGAATATTGTTGTGCTATAAGAAGTGAGGAGCAGATGGACTTCATATTTACCTGGAGAGGCTTATATGAACTGATGCTGAGTGAGAAGAGTAGAGCCAGGATAAATCTGTACACAATTAGAGACACAATGTATGTGTGATGACCAACTTTGATAGACTGGACTCTTCTCAGCAATTCAGGGTTATAAGTCAATCCTGAAAGACTCATGATGGAGAGAGATGGCTACATACAGAGAAAGAACTGAGTTTGAATCCAGATTGAAGCAAACTACCTGCTCTTTTTCTTTTTCTTGTTTGATTTTGTTTCCTCTTTCCCATTGTTCATTCCATCTACTACAATCCTTCTTTATAACCTGACTAATGTCTAATGTAAAAGTATTTGCAGATCCTATACTTGATTGTATGCCGCCATGGTGGGAGGGAGGGAAGAGAGGGAGAGAAAATTTGAAACTCAAGGAATTGTGGAGCTGAATCTTGTAAACAAAAAGTAAACAAACAAATTAATAAAGACCAAAATATTAAAAAAAAAAAAGAAATTATCAAGGAAAACTGCCCTGATGTCCTGGAACCAAAGGGCAAAATACACATTGAAAGAATCCACGAATCACCTCAAGCAAGAGATCCCAAAGTAAAAACTCCAAGGAAATGGCAATGGTCACTGTGGAGAAGAGGAAGGAGAAGAGAAAAGGCTGAAATTCCCAGGAAAACAGACTTTGGAAGAGAATTCTTTCCCACTCCCTCCCCCAGCAGAGAAGGGAGGGGGAAACAACAACAACAAAAACCAACTCCAAGGAACATTATAGCCAAATTTGAGAACTATAAGGTCAAGTAAAAAAATTCTACAAATGACCTGAAAGCAACAATTCAAATATTGGGGAGTCACAATCAAGCTTACATAGGATTTGGCAGCTGCAATATTAAAGGATTGGAGGTCATAGAACGCAGTATTACAGAAGGCAAAGGAGCTAGGACTACAACCAAGAATCACTTATCTGGCAAAATTGATCATAATACATCAAAGGAAAAAAATGGTCATCCAACAAAATAGAAGGATTTCAAGCCTTCCTAAGGAGAAGACTAGAACTAAATAAAAATTTGACCTCCAATATCAAAACCCAAGAGAAGCATAAACAGGCAAAAAGGGAAAAGGAAACGTAAGGGATTCAATGGGGCTAAACTATTTACAACCTACATAGGAAGATGATACTTGTAACTCTTAAAACTTGTATCACTAAGAGTACAGCTAGGAGGAATATACATAGACAGAGGGCATGAATATAAGGTGAATTTGAAGGAAAAACAAAAAAATAAGAGATGAGAAAGAAGAGTACAAGAGAGGTAAAATGGGACAAGTCATTTCACATGAAGAGGTGGGAAAGACCTATTATAGTGGAGAGGGTGGGCAACGAGCATCACTTGAACCTTATTCTCACCATTGTTGTCTCAAAGAGGGAAGTATACATGCAATCAATTGAATATAGAAATCTATTTTACCTCACAGGGAAGCAGGAGGGGAGGAGATCAAGTAAAGTGTGGGGAGGGGAAGGGGTGGAAGAGAAACTAACAGAAGAGAGGGCAAATCAGGAGAAATGGTAGACAAAAGCAAAATATTGGTGAGGAGGGAAAGGGTGAAAGGAAAGAGCAGGTAAACAGGAGGAAGAATCAGGTGGAAGGAAATGCAGATAGTGATCATAACTGAATATGAATGGGATGAACTCTCCCATAAAATGGAAGCAGATAGCAGAATGGATCAAAAACCAGAATCCTTCAATATGTTGTTTACAAGAAACACACTTGAAGCACAGGGACACAAACAGAGTAAATATTAGGATCAGAAGGAGAATTTATCTTACTTCAGTTAAGTAAAAAAACAGGAGTAGCAATTCTGATGTCAGATAGAGTAAAAGCATAAATATACCTAATTAAAAGAGATCACGAAGGAAACTATATCTTGCTAAAATATATCACAATTAGCAATATCAATACTAAACATATATGCATCAACTGGTATAGCATCCAAATTTTAAAGAAGTTAAATGAGCTACAAGAAGAAATAGACAGCAAAATTATACTAGTGGGGGACTTCAACTGTCTCTTCTCAAAACTCAATAAATCCAACCAAAAATAGACAAGAAAGAAGCTAAGGAGGTGCATAGAATGTTAGAAAAGTTAGATACGACAGACCTTTGAAGAAAACTGAATGGGAAAAAAGGAACATACATTTTTTCTAAGCAGTGGATGGCTCCTAAACAAAAACTGACCGTGTGATAGGGTCAACTTAAAAAAAAAACCAATAGAGCACTGGCCTTGGAGTCAGGAGGACCTGAGTTCAAATCTGGCCTCAGACACTTGACACACTTACTAGGCATGTGACTTTGGGCAAGTCACTTAACCCCAATTACCCTCCAAAAAGCAAAAACAAAACAAAACAAAGAAAAAATCCCTTCAAAATCAAATGTAAAAAGCCAAAAATATTAAATGTATTTTTTCAGATAATAATGCAATAGCATTACATTCAACAAAGGGCAGTGGAAATATAGATTAAAAATTAACTGCAGACTAAATAATCTAATCCTAAAGTATAAGTGGATCAAAGAACAAATCATAGAAGCAATCAATAATTTCATTAAAGAAAATGACAACAATGAGACAACATGCCAAAATTTATGAGATGAAGCAAAGAAGTACTTAGGGGGAAAATGAAAAGGATGAAATCACCACCAATGAATAAGAAATTAAAGCAATCATTATAAAATATTTTGCTCAATTATATGCCAATAAGTCTGACAAGCTAAGCAAAGTAGATGAATGTTAACAAAACTATAAATTACCTAGATTAATAGATCAGAGAATAGAATGTCTTAAAAACCCCATCTTAGAAAACGAAATTGAACAAGACATTAATGAACTCTCTAGGGAAAAATCCCCATGACCAGATGGATTCACGAGTGAATTATACCAAACATTTAAAGAACAATTAATTCAAATACTATATGAACTATTTGGGAAAGGAAAAAGGGAGGAGTCCTACCAAACTCCTTTTATGCCTCAAATATGGTACTGATACGTAAGCCAGGAATAGCTAAAACAGAGAAAGGAAATTATAGACCATTTCCCTAATGAATATCAATGCAAAAATTTGTAACAAAATACTAGCAAAGTGATTACAGCAATTTGTCACAGGGACTATACACTATGATCAGCTAAGATTTATACCAGGAATGCAGAGCTGGTTCAATATTAGGAAAACAATCAACATAATTGGCCATATCAGTAACAAAACCAACAGAAATCATATAATTATTTCAATAGATGCTGAAAAAGCTTTTTTGACAAAATACAGCACCCATTCTTATTGAAAACACTAAAGAGCAAAGGAATAAAGGGAGAGTTTCTCAAAATAATAAGCAGTATCTACCTAAAACCATCAGCAAGCATTATCTGTAATGGGGATGTTAGAAGCCTTCCCAATAAGATTGGGGGTGAAGCAAGGATATCCATTATCACCACTATTATTCAATGTAGTACTAGAAATATTAGCTGTAGCAATAAGAGAAAAAAAATAGAAGGAATTAGAATAAGCAACGAGGAAACAAAACTATCATTCTTTGCAGATGATATGATGGTATACTTAGAGAACCCTAGAGCATCAACTAAAAAATTACTTGAAATAATTAGCAATTTTAGCAAAATTGCAGGATAAACCCACATAAATTATCAATGTTTCTTTATATGACCCAAAAGGCCCAGCAGCAAGAGATACAAAAAGAAATTACATTTAAAATAACTGCAGACAATATAAAATATGTAGGAGTCTACCTGTCAAGACAAACTCAGGAATAATATGAATGCAATTACAAAACACTTTTCACACAAATAATGTCAGATCTAAACCCTGGAAAAATATCAATTGCTCATGGGTAAGCCAAGCTAATATAATAAAAATGACAATTCTCCCTAAACCAATTTACTTATTCAGTGCCATACCACTCAAACTACTAAGAAATTATTTTACAGAGTTAGGAAAAAAAAACAATAGCAAAATTCATCTGGAAGAACAAAAGGTCAAGAAAATCAAACTTATTAAAGGAAAAAAATACAAAGGAAGGAAACCATATATCAAACTATATTACAAAGCAGTAATTATCAAAACAAGTTGGTACTGGCTAAGAAATAGAGTGGTGGATCAGTAGAATAGATTAAATATACAAGACAGAATAGTCAATGATGATAGTAACCTAGTAAACCTGAAAACCCTAGATTTTGGGATAAGAACTCACTATTTGACAAAAATGGGAAAACAAAAGGGCACAAATTAGGTATAGACCAACATCTTATATCATATACTAAGATAAGGTCAAAAGGGGTGCATGATTTAAATGTAAAGGGTGACACTGAAAGCAAATTAGAAGAGCATAGACCTCCCTCACTCAAATCAAAGTTAATTGTTAGTCATGTCATCTTCTTCCTGGTGTCTTGGTTCTCTTTGAGTGAATAGGCCTCTTTATGAGGTGAGTCAAGGGGAGGCTAGGGGGCACAGTGAATAGAGCATCAGCCCTGGAGCCAGGAGGACCTGAGTTCAAATGTGACGTCAGACACTTAACAGAAAACTAGACATGTGACATAAGTCACTTAACCCAAATTGCCCTACTTTCCCCTCTCCAAAAAGCAAAAAGAGAGAGAGAGAGAGAGAGAGAGAGAGAG
>NW_027185655.1:69453463-69576194 GCF_028583685.1 Petaurus breviceps papuanus
AGAGAGAGAGAGAGAGAGAGAGAGAGAGAGAGAGAGAGAGGTGAATCAAAAGATGACCCCTTTAATAAAAAAAAATTTCAAACTAGGATGGGAAGACTCTCAGGACTTCTGGCCAAAAGAGCAACAGTCACTATTTACATTCACTTTGAGCTAGGAGGGCCCAAAAAATAGCCATTAAGCAGTACTTAGACAGGGACCTATTGTTGCCCAGTCTATGAGCTCCAGAATTAATTGGGTTTAAGGCTTGGTCTTTGAGAAAGAAATCTAGCCAGTCAACTCCAAATTAATTAGGTAGCTTTCTGCCATCAAAATTTCCCTTCCTTTGAGCAGAACACCCCCAGGTAAGGAGAGAGGAGAGAGAAAAGGAGAGGAGGGGAGGGGAGGAAAGGGGAGGATGAGTTGACATTCTAAATAGATATGACCATCCTCCCATCTCCATTTACTAATTAGACATCTCAAAATGTATGTCCCATAGTCATTTTAAAATCAGTATGAACTCATTATCTTCTTCCCCTATCCCAAGTCTTTATCTCTTCCTAATTTCCTTGTTATCACTGAAGGCTCAACCATCTGTCCAGTCACCCAGGATAGCCTTGACACTTCAGTCTCTTTCATCTCCTGTATCTAATGTGTCGCCAAGTCCTGTCTATTCTAACTTCAGAGGATCTCTTTTATTCACTCTCAGCTACCCTCTGACAATGCTAGCATATGCCCTGGTACAGGCCCTTATTAACATACCTGGACTACTGCAAAATCTTTGTGGTTAGTCTCCTTCCCTCAAGTCTCCCCCAATTCTAGGCCATCCTCTATTCATCTATCAAAGTGATCTTCTTAAAGCACAGATCTCACCATCTCATCCTGAACCCCACTCCTATTCAATAAATGCCATTGCGTCCCTGTTTGATCCTCCAGGATCAAAAGTAAATTCTTATTTGACATTAAAATTCTTTCATAACCTAGTTACCTCCTATTTATCCAATCTCCCAAGCTACTTGGAGATCCAGTGACACTGACTTCCTTGGGGCTCCTCTCACAAGAAAATCCATCTCCCCAACTTTGCATTTTCACCATCTCTCCTGTGCCTGGAATTCTCTTCCTCTTTATCTCCATTTCCTGTTCTTCCTGACTTTCTTCAAGTCCCAGCTGAAATACTTCTTCAAGAAGCCTTTCCTTAAATGCCTGTTAATTCTATTATCTTTCCTCTGTTGATTATCTCCAATTATCCCAAATATATCTTTCTCATACATAATTGTTTACATGTTGTCTCCCTTCATTATTCTGTGAACTCCTTGAGAATGGAACTGGTTTCTTTTCATACTCAGCAGTACTTGCCACATAGTAGGTGTTTAATAAAATGCTTGTTGATTGATTAATTGACATTCCACCTTATTTTATTACTTATGATGAGCAGAATCATGATACTTACTAAATAACTCACTCACTATTGATTTTTCCTGCTCTTTATTATCAAATTCATGGTGATATTACTTTATTAGTTAAAAAACAGATTACTGAAATAGGTTGGTTAAACAAGAATCAGAAATAATGGAATACAACAGCTAAATAATGTAGAAACCCAAGAACACAAACTACTGTGGGAAACACTCTCATTAGGACAAAAAAAAATCCTGAGGAAAACTCAAAAACTATATAGCATGCATAAGGTTTAGAATAACACCTTGTATCCCAATAAGCACAATTAGCTCCAAATGAAACAGGTCATAGCATTAAAAAAAAAAGTAGAAGAAAATAGAAAGTGACCTTCCCAATTATGGCTAGAAGCAAAATTCATGTCAAACAATGGATAGAGCAAAACACAAAAGAGAAAATAGAAAATAGACACTTTTTATTTTATAAAATTAAAAAGTTTTTACATGAACAAAGTTAGAATGATATGATGAAATTGTATTGCTTTGAATACCTATGATAAGATATGATGTTTTCAGAACTGATACAAACACATGTGCCCAAATGTGATTCCCCAATAGTAATATATGAACATTTTTAAAAAGAATAAGAAACTAACATCTATATGCCATATTGCTCCAAAATCACTACTAATCAGAGAAACACAAATCAAAGCAAATCTGAGGTATCACCTTGCCCTCCCCCCAAAGCGCCAAAGATGATAGAAAATTAAAATAGTCAATGGTGGAAGAGTTGTATGGAAGACAGGGACCAAAATACTAATAATTATGATGATATTGGTAGAGCTATGAATTAGCTTAACAGTTTACAAAACAATTTGTAATTTTTTAAAAGAGTCACTCACTCTTTATACCCTTTGACCCAGTGATCTTACCCACAAGGAAGTTAAAGAAAAAGGTCCCACATATACTAAAATATTCATAGTAATACTGGAGGGGGGCATATAACCACCACTCTTGGAAATGACTGGACAATCCATGGAATGTTAATACAATAGAACAATGTTGAAACATAAGAAGTAATAAGTATGACAAATTTTGAGAAACATGGAAAGACTTGAGAACAATATACACAAAGAGTGTAAGTGATGGAAATGAAAACAAGACTAAAAGACAGTTGAATTCTGATTATATGCAACAGCCAATCATGGTCCCAAGAACTAATTTTCAAATGTACCTTTTTCCTCTATAAAGAAAGAAGATAGAGCTAAAACATGGAATGTCGCCTACGCTCTCAGATGCAGTCACCATGCCATTTGGCTTGACTTAAATGTTTTCCCTTTGTTATCAGGGAGAGTTATGGGAGTGGAGTTTATAGGGAAGAAATAGTTGTGTAAAAAATAAGTCTTCAATAAAACTTTTTTTTTATCATTTGTTGTTCATGTAACACCTTCTACTGAACTCAAGGAGAGTAGCTTGAAAAAAAAAACACTTTAATCTTTTTATTTATACTCAACCTCAGCAGCAAGGGTTATAACTTTATCCAACATTTTACAGAAAGACAACAGCTAACACACCAATCCACTGTGGGGGTGGGGTTCAGATCCAGAACTCATTATGCCTGGCAGAAAGGCAAGGACACAAATCCTGAGCAAAACAAGAAAAGGGAATTAAGGGTCAGGACCTCTGGAGCTATTCCTTAATCAAGATATGATTCAACAAGCCAGAAGGATGAATGATTCATCTTGGCTATGTCATATATGCCTGTCTCAGAGCAGCCAAAAAAATCAAATCTCTGGAAAACTACAGATTATATTTGGAAATAGAGAGTTATCCTCATCTATCTGGTTCTTTAATATTTAAATTCTTGGTGGAACTTGAGGCAAAATAGGGAGGGGTCATTCCTTCCAAGTTATCAAATGAATGTAATCTGGTCTCAGTCTATCATTGCAAATTTGGTTCTTGATTCATTCCATTCACTCACAATTGATTAGTCTTTCTGACAGGTTTCATCTTCACTCCCTGTAAGTATTCACCCCTGGCAAGGTGTTTTCCTGTCATTTCTTTATGCTAAAGGTTTGAATAAAAGACCAAAGTGGCTGCTCTTCAAACTCCTTGCCTATGACTCAGAGGAAGATGTGAGACTTAGTCAATTAAAACTTCTGGAGGTCTCCAAGCCCGCTGAAAGAAACGGATAATTTTTGTGATCTTTTCTGAACAACCTCTGATGTTTTGTAGCAGAAGCAGAAATTTTCCCACTGGATTTTAAATGTTACACTTAGCTCACCTGTTTTACTACACATAGTAAAGAAAACAAGCTGTTTTCTATCATATATTTATGTGTGCCTATATATGTATAAGTACATATACATACATATATATCACATGACTCCTAATCTGAGTATATCATATTGTACATATACATATGGAGTGTTCTAGAGTCAATTCATGCTAATTAAAAAAAAAAACCATTGTTAAGTTTCCAGTATAAGCATCTAAATGTCGCAAATAACTAAAAGTTACAAATCAGTTCTTGATTTATTGTCTTGTTGATTGTCTGGACTTAAAAAAAAAGTGCAGAGGGGCAGCTAGGTGGTGCAGTGAGTAGAGCATCAGTCCTGGAGTCAAGAGGACCTGAGTTCGGTTCCGTCCTCAGACACTTAACACCCACACAAAAATACTAGCTGTGTAACCTTGAGCAAGTTACTTAACCCCAATTGCCCTCCAAAAAGCAAAAAAAAAAAAGTGGTAGGATAATAATTCAGATTAAACTTTAAAATGTGTCATGGGTGTTTTTTCTAGAGTCAGTTTGCCAGCAAACTCTTATAAGCATACATGCATGTGTGCATGTATGAACAAATAGATACAATATGCATACACACATGTAAGCTTAAGAACAGTCCACCTATTTTTCATACCTACAGGCAAAAAAGGAAAATTTTACATACATACATATTCAAAAGAAACAGAGAGAGATTGATGTTTTATCAGATCTGTGATTTTATCAATGTAGAGATTTCCTATTGCTGAGATTCCTCTACTGATAACAGGTTAGCACATTTTCTGCAACAACATAAAGTCTTGGAAAGGTGTCTAGATATTAAGATATTTAGTGATTCCTTCTATGCCACACAAGTATCAAAAGTATAATTTTAGTCACAGCTCTCTCCTACCCAAAATCTTTCAGTGGCTCCAAAGGTCTTCAGGGTAGAATTCAAATATCTTGTATGTCTTGAATGTGGAGGGGGCCTGCCACTGCTTGACCCCAATTTACTTACATTACATAACCTTATTTCCTACGCAAACACTTCATGCAATCAGATCTATTCCTTGAACCAGTGTTTTTTATAAAATTTTTACCACTTAGAATTCCTTTCTTCTGTCCTCACTACTTATTTAGTTCCTAGACATCCTATCTGAGCCTACTTCAATCCCTCTTCTTTAAACCTTTCCTTACAACTCTAATCCGCAGAGAATTCTCCCTCCTGTGATCTCTTCAAACTTACTGTCTACATTACCTCTTTTTTCATTTAATCACAGAAGAACTGAGTTCAAATCTTACCTCTGACATTTGCTGCCTGTGTACACGTAGGCAAATTACTTAATCTCCTGGGTCTCAGCTTCATCAGTTGTAAAATCAAGAGTTTAAACTAGATGACTGCTGAGGTCCCTTCTGACTCAAGATCTATGATGTAGGTCACAACTTCATTTCCTAGTAAAAAGGTTTTCATGAAATGCGAACAAGGTGACCAATCTTCTAGCAAGGAGCTCTCTGAATTTTAGCTAAGCTGACTGGTGGTTATCTGACATGCATTTCTCCCATGTGCTCATATTTAAGGCCTTGCAAAGTTGGTTAGAACCACCTTCATAGCATTTACTGCAGGGAGGCATCAGAAGATGGATCAGTGGAAGACCTTGCACTATTTAACTTTAGCCAAGAATGTTAAGTGTCAGTTTTCCATTCCTTAAGCCAGAGCAACAACAACAAAAAATATTTTAGAAGAAAACTTCCAGCAAATCTTGAGTTTTCAAGCCAAGGAAGGAGTGGCAGAGAATAGAAGAATCGAAAACACAAATGTGTAAGAAATAACAGACTCAAGATGCAAAATGAGACAGACATTTTTGGACATGACCAATGCGGAATTTGTTTTTGCTTGATTGTGTAAATTTTTTGCAAATGTTTTATTTTAACAAAAGAAAACTTACAAGGAAGCAAAGAGAAGATGGACAGCTCAGAACACAAGGAGAATTGCATAGGCTTTCTTGAAATGGAAATTTATTGCTATATATCTTGAATCGTCTCTGCTGTGCAAATGGCAATGCTTTTCCCCCCTTTTCTTGTTTTGTTTTTAAGCTTTAATATTGAAGTTTATAATATATTTTCTTTTCTTTTCTTATTATATATTTAAGTTTAAAAAAAATTAAAAATTAAAAATGGAAAAAAGGTTTTATTTTTCTTTTACCTTTTTTAGCTGGGGATAGATAGGAAGTGAGAGAATAAAACTAAATGCTTGTTGATTTTTAAAAAATTTATATAACACAAATAGGTCCAATTTCACTTTAAAGCTTTGGCTTCAAGCTGTGCTCTACCTGATCTTTAAAAGAATTGTTAATGAGAGGCCAAAAAAAAAAAGCTCTTTCCAATTTCTTTCTATGTCCTTGATGGGAGAACAGGATATATGAGTATTAAAAGTCAGAGGGAGACCAGAAAAAAAAAGAAAAGAAGTTGAGGGCATGATGAATATACAAACTCAGTAACCCAGTATTGGACGATTGAGAGTAGACAAGGAACACATTAATTGAGATGTAGACAGTGTTAGCCATTAGAGGAATTCATGTTGTTAGCACATAACATTTTCTTAGGAAAATCATATCCTTTTTCTGTAAATTGAAGCTTATTTTCCCAAGTTAATTTCAGGCTAGTAAGAAAATGTGACTATGATAAAGGTGCAGCTCAGAAAATGTGATCTCAGTTTGGCACAGCATCACAACCACTGAATAAATTTGCCTTTTTTTTCTCTTTAGTTTGTTTTAGCAACCTGATAGAGAACATTTTTTACCTACTTACTGGGTCTCCTGGCCCCAGAATGGAAAATTCTGTAGTACTCTCATGTTATTAAGTTAAAATAACATTTTAGTTAAAGGATATTCCACTAGAAATGAGTTCTCTGTAAGTGTTGTATCTAACTCCTGCTTGAGAGAAGAGGAATAGGTGGCTTTGGCAGACCAACATTAGTGCTGCTTAAGAGAAAGTATAATGGTGGCAATCATGAAGCCCTAATGGAAACCCTATGGTCTGTGGTGGTGCTGCACAAATCAAAGCATCACTTAAGGTTTTAAGTCATGTCCCAAATCATCAGTGCATTGCAGGTATGGAATTCTGATAAGCAGGGTTCAGTGGCAAAGCCTCAGGGTTCCAACTGCAGTTTCAGCCCCCTAGGTAACCTGTACTTCTCCAGCTGTAAGAATTGATGAAATATCCAAGTCTCCACACAGCAAACAGGCTAGAGAAAGGCTGGTGTATTAAAGATCAGATGATTCTAGGAATAGTGTAAAGGCTTTCATTGTTATTCAGATTTTTAAAGAGCAGAGACTGCATCTGGTTGGTTAGTATATACTAAGCCTATCCTCCATGGTAGGACCTAACTGGTATTTAATGATATTTAATGATAATTGAAATATGTTTAATGCCTGTGGAGAAAAGTGGACAGTAAGTTCAAAGGTTCTGTTGACCAATGACCTATGCCCCTTGCAACATCATTTCATGCTTCATTGAGACTGAGTTCCTTGAAGGCAAGGATTATTTTTGTCTTTCTTTGCATCCCTATCATAATGTGTATATAATAAATACTTCTTGACTTCACTTGATAGAGCAGTCATTCTTTTCTACAGAGGTCAATTTTATTTCTAAAATTAGAGCACATCTCATGGCATCTTCAAGGCTTTGAATTCAGGAGTCTCCACATTGAAGTCACCTTTATTTTGACCATTGCTATTCCTCCTCCTAACAGCGCAGTTAGGTGATGCAGTAGATAAAGTGCCAAGTCTGGAGTTGGGAAGATTCATCTTCCCGAGTTCAGATCTGACCCCAGACACTCACTAGCTGTGTGACCTTTAAGGGCAAGTGACTTAACCCCATGTGCCTCAGTTTCTTCATCTATAAGATGAACTGGAGAGGGAAATGACAAATCACTCCAGTTTCTCATGACTCCAAATGGGGTCATGAAGAGTCAGACATAACTGAAAAATGACTAAACTAAACATCTCTCTGGCAATGAATTAATGACCATCATCTGATTAAGCCCCAAAATACCCCCCTTTCAATTCCTCTTTGATATACTGTCTTAATCCTCTGTAAACATCCCCCAACAAAAATCTCATAATTAGTCTTCCCTTTCCTCTGGAGACATTTAACAAGCATACTTTAGTTTTCTAATGCTAATTCAAGATCATAAGAGAAACCAGAAGGTGGAAAATATATTTAACAGAAATATAGAATTGTACTTCTACCCGTGGCTACCATTTTGTGCTGTGATGCTTCAAAGAGACTTTCAGGAGTGCCATAGGTTCCATAAAAAAATAAAGACATGTCACAACACCTGGTTTGTCCTGAAAGATTAGGAATCATAGGATTATAGCTTCAGATTTGGAAGGAACCTTAGAGGTCATCTAGTCAAGCCTCCATTTTGATGATGCATGAATAGGCAGAAAAAAGTTAAGTGGCTTTCTCAGGGTCACATCACTCATAAATGTATAAGGAAAGATTAGAACACAGATCCTCCTGACTTCAAGTACAGACCTTAGAATAGATATGATGATAAGGCTGCTTGAGACATAATTTTATACAGTATTTTCATAATAATACTTATATTAACTACCTCACAGATTCAATTTGAGGATCAAGTGATATTATACATTTGAAGTAAGGTTATAAACTGTAAAGTACTATGTAAATTAACCTATTACATACAACAATGCTATATATTAAGAGCTACTTAAAGGAAAGTGGTATATATTATCTCTTCCATATAAGTGGAATATGACATAGTGGCAAAAAGGGCTAGTCTAGGAGTCAGGTAGATCTATATTCAAGTCCTGCCTTAGAAACATGGTGGTTAAATAATTGTGGACAAGTCACTTAACTTTTTCCTTCTCTCAGACAATCCTTTAAGGCTGTTGTCCATTAGAATAGAAGGAATTTCAAAATTAGGATTTCCCTAAACTGATAAAACCACAGGTCTACAGCACTAAGACAAACAGAGATAGACAGAGAGAGGAAGAGACAAGGAAACAGAGGTAAAAAGACAGACAGGTAGACAGAAATAAAGAGAGACAAAGTCAGAGAGAAATCAGGTGAGCAGGAGAAGGATATAAAGAGAAAAACTTAGTAGCAATTCTTATCTACACAGGCTGATTTTTCTTTCTAAAATCGGAGAACAAGGCAACAGGAAGAGAGAAAATAATACCATAAATAAAAATATTAAAGGTATTTGAACTCTGATGAATTATAATGACCAATCTTGGTCCAGGATAACTGAAGATGAAACATACCTCCCTCCCCTTAACAAAGATTGGAGACCATGGGTATAGAATTTGGTATGCAGTTTCTGTATCTGTTAGTTTTGCTTATTTTTTTTCTTTTTTAAAGGAAGATGGATAAATTTTTGAGGCTAGGGGGAAGTGATTATGGTATAAAAACCAAAGGCAACACACTAAAAAAAATAAGAGAAATACTAAGAAGAAACTTGCTTATTCCATTGATGTAATGGCAAGTACAGAAGTGGTTTATACCTTGTTTCAGCTATTGATTTAACACCTTGTTTCAGTTCAAGTTTCTTTTGAGCCTTGTATCAAGTCTGTTAAGAAACAGAACATGAGAACCCCACAACTTGTGAACCCTAGAACTTAAGAATTCCTGCAACAGAAAGGGGAGGAGCTAATGACCATATATAAGGAGATGCCCAGGCAGAACTGAGAAGAGGATACTCTTGTGGTGGCAGAATCAAGTTGGAGAAAACTTGTGGTGTCCTGGCACTCTTTTTGTCTGCCGTCTGTGTTGATGTTTATTTGTGATACTTTGTACAGAAGCCATTGGACCTTACTAGAAAGAGAATTTTCTGGTTGTATGTTTAACAGAAGTCCTGGAGGAAGGTTTTAGAGGTCCTGGGACTTTACTGATGATTTGTGCTGACCTCTTGGACCTTGTTTCTGGGTCTGTGTTGATTCCTATGTTGATTATTTGTGTTGAGTTCTCAGACCTCGTTGGTGGGTCTGAGTTGATTTCACAGGCAGATAGTGAATTGCTGATGGTGCCAACAATGTGCATGAATATTATTGTGGCTCTGTCAAGCTTTGTCTTCCCAGAAACAGGAACTGTGAAGGACTTGAAGTGGACTGGACACTGTAAACTTCAATATGGAATGGGAACTGGATAAAGAACTGGACAAGCAGCTGGACAAGGAACTGGAAACTGCCTGCCTTTGAACCCAGGTGACAGTTGGAGCTGGGACCATGGAAGAGGAACCATGGAAGCTGAAAGCCAACCTCAAATTAAGCTGAAAGAACACTTAACTTGGATACTGTGTACTGACTGAAAAGATTATGATTTATGTGACCTAGGGGTGGAGAATTTTGACTTTTGTACTTTGTGATTGAATTAAGGATTTTGTGATCAACTAAATGAATATACTTTGTTTAAAACTATGGGACCACTTTGGTGAAAACTATGTGGCCATTTTAGTGATAAGTTGTTGAGTTGTGACATGGTGAATGCTGTATTTTGATTTTCTTTGATAAGTTGTAACATTTTGAATGCTGTACCTTGATTTTTCTGTGAATGTTTTGCTCTGATTTGTTATTGAATAGAGAGTTTGCTATACTATGTAATCAGAACCTTGAAAGCTGTTCACAGCAATAGTCCTCTGGAAAGCTGCTCATGCATGGCTGTACAATTGACTAAGTTATTTTGTAGTGCTATGCAATTTGCACATGGGTGATCTAATGCTACCATTTTTCTAAACTTCAAAATGATTGCCCAAGTTCACGTAGCCAGTAAATAATGGAGTCAAGATATGAACCTAGATCTTCTGAGTCTAAGTGCTCAACCCTGAACTATTCCCAGGGGAAAATGGCAAAGATAATCCTAAATATATTTCTCATTATGGGCTTTCAAATTCATTCTACAGTGCTTTTTCAGCAGGCTTGCCTTCTTGATGTGTGTTACACAAGCAATTAACCAACTTGTCATCATGCCTCTCCCACTCTTCTATTCACCAACCATGCCTCACCTTGGTTTTAATATACAATACTGTAATATGAAAGTATCACATCCCCTGACCCATACTGGAAATTTCCCCAAAGCATAAAGGTCATAGGAAAACCATTGGCATACTCAAAATTTACTCTAAACAATCTTGCTTTGCTGCTCTGAAGGATCTATGATTTCACTGGGTTATCTCTCCACTGATGGAGAATGAACCATCCATACTTTCTTGTTTTGTGCAATTCCTGAACATGTGCTTCCATATATCCTTCATAACAAATCTATCCAACTTGTTGGAAGCCTTTCTCTATGTCTTTTAATATTTGATGGGTACCAGTGATAGACTCCACCTATTCACCATTATCGCTCACTGTCAATACATCATCTCCTCTTCTAGTCAAATAGTTCCTTTATATGATTTCTTATACATAAATCTTCAATGATCAGTAAAAGCCTCCTGCCTATATCCATGATGCATTTTGTATCACTATATATGGCCTTTTGGGTTACCTGAAATTTTGATTCTCCTGTGATCATGGTGTTCCATTGTTTGCAGCCATTTAGTATCACTAAGAAAATAATGGTTTTTGAAGCCTCAAAATGCAAATAATAGAGAATAGACTTTCAATGCCTATCCCCACATGCGTATGTGAAAGTACATATATGCACATTAGTGTTGAAATTCTTTACTGGTAATTTTTTTTTAATCCCAGAGTTGATATTATGGGAAAGCTGTCAGTTACTAGGATATCCTTAAATTTTATTTTCTAATTATCAGCATAAGCAGTGAGCAGTGGTCCTTAGCAAAGGATGTGGAAAAAAATCAGAGATTCACTACTAGGAAACCAGGTACTGACAGATACCTGAGGGTATTAAATAAAGCATACTGTTAAAGCTCTTCTAGGGCATTATGATTTATAAAACACTCTCCTTTCAACCACCCTTGCATATTATACAATAATCCTTATCCCCAATTTACAGATGAGAAAACTAAGCCTCACAGGAGGCCAGTGACTTGGCCATGATTGTGCAACTAGTAAGAGTCAGTACTGGAACGCAATCTTCAACCCCTGACACTACACCCAGAACTATTTCTATTATACCACACTGCACCCTTGAAGAAGAAGGTCTTATGTAAAAGACATAAAGAACAGACCAAAGGTACCTCACTATGGCTATTGATAGCCCTACAGTGAATAGTGCCCATATCAGTCAACTTTAAAAAAACGTTTCTGCTTTGCATTGATAACTGTTTAAAGCAGTCAATGGTTTTCTTCCTCTAAGTAGACCAAAGCTGTGAAGAGCTAGGGAACACTGACCAAAAAAAAAACTGCCCAAAATAAATTTTACAACAAACACAGATCTACAAGGAAACTCCTTTGTAATGTTTTCCAAAGGGCTGGGCTTTTTGAACATTTTACACAGGAAAATATTATATAGCGGAAACGTCACTTTATGGGCCTTTGGCTGAGACTTTTTTTTATTTTAATGAATGTGATATTTCTGGAAATGTTACACAGAATAAATTTCCCCTGTACTGTATTGGTAAAATAATCCAAAGTTACCTTTTGACTTTCAGCATGAATTTTGAGAGGAAAAGCCTTTTAAATCCTTTCTTCAGGATTTTTCCTTCTCCCATGTGGATTTTAGATCCAAAAGGCTCACCAAGTATCCATCTATGGTACTCTACCTTTAACCAACGGTAAACAAATTGACAAACTATCAAATGAGTGGTAAGGAGTTTTCCTTAACAGTTCAATTACCATTAAGTGCTGAAAAATAGGGTGCATGTGAATTCTGCTCTGTATTAAATTACCCCCAGCATTTTAAAAACACCTGGATGGGTTCAAAAAGTAATGCAAGGCTGAGAAAAATATGAATTAATGAATAACACATTTCAGTGATCGAAAGTTTTTGACTTCCATAGACCTATAAATAAAGTGTTCTATGCATATAGTTGGCACCCGTGGATCAAATAATGTTAATGTAAGCAGATGCAGATTTCTAAAGTCTTTTTATGTAGAGTGTGGTTAGTTCCTGCTTTCTATGCTATGTTAATGAATGCCAGGGAGACTGTAAGCTGTATTTTAACTTTTTGTTTACATCGTTGTGCACATGCTGAGAGGGCAGTAAGTGCCATTCCCATGCTATCAGTCTCACCACATGGACTTAAAAGGTCCAGGCTTACACAATTAATCACATCTTTTTTTAAATGATTTGGTTTCCCACATTTAACATAATAGTCCTTTGTTATTTTTAATAGCTTTGGCATAAAAGAAATACACTAACTGTTTAAATGTAATGGCATAGCCTTCATTACAATAAGTTGTTAAGTTTAATATGTCTGGATTATGATACCCCTCTGATTATACAATATGGTATCGTATTAATTCTTCCCCTTTCTTCCAACGGAAGCAAGTAGCAGAAAATACAGTGGTAAATTTGGTTGGCTTTTCATCGAGGAAAGCCGAGATAAGTGGAGTGGGTTCACCTAAAATGAAGACATGGAATTGTTTCTATGGAGCAGCATCAACTCAGGGAAAGTCTAAAAATCAGTGAGATCAATAGAATATCTCTTTCATTCACCAAGTAGCAATAACTAGAGATATTGCTTGAATGGTAATAACTTGCTAGTTATTAGCTACTTTGCTAATAGTCGGTGGCAACAGACTGTTGTTAACTTCAACCTATTCCATTTCATACTTTTCAAAGGATATTTTCTTGTGTTGGAATAACGGATAGAAATCTGGCTTGAAACCAAGAAAACCTGAATTCAAGTCTCGCCTTAGACACATACTCACTGAGATCCTGAGCAATTCATTTAACCTCTTAGCACTCGAGGCTTATCTTTAAGACTATAAGTTAAAGAGAAGGAGCAGTCAGGATTGGCAAAGTGAGAGATTCCTTTCCAGGGAATTCCTTATATCAGTAAAATGACAGACCCAGTTCCTATGCCTATCTGCATATGCTATCCCACTTTATTTTATCCACACACCTGTGTGATATCAATAAGGCTGGTATTTTTATACTCATGTTACAGAAGAGGAAACTGAGACCTAAAGAGAGTCAATGACTTGCTTAAGACCAAGAATGGCAGTCAGGACTAGAACCCAAGTGTTCTGTCACATCCAATACCCTCTCCTTTCCTTTGCTGATCATATTAATAAATTAATTTCCTCTCATCAAATGAAAGATTTTGACCAGATGATTTCTAAGACCCCTTCTTTCAAAAGTTCTAGCCCCAAAGACTACAAAATCCATGAAACTTTTGGGTAAAAGTGGCTAATGGTTGACTTCCATGACAAGGTAATCATTTTGCTATCAATTATATCACAGTGTCTGGGAAAAGAAAGAAGAGATAAAGCATAGTCAAATACAAAGGTGTTTTTTCATTCAAAGACAGGGTTGGGACTCAGAAGTAACTGCTGCCTGGTACTGAGACTACATATTTCAGGCTTCCACTTAAGGATCCTTGGTGCATTGGTAGCATAAATCAATCTATTATTCTTGGAAATATTAAAGATTACTGTAAGAACAGGTCTTCTTTTCAATCAGTATGCAAACTGAGTGAGCATTTATGCAACTCTCTGGAATAAAGGGGAGATAGTAAGTCTTAATGGTTAATGAAGTTTCTTAGACATTGTTGAACTAAGTAGAAAAATCCATGTATAAATAGGAATTTTCTATCTATTTCAGCTTCCTTTTATGCGTTGCCTTCCCCCATTAAGAGAGCATCTTTTTTAAAATTTGCATTTATATAATTCCCAGCACTCAGCACAGTGTCTGACAGATAGTAAGCTTAATAAATGCTTGTTGATTTGACTAGTTACCTATAGACAAAAAAGTGAGATGACGTCACACCCAGGAAAATATCATTTGCTGTTTAAAAAAAAAAAAGGAACTGGAAAAAAGAGAAAATTACCTTGGTGGTACCTAAAAAGAGCATCAGATTTGAAAAATAAAAGTTTGAATTCTAGTCCCAGTTCTGCTATTTATTAGTTGCATAAGCTTGAATAGGTTATTCCCCTCTCTATGAATATAAATTTGCTCATCTTCAAAACCAGGATATTAATCAATGCCAGACCATTTCTGCCCTTGGAACAATTACCATCAAAATTCACCCAGGACAAGTAAGATGAAATATACCCTCAAATCAATATTTAAAGATAAATTTACTTGGAGAAAGGGTTTGGTGGAGGAAAGACAGTGAGGAAGAGCAAATAGACCATCTGATAATTCACTATTTTAACTAATTTTCTTGCTAACTAGGTGCTAAGTTCAGTTGTTCCCAAGTTACTGAAGGACTGCAAATGCTGTCAGTGACCTTTAAATTTCACTCTGATGAGACAATGTCCCAGTAACCCTGCTCAGTCACTTACAGGTCTAAGCCATGCCCTGACTACTTCACAGTCTTTAGGGTCAGATGAAATAATGGATGATAAATTGCATGTGAGCCATTGACAATCACGGAGGAAAAACATGATAGAAAGAGTGATGTTTAGATACCAGTATAAGTAACAACTGATAACTTGATCCTTTGGTAGCTGTCATAACCATAACAGCCTGCTAAGCCAGCAGACTGAAGGTATGATACTTTACATGAGAAATTCAGAGACAGAGACAGAAAGGAAAGGAAAGGAGAAACAGAGAGGCATAGAGATAAAAAGAAGAAGGAATTAGCAGTGTGTCCTGTACTGACATTTGATATAAGGATGATTCAGTCATTAGCAAGAGGAGAGTCAGCTAACCCTTGCTGGTACTTTGTGTTGCAAATGAGCAAACTGTGGATTTGATCATACTCTCTGCACCATGGTTTGTCCTTTATGATTTTATAACTTTTGGTCAAATTGAGGTGAATTCTCTCATTTTGGTTGCTATGGAAGCATGAGCACTTTAAACAGCAAACTTTGATTACTGCATCAATGTTTTTGCTTAAATATCTCCCCTTTGTTACATGGTAGGATTCTTTATTACATGAAGGCAAAATGGCAAATTGGATAGAGAGCTAGCCCTGGCAAATTGGACAGAGTAGAGAGTTGGCCTTGGACCTAGGAATATAATAATAATAATGATAGCATTTTTTTATTTAATGCTTTTAAGTTTTGCAAAACATTTTATAAGAATTATTTCATTTTATCCTCACAACAATCCTGGGAGATGGATACTATTATTATTCCTGTTTTATAGTTGAGGAAACTGCGGTTGATAGAAGTTCAGTGACTTCTCCAAATAGTTATGCCTGAGGTCATATCCAGATCTTTGGAATCCAGGTCTAGCACTCTATCTACTACACTAGATTCAAGTCTCACCTCTGAGACATGCTGATTCTGTGACCCTGAGATAATTCCCTAACCTTTTAGTGCTTTAGGAAAAGTTCTAATAATATAAGTTGCAGAGAAGATTCCAATTTACATTGATATTCACAGTTCCCTAGCCTGGGAGTTCCCTAATATCAATGAAATCACAGTGCCAATCCCTATCCACACTATTCTTTATTACAAGAGAGGATCCTGTGGTTCAATTTCAAATATTGATGATAGAGAGAAGGAGTAAGAAGATATCTTAAGAAATGACTGTGATGCACAAAAAAAAGGTTATCAAACTTATTTTTAAAAATAAACAGTAGGTGCATAATAAATTGGAAATACATTTTGAATTTAAATGTAGATGATAATTTCACTTCTAAAAAATATTGGTTGCTCAGTATCTACAGTGTCACAGATAAACTTTGGCCTGATGGGACGGAGTGAGAAAACATACAGGCTACTCTTGTGTGGTGACAGCACCTTTTTCATTGCATCTTAATTTTATAAAATCATGCCTATAAAAATAAAAACAAATACGAAGTGATGGAGAGTTAAGAAAGCAAAACAAGGAAAAAATGTGCCCAGGAACAACAATGAATCAAAAGATAACAAAACACATAGACCACACACACGGGCTTGCATGCACAAGTTCTGATGAATTGTAGTGAACACTCTGGTACTGGTGAACTAGCTGATACAGATATCTACCTCCTGACCAATGAGGGCACAAGTGGTATAGTATATTAATTTTGTTTTTTTTATTTTTTCCTTTTTTTTGGAGGTCAATTGGGGTTAAGTGACTTGCCCAAGGTCACATGGCTATTTTTTGTGTTAAGTATCTGAGGCCGGATCCGAACCCAGGTCCTCCTGACTACAGGGCCGGTGCTCTATTCACTGCACCACCTAGCCGCCCCTAGTATATTAATTTTGACAGAAGGTTCACCTTTTACTATGAGACTTCCTTGGTCCTGATTTCTTCTCAGACCTTCCCAGGGACCCATTCCACTATCTCCATACTCTATGGTATCCAGTGATTTAAAACATGATAATAAAGGAATTAATTCTTAAGCCTCAATTCAAGTAACTATTAGAAGAGCTGTTGTGGAAGAAATTGGAAATTAAATTAGAATGAGGGAAATGCAAGTAGCTAAAACAGTTGAGAAAACCAATGTGCCCATAAGAGGCAGAGGTGGCAAGGAAGTGGGATGGGGGAGGAGAGGGCTTGAGACAAAGAAATGCCGTAAGAGAAGCAAAACCTGCAGCTACTGTGAAACCAATACTGAACCACTGGGCCTTTAGCTCCAAAAAGGTCTGTCTCAAAGACCTGTACTAAGCTTTCTCTAATGTCCAAGAAGGCAATGATAATGAACACTGAGAGAATCTTCAGCTTAAATTAGTTTAGTGCTGGAGTAACTTGAGATTCATCAATCTATAAACCCACAGTTCTTAGATGGAAAACACATCAGTGGGTATATATACACAGTCCTGGTTCACTGGTTGGAGAATATCAGTTGCAAATTCTGTCTTCTGTATGAGTCTCTTTATATGTACATTGCAATCACAGATCATTTCTTACAAGTTACAGTCTGTCTCAGAAGAACCTTCAGTTTTGTTGGAGTTACAGTTCTGCTTCTGACTTCCAAGTATAAAGAAATATTCTCTCTAAATATTGAGGGTTTTGGTTATATCATAGACAAAGTATATACTAGCTCCCAAATTTAAGAAATTTTGATTCTGAAAGAATACAAATTTGAATTGAATGAACCACCTCTGCTCTACTTCTTAAGATATGCATCAAAACCCAGTGAGACAAATGCTGAACAGAATATTTAGCCAAATTTCTGATGGAGCTGCCTGTCATGAACTATGATGTGGGACACAATCACACTTCTGAGATACCTGCTGCTGTTGCTTCTTGTTTGTGCCCAAAGGTTTTATATCAAGGCAAATGGAGCCTAAACCAGCAGTATTACACTGGGTACACAGTGAATGATTTATTGGAAGTCATGAAACATGCAGCTAGTAATATAGTGAAAGTCAAAGGACAAAATTGCTTTTGTCAATCAAGAATAATTATGCAAACAAGAAATGCATGAAAATCAGCATAATTCCTCAGATTTTTAGAGATCTTGCTTCACCTCTTTTGAAAAGATTGTAAGATTATTAGATTCAAATAGGAAGAATTTTTTGTGAAATCATTTTTGTATGTCATTATTAATTTAAAACTGTGAAGTTTGTGTGTGTGTGTGTGTGTGTGTGTGTGTACATATAGATTTTTGCTCTGCCTTTCAGAAATTTTCATCTTGTTTTCTCAATGTATACTCAGGAAAAATAAAACCATTAGTTTTCCTGAAGGAAATTTGATGAATTTAATGCTCAATCATCATAAATTTGCTTTGACTTGGTATTGTTGAATTGTTGTACACAGCAATTAAATGATATGATTTTTCTTAACTTATTCTTCCAAAGAGCATTAAACTTCTAAGCCAATGAAAAAATATGGAAGGAAGGAGAGGGAAAAAGAGAGAGAACAAGGGAAAGAAGAAACTTCTTTTCTCTCAGTAGAACAGGGAGGATTACAGATGTAAACCTCAATAAACACACTCAATATGGTCACTGTGTTGGTTGTATTGGTTGGCTTTGCTTAAATTTGAGGGGGTAGGAGGGGATTGTTATTTTTTCAATTACAGTATTATATTCCACAGGGGTGGAAAGTATTGGGAAATAAACCTGTTGTATAAAAACAAACGTTATAACAAAAGTTATTAAACTTTTCTCAAACTTTTGAATAATAAATCTGGATAAATTTAAATATATGATGCTATATTCTTTCTTGCTTGATTTTCCAACCAATAGCTTTTAAGACTCTGGATTATGGCAAGAACTTGTGTTTCAATCATTTGTGACAAATTTCTAAACTGCATTCTACCTAAAGGAAGAGGCTTATTGTTCTTTTTGATAATTTATGATGATGAAGTAAAGATAACAATCAAGATCAAATATGCTTTAAAAAGTTCGGGGGGGGGGGGGCCAGAGCCAAGATGGCGGAGTAGAAGCATGACCTTCCTGTGGCTCCAACTTCCACAGAACCAACAAAATGACACAGAGAAACTAACCTTCTGCTGAGGACAGCCCGGCAGGCCAGCAGGAATCGGCCAGCACAGCTCTCTGGGAGCCGAACCCAGCCCCATGCCTAGGCTTTAGCCCCAGGAGGGGCCTGACCAGCCACCTGCCAGAGGGACTCCAGATCAGCAGCAGCTGTGGACGATTCCAGATTTATCAATACATAGATGAGAAGGACAAGATGAGAGGCCAGTGCAGTCTGGATTTTGGGACCCAGTAAGTGTGAGTGCATGGCTTTTACCACCGAGCGAAAAACCGCTGAGACACTGGCACAGCCAGCCAGTGCCACGTGGCAGCTTCAGCTCCTGGCTTGTAGAGTGTAGGGGGACCAAGCACCAGTCTGAGGGGTAATTGCTCTTGCTTCAACCTGCTTGTATCTGTATTGCAGTCTAAGGTGGAGGTCCTGGGGTGTGTGTCCAGCTTGCCAGAGAGTGTGGAGACCTCAGAGAGGGCACCCATCTAATACCTCTGGCAGCTGAGAAAACCACAGCGTTTGGGACGAAAACTCCCCTGTCTGCTGGCAGAGTCCTACTGTGGCAAAAAGCCCAAAAGTCCAATAATTGAGTGGCAAAATCAGCAGGCAAAGGAAACAAAGCAGACAGAAGATTCCAACATTACACTCCTATTTTGGGGACAAGAAGGAGCAAGGCATGGAACAGGAGGAAAACAGTAAAGTCAGAACTCCTGCACCAAAAGCTTCAAAGGAAAATACAAGCTGGTTACAGGCCATAGAGGACCTTAAGAAGCAGATAAGAGAAGTGGAAGAAAAATTGGGAAGAGAAATGAGAACAATGCAAGAAAATTATGAAATGAGAGTCAACAGCCTGACTGAATAAAACAATACCTTAAAAAACAGACTGACTCAAATGGCAAAGGAGGCTCAAAAAGGCAATGAGGAGAAGAATGCCTTAAAAAGTCAAATTTGCCAGATGGAAAAAGAATCTCAAAAACTCAATGAGGAGAATCATTGCTTCAGAATTAGATTGGGGCAAATGGAAGCTAATGACTTTATGAGAAATCAAGATGCTGTTAAACAAATCCAAACAAATGAAAGAATAGAAGGCAATGTGAAATATCTCATAGGAAAAACCATTGATCTGGAAAATAGATCCAGGAGAGATAATTTTAAAATTATTGGACTACCTGAAAGCCATGACCAAGGTAAGAACCTAGAAAGCATCCATCAGGAAGTTCTTAAAGAAAACTGCCCTGATATTTTAGTACCAGAGGGCAAAATAGAGGTTGAAAGAATCCACTGATCACCTCCTGAAAAAGATCCCAAAAAGAAAACTCCTAGGAATATTATAGCCAGGTTCTGGAATTCCCAGACTAAGGAGATATTACAAGCAGCCAGGAAGAAACAATTTGAATATTGTGGAAACACAATCAGGATAACCCAGGATCTGGCAGCTTCTACACTGAGGGATCAAAGGGCTTGGAATGTGATATTCTGTAGGTCAAGGAGCTGGGATTAAAACCAAGAGTCACCTACCCAGCAAAACCGAGTATCATGTTTCAGGGGAAAATATGGTCATTCAGTGGAATAGAGGACTTTCAAGCATTCTTGCTGAAAAAACCAGAGTTGAATAGAAAATTTGACATTCAGATACAAGAAACAAGAGAAGCATGAGAAGGTAAACAGGGAAAAAAAAATCATAAGGAACTTATCAAAGTGGAACTATTAACATTCCTACATGGAAAAACAATAATTGTAGTTTATGAAACTTTTCTCAGTAGTTGAAGGGATTAGAAATATATATATATATGTATATATATATATATGTCTATATATGAGGGTATATGGGCATATGAATACATATGTGAATGTGTGTATATATGTTTACAGGTATACATAGATAGAGGGCACAGGACCAATTTAATAGGAAGGATGATACTTAAAAGGTGAAATTAAGAGGTGAGAGAGGAATATAATGAGAGGAGATGGGGAGAGACATATTGGGGCAAACTATCTCATACAGAAGAGGCAAGGGAAAATGGTTACAGTGGAGGGGAAGAATAGGAAGGCAAAAGGGAATGGGTCAACCTTATTCCCATTAAATCTGGTTTGAGGAGGGAGTGAAATACACACTAAATAGGGGATCTCACCCTCCAGGAGAATAAGGGGGGGGAAGGGGATGAGAAGGGGGATGATGGAAGGCAGGGCAGGCTAGGGGGGAGGGAAGTTGGAAGCACCCACTTTTGAAAAGGGACAGGATCAAAGTAGAGAATAGAACAAGTGGGAGGTGGGATAGGAGGGAGGGAAATATAGTCAGTCTTTTACAATATCTCTACTATGTTATTGTTTTGCATTAGCCGCACATGTACAACCTATACTGAACTGCTTGTCTTCCCAGTGGGGGTGGGTGGCAGGGGGGGGGAAGGGAATGAATCTGGAATTGAAAGTTTTAAAATCAAATATTCAAATATATATATACATATATGTGTGTGTGTGTGTGTATATGTACATATATATACTATTATGGGAGAGAGCAGATTGGAGGTAGGGATATCCTGTGGGACTGCTGTTTTGGGGGAATGGGTGGGGGAAAAACAGGGAGAAAATTTGTAACTCAAAATTTGGTGGAAACGAATGATGTAAATCAGAAGTTAATAAAGCATTTTAAAAAAAAAAAAGTTCTCTGGAAAGAAATTTTGGAATCATATTTGTTCAGGATCTTGAATTTTTAGACCTTAATATGTTGCTACTTGAAACCCATTGTCAAATATGGGACAGAAGGAATTAAAAAATAGTTACTTTAGGGAACAAGTATAGTGTGATGTTTTCAAAGCCAGGAGACCCGGATTCCAGTCCATGACTTGGACAGGTCCCTCAACCTTGCTTGGATTCTTATATCATCTTTAAAATGGAATTGAACTAAGTCCCCTTTCATGTCTAAAACCCAATGATGTTATATATGAAGATGTAGAGATAGAAAACAGACCTTTTTTTAGGTCCTATGTAGCAGATCTAGAAATAGCAGTCCATTCTTTCTTCTAATGATATATTCATCATCTCCCTAATCAATAATCAGTCCTCAAGGACATTTGGATAACAATCCTGCTTCCAGACCCAATGATTCTTTATTTTTCAAGGGAATTGCAAGATGCCCATGAATCAACTAGCGTATTATTAATTGTTTTATGGGAACATTTGTTTAAAAGCAAGGCTTCTAGGGCAAATAAAACATACTAGAAAGAAGTAATACCCACTACAGGCAGGTAAACTTATACCATGGGTGAGGCATTGTGCCAACATGGAAACAGGGTTGTCATGAACAGATGTAAATAAGTATACCTGATTGGAATGGCAGATCCTAGTGACAAACATGGATTAAGAGTAAATTGGTAAATGGAGAGTGGTAATGGGGGGGGGGGGAAATAGGATGATAGATAGATGGATGAATAGCTAGATAGAAGTGGATGAATGAATGACTAAATTAATAAATTTTTCTAGCTGCTATCTCCAAAGCAACATTCTATATCCTACCTCCATGAATTTGCTTGCCTTTAATCTAGCATCTTCTCTGTCCGTATCTTGCCTCTTGAAACTCCTTACTCTCTTAAAGTCTCAGCTCAGGGAATACCTCCAGCACTAAGCCTTCACTGATCACTCCAGTTCTTAGAAACACAGGTTTAAATTTAGAGGTAGAAGCAACCTTAGAGTACATCTAATTCAACACTTCATTGTACAGATTAGGAACTAGGCTCTGAGAAGTTAAAGGACTAGCTCAAAATCATTCACATCTAGGACTGTTTCACTTTTCCACATTTTCATTCCATCTCCCACCAAAAAATAATTTTGCATTAACTTTACATGTTATATTTCTTATCTAGGAATGTTATATGCTGCCAGGAAAATGTGAGCTCTTTTAAGGACAAGGACTGTCTCATTTTTTACTTTCCTCCATAAGAGCACACTTTTTGCACACAGTAAGCACATAATAAGTACGTGTTGAATGCTCTCTCCATTTCCCCTGTAGTTGCCACCATACCATACTATATAGAGATGGTGATGGACATCGAGATCTAAGTTGGTATAAGAATAAGAGATAAATTAGTCAAGTCAAGTCAACAAGCGTTTATTAAGCACCTGCTATGTTCTGGATACTGTGCTAAGAACTGAAGTTACAAAGAAAGGCAAAAAAAGAGTCCTTGCTCTGAAAGAGGTCACAGTCAAATGGGGAGGGGGTGAATATGCAAAAATTTTTAAGAAAAGAAGACATGTACAGGATAAACTGAAGATTATCTTAGAGAAAAGGCTATAGCATTAAGGAAAATCATGAAATGCTTTTGCAGGAGGCTGGGTTTAACCTGAAGGAAGCCAGGGAAGCCAGGAAATAGAAATGAGGAGGGAAAAGATTCCAGGCATTTTGTTTTTGTTTTTGTTGTTGTTGTTTTCCAGTCACTTTAGTTATGTCCAACTCTTCATGACCCCGTCTGGGGTTTTCTTGGCAAAGATACTAAAATGGTTTGCCATTTCCTTCTCCAGCTCATGAGGAACTGAGGCAGAGTTAAGTGACTTGCCCAGGGTCGCACAGCTAGTAAGTCTCTGAGGCCAGACTTGAATTCATGAAGACGAGTCTTCCTGATTCCAAGACAAGTGATCTATCTACTGTGCCACCTAGCTGAGTTTATGACCAAATGTGAGATAGAGAATTGTAAGAGTAAAATGGATAATTTTGGTTACATGAAATTTAAAACATTTTGCACAAACAAAACCAATGCAGCCAAATTAGAAGGAAAGCAACAAACTAGGAAGGGGAATTTACAGCAAGTTTTTCTGATAAATGCCTCTTTTCTCAAATATGTAGGGAACTATGTCAAATTTATAAAAAATAAGAGCCATTCCCCTATTGATAGATGGTCAAAAGTTATAAACAGGCTATTTTCAGAGGAAAAAAATCAAAACTATCAATAGTCACATTAAAATGCTCTAAATCACTAATAATTAGAAAACTGAAAATTAAAACAATTTTGAGGGACCACTTTACACACATCAGATTGGTTGAGATGACAGAAAAGGACAAATGCTGAAGAAGGTAAGGGAAAATAGGTACATTTATGCACTCTTGGTGAAGCTGCAAAGTAGTTCAGCCATTCTGGAGAACAGTTTGGAAATATGAGCAAAGGTCTATAAAACTGTGCACACCCCTTGACCCAGTAATACCACTATTATGTCTATATTGCAAGGATGGGAATGGAAAAGGAAAAAGACCATATACATAAAAAATATTTTAGTAGCTTTTTTAGTGGTGGCAAAGAATTGGAAATTAAAGGGATGCCCATCAATGGGACAATTACTAAACAAGTTATGGTATATGACTGTGATGGAATACTATTGCTCTGTAAGAACAGATGAAGGGGGGTACAGTTAGGTGGCACAGTGGACAGAGCACCAGCCCTGGAGTGAGGAGGACCTGAGTTCAAATCTGGCCTCATATATTTGACATTTATTAGATGTGTGACCTTTGGCAAGTCATTTGACACTGATTGCCTTTAAAACAAGACTTTAAAAAAGAAAAGAATAAACGAATGGGACAGTTCCACAAAACCTGGGAAGATTTATAAAAACTGATGCAAAGTGAAATGATCAAAGCCAGAATAACGTACCCAGTAACAATAATATTATAAAGATAATCAACTATGAATGATCTGATAACTCAGATCAGTACAGTAATCCTTATTTTTCTTTTTTTCCCCTAGAACATGGATAATATGGAAATATGTTTTGCATAATTTCATATATTTATAATGGGTATCATATTGCTTACCTTTTCAATAATTGGGGGAAGAGGTAAAGGGAAAAAGAAAATCTGAAATTGAAGATAAAAATAAAACTTTTTAAAATTCTCAAGCCACCACTGTAACTACAACCAGTAGAGAGGCAAAGATGCATGTCACAAGCAATTCAACTCATTATTCTCAAAGTAAGTATCAAATATGAGGGTTTTTTTTTTCATTTTTTCCCCAGGTTATTACTTCTGGAAACCATTAGTGTCTTTTGGGCACATATCAACTGTTTTATATGGTTCTCATATTTGCTACTTGTTTACTTATATTTAACAAGTCATCACTGTGATTTATTAGTAATTCAATAATGTAGGATAAGTGATTTAGTTCACTTTATGTTATAATTTTGGTGGCTTTATGACTCTTTGTAATAATGCAATAAAAAAGCATCCTGGTGCTTTTTCTATTTGTTCTATTAAATGCCTTTGCTGCAGGGCAATTGGCATTTGTCATGTAGGTTCCCTTTTAATATACCAGCTGTACTTCTGACTCATTCATTTCCTCCATCCTTAAATGTTTTTCAATAAATTAAATAAACAAGTCATTAGAAGTAACTTAAAGGATATGTATATTAAATTAAGTTATTTAGAGGCTATTATTTTTATACTCAGACTATAGAATTTAGAATAATAACAACCATATTAATGCCTCAATTTGAAAAGTTAGTAATTTTAGCATTTTTAAAGAAGAAACAAATTGATCAAAACAAGTATATATGAATGCCCAAAAGAAGCATTGAGCCACTTTTCTCCAAAAGGAAGGGAATTCTCCATGGAAAATGCCTGAAAGATACTTCCAAAGAATTATAGGTTAAGGTACTAGTCATGGATCCTGCTATAGATGCATTTAAGGTTGTGGGTGAGAGCCATATGTACAAACATAACACAAACTTCTCCTGAATAGTAAGTTGCAAATGTGATGTGAGCTATCATCCAATATCTATTTTGTAAATATTTTCTCCTCATTAAAATTTTAAATTTCTGGAATAGAGGCTTTTTTAAAGTTTCTTAAATAGTTTTAACTTATGTCTATTACAAAAAGGAGTAAAGATATTTGATCTTTCTAATGGACAAGAAGAGCTGGCATTCTTTGCACTCCAGATTATTTTTAGAATCCCCTTTATTAAAAAAAAATATTTTTTTCAGTTCCTCCCTTCCTCAGAAGAGTAAACTCCACGTTTCATAAATTCATCTAAATAGGGACTAAGTTCTTTCCTGCTTAGAAAAGTCCCTGAAATATAAATTGTCAGTGCCCTCTGCCTCCTCAAATTATCACATGTGTGCTTTACTATTTGCATGTTGAATTCCCTCAGCTCCTTAAGACCATTTTTAATGAGACTAATATGATACTGATACTAGACCAAGAGCATCAATTCTTTCACTTTGATTTTGGATTCCAAGCACCTGACATAATGTTTTGCAGGTAGTAGGTATTTAAAATGCTTGCTTAGTGAATTGAAATCTGTTTCATGAAAGATGAATTTATAATGCAACTACCATCTCACTTTTTCAGTGGACCTCATCCTTTGAAGTCAAACATATTTCTAAACTAAGAATTTACTACTAAATCTTTGTCCCAGACAAGAGCTTAGAAAATTTGAGGAGAACATAAATTCTCTTCATTCTTATTTCAAACAAGCATATAGTCTATATGCTATGTACTCTACAATTAGAGGTTCAGGAAATCACAGCAGGCAGAATCTTGTAAGTGGTATATATGTATTCAGCTTATTGCCAATCCCATTTGCTCTGTGATATTGCTGGATCAGTACTGGAAAAACTCAACATCCTTCAGTCCCCTGGGTATTATGTCTAATATTTTTAAATGGCTTCCTTGAAAGTTCTAGGATTGGTACCCACTAGGATTTGTCACGCATGGTTTTATTTTGTAGTTTTACTTCATTACTTTTCATCAGAGTTTCCTACCTGCATTCCAGACATTATGACTAGATTCATAAACTTGCATATAATATACATATGAAATCATGTTTCCTACTTGGAGGCTTCACCAAAATTCCATCTGCCTGTTCCTTTTTAAAGCTGTTAAGTTTTCCACATTGAAAACATAGATTTTGGATAGAATTACCAGGCTGTACTTTTTGCCAAAATTTCCTTTAAGCAACATATGATACAATATAATGTCTCTTTTGAAGTGTTTGGACAGTTTTACATGTCTATCAAATATTTTCAAAATAAACCTAAAGGCAGATCACATTAACTGCTTACTATGTGACAGACACTGTGTTAGGTACTGGGGATTACAAAGAAAACCAAAAGCAAAAACTGAAAGAGTAATAATAGAGGACATGGAGCCAGGAAGCCCTAGGTTCAAATTCTGCCCCAGGCGCTTACAAGTTAGGTGACCCTTGCAAGTCATTTAACATCTCTGGCAGCTGAAGGAAGGATCAGTTGTAGCAGGGAAAGACCTGTGGTAGGCTGACCTACCAGCAGGCTATTGCAGTAGTCTAGGAATGAAGAGATGAGGACTGTACCAAGATGCTGACAATATCCAAGGAGAGAAGGAGGCATATTCAAGAGATGTTTCAAAGGTAAAATTGACAGACCTTGGCAACAGATCATATGCAGTGGGTAAGAGATCATGAGGAGCTGTGGATGACATCTAGGTTGTAAGTAAAACTGGGAAGGCTGTGGTGGTAGGAGGTAAGGAATTCTAAGCATGATGAAGAGGAAGTACATTTTCAGGATATGGGATAGCCTGTGTGAAGGTACAAAGACAAGAGATGGATTATTGTATCTGAGAAAGAGCAAGAAAACCACCATGACTGGACCATAGAATGCATGGGTGAAGGTGGGGGGTGGGGGAGTAATAGACCAAAACATTGGAAAGGACCAGGTGGTAAAGACCTTAAATGCCAAAGAAGTTTATATTTGAACCTAGAAATAATAGGGAGCCATGGGATTTGTTAAGTAGAAGAGGTACTTTATCAGACCCATATTTTAGAAAAAGTATTGATCTTTTATACATCTTGATACTGTTTAACACATTATAGCCAACCAGTAATGGCAGCTATGTTTATGTGGTACTTTGTATACATTATCTTATTTTATCTTTGCAGTAATTTTAACCCACCTAAGAATTATCTTCCCCACTTAATAGATGACTGAAAGAAGGTCACATAACTAATAAGTGGTAAAGCTGGGATTTGAACATATCTTCAATGCTCTTTCCATTCAAAACACTGCAGCACAGTGCTGCTTTTTAAAGAATGAAATTAAATTCTAAACATGAAGAACTGACTAAACTGTCAACACGTGAAGCAAGATGAGGTCAAAATTAATCCATCACATATCCAGGAAACTGGGAAAGATGACAAAAAATGGTTACGGTTAGGTTCTGAAAAGACAGACATAGTAATGCATTAGTGATGAGCTTATAAACCAGTACAATCATTCTGAGAAGCAATTTGAAATTATTCTTTTTTTAAAAGTAGCTTAAGTGTTCATTCCCTTTGACCCTGAGATTTGCTAGGCATTTATCCCTAAGGAGGTCATTGACAAAAATAAATGTTCCTCATATATCAAAAATATTTTAAGTTTTACTTTTCACATAAAGTCAGACTTAAACAATTGGATAAAGATCAATTGCTCATGGGTAGGTAGACTGAGCTAATATAATAAAAATGACCATTCTACCAAAATTAATTTACTTATTCAGTGCCTATTTAGTCAAATTACCAAAAAAGTATTTTCTAGAGCTAGAAAAAAATAACAACAAAATTCATCTGCAAAAACAAAAGGTCAAGAGAATTAATGTGGAAAAAATGCAAAGGAAGGTGGCCTAACCATACCAAATTTAAAACTATATTATAAAGAGCAATCCTTAGAAATATTTAGTACTATCTAAGGAATAGAATGGTGGATTAGTGGAATAGTTTAAGTACATAAGACACAGTAGTCAATGACTATAATAATATACTGTTTGATAAACACAAAGATTCCAGTTTCTAGGATAAGAACTCACTATTTGACAAACACTGCTGGGAAAATTGGGAAATAATATGGTAGAAACTAGCCACAGACCAGCATCTCACATCCTATACCAAGATAAGGTCAAAAAGGGCACATGCTTTAGACTTAAAGGGTGATACAATAAGCAAATTAGGAGAGCAATGAATAGTCTACCTGTCAAATCTATGGAGAAGAGAAGAATTTATGAACAAACAAGAGATAAATAACATTATAAAATGCAGAATGGATAATTTTGATTACATTAATTAAAAAGATTTTGCACAAACAAAATCAATGCACCAAGATTAGAAGAAGAACAGAAAGCTGGGAATCAATTTTTACAGCCAATGTTTCTGATAAGGTCCTCATTTCTAAAATATATAGAGAACTGAGTCAAATTTATAGGACTACAATTCCCCAACTCATAAATAGTCGAAGGATATGTACAGGCAGTTTTCAGAGGAAGAAATTAAAGCTATCTATACTTATGTAAAAATAATCTAAATCACTATTGATTAGAGAAATACAAATCAAAACAACTCTAAGGTACCACATCACACCTATCAGATTAGCTACCATGACAAAACAGGAAAATAATAAATGTTGGAAAAGATGTATGGAAATTGGACCATTAATGCATTATTGGCAGAGTTGTGAATTGATTCAACCATTCTGGAGAACAATTTGGAAACATGCCCAAAGGGAATCAAACTGTGCATACCTTTTGATCCAGCAACACCACTACTAAGTCTATATCCCAAAGAGATCATAAAAAGGGGAAACAACCCATATGTACAAAAATATTTATAGTAGCTTTTTTTGTGGTGGCCAAGAATTGGACATTGATAAGGTGTCCATCAATTGTGGAATGATTGAACAAGGTGTAGTACATGAATGTAATGGAATACTATTTGTTTTATAGACTGATGAACAGGTAGAGTTCAGAAAAACCTGGAAAGACTTACATGACCTTATGCAAAGTGAAGTGAGTAGAACCAGAAAAACATTGTGCATAATAACAGTAACATTGTGAAATGATCTATGATAGATTTAGCTTTTCTTAGTAACACTATGATCCAAGACAATTCCAAAAGACTCATGATGGAAAATACTATCCACATCCAGAGAAAGAACTATGGTGTCTGAATGCAAATTGAAGGACACTATTTTAACTTTTTTTTGTTTTTCCTGTCTTGTGGTTTTTCCCTTTGGTTCTGCTTCTTCTTTCACAACATGACTAATGTGGAAATATATTTAAGATGATTGTACAAGTATTGCCTGTATCAGATTGCTTGCCATCTTGGAGAGAGGAAGGGGAGGGAGGGGGAAAATTTTGGAACTCAATCTTACAAAAATTAATGTTGAAAACTATCTTTACATGTATTACAAAAAACTATTAGAAGTAAAAAAAAGACAAATATATTATATCAAAAATATTTTTGTGTGGTAGCAAAGAATTCAAAACAAAATAGATGTCTATCATTTGGAGAAATACTAAACAAGTTGTGGTATGTTGATGTGATGTAAAAATTACTGTCATAAGAAACAAAGTACATGGTGAATGCAGAGATACATGGAAATATTTACATAAGATAATGCAAAATAAGTATCTGAAAAAAATGAGCAGATCCAGGAGACTAATATACACAATGATTACAATAATATTAGAATAGAAAGACCTACAATCACAATACAATAGAAAATGAATATTGCAAAATTATAAAAAAAACAAAGGGGTAATGAACAATAGAGCTATGAAAAGAAACCTCCTCCCCACTCTCTTCCTGAAAGGAGGAGCCAAAGATATGGAATATTGCCTATGCAATACAGTTTCCCACCAGTCTTGGGATATTTTTATATGTAACTATCCATAAAGAAGTAGTGAATCAAGATTAGCTGAGGAAATGGTCAAATTTTTCTGCAGCCCTACACAAAATCTTCAGAATTGATTAGAAGCACAGTTACATGTATAATCTTGAGTTTTTTCAATGTATTGATAAATTTTTCTGGCTTTTTTTACTCTTATTTCTCTTTTTTTTTTTTTTAAAAAAAAGCGTTTGTTGTAGAGGATGGCTCTCTGGCAGGGTGTGGAAACAAGGGCAAATCTCAGTGATGTTAAAACAAAAAATCAATTAAAAAATCTGTTTTTAAATAGAAAAGAAAATTAAGCCATCAGAAAGTTTCAATCTGTCTAGCCAGATGTGAACAGCGTATTTTCATAATTCTATGGGTTTTTTCTCCATGTACTGGTGTTTTGAAACTAAAGAAGTGAAATAATAATAGGAATTTGAAAAAGTTTTTTCTATAGATACACTGAATCCAACTTTTTAGTTAAAATCATCTTAAAGGGGAATGGGAGTTACAAATGATGTTACTGACAAATGGTACTGCTAACCTCCTACACACTAAAAATTTAACTTAATGGTCCAACCTCCCTAAAAGGAACCTATAAGAGAAGTTCAGTTTTCTCCAGGTAGATGCTTTTTAGTAACTATATTTGCAAAGCCACTAATTTCATTTAGAGAGACCTTCTGGAATCTGGATAATAGTGACATCTCACTGGCCATACATTTTAGTCAGTTTCATTCCCGAGCCCATCAATTGAAGTGATGGAATCTCATTTGGGGAAGGGAGGGAGGAGGTGAGGTTAACATGTTTTATCCTTTGGGGTTGGGGGTCTGGATATATATTTTCATTCATGTGGAGAATTCTTAGGAAGGAAACTCCCTCAACCAGGGTTGATTGACAGCTCCTGCTGATAATCGTAAATCAGCTAAAATACATAGAGTTGGAGGACTGTGTAAGGCCCTGAAGGGGTGATTTGCTCAAGCTCACAGAATTAAAATGTGTCAAGACAAGACTTGAACCTATCACTGACTGAGATTTTTTGTGCTTAGTTTTTTTGACTGACATGTTGAATGGGTCTTCTGTCTTTAAAGGAAGTAAATTTAATGCCTCAAATGGAATATTTTGACTATTTTAACCACTGAATTCTTAGTTCTTTTTCTCCCAATAGTAATTCATAAGCAACTACTCTCTAGCCTCACTTTCTCCTACACAGGCAAATCAGTTTATTTCATATTCATATGAATTCAATACTTCAATGTATTGATGGATCTAATATCGAGAAGCAGTGTGACATAAAGGGAAAAGTGTTAGACTGGGAGGCAGAAAAAATCTGGATTCATACTGTCACTCCTAAACTTATTAGTTTTGTGACCAAGAGCAAGTCATCTAACTTGTAAGATCCTCATTTTACTGCTTTGTAAAATAGGGAGAAAAACAACAGTTCCCTAGAGCTATATGGTCTGTGCAAAGGACTCATTCAGTTATTCAGTTCAGCAATGGTGGAACAAAGGTAGAAAGTCAAATCACTAAGCTCCCAAGTCAGTTTCTCCTACCAGCCTATTATCCTAGATGAACTACTTTCACTTTTACTTAATCAAAGGTTTATTTGAGCTTTTTTTCCACCTAAATTGAGATTTCATTAGCATACATAATTCCTGGTGAAGAAACTACTTCTGCCTATGCAATCAGGCAACTGTTGTGCAGTTCCAGATCTTCTAGGGTTGCCTGGGGGCACTGGCAGGCTAAAGCATTTGTCCAAGGTCACACTTGCCTGTATTTTCAGCAATGGCGCTTGAATCTACATCTCACTGACTTCAAAGTCAGATCTCCAACCACTGTGTCAGGCTGCCTTTCATTTTATCTTTATTCTACTAAAAAAAGAAACACTTTTGGTCTTAGTCAAATAATAACATACTCATTAAGTATAATCTGGGGCTTTAGAATAACTCTAAATGAATTCACAAAACTCCTAACTTTTTGCCCAAAACTAAATTCAGCCTTAGAATTTCTAGCATGAATTTAAGTTCTAACTGTTCCAGTTAAACTAATAAGGGAAACAGTTTCTTTCCTTGTTAAACTGTTTTCAGGATGATGATTCACTGCCACTAATTAAAGACATGGAATTGCCATAACAGATCAGGCCAATGGTCTAGCCAGAGTAACAGTGAATCACCAATTCTACCAATGTACTTGTTTTAACTTTTGAACCACTGAAAGACTGTAATACAGACACAGTCTAAAAGAAAATAAATTGGGAGAGGTGGGGGAAGAAAGGGAATGATTGCACTATACAGACAAAAGACAACAACAAATTTTTAAAGAAGATAATAATTTGGAGAGGTCAGTACAATTGAGAAAATGGTTGTAAAGGGAAGTCAAGCAACATCACAGCATGTATTGATTGAAGACTTTCTGAGATTTTTGTGAAAATATCTTAAAATAACTTCAATTCTAAATCTTAAGGAACAGAAACACAGCCACAAACTACTTAAATCTAATTCTATAGTCAGGCAGTAAATAAGTACTTGTTGGCTTTGTGACCAAGAGCAAATCATTTCTATTTGGCCTATTATGTGCCAGGCACTCTATTAGGTGTTTGAGATTCAAAGAAAAGCAAGGGCATTGCCTGCATTCAAGGAATTTGTGGCCTAATGAGAAAGACAGCATGCAAACAATCATGTACAAATACATACATATATATGTATATTACACACACACACACACACACACCCCATAATTTGGAGTTAATCCAGAAACTTCCTTCAGGTTTAGCACTCTCTTCATTGGGTCACATAACTCTCTCAAGGCATATACTGACTTAGATAATAAAGAATCTTATGAGTGCCTAGTTTTTTCTAGTACCCCAGAATTCCATTTTTATTCTCTATTAATTATTCTTCCATGTCTTTTGAAGTCTTACTCTGATTCTCCCTTCTGAGCAGGGCTCAGGGGTCACCTCCTAAGAGAGGACTTTCTGGAGTCCCCTTAGTTACTAGTATTCTCTTCCGCTTGAAATTACTTTGTATATATTTCATGTTTACTTTTATGTTGAATTACCCAGTAGAGTGTAAGTTCCTTGAGGGCAGGGACCATTTTGGTTTTGTCTTTGTAACCACTAGTGCCTACATGGTGCCTGTCACATTTTATTCACTCAAAAGTTATGGAGTTGAAATGAAATGAAATGAAGTTATTGCTACAAAGAGAAAACTCTAGTAGGTCTTACCAAACTGGAATCACTTTTGTATCACTAATACACTTTTGAATCACTAATGTATAAACTACTCTATCAGGTTTCAAGGACCAAAACAAATATTTTGCTCTCAAGGGACTTATAAATACAGAGGAAGTATACATATCTACATCTCTATAGATAAACACACACACACACACACACACATATATGTGTGTGTGTGTGTGTGTGTATCTATATGGCATGGTAAAGATCTAGCCTTGGAATCAGGAAGCCCTGGGTTCAGGTTCTGATTCTGATGTATGCTAATAGTTCGACCTAGGGCAAGTCACTTTAATGCACTTCTATGCAACTCTTTAAGCCTGTATGATTCAGAGTTCTCAGTCTACACACAAGTAATTCCATACATAGATGAAATTCCAAGTTGGGAATCCATCTACCCAATTTACCAATCTACCTTCTTATAAAAGAGAGAGGATAGATAAATAGACAGACAGACCGACAGACACAGACTGACAGACAGATAGACAGACAGATAGATAGAATATATGTGTATATATACAAACACACACATATGTGTGTATACATATATGTAAAATCTGAGTTCAAATCTGGCCTCAAATATTTCCTAGTTGTGTGACCTTGCAAGTCACTTTACCTCTGTTTGCCTGGGATATAGTTAGGCAACTCGATGTATAGAGGTCTGTGCCTGGAGTCAGGAAGTCCTGAAATCAAATCTATCCTCAGACCTCTAGTTATGTGACCCTGGGCAAGTCACTTTACCACTGATTACATTAATCCTATGGAAAAGTAAACCACTCCAATATCTTTGCCAAGAAAATTCCAAATGGGATCATGAAGAGTTGGACATGAATGAACAACTGAACAACAAAAACAATCTATGCATTTGTGTGTATGTACATAAAATATAAATGTGTATATGTATGTACATATACATACACACATACAGATATATTTCTAAGTAGAGATTTAGTGCTCTGGAATCTAGAAGGGAAGAATGTCCTCCATTCCTTCCATTCTACTTCCCTTAAATTATGGCTTTGGAACAGGCTTCAGACAAATTTTTATTTTAAAAGTAGGTCTCTCTTGCTTCATAGGCTGTTTTTTCATTAAGAATTAGCTTATGAGGGATGTCTGTGATCAAGCAAATGCCAAGGAAATAAAAAAAAAATTCTTTCCTGGGGGGCAGGAGGACAAGGAAATCGAAGTGGCTAAGATGATCCAGTTGACCTCAGCCTTTTCATTGGAGAACTAGAGTGTACTCCTCAATGATCGACCGTGAAGACTCAGTACTTGATCACTCCCTCTCCAGAAGATGAATTTTTTTTATGAAATTGACAAAAAATCTAACCCTCCAAACATCAGGTGACGACTCACCCTTGGGTCCCCACTGTTTAACCTGTGGCTCGGTAATGAAGAGCATATATTATGCTCATAGCTATATTCACAGAGCTCATAAATTCCTGGAGCTGTCTTCTTTTTTTCAGGATTTGCAGCTAAGGAAGAAAGGGGGATTTGAACTCTTAGGTAAGTATAGCCATTCTTTCCTTCTGACAATGATCTCTGGCACTCAAATGTCATGTCATATTACCAACACATTACAAGAGTTTCTGGCTCTTTTCATTTCAACATCCCCAGCCTTACTGAGAAGAAACTATAAAGTCACCTCAGAAATACCAGGGCAATCATTGCAAAGAAGGCTGGCATTCAAAAAATGTGATTTGGAGGCCTGGATAAATCTGGTGGTACATAGCTCAGTTGTCAGATATTCCTGGCACATTGCACCCCACACGATATTGCTGTCACATGCAACATATCCAGATAGGCGTAGCCTACATTTAGAAAAGAAAAATGCTGCATTGAGTAGAGAAGCCTATTATCAGGGATGAGAAGCATAAGAAAGTAGAAACATAACAATAGATCTGAAAAGGCCCAATTCCACACACTAAATACATACATAATCAATGAGCTTATACCAGTGAACCAAGCAGTCATCCAACTTACATTCATTGCAACTTACATTTTTTTATCATAGATGACATTTACAAACTGTCAAGTTCAGTGAAAGACTCTGAAGCCCTCCAATACTAGACTCATGAATTGCCTTATCCACATGTGTTCTCTCTCTATATGCCTTACTGTCATTGTAAAAGTGAAACCCAAATTTATGTGGGAAATGTTTTGACATTATTATTATTACTATTATTATTATTCCATTTTAGTAAATGCCTTGGCTTTGAGCTAAATGCATCTCCTTTCTGACTAAAAAAGAAGATATTCACTCAGGAGCTATAGTTTTAGTAACTCAGACATACAGGGTACCTAATATCTGAATGGGTCACTCAACTGCGCTTCCATGATCATCCATTTCTCTCCATAGTCACCCTCTGGGAACCAAACCTGAAAGTGTGATTGAAAATCAGTGGAGGAACCCAGGGGAGGTGATACACAAACACAAACACACACACACACATGCATAAGCACATGTTCATTCCTATGCAAACATTCTCCCTCTTCCACTCTGACTACTGACCTCCCTGGCTTTCTTTAAGTCCCAACCAAAATCTTATCTTCTACAGGAAGCCTTCCCTAACCCTTCTTAATTTTAGAGCTTTCACTCTTAATTGTTTCCTAATTATCTTGTATGTAGCTTGTTTTTGTATATCTTTATTTACATGTTGTAAATTAGATTATTAGATTGTGAACACCTTGAGGGCAGGAACTATCTTTTGCCTCTTTTTGTATTTCCAGTGCTTATTACAGTGCCTGGCACATAGCAGACAGTTAATCAATGTTTATTGATGGATTGATTCCATCTGTTAGAATGCATGCTTTCTGAGATAAAGAACCACTTTACTATATCTTTGTACTGTTAATACTAAGCGTGGTTCTGTCACTTACGAGGTGCTTTGTAAATTTTTGATTTGTTGACCCACCTTCCATCTCTGTTTTCTAAGTTTTGCTTGTTTTCAACCTTCCTTATCTAAACTGGATCTCATATTAAATTCAAATTTTCCAGCCCAAGAATTTAGTTTGGCAAGCTCAGCCTGGACAGACAGTGTCCCCTCACCTTAGCTCTGAGTACTGAAGTACCCGGTTTATAGTAAGAACTTAGTGCTCCATAAACAACAACAAAAGCAAGTTCTCCTTAGAATTTTATCCCTGCAAAAAAACCTTTTGGTCATATCCCTTGTGCTTAGCCTCAATGACTAGAATTCTATGGAAATCTTGCCTTGCCATCTGGTTTCACAGTTAAAAAATATTATCCCTTTACTGACCTCAGACAGTTCATTCTTCCCTCCTCTCTTGACCCACTCCATATAGCTAAAAACCTCCAGCACATATAGGTTCTTTCTCTGCTACCTTTGTCCTGTCCTCCTTATTCTGTTTGGCTGGAAGGAAACAAATTCACTAATTAGACATAACAGCTCCCTCCACCCGTTAGGTGAAGTTTAGGTTCTTCCAACTGTTGACTAGACTGGAATCTACCCAGTTCCTCAGAGTCCATTCAGTTTAGTCTAGGAAGTTAGATTTCCATGATTCCCTTTCCAGAACTTTGATATCCCATGAGAGTTGAAATCAATTCAGTTTCAATCAACAAACATTCATTTAGTACCTACTGTGTGCCAGACACGGTGCTAAGCACTGAGGATACAAACAAGAAAAAAAAGACAATTCTTACCCTCAAGAAGCCTACAATTTAGTGGAGGAAGATAACATGCAGGATGAAGCTGGAAAACCGTTGGGAGCAGGGAGACACCAGGTAGTCAACATGGAGGCATCATATACTAGCAAACCTGAATATAATCATCCAAGAGAAAAAAAAAATGAATTCTTAATGAAATAGAAGAATTCCAAAGATTCCTAATTAAAAGACTAGAGTTGAGTAGAGAATTCAAAGATCAAACACAGGAGTCAAGAGAAACATAAAAAGGGAAACACTAATAAATAATTATAAGGGACTAAACACTTAATCCTAATGCATCATCAAGAATCAAAAGAGTCTAATTAAACAGAAGACCCAGAAAAGGTCCTGCTACATCTTGGTTATCTTAAAATAAGAACAGAAAAAGAAAAGAGGAATACACTGTGGGAAGAGAAGGCAAAGGAAGGTTAAAGAAAATTATTGCACATAATTGCAAGTAGAAATCTACACAAACAAGAAAGAAAGAGGGTGGAGTGACTAACACTTGAACGTCACTAGAATCAGAATTGGTGAATGGTTGGAAGAATACACATACACACACACTCACTCACTTACTCATATATTTGGGTACAAAAATATAATTTACTCAACAGGGAAATAAGAGGGAAAAGTGGAAAAGGAGAAGAGAGAATTAGAGGAATGGTAGGAACAGCTAGGTGGCACAGTAAATAGAGTGCCATGCCTGGAGTCAGGAAGATTCATCTTCCTGAGTTCAAATCTGGCCTCAGACACTTACTAGCTGTGTGACCCTGAGCAAGTCACTTAACCCCGTTTGCCACAGTTCCTTATCTATAAAATGAGCTAGAGAAGGAAATGGCAGATTACTCTAATATCTTTGCCAAGAAAACCCCAAACAGGGTTATAAAGAGTCAGACACGATTGACCAACAGCAACAAAAGTGATGTTAAAAATGTTTTTTCTGGTCCGCGGACCATCTGGGGCAGGGTTGAGAGCCATAGTCGTGGAGGGTCAAGCCTTGAACCTGACCAAGCCCTCAGAGCTAGTGTGTGAGGGTTCCAGCATGGCAACTCATACATATATTCAGTCAAATCCTTCCCCAGAAGAAATAAAACTCAGAAGATTAAGAACTACTGAGCTTGTGGAAAAAAATTTGTGGCGTCTGTCCAAAAAAGAACAGATCATATATACTTATGGACCACTCTACATTGGGACAACTTCATCTTTTTGTGGATTCTTGGCAAATTACCTTTTCAGGAATTGAATGAAGGTTAAACAGCATCCTTTTCAAACATTTGTGCCATTGTCTGCAATTCCATTTTTGACCACTGCAGTAACTTTTAAGTTCCTTGTAACAGATCCCTTAAGTTCTGGCGATTTAACCATGGACATGTGTGTTTTTAGAGGTGCCTTTGTTTGTGTTTTTAGAGGTGCCTTTGTTTCTGCATTATGTGGTGTCTTTCATTCCTCTGCTTTGGCCTTTTTAAAAAATGGGCGTCTAGCAGTCAAGTACGAAACTGTTTCATTACCTCCAAGAGGAAGGAGTTTATACCACTGGACTATACTTTGTCAATCAGCAGCAAATCTAATGGTTATTCCTATGATCATGCAGACTATGTATGGAGGACATCTTGCTTTCCTGCCACATAAAATATATAACAGAATATTTTAATTGCTTGAACATGGCTGACTTAACAATTAACTTTTTAATGTATATGATGCAGTTTGGAGCATTTCATGAAAAAGTTAAATGTAAATCATAATCAATGAATATATTCTATAATACACATGCAAATAAAAATTATGTGATGTCCCTGACTAAAAAAAATGTTTTTTTTTTTCTGGGGTGACTAAGTGGTACAGTGAATAGAGCACCAGCCCTGGAGTCAGGAGGACCTGAGTTCAAATCCAGACACAGACACTTAACATTTACTTAGCTGTGTATCCTTGGGCAAAACCCCAATTAGCCTGCCCTCCCCTCTCCAAAAACAAAAAGAGCAAAAAAAATGTTTTTCTTTCATTCCCAATTGGACATAGAGGTAGCATGAGAGGAAGAGAAGGCAGATTTTTGCTAATTAAAAAAAATTAATTTAAAAAATTGCCAACTTTTAGAAATATATACACTTTCCCCTTAGTTATTTCACACCACTACACATTTCCTATAACATTTTTTAAAACCTTAAAGATGATAGGCAACAAAGACAATAAGGTAGGGGAAGGGATGCTATATTTAAAATCAGAAGGTTCAAATCCCAGCTCTGTCAATTAATAGATGTGTGACTTTGGGAAACTTAATTAATAGCAACAGGCTTTACTTTTCTCATTTGTGAAAAGAGGGGGTAGGGACTGTTTGATACCCTAAAGTCCCTTTCACGTCTAAATATGTGATACTATAAACCACAGAATATAAGAGAAGGAAGGTACCTTTAAAGACATTTTGTCCAATCTCTACCTAGTCCTCCTCCTCACAATTCATAGCAAGCAAAATAAAATTGTCTTATAATGTTTTAATTGGACTTTGGCAGTCTAATCAAATTAAATACATTTACTATAGCTATTAATTGCCACATGTGAGTTCATCTGCCACAAGGCACCTTTCTTAATTTCTCCCCAAGTCCAGACACTTCCCCTCCTCCACTCAGGAAATTGTAGAGGCCATTTCTGATCAGTCTAGCTACAGTAGGAGGAGGGGAAAATAGCTTGGAAACAAGCTTGAAAAAGCAACTTTGTCAGCACCGGGCTCCTAGAAGAAAAAAAAAAGGGTATATGAACCATAATTTAAAGTGCATATCTTATTACGTCCATGGAGCCAAGTGCTCGGTCTATCAACAAGCATTTATTAAGCATCTCCTCTGTCCCAAGTACTGTGCAAGGTGCTAGAGATACAAAGATAAAAATGAAAACAACCCCTGCCTTCAAGTTGCTTCTGGGAATAATAGCACTGATTGCTATAAGGATCTAATGAGAAAACATATGTAAAGCATTTTGAAAACCTTAAAGTGCTATAAAAATTCTATCTAGTATTATCCTGGGGGAAAACAACATACACATAGATTATCCATACAAAATATACACAAAGTAAATATAAGGTAATTAGAGGTAGGGACCACCTGTAGCTAGGGAGACCAGGAAAAGCTTCACATATGAGGAAGGAAATAATCAATTACTATGTGCCAAGCACTGTGATGAGAGCTTTACAAATATTATCTCATTTTTTTCCTCCCACAACTCTGAGAAATAGGTGCTATGATTATCCCCATTTACAGTTGAGGAAACTGAGGCAGACAGAGGCAAAGTGGCTTGCCCACAGTCACACAATTAGTAAACATCTGAAGTTTCATTTGAATCTAGCTCTTCCTGATTCCAGTCCAGCACTCTAGGAACAAACTATCTGCTTCTTGGTATCACCTGAACAGTGTTACAAGAAACAAGGGATTCTAAGAGTTGGAGGTCTAGGCATTGGAGCAGACATTACAAAAACACTGAAGGGAAAGATGGAATCTTATATGTGACAATAAGAAGGCTAGTTGGGCTAACCATAAATTGCATGACTATTGGAATAGGTTTATAAAATGAAAAACTAACTTTTTTAAGCTTAGCACATTTTTGCTTAGTTATATTTTATCTTGAATACCCCCAAATGTGCACAGGAAAAATAAAATATTGTAATAGTTAGACAAAATTGGACTTAATTTTTAAGATTTGGTAAAATTAAGTGCTTATTAAAAAAGAAGTTATTCTTAAGGATAAGTGAAAACTTTTGTGAGCTTTAAACATGGAAGCAGACTGAGAATAATGCCCATGTATTACCATCTTTCTCTATGTCCCTCACACATGTAACACTGAGGAGACCCCAGGACCACTGCTTACCCCTATATCTTCTCTGGCTGCTCAGAGAGCCTGTGACTTTTGCTCTGGTTAAAAATATAGTGCAAAGATCAGAGTTTTGTTTTGGTTTGGTTTTTTGCTGCTGCCAAATATACATAACTAATACAGGAATGTGGACCAGAGAATAGAGGGCAAAAACAGCCTTGTCCTCTTGATTTTGTTCTTATTCAACTTCATTTTGCATGCCCCTAGACAAAGAAGTTGGGAGGATGTGAGCTTTGTAGCCCCAGCTTCCACACAGCTCCTATTGGTTTGGGAAGGGAAAGGAAGGGCAAAGTTCCTCAAATAATTTTTGGGAGCATAAGATCCCCACAAGAGGTAAAACAAAAGTTATAAAGAATTTTCTAAGTCAGATAGTTGTCTAAAATCATAGACTACCAGACAGATAATGGAATTATTCTATGTAAGTAAATAGAATTAATTAGCTTGGGGCACTCTGTCTGGATAGCTGTCTGAATATTTATGGCGATAGATATTCCCAGCTGCTATGAACTAAAGGAGATTAGCTTGTCCTTCACCAGGAGAGGCTTTCTGGTCACAACACTTTAATAGGTAGGAGTAGAGAGCCAGTAGAGAGAAAACCTTGAAGAGAAGAAGCCTACTAAAAGTTCTAGAGAATAGCTCTGTGACTAGAAATAGAGAGAGAGCAGGCAAAGCTTATCACTGAGATGACGTGACCAGAAGAGTACAGAGATTGTCAACAGAAGGCTGTGTGGTGATATCACTAGAGAATTCTGGAAGCTCTGTAGAATCAGAGGTATAAATTACACTACCATGGATATGCCACAGACAGCTGTATTTCACCTTGCGGGTTCTTGGCATGTTCCCTTTCACACATGTTCCATGACCATAAGTTTCCTATATATTTTCATAAATGTTCCCTGTGACAAATGTTACATATGTATTCTATGTTCTATGTGCTCTCCCCACTGTTAGTGTGGCCAACTATGGCAGAATGTACTCCTATGTGTTGTAGCAGCAAGCACCCCACCATCCTCAGGGTGGCTGCCAACACAGGTTCTTAAATCTGCTTTTCTAAAGGAAAGCAACTCAAAATGGGTTAACAAGCTTACTTTAATCAATCAAACATATATCGTTTACCTAGTTCAGGGGAAAAAGGTCAGCACCCCGAACTTCAGAGTATACAGACAGAAGTTACAAGAAAGAGAAACAGATCAAGCAGACAGGCTTCCAAACTGTCCAACCATTACATCCATACCAAATCACAGTTACCAGAAAGGGAAGCATTAACCTCTGGGTTTTCAAAGTGAGGGGGCTCTCAACAGCTGTCCAGAGTCTCATCTGGTCAAATCACACAACACTTCTCAAAGTGAGCCCCAAAGCAAAGTCTCACATTAGGGATTATATAGCTTTCTCCTGGGTCAGAGAATATAACCACCCTCTTGATCCATTGCCCAATCACACAGCATCAAGGTGTGGGCATTGCTGAAAATCAAGTCTCTCGCCACAGGCTCCATGTGACCACATTCAACCTATTGGGGGCAGAGTATATTTTCAAATCAAGGAAGGTTCTCGGAATCTCTTAAGCCTATCAAAGGGCCTAGGGGGAGGGAAGATCTTTAAATTTGCATTTCCATTACATGTGTACATGAAGAAAATTTTTATTGTTGCTTTATTTGCTATGCTGTTTGTTTAAATTTATACTTTTAAAATAATATGGCATTTAAGTTCATGCACATCATGATCATGGTTTTGACAGTGTAGTGACTCAAAGAATGTCTTAAATATGAAGTAGTTTATAGGGTCCCCAAATGTGGGAGCTTACCCAGGTGACTCAGGCCTAGACCAAACTCTCTTGGACACACATAGGTTGTCTTGCACCCATTGGGCTGGGCCAGATTTCAATTGGACTCCAGGGTTGGAGGTCAGAACAGGATTTGTCTGTGTATTTTAATAAATTTTGGACATCATTTAAATGTTGCATTGAATTAATTACTTACCATCCAAACCCTCAAAGAGGTATCATGGTCTATAAATTGATTCATTTTATGATTCATTTAACCTTAAAGTGCGATGCAAATGTGATACATTATTACTGTCATTTTCATTAAAAAAAAAAAAAACAGTGGGCTTTGATCGAAAAATTTTTTTATTTTTGGAGGGGGGATAACAGGACAAATTGGGGTCAAGTGACTTGCCCAAGGTCACATGGCTAGTAAGTGTTAAGTGTCTGAAGCTGAATTTGAACTCAGGTCCTCCTGACTCCAGGGCTGGTGCTGTATTCACTGCATCACCTAGCTGCCCCCTGATTGAAAATTTTTTACTCTGGTAAAAGTGACTACCCAAAAATAATTGACTCATTGTTTTTCTGATTTCTATGCTTATTTTTAAATTTTTACTTAGAGAACCTAGGAGCAAAAGTTTCAAGAACTAATCTTTTGAAAAGACCCCAATTTTGAACATAGTCTACTATTTTCCAATGAAATGGGAATAAGGGAGATAGAACAGTAGGAAGAATAATGGCTCTGAAACCAGAGGACCTGGGTTCAGATCCAACCTTTAACACTTAGGACACTGAACAAACCACTTAGCTCCTTAACCTCAGCTTATTCATCTGTAAAATGAAGAGGCTGGACTAGATGACTTCAGAGATCTCTCCCAGTTCTGAATCTAAGAGTAGCTAGATGATTCAGTAGATAGATGACTGGACCTGCAATTAGGAAGACCTGAGTTCAAATGCAGCCTCACATGCTTACTAACTCTGAGACCCTGGGCAAGTCACTTAACCTCCATTTGTTTCAGTTTCCTCATTTGTGCACTAGAAATAACACGAGTACCTATCTCCCAGAATTGTTGCAAGGACCAAATGAGACAGTAATTTAAAAGTGTTTAGCACAGGGTCTGGCACATAGTAAGTGCTACATAATTGTTAGCATAATTAGCATGATGATGATGACGATGATCCACAGTTTAAAATGTCATAATCCCATGGAGCAGTACTGTACATTTATGTTAAAACAATGAACACACAAAAACTTGAATGCACACCAATTTCTCCCAGGTAATCCCCAGAGGTACTGCAGAAAAGTTAGTCTAGCAGAGTTGAAAGAATTTTTGATTTTGAGTCTTGAGACCATATGATATAGTTGGATAGAATGCTAGTATTGGAATCCAGAAACCTAGGCTTAAACCCCACCTCAGACACTTATCAGCTAGGTTATCTCAACCTAGTCACTTAGTCTCCTTGTCTGTAAAACGAGGGGATTGAATTTGATGAAATCTAAAGACCATTCTAACTCAGAAAGCAAGTAGCTCTAAAAGTCTTAATGCACTTAAGTTTTAATAGCTTAAAACTGTACTAAGATTTTTGGGACACCCAGTCTATGAAACTATGATAAGATATGACAGGACAGGACACAATATAATATGTTGTGATGTGACATTATATGATATGACATGACTGATGCTACATGATGTGGTATGACATGATATGACGTGACATGACATGATATCATATGATGTGATGTGATATGATATGATATGATATGATATGATATGGGATGGGATGGGATGGGATAGGAAATGTCCTATCTGGGTCCAAACCTGGCTCTGCCACTTGCTAAGTAGCCTTGAATAAATCATTTAATATCTCTGAGCTGTATCTTCTTCATCTGTAAAGTGAGGGAGTTGGGCTGCATGCTTCTAGGGTCCCTCCCATTGGAAAAGTCTGGAAAAGTGTCGGCACACCTGTCAAAGACTTTAGAAGGCTGTCCCATCAGGACAAAACGTCTGAAGTCTCAACATTTTGGTGAACTTCCAAAAGTCTCTACTAGTCATCATGATCCCGAACTGAAAATTTAGGGGGTTAAAAAAGACAAGCTGCATTCTGAATCTGTATTAGTTCAGACTGAGGTAGCAAAAGTCATCCAAATCACAACTTTCCTTTGTCAAAGACCTCCACAGGAGAGCCTGGCAACAAGTCCGTCTCCCACAGCTAATAACTCACCAGGTATCAAAACCTCCAGAATCCTAATACCTCAGCAGCCCCAACTGTGTGCCTGCAATACGTGACAAAGCCAGTGATGGATGGCGAGAGCCAACAGAAATGCTAATGTGCCTTGGGATTCGGGAACCCGGCCCGCCTTACGTGTGAGAACAATTTATGATGATAACATGACATGCTAATATATTTTTACAGCTTAAACAAGATATCCTGTGCCAGTCCTGGGAACCACACATAGTTTATCAATATCACTCCTAAGACCTTTATCCCCCTTTTGTTCCCTGACTGTTACACAGAAGGTCATTATCAAAAAGATTAACTCTGGAGTAACTCCTACTGGAGGAAAAATATTTTTTTCTTTATGTTTTCTACTATCTCTAAGGCAATTTTTGGTCTTTCATGATAAAGGTACAAAGTACTTTTGAATGGCAAGAGGGGTCTTATAAAACCTTGATGTTCTTTCTTTGTGGGATAAATTTCTAAGCAGCATTGACTATGATCCATTCCTTTTTCAGATATGTCAAAACCAAGACCTCTAAAGCTGTTTATCTTATGCTTAAAGAGGATGTCAGATCTCTTCTGTCTTTCAGCTGCTAGTGAGCAAAGATAGGATGGATGAATGAGCCAAGGTGGGTATGACATACAGTGAGGTCATAGGACTGTATTAGCATCATTGGTTTCAAGCAGGATGGGAATTATCTTAATATTATTTCTTTTATAAATGCACATACTTTATTGTGAAGAAACTATGCTTTCCATAGCCTATAGGTATGTATGTATGTTGTAGCAAGTTAAGTCTCGAGTATTACTCTGAAACCTCCAAGCCTACAGAGGACAGTCACAAATGAAGAACAATCTTCAAAACTTGTTGCCCAGTGCACATATGCCTTTTGTCCTTGAACTGGTTGTTGCTATTTATTGTAATTTAGTTTTTTCCAGTCACGTCTGACTCTTTGTGACACCATTTGGGGTTTTCTTGGCAAAGATACTGTATTGATTTGCTGTTTCCTTTTGCAGCTCATTTTACAGAGGAAGAAATGGAGGTAAATAGGGCTAAGTGACTTGCCTAGGGTAACACAGGTATTTAATATCTGAGGCCACATTTGAACTTGGGAAGATGAGTCTTCCTGATTTCAGTCCCAGCACTCTAATCATGGTGCCAGCTAACGGGTTAGAATATAGTATCTCAGACCCACTTTTCACTTTGCAACATAATATTCTTGGTAGGGGGAGGGAGAGGGATATAGATATGTTGTATTGAGAGTTACTATGTGTTATAATTTTTTCATGCAAGAACTTAAACAATCAACTCACAAGCATTTATTAAACACTTACAATGTACCAAGACCTGTGACAGGCTCTGAGAGAGACAAAAGTAAAACAATACCTGAATTCAAGGAGCTTACATTCTATGGAATGATTTTGCAAGATATAATGGAAAGTAAAGAGTTTCTTTAAATTAAAAGAGCCCATGCTGTCTTGAAATGTCATAGTCAATGCACTCGTTTACAGTTTTGAGCGACTATGCAGTTTTCTCCTTGTTGTTTTGAAATTTCTAGAGTGACACACATACCAAAATAAGACAGACATGTCAAAAACTACAGAGATGTTTTCTTCCATTTAATTGGAGAGTGTCACAAAGGAACTTGCATATATAGTGGATTCTGTATATTTATCCATTTTCCTCATTCTAGGGCATGTAGAATAAAAATGTGGCATGATGTTGAAAGTGCTACACTTGAAATCAAAAGATCTGTGTTCAAGTCCCAGGATTTAAACTTACTAATTGTGTGGCTATAAAATAGTCATTCCACCTCTTTACTTCCACATTTGTTAAATGAAGCTAAAAACACTTTCATTCTATCTCACAAGAGTGTCATGAGAAAAGAATTTTATAAAACTTTAAATGAAAAATAAATATAATCTATTATTGGAGCCTAGGTACATTCACAATATGACTGATGGCTATGCCCAACATGGCACCCATATTTCCTTTCTTCCTCTTTGGACTGACTTATTTACCACCACCCCCAGTTATAAGCAGTTTTCCCAGAATGGGGAAAGGTAGCAATGACCTTCAGTTACAACTTAATACTTTCCCTTTTGAGGTTCTAGATATAATCTTAGCATAGGAGGAAGCAGTGAAAAGAGATCCTGGGGGATGGGGCGGGGAGAGACGGAGACAGGAAAATACTATAAAATTTCTTTTCAACATATATTTATATTACATAACTACTACTTTGAGCTTGACAGTCAAGGATGCCAAATGAATTCTCAGTTATTTATGTTTAAAAGGAACAAAAAGAAAGATTTCTACCACCTCTTACTCTGTGAATAGCTTTTACAATTCTATACCATCGGCAAACTACCATAGAGTTGGGGTTATTTTTAATGAGCCTTTAGAAACACTTATATTCTCCCTAGAGTCTAATGGTCATATGTTAAAGGAAAAGGGAGAAGCAGTAAATATTATATGACATTTTATCTTATATTCAAATAGAAGATATTCAAAGACAATTTAAGTTCAATGGTGTGCTAGCTTTTGCATAAGAAAATGGCCCTGGGCTCCTGACATAGCATCAGTTGCTATGCTAGATTGACCTGAACCATCTATATACCCTGTCACAGTTATCTCATAACTCTCAGAAAACATTTTAGAAATAATTGTCAAGGTGTAGCATAAGGCCTCTCGAACCATGAAGCAGAGATTTTTCTCTGTTAAACTGACCTCTTTGGGGAATCAAACTATGACCTTGACTTCATTAGCAGCATGTTCTAAGCAATTGACTTAGTAGCTTATAACCCAATTGTCCCTCTAAGATACTACAAAAGTCTATTAAATGGTAAGCTAAAGAAGGGTTTGCCAACCTCTTTTCATGCTGTGGAATGCTTTAAATTAGCAGTAGTGCAGTTGGGTTACGGGAACAGCCTACCATAAAATGAGGGAGAGCAAGGGGAAGGGAAGACAGACTGTGCTGGGTGAAGAAGATATAAAGTCGATCTTTTTAAAAATAGATTTGTATTGCTCTCATTTGTTTTTACATGGCCTAGGTTTTTCCCTGCATCTCTCCCCACCAGAACTTCCCCCTTATTATAGTAATAGGCAAGTTATGAGGGGAGGAGGGTTTAGTGGGAAAGATAATGAATTCCATTTTGGACATGTTGAATTTAAATATTTACTGGGCATTCAGCTCTAGATACATGAAAGGCAGTTGGAGATCTGAGATTGAAGGTCATCAGAGAAAAGCATACCAAGGAGAACAGCAGCAAAGGCTGAAGAGAGGTTGAGGAGAATGAGGATAGAGAAAGGGTCATTGCATTGGGCAATTAAGAGATCATTGGTAACTTTGGAGAGAGCAGTTTAAGTAAAATGGTAAGGTTGGATAATAGATTATAAGAAGCTTAAAAAAGTAAGATAAAAGTGGAGGCACCTATTGTAGATTGCCTTTGCAAAGAACTAAGTCACAAAGGTCAGAAGAGATCTCAGATAATGGTTAGCAAGGATGAAACAATCAAGTGAGGGTTTTTTGAGGGCAAGGGAGACATGGGCTTGTTTGTAGGCAGCAGGGAAGGAGCCAGTAAACAGAAAGAGATTGAAAATAAGTGAGAGTGGTAGTGATAGAGAGATAGAGAGGTAAACTTATAGTCAATGGCACTCTGATTGTCCCTATTGGATAAACTACAAAACAGGAAGGTGTATGTTTGTTGCTATCACAGAAGGTGACTAGCACAGAGTCTATATAGAAGAGAGATTTCTTTTAGATGATACTTGAAGTGTTCTTATTTAAGGGGACAAGAACATCAACTCCCAGAGCACTGCAGAGCCTCTAAACACAATCTATAGTCTCTCCAAAGCATTTGACCTAACTCTTCACACAGGAAATATCAAGTGGATGAAGAATGTTTATTACTATGACGTGCAGTTGTATGAATAACCCACAAAGTTGATCTTTCAGTCTATATATTTTGGACAATCATAGAGGATGGAGAACTAAATCTAGAATTAAATACCGAAGGTTAAAAAAAGCAGGGAAGATTGCCTTTGGGGAAATTGCATAGTGCTTTTAAATACTTTGCTGAAATTTTATATTAAAATATCATCAAATCCTCCAACAGTAAATTCTGATTATGAAGTCAGTGGTGAAAAGAGTTATTGACAGTGTTATAGGTTTGTGCTCATTTCCCATGAGAACATTTCTTCAATGTATAACAGCTTATAATTTTGTAGTGATTTGAAACGAAATTAAATTTCATTGAATTTTCGAAGCCAGCAAGAGAGTTCAGGCTTAGATTTGGAGGAAACCATTTGTCTTGGTCTGTCAAGTCTATCAAAGTTTAGGACAAAGGACAGTTTTATGTCACTGAACGTAAGCCAGAGATGCTGAAAGTAAAGTGAAAGTTATATATGTGGCCCCTTTCTTGACAAGAGTAGTTGGGGATCTCTCAACAAGGCAGAATTAAGGTGATTGCGATTTCTTATTATTGATGGCCCTGAGGCCAGATAGTGGTGGCCTTCATGCTGGCAGAATTTTCATTTAATTCATACATGAATTTAGATCCAAATGTTGATTTTTGTTATTATTTAAGACTATTTTTATATAGAATTTTAAAAGGCTAAAGAGGGTGGTAGATGATTCCTTTGTGGATACTACAGTGTATAGTCTACCACTGAGTATGAAGGAGTCCTACTTTGGACATCAGGGGGAAGGAAAAGGAATTTTTCCCATTAAAAATGTAAAAAATCTTTTGAAGCAACTTTCAAACAATAACTCCGCACAAGTGTGACAATTGCTTATATAACTTGATGCTCTAAGCTCTAAATAAAAGGAATGTATAGTCTCAGTCTAGTTCTTTATCTGAATATACACATTTTTTTAAGATGACCATTGTGATTGATTTTTAAGACACTCTTCTCTTCAGTGGATTTTTGTACCTCTTTTACCATGTGGTCAATTCTGTTTCTTAATGTGTTACCTTCTTCAGTAATTTTTTGTGCTGCTTTAACCAAGCTATTAACTATATTTTCATATTTTTGTTGCACCACTCTCGTTTCTTTTTCCAATTTTTCCTCTGTCTCTTTTATTTTTAAAATCTTTTTTTATCCTTTCCAGGAATTATTTTTGGGCCTGTGATCAATTCACATTTTTGGAGGTTTTTTTGTTTATAGATGCTTTGACATGGTTATCTTCTAGGTTTATGTCTTGATCTTCCCTGTCACCATGATAACTTGCTACGGTCAGTTTCTTTTGTTGTTGGCTCATTTTTCCGGCCTATTTCTTGACTTTGAACTTTATGTTAAAGTTGAATTCTGCTTCAAGTGCGGAAGGGGTACTGTACCATGCTTCAGGCCTTTCTCGCTGGTATTTTCAGAGCTAGTTCTGGGAGTCTGTAGGTTTTCAGTGTTTCCAGGGTAGTATGATCTAAGGAGAGGTGTGGACACTGCTCTCCTGGTCTGTGCTCTGGTCTTTATCCAGGAAGGGCCCTTGTTACCCTATAGCCACCCTATAGTTACCCTAGCACTCCTCCTGGCTCTGGGACTGTGACCAGTTGTTCAGCTCTCCTGAATATACAATTGCCAGTGTTCCCCCTCTGTCTTGGAATTGAGACCATGGTCTCTACTCCCACACAAGCAACCACAAACACTCCTTTTCTCCATGGAACTGCCACCTTGGCCCTTGCTCCCCTGAGGCTGCAAGTGCTATCAATCCTTTTGGCCCTGGTGCTGTGAACCAAAACTGTGTATGGGCAATGCAGCAAGGGTCCTGAATCCAGCTCCATTAAGGGGTGCACATAACCTTTATGACCAGTTTTCTGTCACCACTGGCAGTGGACTGAATCCAGAAGCTGCTGCAACCAATGCAGCAACCTCCAGTGCCCCCTGCTGGTGCCACAAAGGCCTGCACTGCCCAGTCTCAGTCTACACTGTGTTCCAGGTGCCACCATCATCCTGTTGAGACAGACCTTTCCTGCCAACTTCCTAAGTTACTTGGGCTGTAAAATTATTTCACCTGACCTTTTTGTTAGTTCTGACATACCAGAATTCAATCTGAGGTGTTATTTTAGAGTTGTTTGGAGGGGAATTAGGGAGAGCCCAGCTGAGTGCTTCTCTACTTCACCATCTAGACTCCTCCTCCCTCTATTATAATTGATTTTAAATTGATACTAACTTCCTAATAATTTGTGATCTTAGAGAATTGCCTGGAGACTCAGAAAGGTCAAATAACTTGCCACCATAGGATTCAAACCCAGAAATTCCTGAAAATAACACTCTCAATTCACGACTCCACCCTGCCTCTCCTAAGAAGGAAGGAGAGCCAAATGCTTCCTTCAGGTTTGATATTGGTTTTTGTTTTCCAAATCACAAGTTATTTTGATTGAAGAGGGCTTCCTAGATTCCAACTAAAGTGAATCAGAGGATTATATAATCATCCAGTTAGTTGAATACATGTGTGTTAAGGGCAAGTATTTCCTCTGGTAAGATCATCCAGTGAACTGTTAAGTTTTACAATTTACCAATTGCTAACAGAAAGGAAGAGAAACAGCATGGATAGAGTGGATAGAGAACTGGTCTTAGGGTCAGGACATCCTGGGTTCAATTTTACATCTAATTCACGTGTGGCTGTCCGACTTTGGGCAAGTCACTTAACTTCTGAATATTTCAGGAAACTTCTAAGCTGTAAAAAAGTTATTGATCTACACTGATAGAGGGAGTTTTCTTATTTCATACACCCAACATAATAAAACCACAGATCTTAGATTTCTTTTTTGAAAAGCTAAAAGTAAGAGTATGACATCATACATAACTAGATCTCAAAAGAACTTTATATATTTTCCTACCACAATGGATAAGGGTAAAAGGACCTAGGTTCAGAATCTGGCACACAATAGTTGTCTGACCCTGGGAAAGTCATTAAACCTCTTGGTTCCCACAGACTAAAATTCATCAATAAGTTGTTGTTTCTGCTTCAGTGGTCAAAATGTTCGGTTTCCTCATCAAGAGTTCCCAACACTGATAAAATCCCAAGAGCAGATCAATAAATGTCAAAGCTCCTCATTTCAACTTTTACCACTGTGTAACCATAGGCAAATCACTTTACTTCTCAGATCTCAGTTTCCACATTCTTAAAATGAGAATAGTGGACTCAGTCATCTCTGAGGGTTCCTTCCTAACATTAAGATCTGATTACACCAATATTGTGAATTTTTCATTGGCTTTTTTGGGAAAGTTTTCATTTCCTTAATGCCAATTCATACCAGTCTTATTGTTTAATGGAATTATGGATGAGTCTGGTTGAATACCAAATGACTACAATCTCTTGGGGCCATTGCTCTATATTCCTCAGCATTTATTCTCCTAGGTCTCTGAAATTTACATTTTAAGAAATCAGATTCTCAAACCAGCCAAGGGTTATGGTATAGCAAACCATATATATTTTTATCCTCATGCCTTTGGCTAAAGATGAAAACCACCACCACCAAATGCCAAAGTTCTTGAACTTTCAAACCTGTTACAGTTTTATGCTGTCATTAAAATAGATTAAATGCATTGTTTTGACTGGAGAAAAAAGCATTGTCTCTGTAAATTTTTATGGTGTACTCCAAAGGCAGGGCTCTCTCATAATCCTTGGAATAAACAAAGTCTTAAATTCCGCAGACCAAAGAGTAAAATAAAAACAAAATTAAAAATTGACCACACACACCTGCCTATTTAACTGTAACATATGTGATTAATAGCAAGATTTAGTACTTGGGGGGGAGGGAGAGGGGAGAAGGTACCCAGGAAGACTGCAGTGAATGCAAGGAGTTCTAAAACTGACAACTTGCTTTCTAGTTTAGGAGAAATGCAAAAAGATGATACTTGTGCTTTACAATCATTAATAATCGAGTCTTAGTTTTGCCACTTGCCAGCTGCATGACCCCAAATCATCTCATTTCTCTGTATCTCAGTTTCCTCATCTGTAAAGTCATGCTATCCATCTCATAAAGTTTCTTATGAGGATCAAATGAGTTCATGTGTGAAATTTGATTCAAATTTGAAAAATTCAAAATTTATTTCAAATTTGTTCAAATTGATATGAGTTAATTATTAAGTTCCTGATGTTTGCATAGCACTTTATTAGGTGCTGCAGGAGATGCAACATTTAGAGAGTTTAGAGTTATCATTGTGCATTCCAATAATCCTCTGCTAAAGTCAGGTTTCAGTGTCCCATTATGATATAGAGTCATTGAAGACTACTTAAGTTTTCTCAAGGGGCTCACACTCTAGCAGGTCATAGACTTAGTTGGAAGAGACCTCAGAGACCGTCTAGTCCCCCCTCCTTTTAATATAAGGTCAAATTGATGCCAAGAAAGTTTTTATGCCAAGCATAAAACTTTCCTTGAGATGCCCCACTTAGGTCTTTCCTCCTTGGTTATTGACCCCTCAAGGCTTCATTCCATCATACTGTTTTCTTCTTCAGACTCTCCTTCTTGTTCAATATTTGTTCCTTAGAAGGCAGCCTCTTCTTTCATTCTAAGTGGCAATAAGCTAATCTGATTTAAACTTTTGGTACTGGTATGCTTATGAGAGAGGGATCCAAGCATCCCCCAGGCACCTCCCTTCAGTTCCTCAGCCATATGTGCATTATAAAAGGGCATTCTGGAGATAACAAATAATTAGTAGTTGGTCTTTCTATTGTAATATATTAACTTGTGTACATTAAATAACAAAAATACATAAATCAGCGCAGATGATTTGTGTAAAATCTCTCTGGCATTAATTAAATATAGGTGAAATATGAGGTGGCTCTTCATAAAGTTATATTTTAAGATACCACTCTTTTTTAAAAGTACCAACTTCTACTATTATCTTCTTTCTACAGCTGTGAAAACTGAGACCAGAACCAGGTTTTATTTACTTAAGATCACACAGATCTTATTGGAAAGACTCAGCCTAAAATCTAGTTTTTATCTCCCACTCTGATAATTCCTGCCTCTAAATTAATTTACCTACAAAAATGAAAGCAATCCATTCACCCGTAGCATCAGATGAGCAGTCACTGCTAGCTTGGGATGTATGTTCAGGGAGGCCTAGCCACCTTTGTCATCCACCTGTTACCCAACTCTCACCTGGCTCCAAGAAGTTGTAGCATGTGCAGCAGGTACACCATCTCACAGACATGCTTAACCAGGTTGAGGGTAATTAATAGGCCTCAGACTTTTTGGTAAATGAGGAGGGTGTCTACCCCAAGCATGTAAAGACTTCCTCCCATCAGAATGGGTGGGTGAGAATAATTTATTCCAATGGCCATGAAGGCAACTGAAGCAGGAACTGTGGACCTTGGTCAGACACAGAAGACACCAAGGTCATCCACTGCATCCTGGGTCATTACCAGTCGCTTGACTTTTGTCTTGCCCCTGGACTTTGATGAGTCTAGAAGAGTCATTGAAGGTGACAGCTTTGCGTAACTCCACTTCACTTATATCCAATTATGAACAAGTCAAGACATTCCCCCATGATGTCTTTGTTCCTCTTTGTAAACAAAGGACCATGACTAATAACAACAACAACTGCTAGAGTAGAATCTATCATATAGGCAGGACATGGAGCAAAGTCTGTTCCTTTCATTTAAATGAACAAACATGAGCCTCCTCAAACTTTAAGGGGTGCAACCTCATTCTCAGTATTAGTAAGTCAAGGCTTGCAATTCAAATACAATATTGTGGCTCATCAACTAAGATTTTTGCCCTTTAAAAACATACTTTTTGGTTCTGAGAAATTTAGACAGATGTGGTCCAAGACTGCCAGACATAAAAATGGCTTGTGATAGAGATCTATGGAGAGCAAGGAATGTAATGGAGTTTGATAGATTTACATTTCATTTGCAAATGATAGAGTAGTGGACAGAACTCTGTAGCACAGTTGAAAGCCCCCAAAGAATGCAAGGAGTGATGAAGTGTGAGATGGAGTGACCAGAGCAGGCTAAAAAGTGATGATATATGATGAAGTGCAGTTGAGAATCCCAAGGAATGATGAAGTGTGATGGACAGTGATGGATAACAGGATCAAATAAGATAACACATGTATACACACTGTATAGAACTTAAAGTGCTATGTTAATGCTAACTATTGCTATTGTTGTTGTTGTTATTGTTATAACCTTATGGAGTAGTGGATGGTTTATTATGGATGCATAATTTGAAAACTTTAAGTGAGGAATAATTAAAAATAAACATGGGGAAACCATGAACTCCATTACTGCATGACAAAGACAAGGCGCTATGCAAGGTATTTATTATGAATGGCCACTGGGAATTGAGTCCTTAAACATCACATAGAAGATTGAGTATTTTACTATGTTAAGATATTAACAGTAGCACTATTCAGTGCTGCAGTTAATCTGCAAGGGTTGTCCATTTTTACAATTTGTCATAGTTTCCCAACTAGATGGATTGGTTCGATATAAATAAAATAGATCAGAATTTTAAGACATACCCTCGATGTCAGAGAGGCAGTGGGGTTTCGTAGACAGAGCACTGGATTTGAAATTGGAAAGATCTGGCTTTGAATATGATTTCTGATATTAACTAGCTATACAGGTTGTCCCAAAATTCTTTAGTTCTTAAAACTTAACACTGCACTAACACTTTTGGGTCATTCTGTATAATCTTGGGTAAGTCACTTAACTGGGCTAAGTCTCAGTTTCTTTGTCTGTAAAATAAGGAAGAGAGACAATGTGGTAAGGATAATAAGACAGTTTAGGAATCAGGAAGGCCAGAATTTTTGCTTCTGGCACATACTTGTATGACTCTGGGAAGTCACCTAATTTTTCGGCGTCTCAGATAATTTTTTAAGACAGTTGTAGATCCCTATTTCTAGTTAGACTTTTCTTATTAAGAGTTCCTGACAATAACTAAACCACAGGACCAAATTAAAATAATATCTTTAGCTGTTGTAAAGTTCAAATTAAATATTGTATATACATTTTTTTGCAAAATTTTAAGGCACTATATAAGTGGCAACTATCACTATTATAATTTTTCCATGTTTTAGTGAAAGAGATCCATAATACATCAAAAACAAATCCATGTATGAATTAATCCATGACATATCAAATACTTGTGGGTTTCTCTATATGGGGTGCTCCATACTTCTCAAGAAATAAGATATTTATTGTTTTTGTTCAGTTGTGTCTGATTCTTCATTATCCCATTTGGGTTTTCTTGGCAAGATACTAGAGTGGTTTGCCATTTCCTTCTCCAACTCATTTTACAGATGAGGAAACTGAAGCAAACAGTGTTAAGTGACTTGCCCAATATCACACAGCCAGTAAGTATCTGAGGCCAAATTTTAATTCAGTTCTTCCTGACTCCAGGTCCAGCTCTCTATCCACTGCACTATCTAGTTGCCTAAAATTAGATATTAAACTATTCCGATTCTTATTTATGATAACAATAAATGAGAGGCACAAATAAACACAAAGACATTTAAATGCACTATTTCATGCTTTATAGGCTGTTTCTGCAGGAGATTCTAGATCAATTTTCATTGACTGTGTCTTTTTGTACTTAGTGGAATTGAACAAGTAAATAATATCTTCAATATCATAAAGGCAGGAGATGGCTCGGTGGTGCAGTGAGTAAAGCACCGGCCCCAGAGTCAGGAGGATCCGAGTTTGGTTCTGGCCTCAGACACTTAACACCCACACAAAAATACTAGCCGTGTAACCTTGGGCAAGTTACTTAACCCCAATTGCCCTCCAAAAGGCAAAAAAAAAAAAATACACACACACACATATCATAAAGACAATCCTGTGAAGGCCTTAATACTTTCATGTGCCTTTGAGGGCTTGTGTTCCCTCCAATAATGCTGACCACAACGCAATAATACCTTTTCATCTTGTGCAACTCTTGTCCATGTCCTCCTGTGTCTCTTCATAGAGTGTTCCAACCTATTGTGCAAGGACCTTCATGTATACCTTTCGACATTTTGTCACTACCATTGAAGTATGCTATCATATCACTTGCTTTCCCAATGTGACCAAACTGCCTCTTTTTTTTCTGACTCTAAATCTCTGTAGTGATATCCTTTATAACCCTTCTCCCACGCAATTCTTCCTTGGAAATACATTGCTAGATACACATGCCCGCCATGCACCTCTCCATGATCTTTCCATGATTAACAACTTTAATTCTTCAGAGACTCTAGCATTACTTAACCCTAGAACTATGCTGGTAATTATTTAGTAACCAGTTCTCAAAAAAAAAAAAATCAAGGATGATATTCACATATCATATTTTTAAGTTTAATATGCACTTTTAACATTTTCCCCATCACTTTCTTAAGTCTAGAAATTAACAAAAAAATGAATCTAACTCTGATTTGTAACACTTGTTGATTTCTGAGGAGTGAGTGCTCACACTGAATATTTAACAATTGACTCGAGAATCAGCTCCTTAGCTCCAACACACCCCTGCAGTAAACCCTCTACCTCTTCACTCTCTCTAACAAGTGTTGGTAAATAATTTACAATTATCTTCATGGGCTCTTTTTTTCTGCAAATACTAATTTGGAGCACTGCAGCATGAGAAAGTCAAGTGCCCTATGAAATGATCCTTCTTGTTGCCATGGAATGAACAATCAAACCAACTCCTTTATCTGCTTCCCCAAAGGAGATCAATGAACTATCTTTTTAGTGACTTGTATCTTCCTTCTATATTTTGGGTATTTTTATGATTCAATTTCCCCAGAAGCATATCTATTCATTGGGCACCAAACAAGGTTACCATGTTTAGAATTGCATTTAAATTGATGCTTCTAAATGACCTAAAAACTATTATTATTAACACTATGTCCTCCTCTCCCACCACTTTATCACAGTAACTGCCTAAATGAAAGGTGGTAGCACAGGGCTAAGGACCACTGTGTATTTTCTATGTTTCATTAGCTGTCAGGTCCAAAGAAATTATCATGAAATGGCCAGGCTGGGAGTGGCTAGGTTGCTGAGTAAGAGCGCCAGCCCCGAGTCGGGAGGACCCGGGATCAGTTCTGGCCTCAGATACTTAACACCCACACACACACAAAAAAAAAAACTGGCTGTGTAACCTTGGGCAAGTTACTTAACCCCAATTGCTTTAAAAAAAAAAAAAAGAAATGGCCAGGCTGCTGGTGATGAACTGATTATAAAAATAATCTATTGCTGATTCTGTTCTCAAGGCCTTTCTAGCATAGTAGAATTTGCTAAAGAAGGGAAGGGGAGGGGAGGGAGTGGAGAGGTGAAGAAAACATTTATTAAATGCCTACTATGTGCCAGATACTGTCCTAAGCACTTCACAGATATATCTCAGTCGATTCTTGAGGGTAGGGACTGTCATTTTAATTTTTTCATCATCAGTATTTAGCACACTGTTTTGTATGTAGTAGGAACTTAATACAAGTCTGTTTGTTTGAGCTGGAATAGATGATTCCTAACTCTAAAATCTCACAGTCCTCTAATTTAGTATTAGTTGAAGGTATGCATCAGTTGTATACCTTCCACAATCAAAAAAAATTACTGCATTCTCTGACCGTCCACCGTTTTATATTCACTTCATTCTCCATTCCAACTTCTTAATGTGAAAGGTATGTCTGCCTTGTCTATACAACATAAATAAGTGGTCTATTGAATAAAGTTATCCAAAAATTTCTTTCAATTCATGGAAAAAATATCATCCATATAATTGATATGGCAGTATGTATATAAAACCCTTTGACTGAATGAATGTTTGCCATTCCATCTGGTAGTTCTGGTGTTTGGTAGACAAGAGTCCTAATCAGTTATGCCTTCCTATCTCAGATCCTTACATGACCCTCCCCTCTGCTACCGTAAAAAGAATCATGGTATCTATCATTTGCATTTAATCACTTGGTATTCCTTCCCCAAGGAAAGTTTCAGTTTCAAAAAGCTTAATTTCATCCATTTTTCTGTCCTAACTTACACTTCATGTGGAAAAGATGGATATGGTGGATACAAACATTCAAACCCAGTGTACCAGCAAATAGATGGATAAAAAGCATTAATATGATTCCATCTATCCAAAGTAATACAGAGAGAGCATTGTGGGTCAGGAAACGGGATGATAAAGAGTAACAAGATAATGACAGGAACTTTAAACTTTTTAAAATAATCTATAAAAATAAAGAATATTGTTTGTTTAGAATAACATACTAAAACTCTCTTGTAAGCAATTTTCTCCCTCTTTGAAAATTTTAAAATAGTAGTCTTAAAAAAATGATATCCAGAGCAGATTAGTGGTCAGTATGGCATATTGGAAATCAATCAATCAACAAGCATTTATACAGTGATAACTATGTTCCAGGTACAAAGCTAAGTGCTGGGAATGCAAAGAATAAGCAAAAACAGACCTTGGCCTCAGGAACTTACATTCCAATGGGAGTAACAACATGTGACACCACATTTTTGGAAGGTAACCTTAGAGGGAAAATCACTAGAAGCTAGGAGTGCCAGCAGAAGGTTACCATTTTGTAATGGTAAGGGAATTTGAAGATCTTCCCTGCTCCTTAATAAGCCTAAGTGAATTTGAGGACCTTCCCTGATTTGAAAATATACTATGCCCCCTAATAAGCTGAACATGGTCACATGAAGCCTGTGGTGAGAGGTGTTTGCTGAAGGGTGGAGCAGAGCCCAACAGGAGAACCTTGCTTAGGGGAGGCTTGTTTTTCAGGACTGCCCACACTTCGTTACTTTGTAGCTAGGCAGTGGGTCCTGAGGGTTGTGATATTCTCTGACCCTGGAGAAGGTTATATATATTCTGAGGTGAGGTTTTGCTTTGGGGCTCACTTATAGATAGGGTTGTATTATTTGGCCAGATAAGACTCTGGGCAGCCATTGAGCCCCCTGGCTTTGAAGACCAGATGTTGGGGCTTCTCTCTCTAATCAGACACCTGTCTGTGGGTGAATTGTGTTTTTTTCTCTGTCTGTATTTTTTGGCTGCTTATAACTTCTGTTTGTATTTCCTCTGACTTTCAGGGTGCTGACTTTTCCCTCTGAACTAGGCAAATGATATATATGTTTGATTACAGTAAGATTGTTAACCTTTTTTGAGTTGCTTTCCTTTAGAAAAGCATATCAAAGAACCTGTTCTAGCAGCCATCCAGGGTGTGCTAGAATTCTTGTTGTTATACATTTGAACTTAGTCTTGAAGGTGACTACAGATACTAGGAGACAAAAGGAAGGAGGAAGAGTTTTCAAGACATGAATGAATGCATGAAGCTTTGATTAAGCACTTACCATACACAGAACTGTGCTAAGTGCTATAGATATAAATAGAAAAGTAAGATAGTCTCTGCTCTCAAGGGGTTTACATTCTAATAGGAGGGGAAGGAGGGAGGGAGAGAAATTTCAAACTCATTTTACAAAAATGAATGTTGAAAACTATATTTACATGTAATTGGGGGGAATAAAATATTATTAAGGAAAAAAGTGGGTTATAAAAAGCTTTGAATACCAAAGGAGTTTATATTTGATCCCAGAGATAACACAGAGCCACTGAAAGTTTATTGAGTAGGGAACAGGGACAGCAACATAGTCAGACCTACACTCTAGAAGATTAGGAGACTTGAATTCCTTCCTTTGCTTTGTTACTAACTGTTTGGCCTTGTGCAAGTTACTTAACTGCTCTTGGTCTCAGTTTTCTCATGCATAAAATAAAAGGCTTAGACTAGATGGTTTCTAAGGCTTCATCTAGTTCAAAAAGGTGGTGATTGTATAAAAGACAGGAAACCAGAAAGCAAATCTAAAGAAGAATGACTTCAGAGTGAAAATGAGCTCAGGATTTTGTTTCAAGAAGGTTGTGTCATTCTTAAACTCAATTCTCCCCTTCCCTATGAGGAGAGTGAGCTACCATGAAGACATCATTCCACAAGTTTGTATTTCATGGAGTTTCAGGTAATGGTGGAAGATTCAACTGAGAGAGGCCAGAGAATATTTTTTTCTATCTGGGTTCAAAGGCTATCTCCTAGTACAAGGCATATCTCTGTGACAAGAATTACCACAACATTTCCAAAATAGCACCGTGAGAATGTTCTTCCATTGGCATCCACAAAAGCTACCAGTAAGTAGAGAGTAAGCCCACTTTCTGGTCAGCAGACAAAAAAGAATTAAGAATCAATACTATAGGGGCAGCCAGGTGGCTCAGTGGGTAAGAGCATGTAATGTAATGCCAAAAGAAAGGCAACTTCCCAGGTTCAAAATACCAGCATAGGTGCTCTCTATTTTATTCAGTGACCAACCAAGAACAGAGAAGATTAAAACATGACATCATTCAAAATACAGCATTTACTAAGTGTGATTAAATAATCTCCAAGGACTACCCCACCCCAGGACCTTCCAATCATTCAATCAATTACAAAGTCTCTGTTCTAAATACTTCTCCACCCCTAGGCTATACCTTAATTAAGTCCACCACAAAGCCCCTCTTCTCAAATGGAGATTATTTTCCAAACATAGGTAAAGTACCTTCATTTGTCAATCACGGAGCACAATAAGGTCAAAAGTTTCCCACCCCTAGGATCACAATTGAATCTACCCCAGAGTTACATCAAGTTTAAACACAGCACTTAATACCCAAATGGAGGTCTTTTCTTCATCTTGACACGAGGCAAGTTCTCAGCAATCTTAGTTCCTGGGGAGACAAGGCTTAGCAAGGCCATAAGATACATTGCCAGTCCCTTCATGAATTTATCCTCTGTCTGTACAACAGTCCTAGAACCCCTGAACACATTAGCAAAGCCCTCTCCCAGGATTTCTGTAAACATAGAACAAGAAAATCCTTCTTCAGGGCTTCTGAACCAACAGAAAGGCTCCCAGACCCCTGCAACAACAGCACTGTCCCTCACCAGTGGACAGTATTCATTCTGTCTGCAGGACAGTCTCCAGACCCCTGCAACAACAGTACTGTCCCTCACCAGTGGACAGTATTCACTCTCTGTCTGCAGGACAGTCTCAGGCCTTCTTAGCGAACAGCCAGGTTCCAGGACTTCTTCAACAAAAGGACAGTCTTTCACCAGTGGACAAATCTGGCAAAATAACATCAAAACAGACAGACAAAGTACCAGCAAAACAGCCATGTCTCCTCAGTCCTTGGCAGCTCAGGGGGCAGGTCTCAAAAGTCCAGGGCAATTCAAAGCGGCCACCAGCAATTCTCTTAGTCTCTCTCTCTCCACGAGGTGCAGCTACCAAAAAAAGATCTTCCGCCTCTCTCTTGTGTCTCCAAATCTATGTCACCAGCTCCTCCCAATTCAGGACTTTCTTTTCACATCAACAAGCCCATCCCACAGGTGGGATTAACAAACTCTGGGTTTTAACACAATCAATTTGAAAACCAAGCCAATACAGGGGAATCTTTAATTGCCATTACTATCACAGAGCACCGGCTCCAGTGTCAGGATGACCTGGGGATCAAATCTGAGCTCAGATACTCAGCACCACACCCAGAAATAACTGGCTGTGTAACCTTGAGCAAGTTACTTAACTCCGATTGCTTATTAAAAAAAAAGAATCAATACTATGGATCATGACCTTCTAGCTGATCTCGTTTGCATATGACACTGTAATTATTGCATCAAGCTCCAGAACATTTCAGAATCTTAAAAATAACATGTATCGTCATTCAAAAGAGTATGGGCTAACTATCCACACAAGGAAAAGCAAATGAATGCAGAATGCCTATAGTCCAAACTTACAAATGCAATTGGATCAATAATTCCTAAAATTCATTCATTGTTATATATATAGATATGTATCATATGTGTTCTGATTGTTCCACCAACCAGCCATTCCCTGTCTCTCTCCTTCTCCTCAGGCCTCCTTATGCCCTGAGACACAACATGTTAAAATTAGACCAAATAATGACCACTAAGCATTCAAATGAAAGGAAGAATCATGATGATGCACCAAACTCCAGGGTAGTCTTACTTTCAGATATTGGCACAGTCACACCAACCTTCAGCAATCAGCATCCTGATCAGTCAGCGTCCATCAACATTGAAGCAACACCCTCTACCAGCAAAAGATTATGATTTGCTGATGGCTCAGACAATGGCTAGCATTTTTTAGCAGTGAAGTATTTTTAATTAAGGCATGTACATTTATTTTTAGACATGGTACTATTGCATACTCAATAGATGACCGTATAACATAAAGATATCTTTTATATACGCACTGGGAAACCAAAAAATTCATGTGCCTTGCTTTACTGCAATATTACTTTTATTGAAGTGGGCTAGAAATGCACAATATCACTGAGGTATGTCTCACATGGGCGTGTATATATCTTTATATATATGTACATATTGGATAAACACTGTAAATAGGCAAGGAACTGAGACCAGAGTGCAAGAGGGGGAGGAAAGAAGGCTGATTGCTTTTGGGAAATTGCCAAGTATTTTTTTAATGACACTAAGCTTCTTGAAACAAAGGTCATCTTTTTAGAATAATATTCTTCCATTGATGTTGAATGGCTTCTAAAGAAGGAAAGTTGAAGATCATGCAAAAAGTAACTGATATATGAATAGTAAATGTCATTGGGCCATGGAACATTATGAAAAAGGAATAATGCAGGAGAATCAGTATAAAGAAAAATGATCAGAAAATATATAACATTTTTTAAAGTGGACTAGTCATGTTAAAGCATGAGGGCAGTCAGATGGATATCAAGCAGGTTCCATATATCTACTTAATGTTAAAAGCATATAAAGGTGTCTTAACTTAATCTGGTCAACTCCATGCAATGGATTTATGAGAGGTCATAGACAAAAAGAGGCAGAGGATGTTCAGTGATCAGCATCTTAGAAGGGCGTGCCCATGTCAGTGAAAATACAATTATATTGAAGACAAGAATTATATTGAATGACAAAAATAACACAAGTCCAGGCAAGGGATTCATCAGCCATCAAAACTTCTCAATTACTCCTCACCTAAATTTATCAAAGGTGAACAAATATTGGCAATTATGGGTTATTGCCATGTAAAACTCATGGGTTCTTATTTGAACACTACCCTAAGGAATGAGATCAATCAGGGTAGCAATGAAAACCAAATAAACTCTTAGGTTTAGAATTCATGGGATTTTCCCCCCAAATACTAAACATAACCTTCACAAACACCTGCTGAGCTCCAAGTTTTTCCAGACATAAATTCAGAATCTAAATGGGGATAATTTTGAGAGAAGGAATCAATAGAGACAACTCTGAAATAGAGACAAATCAATAGAGACAACTGAAGAAGGTGGGTGGTTGCAGAAGGCAAGGGGGAGGACAGTACAGTCTAATTGTCACTACTTAATGCTCAGGAATCAAGTTCATTATTTTAAGAGAAGGGAAAAGGTCATCTAAAGCCTTTAACTTGGAGCTCATGAATTAAAACTGGCAAGTTCAAATCAAGTCCCAGGGGTGCAGAGTGTGCCAAGTTTAATCTGGCACCTAACCACATCATTGCTCATCTATTCATAGAAATGGAGACAAGATTTCTGAAGCTACTCTTTGCCAGGGAGTACTACAGTGATCTATGCATGTGCCATAAATCAGTGATTCATTCCTCCGGATGCCAAAGTCCATTTCCAAGGCCATGTTTACAGAAGAACATCAGTATTCACCAGAAGAGCCACCTTCATCTGAAGGAAACTTTAAATAGCCCAAGAGAAACTCACACACAATCGTAACATAGCAGACAGTCAACTTTGAAGTACAAATGTGAAGGGGAAGTGAATGTTCAACGTATGCCTTCTTCTAAAACTCGGTGAAAAATGAAATGTAGAAGACAAGCTGGATCCCTGCCATGACACCCATTACAGTGTAGTCTGAGGCTCTGACCCTTCATGTTAGACTTACTGTGTTTTTGACACATTTAGTCAATTAAAACGGGTGAAGTGTAATTTGTTTTTCTTAAGTTTAATACAGCATGTCAATAGACGTTAACCAAAATTTATAGTAGGAACACTAAAGCTGCCACATGCACTTAAACAAATGAACACAATTTATCATGGTTGAAATAAAGAGAGCATCATGGGCATTTGAATTCATACTTCACATAAGCATGTTGCCAAATATAGGAAAGTGAGCTGCAGCTCACACTTCCAATGGAAAAGGCATTTTAGTTCACGTTAAATATTGGTGTGAAACATCTGGCTGGCATCCAAGCCTAAGAAGTGTTAATGTTGGCACTCCCACTGTGTACTTTTCCTGTAAATTGTTGTAGCATTTATTTGACATGGAATACCCAAAGGATTGATGAGCAAAGAAAGGAAGATTTTTTTTATTGTGCCATATTACCTTTTTCAGTCATCTATACTAAGCCTTTCCATCTTCAAAGTCTAAACAAGTAGCCACCTGTATTCAGTCAGTGAAAGATATTTTTCATGAAACTATGGCTTGCCTTTTTTATAAACCTATAAAAGCACACATTCTCCATTTTATTAGTCAGCAAAGCAGTGGTGAATTTAATGCTGAAATTTATAAATGCAGCTCCTTTATGGAGAGCTAAACTTGTTTGCCCTCTTTAAGTGTGTGCCACAAGAATAGTACATTTCATTTCATAATTTCTTTCCCAATCAAAAAAGCAAAATTGACTGCAACTTTGTGTATATTTTAATTAAAAAATCATATACTTAACACTCATACCACTTATATGACTAACTATAGACCACTAAGGATTTAAAAGAAATGCAATACCACTAAATAAAAATTTGTTCACCACAATTAAATACTAGTACTTGTATTTGACATTAATTTTACTTATATTTCAGCAGTGTTTACCAATCACAGCCATACATTATAAAAGAACGAGAAATTTCAGAGGAGATGCTTCCATTTATTTATCTAACAAATCTTTGTTATAAAAAAAGCTAAGAAGGATAAATTTCTGCTTCTATATTTTTTTCATTTGTGCCTAAGCACAGAATTCACATGTGACCCTGTAAACCCAGTGGATAGAGAAGACAGTATATTTTCCCATGAAAAAAAATTCAGTACAAAAGTTGAAGATCATTTCAATGGAACCACCTAAATGTTGTATAATTCATAAATATGACATTTAAAAAAGAAAAAAATAGATTGGGAATATATGATTTAATATTGGAAGCATTTACATCAAAAGAAAACATGTTTTCATTGTTATAGGTACACAGATCTCAACCTCTTTATGCCTTAGTGTGCAAAATATTGATACCAGATGGACAACCCAAGTGCTACATTGGTGTTCATAAGGTTATAAAGAGAACCAAAGGAAGGATTACAATGGGCAGGCTTTCTATAGAGGGTCATAGGATTTGAAGTAAGGAAAAACTTTGGAAATCATTTAATCTCATCCTCTGATTTTTAGACGAAAAAAATGAAGCATCAAAAAATGAAGTGACTTCTTGTAGAAGTAACAGACCCTAGAGGGGGACCAAAATTCTCCAAATCTAATCTAGTGTCCTCTTTACTCTACTGTGCTAAACATGAAGAGGAATCACATAGTAAGATGAGATACTATGAAAGGAATGTATGGTAAATTGGGAGAGAAAGTGATTACACTGAGAAGAACATGTATTCCTCAAAGCAGCAAGGTATGAAAAAACCAACCACAATAATAAACACATTTGAAAAATACTTAATGATATTCTGATGACCTGAAAAAGTTAGTGTGATTTTCTAAATGCCTAAGACGGTAGCACTAGGAAGAAGGGGGTTTGCTGCTTATGACTACCAAAGTTTGCCCTCTCCAAATTGACATTTTTTTTCAAAAACTATGCCTTCAAATTAAAAGATCTGTTCATTTCTTTCTTCCTTAAATCTTTAATTAGTCCAACCAGAATTTTAGGTGTCCATATTCTTCTCAGCAATTTAATAGGAAATTTTATTTGTCTTCTATAGATAAAAGTAGTTGTTAAATTAATTCAATCTTGTGTTAATTACCAGAGACTAAGATGCAGGTTTTTAAAAAGACAACATAAAGGGATTTACAAATTTAACATAGTTAATGACTACTCCCTGTATAGGTAGGACAAATGATGTGTCAAAAAATATATGAAATAAATAGACTAGTCAAAATAATTTTTAAGGTACTCAAGCAAACATTTGTTATCAAATAGATATGTGGCATTAAACTCAAATAGAAATGGATCCCACAAAGGAAACTGACTTTGAAAACCACAAATTAACATCATCTAAGTTGCATTATATTTTTTATTTGTTTGGTTAAACATTTCTCAATCTTTTTCCAATCTCAATTTTAATCTGGCTTAGGCTACATTCTAGAGTTTTGAAGACCTCTAATGTAGACAAGTTTCAACAAATCTAAATAGTACCATGAATCAGTAAACTTTCTAAATTCTTTGTAATGCATAACTCTGCCCTCCAAAACCTCAACTTTGATGTTTTCAGTGGCTTGTTGAAAAAGTCAAAGAGATTGATGTGTTCATTATTTTTTTTAATAGGCTATCAGAGGATAACCACATAATATGATCAGGATCATTGATTTAGAACTGGAAAGGACCCAGCTGGCTGGCAGGGGCTGAGTATAGCAGCACACTACTCTTACTCAAACCCAAACCCAAACTTGCAAAGCTCAGACTTTGCAGCAATCAGGCTTTGCCTTGGATCAGATTACTTTGGGAGTTTTGAAAATTTGTTGATAACAGTTATCCTTGATATCCTGGAATGACACAATATTTAATACTCCCAAGAAATCAACAACAGGACCAACTTAGTCCCTTCCCTCCAGAAGTGCCGAAGAGCTCAGTCCTAACATGAAGTCTAAATTCAGGAAGTAGGCTAGAAAAATAAACAAACAAAAAAAAAAGGCTCCCACCATGAAGAACTACTATGATGGCAGGGAAATTCAAGACACAAACTCAAAAAAACACAATGACTCCAAAGCAGCTATAGGCAAAGCCTTAGAGAGTAACACAATTTGAGCAAAAATTCAAGTAAAATTCCTGGTAAAGAAGAACGAGAGGTTTTGTTTGTTTGTTTTAATTTAAAATGCACCTTTAATGTAGAGGGCTTCCAAGCATTCCTGAAGAAAGATCTGAGCTTTGTAGAAACTTTAAAGTGCAAACACAGGAGTGAAGAGAAATATAAATAAACAATGATAAAGGTCCAAATGAGGATAAACTACTTACATTCAAATATGGGGAGATGATACATGTGTTACCTCTGAACTCTATCATCATCAAGAGTTGTAGAGGAAGGCCAATCAGCCAAAGCCTGGGATTGGTTCTGTTATGTAATGATGATCTTTTTTGTTGTTGTTTTGTGTTTTGTTGGGGTATTTTTTTTTTGCTTTTTGGAGGGCGATTGGGGTTGTGACTTGCCCAAGGTCACATGGCTAGTAAGTGTGTCAAGTGTCTGAGGTCGGATTTGAACTCAGGTCCTTCTGACTCCAGGGCTGGTTCTCTATTCACTGCATCACCTAGCTGCCCCAGTAATGATGATCTTAAGTGAAAAATGGAAAGAGAAGGAAAAAGGAATATACTGAGGAGATTGGGAAGGGAAAGGAAGTTTAGGGAAATTATCTTACATAATCAAGGTATGCAAATACACATCTATACAAACAAGGAGGAAAAGATAGGGCAAGTAGATGACCCTTGAACCCACTCTCATCTGAAATGATCAAGAGGAAGAAGAATGTGCACATGTAGTTGGGTATAGAAATACACTTCAATTAATAGAAAAGGAAGGAGAGAAGGGAGGCAACAGATTTAGAAGGAGAACAGGTTAAAGAAGGGATTAGTAGTCCAAAGCAAAATAAACTCTAAGGATGTACAAAAATATGTATAACTTTTTGTTTGCGGTGTTAGAGAATGGGAATCTGTGAGGATGCCCATAAATTGGGGAATGGACAATGAAATTAAACTATATAAATGTGAGGGATTACTATTCTACTGAACTCTTATTAGCATAATGACCAACCTCAATTCCAGAGGACTAATGATAGATAAAGTATGCTACCTACCTCCCAATAAAAGGGTAAAGGACTAACAATCCAAAATTAGACAAATGTATTTTTGGACATGACCAATGTGGAATCTTTTTTTAGTTGGCTACACATGTTAGTAATGAATTTTGTTCTTGTTGTGTTTTCATTTGGGAGAAGGATGATTGGTGTGAGAAGTTAGATTTTGCTGATGAAAATATTTTTTTTCCCTAAAAGAAAAACAAAAACTGGAAAGGACTTTAGAGATCATCTAATCCAACCCCTTCATTTTACAAATGAGGAAACTGGGACGCAGAGAGGTTGTGATTTGTCCATGATTATATTGGTAGTAAGTGACAGAACCAGGACTAAAACCCAGATCTTTTGACTCTAAATCTACAAGGACTTTTGAATGTAGATATTTTGTGGATCACACACACACAAAAAAAAATGTAGTAGTACAAGTGCATAGAGTTTTTTGCTACTCTAGCTAATGGGACCTTGTGTAGACATAGTCATAAAGCATGGAGTGGTGCAAACTAAAAGACTGAAACCCTTTGTATGTGAAGTTCTAATACCTTGCCCATTCACATTTGAAAATTCAAGCTTGAATATTTTTCTGTGAAGAGAATCATGAGCAAAGAAAAGAGCTACCTTGGAAAATGAAATCTGTGAGGGGCAATCATGTTCATATTCCATCTTTATTTTTTCATATTCTGCATAAGGAAAATGTCTACATAAGAAAGGGAGTCACTTTTCCTTTTTTTAACTTTTTAAAGGAGAAATACTCCCTTTCCTCCCATTTTGTGCTATCATCTGTAATGGCAACTATAACTCACCAATGCCCATAAGACATGTTTTTCTTTTTATTTATAGATCATTAGGAAACTTAGCCTACTGCATTAATGTGTTACACTCACACTTTATGGCTTTCTGTCAGAAATATCTCTGATAACTAGTTTCCAGATCCACTTAGTCCATGTAAAACAAACCCCCTTTTATAGATGCATTTCTCTGTAATAAATTAACCTCTGGACTTATAGAAACCACCACGCAAAGGAAGAATAATTTGGTTGTGTAGAGCTCTGAGAGCTTTATCAATGAAACCATCCATATTTCTGACACAATGAGGACTGTATCTTGAGTGATGTATTTGTGTGCTCTGGATTTTACCTTCCCATCCAGAGAATGATACTGAGACATTTGGTTTGCAAGGATAGTAGTGAAGACTCTGCCAAAGCAGGAACACTATAGATAAGACTTTGGTAGGAAACACAGTCTAAGAAAATTGCTTTTTATTTAAAATGTAGCATTTTGATATTGTCTATTGTGAATTCTCTAATTACTGCAATAAAGCACTATAAAAAGAGAAATATATGGGGTGGCTAGGTGGCACAGTGAGTAAAGCGCTGGCCTGGGACTCAGGAGGACCGAGTTCGGTTCCAGCCTCAGACACTTAACACTCACACAAAAAAACTAGCCGTGTAACCTTGGGCAAGTTACTTAACCCCAATTGCCCTCCAAAAGGCAAAACAAAAAAGAGAGAGAGAGAGAGAGAAATACATGGATAGAAGATAGGTACATATTTAATGGAGCAGAAGGAAACCAATAATGGTTGGCCAACAATTCCTAATAGATAGTGCTGTAAGGAAAATATCAGAAAGAACATGCCAACTATGTCCATTTCCTTGATTAGTTTCTGGTGATAAACAACCAAAAGGTCCAGGTTGCCAACTGACAAGAAATAAAGCTAGATATTTTCAAGTAAGACAAAGTGAGCAATTGAGTAATACAGGTGAGTAATTGAGGCTTTTAAGTTGAAAACTCAAGGCAAATTGTGAACATTGAGATATTGACCAAACCAAGGAAAGATCTGCTCAGTCAATCTCACTTAGGGGGAATTCATTAGGCTGGGTCTTAACAGGAATTGGTTCCGTCAGGTACCTACTAATGAGAATGGTGATTCTAGAACTAGAAGGTTAATAAATACTGCTTGTTGTTTGGAGTTTTTTTTTCCAACTGAATCCTGCTTACTGGTCCACTCTCTAGAAAAACTGGGACAAATGCCTATGTCAAAATGTTACTGTACAGAAGTTATATAAGTAAATGCACATGTCAAGTATCTATCATTCTTCAGCCCCTGCCCCTCAGGAGGCAATAACCAAGCTAAGTTAATTGAAACAAGAGATTTTATACATGGATAGGTCAAATTTGAATACTAGGAGAGAGAGCAGTTGAAGGCAACAGAGGTACAGAATGACCAAGAAGAGCTTGAAGAGTCCTATACAGTTCAACTAATGAACTATACCCGAGAAAATAGGTGGGAAATGGATTGGAAGTTGTTGGCTACAATAGAATGCTGAGCAGAAAGGTAGTGACATTATATGCCAAGACCTATCCCATGTCTGGACACTGACCACCCACATCCCTCAGAAGGCCATGAATGAATTAGCATTTTGAGACTGTGTTTTATATGTGTTCTAAAACTCCTTGGGACCATGGCTATAAATCGTGGAAAGACTGCAAGAAGCTATAGATACATCATAAATAATCTGAAGTCATTTGTTTTATTCCTTTTATTGACTATGTTCCAAAGAATAAAAACACATATACAGTTAAACATGTCTGTTTATTTGCATGGATAGTAGATTCTATTTTGGTCTGGTTACATGATTAAGGTTCAGTAGAATATAGAAGATTCAGGGAGAAGGCAAGTTTTCCCATTGGGATAGAGGCTTAGAACTTTTCTGGTTGAGCAAATACAGATTATCCATAGCCCTTACACTACCAAGGTGAACACAATCACCCAGAAAATGATAAAATTATGTGAAAGAGCTCTCCTACCCTCCGAGAATTATGGAGTACTTTCTGGTGTTGGGTGTAGTAAGCAACTGCTAAGAAAAGTGTGTAATTCCTTAGAACCCAGTTATTATTGGAAATAGTATCAGATGAGTGGCTAGCAATGGCACCTGGTGATTAAATATGAATGTCAGGGCACAGTTAGAAATAGGACTCGAGGAAAGAACAAACCATTATATGGTTACTGTTGTCAAGATAAAGAAGTGTCTGAAATTGAAATTCTACCAATATATTCATAAACTAATAATGTACACATCCACAAAAAAAGAGTATCTACTTTATCATCTAACCACAAGGAATTCACACTAACTACTAACTGTACAAACACCGCCTTACTGTCTTCTTCCTCTTTAGCAATTAAAAGACTATTATTTGTAGTACCCCAAAGAATAATCAAATATAATTTAATACAAGAATGGGATTAGGGAGAATACAAGTAGTATTTTTCTAGCAACTTCATTCACTCAGATAAGGGTCAGACTACAACGAAATTTCTTTCCATGGTATAGCTCTCAGGGAAAGTAGAGTCAGAACACCTAAATATATTTCCTGGCTCTGACTCTTGCTAGCTCACTGATCCTACATAAAGTACTTAAAACCTCTTTTCCTAAGGAATAGTTAATGATAAAAAGGGAAGTGTTTTGTGTAAAGGAAGAGATTTCCCCCATCAAATGATGAAGGATATTGCCGATATTATCGATGAACATTTCAATACCTAATATGAATATAAAAATCATTGCTTTAATATGTAATTCTAAAATATGTGTATGAAGAAATATTTTTTTGGTTGGATTTTGACAACTTCTGAAGCAAAGTGATCTGCTGCATAGATTTGAAGACTCAGATCTCTTTGTCAACTTTGTGGAGTGATGACTCAATTTAATAAAAATTAGAAAAAGGTGAGTGTAGAGAAACAGTTACAAAGACACCAAAAAACAAACTCTTGTGATAGACACTCTGGAGCTACAAAACATGATGATGTCAGTTAATTTGCAAATGTGCTTTTCTGTTAAATTCCTGTAAGTGTATACCACCCTCTGCATTGAATGTAAGGATGGGAGAGTATAATCTGGGTTTGTATCTTTATTGTGATTTTTTTATTATTTGTGTATTTGCTTTAATATATATAAGTATCTACAATATTATTTCATTTACCTTATTATTAAGTAATAGTAGTTTACGTTTAAGTAGTAATAGGTTTAAGAACTAAAAGCCATTATGGTACATGTCAGGTTGTGTAAATCTCATGCACTGGCTGGATGTTGGATGTATTACTTTGTGACTGACTGCTTGTGTAACTAGAAAACACGTTGGATGGGGGCTCAAGAGTTAGAGTGATGAACAGAGGAAACATATTACCTTCCATCTGTGAAATAGTTTGAATGTAATCATGTGGTGGTGATCTCTTGAAATCTGCTCATCTGAGATCGGGTTTGGAGTGAGAAAGCTAAGCCCAGAGTCTCACAAAATTAGATAAGAGGTATGAGGTGCTAAAGTATGATATTGTAGGGGTGTTTATACCCCTACTTTGTATATGCCCCATTGTACACTATTTGGCACATTACTTATCAGGGCTCACATAAAGAGAAAACTCATTGGATGAAGCAACAACACATTTTCTGACATTAATTAGAATTTCTCTGACTTTAGGAAGGTTAATTGACATTTTTGTCAACAAAATAAGGATTCTACTTGACTGCCTTCTACAAAGATTTATTGTGAAGAAAGAATTTTGCAAACCTAAAATTTTAGAGAAATATAAGTTACTATTAGTGATTAAAGACTTTAACTCAATCTATCTTCTATAGTAATGCCCATATAGTAAACCTTCACCATTGCCTCCATGGAATATAAAACAAAGCTGCTAACAATGAACTCTCATCTTTGCTTCCATTCTCCCATTCCTCCACTTTTTATTTCTTCTAAAACATCATATTTTCTAATAACTTATTTTCTGAGAGACGTCATGATGAAGGGGAGAAGCACCGGTTTGAAAGCTAAGAGATAACTGGGTTCAAAGTACTTTTTCCCTACTCTGCCTCTTATAATCCCTTGCTTCTTTCTCAAGCACTAAAGGTGCCATGAAGCTTTTCCAGATCCCCTGGTCTCCTAGTGCCCACCTTCCCCATTCCCTTTATATTGTATAGATTTTGAACATACTTATGTTTGTGTTGTCTCTCTCTCCTAACAGGGGATTATTTTATTTATATCTTTGCATTCCCACTATCAAACACTGTGCCCTGTATATACTAGGTACTTAATAAATGCTTATTGATTGGTTGCTTGATTTAGCTATGTGACTGTGGGTAAATTATTTAACCTTCCTGGATCTCAGTTACCTCATCAGAAAAATGGGGAGAGTAACCATGTGCAACAGTGAAAATAAAATGAGATATTTAATGCTTGCATTATGCAAACTAGTTTCTAGTACTAGCTCTATCATTAACTAGTAACCTTACACTTAGCAAATCACTTACCTTATCTAGGCTTTATGCTCCTCATCTGCAAGATGGTAGAAGTGTGCTGTGGGGGACAGGGTGGAGACAGGGTGAATGGGTACATAATGTGATTTTTCAAGGTCACTTCTAGCTCTTAAAAATTATTTTAGATGTATCATTGATACAAAACTTAACCTTAGTGAATGAAACATCGTTATTCTACCAACCCCACTAACTACATTAGGGGTACACATTTTGGTGCTCTGTTGTCACTCATGTTTTTGTCAACTTTTCTCCAAAAAGAACTAGATATCTTACATGATGATGAACATAAAAAAGTAAGGGTCAAAGATATTTTTAAACATTCAAACAGTAATATGTAAAGGAGTTCAAAGATTGCCTTTATACTTTATCAGACGGATAAAATTTTCCTGTAAAAAAAAAAACAAAAAAGGGTTTCAATGTAAAACAAAGAAGAGAAGGAATCTGAAGGGGAAGAATGGAATCTAAACCTGAGTCAGGTATTTAGAACGTCATATGGAGGAGAAAAGGAAGATAAAGGACCACTGGACACTTGAAAACTAATTTATATGGACAGCTTCCTGGAAATGACAGCAACTGCTTGTCCCTCAAAGAATAGTGACAATGACCCTCAGGTGACATCTAATAATGCTCATTGGAAGAAAAAGGAAGTAGTGATTGCTATTTCTTGCTAAGAAAATAACAATAGACATCTGTTATCAAAGGCAATGGGCATTCAGGGCATGAATCCAGGGAGTGATTGAGAACCTACCAAATCAAACTGGTTGGCTATAACTGAATTCTGAATATTCAAACGGTATAAATGATATCATCAAAGGAATCTCTAAAGATTATCAAATTCTGAACAAGAAACCTGAGATCTTAAGGGTACAGGTGGAGTTTTCATCATGTCTGCTGAATTTTGCTTTCCCAAAATCTAGGTGGCTGGAAAGACTGCCCAGAAACTATAACAAACTATAAAATGTAGTGGTCACTTCTTCCAAAGTTCCCATCATTCCTGCTCTCAGAACCAGTCCCTCCTTATTAATGAGAATAAGATTTGGAATGGAATTTTCCTTTTTTTGTTCCTTCAACTTTTGAAGGATGGAATTATCACTAAGGCAAATGAGGAAGTTATAAGTTACTCTACTTTTGGGAGAGACAGAGACACAAAGACAGAGAGAGACAAAGAGATACACAGACAGAGACAGAGGGACAGATCCAGAGAAAGATACAATAAATATCTTGATAATGGCAATCACTTATCAGTTCTGTATAATGCTCCTGTTTCTCAAACCCCTCATCAATTTCTTCTTTCTGTTAAGGTGGGCCAATGACAAAATCAGATCTATTTCTCCATCCTTTTAATTTACCCCAATATTCTCCACTATGCTCTCACAACTCTGGTTCCTAGATTTCCTTAAATTAGCATATCTTCTTAATGCACAATGTTACCCCAACCCTTTTTATCTGTGCTGTTTTTGTTGCATAAGTTTAACTCATTCAGAGATATAGGCAAACAATAGTATTTATTAAGCACCTACTGCATGCAAGATACTCTTCTAGGCACTTGGATACAAGTATAAAAAGAATGGAATAACCCTTACTCTGTGCTTCCATTCAAATGAGGTAAGATAGCAGGTATATATAAAAATACTTACACCATAAGTACACATACATATATGCATACATACAAACATAGACACACATGCAAAGCAGTTAAATGCAGAATAGTTTGAGAGGGAAGATACTAGCAGTTGAAGGGATCAGGAAAAAACTCATGTAGAAAATGGCACTTGAACAGCATCCTGAAGGAAGAGAACTCCATGAGGCCGAGGTAAGGAGGAATACTTTTTAAGCATGAGTGATGGTCGATGCAAAAGCACGGAGGGCAAGAGAAGTGTTGTGTATGAAGATCAGAGAGAAGGCCAATTTGGCTAGATAACAGCATGTGGGAAGGGGAGTAAGGTCCAGTGAAACTGGAAAGCTGGGAACAAGATTGTATAGGGCTTTAAATCCTAAACAGAAGAAGAGTTTGTATTTTACCCTAGAGGCAATAGGAAGTCACAGTAACTGATTGAGTAGTAAAGTCACCTAGTCAGATCTATGTGTAGGGAAAATTATTTTAGCAGGCTGTAGAATGGACTAGAATGAGAAGAAAACTTGATTCAAGATTGCAACTTGGATAGGGATGTTGAAGCTGTGTGAATAGAAAGAATAAGTTAAATATAAAGATATGGTCGAAGTAGAAAAGTCAAGATTTGGGAACTGAATGTATATGTTGGGTAGAGAGGAAGGAGTCAAGAATAATGTTGAAATTATGATCCTGGGAGATTGAAAGAATAGTGGGTTTGGACATATTTAATTTAAATTTAGAACAGTCAGTTTGAAATATCAAATAGGCAATTGGTGATTGAAGCTCAGTGCAGTGATGGGGGCTAGATAATGTATCTGGGAGTCGTCTATAGAAAAACAACAGGCAGAAAACCTAGGAAACTTGGGAACACTCAAAATTAGCAACCATGATATATATAATGTTCCAGAAAAGATACGGATAAAGAAAGGTGAAAAATGTAGGAGAGAAACCAGTAGAGAACAGTACCTTTGGCTATCATCCCACTAAATCTCAGTGACACTTATGAAGTCAAATTTATATTTGGATCTCCATTTCCTCCTCTTTTTTGCTTAAACTTTGTACATGTGTTTCCATCTCTCACCAGGAATCTGTCAATACTGTATTCCTGACATTCAAATCCAATTCTCAGAGGGCACCTTCTTAGCCAGATTTCACTTAGTAAATTAAATTTTCATCTATGCATATCTTGCTTTCCATAGGCAATAGTGGGGAAAATACGACCTGTGCTCCTATCTTCACTTTTTTGCCCAAGGCCTCATAGCCCTTCTGGTAATACCTTTTGTACCTTTGTGGATCTTTAATGGCAGGTAATTGTCATCCATGTAAAAAGCCCTGGAAAGTTCTCTGGCATGTCTTGGGTACACTCACCCAGGAAGATCACAGACATCTCTATTCCTATTACCAAGTAAAAAACAAAAGCAGCCTCAGTACCCTACAGCAGGGAATCACCAGTTACTAATTACGCCTTCTTTATCTGCCTCTTTGTGGATATCAGTGATTTGATAATTTCTTGGAAGGACAAACAGCTTCTTCTAAGAAAATCAAGCTTTCTCCTCATCAGGAGAAGGCTCAATTTTTTTTAAACTTTCATGGTACAGCTGTCCTTTTCCTTCCCTGTCCTATATATAATATTCGTCCACATTCAGTCTTCCTAGCAATGAGTCAAGTCTACTCTCCTCCATCTCAGATCCCTCTTTTCCCACTGAAGCCTTGCATCTATCCCCTTTAGGAGCCCTTCATTCTCTTTAACATCCTGGAGTTTGGAGAGATTTTCTTTGTCTACCTTCTTCTCTAGAAGGGAAATCAGTCTACTCTTGAACAATAGGTAACAGCCACCTAGCTACAGCAGAAATATAAATATTAATCATTGGATTCAAGTCACTACATTATTCTCCATAATGGATGACATTTTTCAACTTTGTTTCTTGAAACTACTTGCGGAGGTTTATATTCAATCCTAAGCACCTGGTGAAAACATTTTACAGCCAGGTATCCCTTCCTGAGGACCAGCCCCCCATAATTCCTTCCTTTATCTCAACAGCAGCTCTGTCAGCCTCCCTTTCCATCTTGTACCATTCTCAATCTTGAATTAGATGCCTCTTTTATTTCACCAATTTCTTCCTCTTCTTCTGCCTTGAACCAATCTCCTGTTTCCCTACTCTGATGCACCCATAGATCCTCTCTGTAAATTTGCTTAACCCATAATAGCCACCTCAGTTACTACCTATGTCTCCTTTATCCTTGCATCTACACCTTCAGGTTTTATTCACTCATCCTTCTTGATCTTCCTTAATCCTTTTATATGTGCCTTAATTGTACTCCATACTACTTTCCTTGTAGACATGAAGTAGGATCTAAATCAGTATCTGAGTCTAGAGACTGTTCTTCAAATTTTCTCTAATTTCTCCTCAATTTTTCCAAATTTATCCTCCCCAAATTAAAAATGTGTTCCACTTCACTTGTTCTAAGTCATCTACTTGACTTTCTTCTCCTTCTTTAGCTCAAATCCTTTTTTATTCTCCTGTTCCTCCCACAATCTTCTCCCATGGGAGCCAGAAGAAAAATTTAATTCAGTTGAAGCTCGCTAACAAGAAAATGAACTTGGGATCCTAATTGAAGACAGTAACTGTGACCTTATAACACTTGCATTTGTCTCTAAGTAAAGAAGTTTATTCAAAAGGAACCAAATGGGAATAGGTGGTGTGGATGGAAAGGGAGGTAACATTGTATATTAAATAGATTAACTTATGAGAAGAAATCTAGGAAATGGAGAGGGTAAGTATGGTAGAAACCACCTGAGGGAAGAGCAATGGAGGCAATGGAGTCTTGATAATGGAGAATAAATGGAGACAGAAAAAGGAAATAAATGAGTTTGGCGAACAGATCATAAGTCTTGGATGATGGGGTTCTCAAATTACACAAATATCTGCTAGAGTTCTACCTCTTCCCAATGCAGAGCAGCTTATAATTTTTTTGTTGCCTTAGTAATAAGTTCATATTTCTATAGGTGCAGTAAAGAACTAGAGAAAATTTTGTTCTGGGTTTAATTCTCACCAACAAGAAGGAAGTGGTCACTGAGATAGAAATGACTAGAACCTTGAGAGAAATGATTACTCTGTCCTGGAATTGTTTGTAGAGCATGAGAAGAAAACAGGGCATTGTCTGATATGTGTCCCAGGTTTTCAAAGAATAGGTTTAAAATATTCAGGAAAAGGATAGGAAGGATCCTGTCAAATGTGTGTGAGAGGAATCTCCCTAAAGCTCAATTCACAAATCAACAAATGGCAAAAAAAAAAAAGTGGCTCTTGGTATATTGTTTTGTTGATTATATAGATTTAAGAAGATGATGGAGAAAAATGTTAATAATGCAAATTAAACTTAAAAGGGTGTCCTGGATATATCCCTTCCCCCCCCCCCCAGAAAACCAGTTGTTAAACATTTATCAGCATGCTCCTAGATCTCATAGACTAGAATTATACCAAGTCAGTGAGCTCTGTACAGAGAGGAAGCTATCAAGAATAAGATTCTGAAAAAATAATTCTGGCAAAGAGGAAAGGGGGAGTTATCTTAAGGGGTCAATGAGAGACAGATGGACAGACAGACAGAGACAGAGAGAGAATGCAAAGCGTTAAATAACTAAAATGCACAGAAGACAGAAGCAAGGACTTGTGATGTAAAATTAAGTCAAAAGCAGAGTACAGTCCTGTCAGGACTGTATCAGAACTACTAAAGCAAGAATGCACTGAGATTGTCAAGGAATCTTAAGGACAGCACAATGAGATTTTTATCTATAATGGAGAAAGAGGAGAATCAAATAAGGGACAGGAACATTGCTAAAGATGAATAAGAAGATAGAAACAGACAACTGAGAAAAGGCAAAACTACTCTTATACATTATATATATATATATAATATACATTACAATATGATATATCGTATATATTATATTGTATATATAATATGTTGTGTGTATATATATACAATATAATATATTATACATTAATCCTGTTTTCTCTGACAAGAAGAGTAATCTTTGGTCTGGAAAAGACTGAACAAAAAATGGATAATAGTGAATTTGATAGCCAAGTGAGAAGGCATATGCACATCATTATCTCTTTTCTTTCCACCTGTAATTTCCAATGCAAAATGATGAAAGCAATTGCTAACATCTATATAGAGTTTTAAAGTTTGCAAATCACTCTTTACATAAGTCATTTAATTCTCAAAACAACCCGGTGAAATAGCTGTTATAATTACCCTTATTTTACAGACGGGAAAACCAGTGTTACACATTAAGCCCCAGGAAGGTAAATTGATTTGCTTCCAGTCACAGAGTGGTAGATAGAGAATGGAAACTGAAACTTGGGTCTCCTAGATCCTACTCCAAGGCTCTTTCCACTGTGCTACATAGTTTTTGTAGAGTCTTTGGAATTTGACATAGATGAAGCCATCAATCAATCAACAAGCATTTACTTGGCATTCTCTGTGGCAGGCACTGTGCTAGGAACTAGGGATACAGGTACAAATTTTGACTATCCTTGCTTGATTCTAATCAAATCACACTTTTTTTTAATTCAGGAAAAGATTATAGGTTTTTTCCCACTTCCTAGAACATACTCTTTGACAACAAAGGGTAAATATTCTGCTGTTTTTAGTAGACACTAACAGGGATGTAGTGAAGTAGGAAGGAAGAAAGCTGGATTTGTCACCAGAGAAACCAAGCTTAATTTCTGGCTCTGATATTTATGATTTACATAACTTTTGGAAAATCACAACTTCTCTGGGTCTCAGCTTCCTCAGATGGAGTTTGATCAGATCTTCTATAGGTCTAAGTCTAGCAGTTTATGATCTTTCCTTTTGCTTTCTTGAAGAAATGAAATGGTAGAGAACCAATCTGCAGATCAAAGATTCTAGAGCTCAGTTTTAGAATTATAAAATCCCAGGGCTACAGATCTCCTAAACGTATAGGAAGTGGGAATCAAGCAAAGCATCGCTCATAGCTTCACTCCTAGAATGTTACTCCTCTTAGAAGCCTTATAGCTGCCTTCAAAATTCATCTTAAGCACCACCTTCAACATGAGACCTTTCCCAATCCGCCTCCCCCCTTCCAATAGCTATGGCTTTCTCTTCCCCCAAAAAAATTACATTGCATTTATTTTTTATACATTAGTTTATGTGTATGTTGTCTTCTCTAATAGAATGTAAGCTCCCTGAGGTATTTTTTTTCTTTGTATCTCCAGTGCCTATCTCATAATAGGTACTTAATAAATGTTTGTGGTTGATTGATTAGTGAATTCATGCATAAATATCTTTAAAGATATTCCATATCTGCTCATAAAAGACTGATGTAAATATTTTTCTCTTGATGTTTTCCCCTCTTGTATATTTTTATTTCCAACCTTTTAAAATAAAGTTTTTATACAGCTATTTCCAATTTTGTTTTGCTACAATACAAAAAGGACTCATTTTTCAGATTCTCTGAATTGCCCTCATTTGTTTGTAGTTATCTGCCCCCCCTACAAGTTTGCTGTTTATTTAACCCTGAATTTAACTTGAAAAACCTAATATGACAGTAATTGCCCATTGTCCTCAATATGATAGTTTGCCAAACATGCTCTAAGTTTTAACTAGAGCTGTGTGTGAGTACTTGGAGACACAATCCTTACTTCTTACTAAATCATCCATAGCTTGAGGTTGCTTTATAGTCCTTTTAGTTCAAATTATCCCATTCATTTGCCTTGCTAGGAAAACTGTTGTGGTTTTTTTCCCCCTGATAAGTTTATTCTCATTGCCAGGAAAGAGTCCAAGAAAGGACAAGAGCGATTTATGTTTCCCATCAGACAAGAGAACTATGCCCACTTTTGTATTATTTGAGCAATAATGATCACGGCCCTGGGCATTTCCTGGGGATTAATGGTTGACTGGGACATTGACTGAAGGCCATTAACCTTAGCCAGTATTTAATTCTCCCAGAAAATCTGGACAGAAGTCATTATTTCTATTATAATATCAATAACATCCCCACCACCACCCTGGCCCCAGGGAGAAAAAAAAACTTTGATAAATACTTCCCCTCCCCCACTTCCAGATTTCTCTCTTTGAGCTTATATTCCATTGACTATCTATCTTACCATGAGTGTAATGATCAAAGCCCATATGAAATTCTGAATTGTTTACAACCATAACAAACCCCATCACTGGGATGACATACATGTGACTGATGACTTTTTTCCTGTTCTCTTTCTCTTCCCGATGCTCTCCTTTCTATGTAAGGCTCAAAATTAAATGGTGTGGATTGAATTTTCAATATGTTAGACACCTGTCCTATTAAACCTGCCACAGAGAGGACAAGTCCATTGCTGAGGCAGTAATACAAGGGCTGCAGAATGCAAGTATCCACAGAAGGTGTAAATCTGCAAAAGCAGCATGTGGTAGGTCAACACCATATATGACTTATTGGAGAGCAGGTGGGGCCAACTAGGAACCTACAGGGTTTGCTCTAATGGCATTTTCCAAGGAATGTGTGTAAAAGGGCTATTCCTCCTGGGCAGCTTAGCTAAAATGGATCTAAGGAAACTAGAATTCACACAATTTAATAAAATACACATGGGTGACCTGATTGAGGCAGCTTTGATGCTCTAGTTATGGAGACTGGCAGCAGGAGAACCCTAACCCTAGTAACACCTCATGAAGGTAAATGCTCTCTCATATCAGTAGCATTTTGACTCCCACAAGAGGAAAAACAAAAGCCAGAGCAGGTATTCTGAATAGTCTTTTAGTAAACCTTAATAAAGTCATCAATAAAACTTATTTTCAAAAATAGAAAAAGGAACGTGCTTATATCTATCATAAAAAGAGCCAGGCTAACATCCAGAACATCACTTTAAGAAAGCTGAGCTTTAGACTCACAGAGAGCCAAGAACGTAAGATCATAAACCTACACATGGATGTGACCTTTGAGGCCATCTTATTAATTTTCTCATCTCACATGAGTAAACTGAGGCCCAGAGTTTAAGTTACCCAAAATCAGAGGTGGTACTTGAACCCAGGTCCTCTGAGGTCAGAGTCAGCACTCCTTCTCCCCTAGCATATTACCTCCTTTATCTTCTACTATCTAAGCTTATAAAAGAAGCATTGCAGAAGCTCTGTAACTTATTTCAAGTTAATCATGTGCTATTTATCTTGGTGAAATATTGCCTTCCACAAAAGTACCTCATCACTGACAGACAGATTAACCTTCCCAATGGCACCAGCCTTATCCCATCAGACCCCTTCTTAAAAATCTCCAACTGTTTCCCATTGCCTATACTAAATAAAGTACAGGCTCCTCAGACTAGCTCTTAAGACATTCTGAAACGCATCTCCAAACTGCCTTTCCAGGTTTACTCCATATTATACTCTTCGCAGAGTCTAGGCACCACTCATCACTTCTCACAGATATCCCACTTTTCCCCACTTATATACCACTCTTCCATACCTAAAAATATATGTTATTGGCATCCTATCTGTCCTTTAAATTGTACCCCAAAAGTCAATTCTTCAGTGTATCCTAGCCACAAAAAGAAATACCCTTTCTCCTTTGTGATTTTGTAGAACTTTGCCACAGAAACTGGTTATATCTTAGTGTAACTCTTCAAGGCTACTTCCCTGCCCACCCCAACCCCTCCTCCAACTGGTTTGCCCACAAGTTTGGTCCACTAGATAACAACTGCCCAACATTCATGGTACCTGTGAGTCTTCACTGCAAAACCTGTAGCTCATGAGCCCCCGCTGACTTACTTACCTTTTAAAAGACAATTAACTCAAAGCAAAGGCATGGACTGAAATGACATAATAAAAATATAACAACTCTCTCAAGTATACCCAGAATCAACAGAGAAACTGTATACATACATAGATTATGAGTGGAAAACATATACACTGGGCGGTAATGTATAATAATCCTGAGAAGGCAGTTTGAAACAAAGTTGTGAAATGCTTTAAATGACAAACAGAAGAATTTAAATTCCTAAAGGTAATAGGAAGCCACTGAAGGCTATGAGCAGGAGAGTGACATGGTTAAATCTGTGCTTTGGGAATATTAATTTGGCAAATATTACCTTAATTAATTTGTTCATTAATGTCATATCAGTCAAACGACCAAGAAGGCTACTTTCTAGAACTAAACAAAACAGTAATCAAATTCATCTGGAGGAATAAAGTTAAAGGATCTCAAGGAAAATAGGGGAAAAGGTAGGAATAAAAGGGGAGTTGATTTATCAAACCTCAAACTGTGTTAAAAAGCAGTAATCATTAAAATTATTTGGTATCAATTTTAAAATAGAAAACAGTTGATCATTAGAATGTGTTAGGAAGGCGAAAACCAGAAGCATTTGAACACAATAACCTAAAAACCCGATAAAACCAACTGCTATAGTAAAAACTCCCTTTAGACAAAAATCGCTGGGAAAATTTGAAAGTAGTTTGATAGAAATTAGGTTTAATTTACAGCACACTTAATTCCAAATGGATACATGACTTAAATGTAAAAAAGATCAGATTTTTTTAATTGAAGAAAATGGAAGGAAATGCCTTGACAACCATGACTAGAGGAACAATTCTTAGCTAAAATGGAGGTAGAGGTGACCATGGAAGATAAAATTGCCAGTTTCTCTTATATAATATTACAAAGTTCTTACATGAACAATATTAACATTGTATTCTTATACCACTAATGTAGCTAGCATTAGAAGAAAAGCTGCTAATTAGGGAAAATCTTTACCTCAAATATCTCTGATAAAGTTCTAATATCCAACATATATAAGAGATTGATACAAATATATTAAAATAAGAGTCATTCCTCAATGGGTAAGTGATCACATGATATGAACAGGAAGTATTCTAAAGAGGAAATGAAGGTTATTGACAAATATGCTTTTTAAGTGTTCCAAATCTCACCTCTCATTCAGCAAATATGTAAAGATGACAATATGGGAACACTCAATGTCGGAAGGGCTGTAGAAAAGATAGGCCCAGTATTGTACTGCTGGTGGAGCTATGAATCAATATAATTATTCTGGAAAGCAATGTGGAATTATGGAAACTGACTAAAACATCCCCAAATCCAGTATTAGATGTATGCCCCAAGGAGATCACTAAAAAGAAGAAAATATTCATGTCTACTAAAATATTTCTAGCAGCACTTTTTGTGGTAGCGAAGTACATACCCACTGATTGGGAAATGACTAAACAATTTGTACAATCATGTGTTGGTAAATGTTTAACAACAGGTTCTCCTGGCAGGTGGAGGCAGGGAGAAGTAAACACAGTACACTTTTAGGGTTAACCCATATTATTAACATTTTCTCCATCACGTTATTAAGTATCGACAATCATCAAGCACAAATTTGAAGCATTTGCTGATTTCTGAGGTGTAAATCTGCACACTGAAAATTTAACAACAGGATCTCAGGAACCAGTATTAAGCTAGCTCCAGCACCCCATGAATACATGAAAGTAATTAATTACTTGTGTTTGTCCTTGTTTTTGAAGAGGACCATGACATCTGAGAGACGATAACATAACTTGCAGTTGACTTGGATTTGAGTGAGGGAAGGCTGTGCAAGGTCACCAGCCTCACTTTTTCCTCAAGGGCCATCTGGGTCCAGTGACCAGATATTCATCGGGATGACTGGAGATGGCCCAGGATGCAATGGGAGAACCTGACCTTTTTAGGCTAAGGTCTTTTCAGGTTCTCATTTTGACTGAGGTAAAGCCCATTCAGTGAACAGTGAACTTTTAAGAAGTGAGTCAAGGGATGGCCCCTTTGGTAAAAAAAACAAACAAACCCAAAACTCAAAACTGAGAGGCGAAGACCCTCTGTGTTGCTTTCCCAAAGAGAAACCGTTACTATTTACATTCACTCTGAACAAGGAGGGTCCAAAAAATAGTAATTAAGTGGTACTTGACCTATTGTTGTCAAATCTGTGAGTTCCAGAGTGAAATGGCTTTAAGAAAAGAAAAAAAGCATTCTGGGTAGAAGACAGAAAGCATGAAAAAGGTTCCGATGCAAGAACTATACATGAAAGTTTACATTTGCTTAGAGACCTGCTATCAGGAGATCTGTATTGATCTTGTGTTATAATATGACAGGTGCTCACTCACCTGCCACAGGATGCATAACATTACATCTGGTTCCATTCTGATTTAGTCAAGAAATTTCAAATAATTACTAAGGTGTATGGGGCTGCTAGATAGCACAGCAGATAGAGTACCAGACCTGGAGTCAGGAAGACTCATCTTCATGAGTTCAAATCCAGCCTCAGATACTGCCTTGTTGCATGACCCTGGTCAAGTCACAAGCCTGTTTGCTGCAGTTCATGAAGAGTTGGACACAACTGAAATGACTGAACAACAGCAACAAAAAGACAAATATGAGAAATATTAAGAAGCACAGAAAGGCTTAAATGACAGAGTGAAAAAAGGAGAGCCGAGAGAACAATATACATGACTTCAAAAATGTAAATGGAAAGAATAACCACTGTAAAATAATCAAAATGGGTATTGAAAAATTACAAAGAACAAGCATGACCCTAAAGAAGAAACTTGAGAGCACATCTTCACTCCATTCATTTGCAGAGATAGGAAGTCCACAGGTGTGGAATATTGCCTGATTTTCAGACTTTTTCCATGTACTTATCAGTTTTACTGATATTTTTTCTCCTTTGTATTTTTATATAAAACATAATTTTTATATGGGATGGCTCTCTAGGAGTAAAAAAGGGTTACTGGGAGAAAGTTTAATGACAAAAAGTATATCAGTAAAAATATATTTTTAAAAAATGCTCCAAATCACTAACAACAAACAAATTAAAACAACACTGAGATTTTGCCTCATACAAAGTAGATTGGCAAAGATGAAAAAAGATAAAAGTGATAAATGTTACAGGTGCTAGGGGAAGAGAAGCAAAGAAATCCACTAATGTTGGAATTGTGAGATGACCCAACTATTCTGGAAAACAAAAGTCACTAAATTGTGCATACCTTTTGATCCAGAAATATTTTAGCTAGGCATATACTTCAAAGAGGCCAAAGACAGAGGGAAGAGATCCATGTATAAAAATATTTACAGCAACATTTTTGTAATCACAAACATTTGGAAGGAAAATGAATGTCCATCAACTGGGCAACTGCTGAACAATTTGTGATATATTCATGTAATAGCAGATAAGTGAATAAGAAGAATTCAGAGAAATTTATGAAAACTGAATGAATTGATCCAGAGGGAAATTAGCAGAACCAGGACAATTTACACAAAGATCACAATAAAGTAAAAAAAAAACATATTATCCATTGGTTAACAGACAGTAGATATAGCAGGTGCAGAATAAGTCATACATACAATACATGACCAATGTATTGATATGTCTTAACTGACTATACTTATTTGCTACAAAGGATGGGTTCTTTTTGTGGGGGAGGAATATTGGGAAGTGACAGTGATGAAGAAAAGAGAATCAATAAAGCACTAAACAAAAACAGAAATAAGAGTTGAGCAGTTCTGCCTTCTATCAACATTCATTATTATCACCTCATCCCTTCTCAATAGCTTTCCTATTCTTTCTTTGATTCTCTCCTTTCCGCTTTTAAATAATTTTAAAATACACACACACATACACCCCCTCTTTTCTGCTATCCTTAGATTTGACAACCTGAACTTATTTATGGTATAATGGGAGGTCATTTGTAGTTCCTATTGGCGAGATTTGTTTTCCCTTTGACTCCCAAGTTGTAGATACTCTCGTTAGCTTGTTTCCCCTATCCCTCTGGAAATTCCCCATTTCCTCTTAAATTCAGCCACATTAATAAATCACTTGGACTTCATCTGAGTAATAAAGACCGAAAATAATTTACTTGGAATAGCAAGTATCATGGAGCTATGAGAGGCAGTGGCACAATAGACAGAGACAGGAAAACCTGGGTTCAACGCTCACCTTGAACACATACCAGCTGGGCCACTCAGGGCAGCTCATTTAACCTCCCAGTGCTCTGGGTAATTCTCTACATTGCACAACAGTTGCTGATGTGTGATAGTAGGGGGAATTTCCTCTTCTACCTCCTTGTATCTGCTGTAAACACAGGTCTGAACCAAAAACAAATGATACCAATAATCTGAAGCCATAGATTTTATTAATTACTCTGTTTTTGGATTTTGCTTTCTGTGAATTTCTGGGCCTTTCTATTCCTTTGATTCTTCTTACATTGCAGCTATGGTATCTAGCTTGGTGGATAGCCATAGGCAGTTTTCTCCCTCCCCTTTCCCAAGTCCCTATATTCTGGCATCTGTCATTCCCTAATTATATAAATTAGCACATGAGGGAGGGAGGAGGAGAGTATTAACTCAGACCACTAGAGCAACACACACAGGAAATGAACTGGGCACTGGGTGAATAAAGTATTATTTCTTATTAAACCTTACACATAAAAGAGTAACGTAAGCATAATGTCTTAGGGATAGTCAGGGCTAAAGCCAATATATACTTAGGATGCTGGACTAATAGCAGTGAGCATTTATGACTCAAACTGCCTGCTGGATATTTTTAGAAATGCTCTAAGAAAATGTGTTATACTTTGTTGACAGTCCAACTTGTTACTAGATAAGTACTTTTTCAGCACTCCAATTATGCTTGTTATATACTTTTGGAACACACTGAAGTTAAGAGTCAAGAAACAAAAAAAGAAAAAATGCCTACAGCCCTTCCTCAGAAGTGCAGCTATGTCAAGTAAATGTGTCAGTGTGTTCAACAACCCCAGCTATTTGTCTGTATAACATGCCTTTGTGGAAAAGAAACTTTGGGGGAGGGACTGAAAGTGACCACCCTTTTTGAAAAAGAAAAGAAAAAAAGAGTTCTTGGTAGAAGATAGAAAGCAGTGAAAAGGAAGAGATACAACATCTACTCATGAAAGTTAACATTTGCTTAGAGACCTGCTATCAGGAGATCTGTATTGATCTTGTGCTACAAATGGCAGGAGCTATCTCACCTGCCATAAGATGCACAGCATTACATTTTATTTCATTTTGGTTTTGTCAAGTAATTTCAAATGATTGCAAGAAGAAGGGTCTGTGGGAGAAGAAGGAAAACGAAAAGGGACAAAGGAAGAGGAAGAGAAGGAGGAGGAAAAAGAAGGAGGAGGAGAAGGAGGAGGAAGAGGAGATGATGATGATGATGATGATGATGATGATGATGATGATAAGAACTACAACAGCCTTCCTTGAAATTGTCCTAGAAAGGATGAACTTTACCTCAAATCTGCAGAATTAAGCCAGCATTCAACCAGGCTCAGATCTGGAATTGCCCCAAGAGCCATTTCAAAGGATCCCTCAAAAAAGGATCCAAAAGGATCCAAAATTATGTTTTTTTGGCAATCACCAGATTCTTTTGAGTGCCTATGGAGTGTCCAAAGGTAGCCAAATGCATGACCATGGGCATTCATTCCATATACAGAGCCAAGCTTTGAAAAACATTTGTGTCCTAGGTAAACTTTGACAATTATAACCATATGTAACCATATAGTAACCATAATTACTGTGTATCATAGATTTTGAGCCTTCTTATATGCTTTATCTTGACAGTACTAAAATGGATCTGTGATCTCACTGATTTGGATGGTCCTTCCAACATCCATCTATGCTTACCTGCCCTACAAGCCTCTTTTCCATGACCATCCAACAAGCTGTGGGTACTTCACACTCTGTCCTGGAGTATTCCAGTGGAACACAGCCTGTTGTCCTTCAACTTTGTCATGTGACAAACTCATGTGTTCTTCTTATCATACATTTCTCTAACGACATCTTTAATTATCTTGACTTATCACATAGTAAAAAATTCTATGACCAGCAGAATTTTCTAGCATTTAAAGTATGATTTAATAATTTTTAAAAGCAATTGAAATAGCAGTATTTTCCTGCAAGGAAGCTCTCTTGCTTGGTTTCAATGTCCACAATAGTGAGGCAAGTTCCAGAGGACAGAATCCAATGGGTCATTTCTTTTTTCTTTTTCTTTTTTTAACCTTTTTGTTTTTGCTTTTTGGAGGGCAATTGGGGTTAAGTGACTTGCCCAAGGTCACATGGCTAGTAAGTGTGTCAAGTGTCTGAGGCTGGATTTGAACTCAGATCCTCCTGACTCCAGGGCCAGTGCTCTATTCACTGTGCCACCTAGCCGCCCCTCCAATGGGTCTTTTCTATGCAGCATGAACTTGGAAAAGGAAAAGAAGAAAGAGTAAAGCACATAGATGGAAGTGTCCTGGGGTGTTGTAACTAAAAGAGGAGTGAACTAGAGCAAAAAGATGTTGCAAGATATGGTATACTGAAAGAAACAATTCACGATAGCTATGCTCAGAAGACAAGGACCCTGCAGATAAATTCCATGCCATGATTTACTTACAGCCAAGAACCAGGGCTCAGACAAACCCAGATCCAATGGGCTAAGCAGTTGCTTTCCATTCTGGCCACTGAGAGGAGACAGGGAACAACTGAAAGTTTCCTCACTCCATCTGCCCACATGTTAAGGGAAAGTTTCCTCACTTCTTTGTGAGGTTTCCCCCAAAGAGATTTCTTCTCCATCCATCAACACCTTGTCAGGCATAGGATATAGCATCCATTTGCATACATAGCAAAGAATGATTTCAATATTTGCTTCCCTCTTGTTATATACATTACTGTTATTGCCTAAGTGTCTTTAATTGATGATTGCTACATGGTATATGGATAGAAAGCCAGAGAACTAATTTTTAAGTTTGGTACCTTCTTGAAAGGGTTCTTGTTAATAATAGGGCACAAGCTATCTGACAGTAGCCACTTTGTCTACAGGGAGAAAGGTGGGCTATAATTTAATATTTTGGACCTAAACAATGTATGATTCTCCAGTTCAAAATGGTAAGCTTGTGTTATCCACTGGATGATGAGTTAAAAAAAACTCAGACTTTGGGGTGCAAGCAGTTTCAAACTCTCTCCATCCATCAGCTTATCCAAATTACCAACTGGAAGAGTACCTAAGAGTTGAATTTCCATGGATTGGAGCTTATGGAGGATAAATGATAGCCTTTTTACTGATCCTAGGGGAAAAAAGAACAGAATAAAGAAAATCTCAGAAGACAGCTATAGCCAGCTCTGAAAAATCATTAAAATAGCTTATGTTACCTTATATGTTGTCCTAGTAGAAATAGCAATGTAATTCGTCATGAGACAGGTGCCCTGAATTCCACTCCTGACCACTTACTGCCCAAATGACTTTAGCAAAGTCAATGAGAAATTTTAAACTCTCTGGGTCCCTGGGTCTTTATCTGTAAAATTAAGAGATTGAAACAAATAATCTCTAAGGTCTCCCTCAACTCTGAAATTCTATGACAAGCTCCCCACAAGAAAAATCAAGAAGACAAAGAATGCCCATTTTCTGTGTTCTATAGGATGGACAGTGCATAAATTCATCCAGCAGTACATAGGTATTAGGCAGTCACTACAAATAGACAATGAACTGGTTCAAGAATGAAACAAGTGAAAGAAAGCAACCTGGATTACTGTGTAGAAATGATACAGCTCTATAAATTATTCCAAGCTTCTCCCAGAAACAAAAGACTATCTATTTAATGTCAATGTCATATATCATATCATATATCATATCGTATTTTAAGTAATTAAATATGTACATATGTTATATTGAACATAAAATCATGGCTAGGAGTCATAGACATAACTGCCACTGAAAAACAAAATTGGGGATCACTTAACCAGAAGAGAAAGTGGTGGGCATTATCAGATTACAGAATTACAAACCAGAATTACATAGGGGAAGTGGTATCAAGTATATCATCAAAGAAATATCTATCAGGAGAGAAAAAAATAGTCTAGTTATATGACAAAATTGAAGAATAACCAATGAATGGGAAAGCACATATTCCATGGGTATCTATGAGATGTCAAAAGAATGAAAGAAAAGTCCTCAGAAAATTGGAGTGACCTCCAAGGGTGAATTTGTGGCAAAATTTGTACAGGAGTCTCATAATATCAGCACACAGCAATGGGTTGCAATCAGAACCATTAGAAGGAATGTCACATCAATAAGATCAGAGATCTATTGAATATTGAAATATGAGGAAAGGTGCCTACAATGTTCTAGGCACTATACTACATGTTTTTTTACAAAAATTATGTCATTATATGAAAAGCTAAGATGTCCTCTGTAACGATGCTGGCATGAATATGCTATAATTCAAGTAGCTAATATCCTTAGGCATAAGTCTTCTGAATTCTGCAAATACTCTATCTTCTGGGTAGGTTTCCAGAGTTGTGCAAAATACAAGTTATCTAGAAGTCAAAAAAGCCTAAATTATCAAATTGTGTAAAATCATACTCCAATTATTTATCTTAACATTGGCTTCTCCAAGGCAGTGCAATCCCAGTTTTACAAAATTGGAAAGGCTAAAGTATGATGCAAGTGATATACAGCATATGCAGGAGTGTGCTGGTATATTATTAACAACGAGATCCCTAAGGGGAAAAAAATAATGTTCCACATACTTTTATTTTAATTTGCATTATTAAAATTTTCTCCATCACTTTCTTTTCTAGACAACCAATAAAACAAATCAATGCACACAATGAAAATGTAGCAATTGATTCTGGCAAACTATTACAAGTTGGTTCCAACTAAACCTGGATGTGTCTGTCATCAGAAGGCCAGCCTTACTAAGTCCAGAGAGCCTCATGAAAAGAAGGTTGACCACTGAATGCATGAATTGGTGTTGCCACATCAACACAATGAAACCATCTATTAAGAGTAGAGGTCTGCATATATAGAAATAATACTAACATTAATAAAGTCACTAATCTTTTGAAGTTCAGAAGTAGCACTTAACTATATATTGACATCAAAATTTAATGTCACACTGAATTGCTGGCAACAGTGGCAGTTTCTGAACTTGTTGGCGTATCTTCGGTCAGCAGGAAAGGTCCACTGAACTTGGGTGAGAGTGGACTGAAGTCCAGCCCAGGCTGCACTAGCACTACCCTGACCCCAGCAAACCAGGAGTAGGCCTTGGGAGTGACTGAATCAGCAGTGGCAGCAGCAGCACAGCTTCTAGGGTTCTCATCCCACAGACAGTAAGGGAGTCCAACAACTGGTCAGAAGGAGATTATAGGAGTCTTTTTGCTAGCACTGAGGCTAGCATACTTGGATCCAGGTCTTAGTCCTGGGTTGCTGTCCCAGGGTGAGGAGGAGTTTGCAAAAGTAGTAGAGGGGGGACCATCATTACAGTCCCAGGGCAGAAAAGAGTGCTTGTGAAGGCTCACAGGCCAGAGCACAGGCAAGGAGAGTAGAAAACACCTCTCCTTAGATCATACCACCTTGAAAGAACGGAAAACTTACAGATCCCTATAAGTGTCCCTGAAAACAGCTTCACAAAACCCCTGAAACTTGAAACAGTGTGCCCTCCATCCTGGAAGCACAACCCTTTTTTAACAAACAGTTAAAAGTCAAGTAATAGACAGGGGAAAAGATCTAACAACCAAAAAAAATCCTCTGACTATGGAAAATTATGGTGACAAGGAAGATCTTAAAACACACACTCAGAGGAAGATAGCAAAGTCAAAGCTCCTACATCCAAACTCTTCAAGAAAAATATAAATTGGTGTCAGGCCATGGAAGAGATCAAAAAGGATTTTGAAAATTAAGTAAGAAAGGTAGAGGAAAAATTGAGAAGAGAAATGAAACTGATGCAGGAAAATCATGAGAAAAGAGTCAATAGCTTGGTGAAGGAGACATAAAAAAATACTGAAGAAAACAACACTTTAAAAAAAACCAGACTAGGCCAAATGGGAAAAGACGTCCAAAAAGCCAAAGAGGAGAATTATGCTTTAAAAAGCAGAATTGGCCAAACGGAATAGGAGGTCCAAAAGTTCACTGCAGAAATCAACTCCTTAAAAATTAGAATGGAGCAAATGGAAGCTAATGACTTTATGAGAAACCAAGATGCAATAAAAAAAAACAAAAGAATGAAAAAATAGAAGATAATGTGAAATATCTCATTGGAAAAAAAGAACTGGCCTGGAAAATAGATGCAGGAGAAACCATTTAAAAATTATTGGACCACCTGAAGGCCATGATAAAAAAAAAAAACCTAGACATTATTTTTCAAGAAATTATCAGGGAAAATAACCCTGGTATATAGAACCAGAGGCTAAAGTAGAAATTGAAAGAAACCACCAATAACCTCCTGAAAGAGATACCAGAATGAAAACTGCCAGGAATATTATAGCCAAATTCGAGAGTTCCCGGGTCAAGAAGAAAATGTTGCAAGCATCCAGAAAGAAATAATGCAAATATGGGGGAGTCCTAGTTAGAATAACACAAAACTTAGCAGCTTCTACATTAAAGGATTGAAGGTCTTGGAATATGATGTTCTGGAGGGCAAAGAAGCTAAGATTACAACCAAGAATCACCGATCTAGAAAAACTGCATATTTCCCCTTCAGGGGGAAAAAAATAGACATTCAATGAGATAGAAAACTTTCAAGAATTCTTCTTTTATTTTTTTGTAGTCTTTTTTTATTTTTTATTTTACATCATTCATTTTCACAAGATTTTGAGTTACAAATTTTCTTCCCATTTTTCCCCTACCCACCACCCCAAAACAGCTATCTCACTGAATATCCCCTCCCCCAATCTGCTCTCTCCTATATCTTCCCCCATCCCCCCTCTGACTTTCCAGTAGGGCATGGTGGATCTCTATGCCCCAGTGCCTGTATATCTTATTTCCCAGTTACATGTAAAATAATATATATGTATATATACATATATTTTTTTAACATTTGATTTTAAACCTTTGAATTCCAGATTCTTTCCTTTCCTCCCTCATCACCCACCCTTACTGGGAAGATAAGCAATGCAATATAGGTTGTACATGTGTAGCTATGCAAAACATTTCCATAGTGGATATATTGTGAAAGACTGACTATATTTCCCTCCATCCCATCCCACCCCCCACTTGTTTTATTCTCTAGTTTGATCCTGTCCCTTTTCAAAAGTGGGTGCTTCCAACTTCCCCTCCCCCTAGTCTGCCCTCCCTTCCATCATCCCCTCTTTCATCCTCTTCCCCCCTACTCTCCTGTAGGGTGAGATACCCTATTCAGTGTGTATGTCATTCCCTCCATAATCCAAATTCATTAAGAATAAGGTTGACTCATTCCCTTTTGCCTTCCTGTTCTTCCCCTCCATTGTGACAGTTTTCCCTTGCCTCTTCCATATGAGATAATTTACCCCATTCTATCTCTCCCTATCTTCTCTCATTATATTCCTCTCTCACCTCTTAATTTCACATTTTAAGTATCATCCCTTCCTATTCAACTGGTCCTGTACCCTCTGTCTATGTATACACATACTCACATATTTATGTATATAAACATAAACATATATATACGTATATATATACACACACACATTTCTATTCCCTTCAACTATTCTCATACTGAGAAAAGTTTCATAAATTACAATTACCATTTTTCCATATATGAATGTAAGTAGTTAAACTTTGATAAGTTCCTTATGATTTCTTTTCCCTGTTTACCTTCTCATGCTTCTCTTGCTTCTTATATCTGAATGTCAAATTTTCTATTCAACTCTGGTTTTTTTCAGCAAGAATGCTTGAAAGTCCTCTATTCCACTGAATGACCATATTTTCCTCTGAAACATGATACTCAGTTTTGCTGGGTAGGTGATTCTTGGTTTTAATCCCAGCTCCTTTGACCTCTGGAATATTATATTCCAAGCCCTTCAATCCCTCAGTGTAGAAGCTGCCAGATCCTGGGTTATCCTGATTGTGTTTCCACAGTATTCAAATTGTTTCTTCCTGGCTGCTTGTAAAATTCTCTCCTTGATCTGGGAATTCTGGAACCTGGCTATAATATTCCTAGGAGTTTTCTTTTTGGTATCTTTTCCAGGAGGTGATCGGTGGATTCTTTCAACCTCTATTTTGCCCTCTGGTTCTAAAACATCAGGGTAATTTTCCTTGAGAATTTCTTGAAGGATGATTTTTAGGTTCTTTTTTGATCATGGCTTTCATGTAGTCCAATAATTTTTAAATTATCTCTCCTGTATCTCTTTTCCAGGTCAGTGGTTTGCCCAATGAGATATTTCACATTGCCTTCTATTTTTTCATTTGTTTGGATCTTGATTTTGATAGTATCTTGATCATTGATAGTATCTTTATTTCTCATAAAGTCACTAGCTTCCATTTGCTCCAACCTAATTCTGAAGGAATGATTCTCTTCAGGGAACTTTTGAGATTCTTTTTTCCATCTGGCAAATTCAGCTTTTTAAGGCATTCTTCTCCTCATTACATTTTTGAGCCTCTTTTGCCATTTGAGTTAGTTTATTTTTAAGGTATTATTTTCTTCAGTCAGGTTGTTGACTTTCGTTTTTTAATTTTCTTGCATCATTCTCTTTTCTCTTCCCAATTTTTCCTTCACTTCTCTTATTTGGTTTTCAAAATTTTTCTTAAGCTCCTCTATGGCTTGTAAGCAGCTAATTCTTTTCTTGGAAGCTTCTGGTGCAGGAGTTCTGACTTCACTGTCTTCCTCCTGTTCCATGCTTTGATGCTTTTTGTCCCCAAAAAAGGAATCCAAAGTCGGATTACTGTGCTTGCCTTGCTTCCTTCATTTGCTCATGTTGCCACTCAATTACTTGACTTTTGAGCTTTTTGCCACAGTAGAACTCTGCTACCAGAGAGGGGAGCTTTGTCCCAAATTGCTGGGGTTTTGTCAGCTGCTGGTGCTATTAGTTGAGTGCCTTCTCTGAAGCCTCCCCACACTCTGGCAAACTGGTCACGCACTTAGGACCTCCACCCTAGACAATGATCCAGATTCAAGTAGGTGAAAGCAATAGCAATTACCCCTCAGACTGTTCACTTGGTCCCCCTATAATCTGCAGGGCAGGAGGTCTGAAGCAGCCACATGGCAGCAGCTGCATAGCTGCAGTGCCTCAGCTACTTCTTGCCTTGGGGGCAAAGGCCGAAAGCACTCACGAATTCCCAGGTCCCAAAGTCCATATGGCACTGATCTCTCACTTTGTCCTTAGCACCTAAGGGTTGATAATTCTGGCAACCACCAGAGCTGCTGGTGATCTGAAATCCCTCCAGCCAGCGGCTGGTTGTGGCTGCCCTGAGACTAAAACCTCTGGCTCACTTGGGGCTGTGCTCAGCTCCCAGAGCCTTGGCTGCTTCCTGCTGGCCTGCCGGGCTGTCCTCTGTGTCATTTTGCAGGTTCTGTAGCTCCAAAGTTTGTTCAGAGTCACCTTTTATATGAATTGGAGGAGGTGGAAGCAGGAGCCCCAGGGAAGTCCTGTTTCTACTCCGCCATCTTGACTCCACCCCACTTTCAAGCATTCTTGATGAAAAGATCAGAGTTGAATAGAAAAATCAATACAAAAAAATAGCTGAATAGAAATTTCAAATACAAGACTCAAGAGAAGAATAAAAAGGTAAAGACTCAAGAGAAGAATAAAAAGGTAAACCGGAAAAGGAAATAATAAAGGACTTAATAAGGTTAAATGGTTTACATTTCTACACGAGAAAATGATATTTGTAACTCATAAGACTTTTCTTGTTATTAGGGTAGTTAGAAGGAGTATATATAGACAAAGGGCGCAGGTGTGAGTTGAATATGAAGGGATGATCTCTAAAAAAAAATTAGGGGATGAGAGAAGAATGTACTGGGAGAAAGAGAAAGGGAGAAGTAGAATGGGGGTAGATTATCTCACATAAAAGAAGCAAGAAAAAGCTTTTACAGTGGAAAGGAAGAGAGAAGAGGTGAGGGGGAATGAGTGAATCTTACTTTCATCAGAATTGGCTCAAAGAGGAAATAACATACACTGGCAATTGGGTATAGAAATCTATCTTAACCTACAGGACAGTAGAAGGGGAAAGGGATAAGAGAAAAGGAAGTGGTAATAGAAGGGAAGGCAGATTGGAAAGGGGTAATCAGAAGCAAAACACTTTTGAAGAGAGGGTGAAAGGAGAGAGAGGATAGAATAAATGGTGTTAGGGAGAATAGCATGGAGGGAAATACAGTTAGCAATAGTAATTGTGAAAAAAAATTGAAATAAGTTTCCCTGATAAAGGCCTCATTTCTCTAACATTTAGAGAACTGTGCCAAATTTATAAAAATAAGAGCCATTCCCCAATTGATAAATGATCCAAAGATATGATCAGTTTTCAAGAGGAAGTAAGCAAAGCTATCTATAGTCAAATGAAAAAAAAATACTCTAACTCACTATTTTTTTTAACTTTTCAAATACATTCTTAATATAGAAGCCATTTATTGGAAACAAAGTTGATACCCATCCTGTAAATGGAATACAAACATGGCATTATCCATGTACAAAGTAGATTTAATGAGACTGAGGAATTAAGAGATAGACAACCAACATGCTCCAGTGGCATGCTGTACAAGATGAAAAAAGGATTAGCTAGCAGAGCTGGAATAAACCCAGATGCCCTAATTCTTAATTCTTCCTACTGTGCCTTGTCACTTTCCAATTTAAGCTTTGCTAGCACAATCCAAGCTAATTTAGAGTCGTGAAAATATCTCTGGCTCCTTCTCACCAGATATCAAGTTGCTTTGCTAAATAGAACAAAAAGGAGTTTAGTTACTAATTCGGTCTAATATTTATGTAGTATTTCAAAGTTTGTAACACATTTTATATACATCATCTCATTTAAACCTCACAACAACCCTGTAAGGTAGGTACCACAGATGTGAATGGCAAGTGCCCATGGTTGCACAACATAAGTGTGTGGAGGTGGGAGGTGGAATTCAGTTTAGATTTAATCCTTTTTTATTGTCTAACTAACTTTTCATGTCTGAAGTCACAAACAAAAAGCAAAATGATCTAAGATGAGATGTATTACTAAATAATTCCAGCTCTTGGTTATTAAGCATCCATCAAGCTAGACCCCACCAAATTATACAAAAATCCAATTAATTTGACTAAGATGATCAATAGCTCAAATGAAACTGACCACGATTACTTTTTTTCATTCAGGACATTTATTTTAACAAACAGTTGAATCCTCAACATGAACTAGATACTGCAACAGCTACTCTCTTGGGTTTAGCTGTTGTTCCTTCAGGGAATCCATTCCTGAATCAGCAATAGACAATTTTTAGGTGCCTCATTCGACCAGTACCAGTGGTGTTTCATCGCTTAGCCTTTGCACTACAATTATACTTTCTCTTGCATTTTGCGGGATATCCACATTTGCCACATGTTGACTTCTGAAGACGGTAGGCCTTAGAACCACAACGATGGCACAAAGTGTGCGTCTTATTCCGGCACCTACCAAACAAAGATGTCCCCTTGGTCATCTTCCTCCTGCCGCCGAGACCAAAGAACTCTAACTCACTATTGATTGGAAAAATGCAAATTAAAACAATTCTGAAGTACTACCTCATGCTTATTAGATTGGCTAATAGGAAAGAAAAGGAAAATGACAAATGTTGGGGGGGGAGGGGTAATGGGAAAAATGAGGCATTAATGCACTGTTGGTGGAATTGTGAACTGATTCAACCATTGTATAGAGCAAATTGGAACTATGTCCAAAGGGCTATAAAACCATATCCTTTGACAAATACCACTACTAGGTCTCCATCCCAAAAGAGATAAAAACCAAAAACGTTTTTATTTTATCTATATGTACAAAAATATTTATAAAGCTCTTTTCTGGGGACAAAGAATTAGAAACTAAGGGGCTACCCATCATATGGGACATGGTTAAACAAGTTGTGGTATGTAATTATTCTGGAATACTATAAGTACTATAAGAAATGGTGAGCAGAATGCTCTCAGAAAAACCAGGAAAGATTCACATGGGCTGATGCAAAGTGAAATGCACTGGACACAAAGTAGCAGCAATATTGTAAGATGATCAGCCATGAATAACGTAGGTATTCTCAGCATTACAATGATCCAAGACAATTCTGAAGGACTTATGATGAAACAATGCATTCCTTAGAGAAAGAATTGATGGTGTCTGAATACAGATTGGGGCATATTTTTTCATTTTTTCTTGAGGCTTTTTTCTTTTTTTTTCTTTCACAACATGACTATCATGGCTATGTTTTGCATGACTACACATGTATAACCTATATCGAATTGCTTGCCTTCTCAATGAAGAGGTGGTGGGGAGGAGGGGAAGGAAGAGAATTTGGAACTCAATGTTTTAAAAACTTTAAAAATTTGTTTTTACATATAACTGATAAAAATTAAATACTAAATAAGTAGAAAAATTAATGTCACAGCAAAATATATACAAAAGATGATTCAAGTCTCACGCTTGATTAAATGATATAATTATCCTATACAAATGGAACAAGTACTTAAAAGTGATTGGCGAGGGACGGGGGGGGGGGAGGGGAGATGGGGGCAGCTAGGTGTGCCAGTATATAGAACATGGCCCTAGAGTCAAGAGGACCTTATTTCAGATCTGGCTTCACATACTTGACACTTCCTAGCTATGTGACCCTGGACAGTCAAGCTGATTTCCTTGTCCCCTGTCCCCCCCAAAAAAGTGATTTGGGGAAAATCAGCCATCCATTTGTAGTATAACCACATGTGGCATTAATGCAGATGAATGTGTTTGATACCTTATATAATTTTCATTTGCTTAAAGTATAGTTGGTTGAGAGACAAAATAGTGGAGAAAAAGGCTGACCTGAGAATCGGGAAGACCTGATTCAAGTCCTGCCTTTGATTGATACTTCCCATTTAGTTGCATAGGTAGCTGGGTGATACAGTGGATGGAATGCCAGGCATGAAGTCAGGAATACTCACTAGCTGTGTGACCCTGGAAAAGTCGCTCAACCTCTGTCTACCTCAGGTTCTTCATCTGTAGAATAGGGATAATAATAGCACCTACCAGGATTGTTGTGAGGATCTAGGAGATAATAATTATAAGGCACATAGCTCAATGCCTGGCACATAGTAGGAGCTATATAAATAAATGTTTACTATTATTATGTGAGCATGGCCAAGGCCATTATTAGTGCCCTTGGACAGCCCTCTAAGGCTCTCTAGAAAGGGGAGGGGCACAGATCAAAGAGAACAGTTAATTTATTAGTGATGGTCATGTTCAAGATGAAAGCTTCTTAATAAAAACAACTAAAGATACACAATTTCATATGCACTTTAACCATTCTGGAAAGAAAGGCCAAGTTGTTTCAATCATTTTTTCTCCTTATGCATCTTAACAAATGGTAGCTAATAGCTGCGTCCCTATGCCTGCTCCGTGTCCAACCCTCTTAGGTCTTCACATTTAAGGCTAGTATAAACAGTTCCAAATCCACGATCAGATTGATAGTAGAAAAACTAATACCACAAGTCCAAGTTCTGCTGCTGACACCACTATGCACAGGGTATCGCTTGGGTACAAAACAGTTGCTGGTCTGCATTTGTAGAAGACGTTTCCACACGTGGATTTCCCTACACTTGTGGTCGTAGGTCCTAACCTCTACCTCCCCTAAAAATTGTTAAACAAATTTATTTGTCTACTTTCCAATTTTTAACTCATTTTCATCCTTTCTCAGTTTTGCAAATAGAAAAAATGAGACTGCGTAAAATGAATGGAACAGCCCAAGTCCAAATCATTCATTTAAGGAATTTTTAAAAATCACTTCAACCTATGATGTAATTACAAGCCTCTGGCTCCATGATTATATTGATGATACAATTATCACTGGACTAGATTTCATCTAACATTGTTTCTGACTAAGATTCTATAACTCAAACACGATAGCTAGGGTTGATTAGCAAGATAGTCCAGCATAACAGATCACTGGACTAGGAGTTAGGAAAATCTGAGCTCAAAGTTCCATCCTTGACAGCTACTCTTTGTATGATACTACCTGTATCACCCTGGGAAAGTCACATTACTTCCTGGGTCTCAGCTTCTAGTATCTATAAATGGATATGATAATGATACCTATATGCTACTTATATGTCTTAGTTCATAGGGTTTTGTGACTCTCAAATGAGGCAATGCATGCTCAGCATTTTGTAAACCCTGTAATCTCTATGATGATTAATTGTTATTATTATTAAGCTAGGTGAAATGGACTGTAATTTGATGTACCATCAACTAGTACTCCAGTAAAAAGTTGAAAGCAGAACCCCACCTCTGCCATCTCTAAGGTTGTATCAATAATTAATTCATGATTAGTTCATTTCAACCCACATTTGAGCCTAAGCTTGTGCTGAGTGAGGTAATATTTCAAAAGTTAAGCTGTACAATGGAATTTATTGAACTTCCTGAAGTCACTAGTGCAATTATTTTTGCTGTTCACATATTAGGCCCCGTCTCAGGAGAAAACACTGATGCCTCTCATATAATATTCTCCCCCCAAAGTTGGAAAGTCTGTCATCTTTCTCAATATACTCACTTCATTAAATAGTTTACAGCTTGCAAGGGGGTCACAAAGTCTGAGTAACAAAATGACTGTCCTGACAGATTTAAACAATAAAACCACCAGATTGTTACATAAATGTTTTTCTCAGAGACTGTTTCTGAAACACATACTAAATGCAAATATTGAAACACCTGCATGCCAAATACAATTCCTTTAACAGATGTTAATCCCCCTGCATCTCACCAGTGGATTTAGATCACATAAATGTAACTTACCCCCATCAGGCCTCCTTGGAAAAACAACCAATCACCTTCCCATAGCTCGACCAAGAAACTGTTACTCCTTGAATTTATAACTTCATTTTTATACTTGATAATGAAGATATCTTAAAGGTAAACAAAAATATGATGAGTGAGCTTGGAAACTCAAACTTGGTCTTTAGTGTATTTTATAAAGCATTATGGCAGTCGTCTACCTTTTCTTTGGAAAGCTTACAAAGAATAGTAAGTTTAGAAAATCATTTATTTTTCTCTGGGGGCTTAAGAATTGATGTGAAATTGTACTATTTTCTCTAGTCCATTCCTAATCAGCCCAAGCCAGACCAGGGTAGTCAAGTTTCCCACTCCCGTGATGAGTGCCCCAGCTCATAGTAAAGGCTGCCTGGATCTCCAAGAATCTTCCCTAACTTTTGCTACCTTCGAGAACTTGCCCTGTAGGGGTCTTTTTAATTCTTTTTTAATTACAGCTTACTTTTTCCAGACAGAAACCAGACTTAGGAACTAACTGTTTGCCTCTGAACTAATCAAGATATGGACATAAGAATTCACAAATATATATAAACATTTCAATTTGAGTAAAACTAAAGATTCTGAAAAACTCAGTCCAGATTATTGCCTGTCTTTGCGGCTATATTGATGTATCACACTCATCTTCAATTTAATTCAATAAACATTTTCAAAAACCTACTATGTGCCTAAAAATGTTCTAGGCATGTGGCAATGTGGTGGGCACCATTTTCTCAGGAGAAAATAAAAGGTGACTAATCCCTAGTCACTTTCACAATAATCAGTTGACATTTGACCAAATTTGGTTGTTTTTCAAACCAATATGTAGACAAAAGTACATATTCAATAAATGAAAACTGTCACTTATAAGGAACAATTTTATTATATAAAATGTAAATGTTTTGCACAAACAAATCTAATGATGTTAAGATTAGAAAGGGAATGATCAACTAAGAAAAATATTAACAAAAAGTTTCTCTGATAAAGGTCTTTTCCCCAAAACTTAAGAAGCAGATTCAAATTTATTAGAATAAGAGTCATTCCCCAATTGGCAAAGAGTCGGTTTAAACAAAATGAACAAGCCGTTCTCAAGGAAAGAGACCCAGGCTAGCTATAGCCATGTTATAAAATCTCCAAATTATTACTACTTAGCAATGTGCAAATTAAAGCAATTTTGATGTTCTACTTCATATCCATCAGAAAGACAAGGACAGAGGGACTCTGGGATGCTAATACATTGTTGGTGGATCCATGAATAGGTACAAAAATTCTGGAAAGCTATTTGGAACTGTACACAAAGTTACTAAACAGCACATATTCTTTGATCCTGATACACCACTGCTAGGCCTATGCCCCAAAGAGATCAAAGAGTGAAGGAAAGGCCCTCTATGTACAAAAAAATCTTCTAACAGTTATTTTTGAATCATCAAAAATAAATGGAAACTTAGGGGATGCCCATCAATTGAGAAATAACTGAATAACGTGTAGTACATAAATATGATAGATTACTATTGTGCTGTAAGACATGAAGAAATTGGTGATTTCAAAGAGACATGGAGAAGGGCATGAGGGTCTGTGTTAGGTTGAATATCTCTCTCATTCTCCAACTTAGAAATGGCTTCAATAAAGATTAATATTAAATTCAATCAAATTTTTTCTGGAAGAAGAAAAAAAGAAAAGAGGAAGAGAAAAAGAAAAGAAGTGAAAATTCGGTCTCAGACACTTAACACAGACAAAAAAAACTAGCTGTGTGACCTTGGACAAGTCAGTTAACCCCAATAAAGTTACCTTCTCCCCTCCAAAAAAACAAAAAGAGAAGAAAGAAGTGAAAAAGAGACACGAAGTGACTTATATAAATTGATATTGAGCAAAGTAAGCAGAACCCAAAGAATTTGTACTATAACATCAATATTATGAAAAAAAAGAAGACTTTTATAAATTGATGAAGAATAAAGTGAGCACAATCAGGAGAAAGATGTATACAGCAACAATAGTATATGAGCAAACCACTTTGAAGCTATGGTTGGTTGATTGTCCTTTGTTCTTGAAGACGACCAAAATGACATCACTATGTTGGGACTCAAGGGACAGTGTGTCTGACTGTGGCTGATCAAACCAATGTGAGCTCAGAAGGTGCTACCACAGCTACAAATAGCCCATGTGACCACTTGGAGGGGTGATGTTTCTAAATTTGTGCATCTCATTTCTTTTGAGCTACTGCAATTCTGCTTTACTCATGGAGCACAAAACTTTCTCTGATGAGAGCTTGCCATGAGGAGTGGTCCTTTGCCAGTGTCTCCCATGTCACACAATCAATTCCAAAGTTCTTCAGAGAGATCCAGAGCATCTTTTAGGCAAATACATTTGTCATTCAAAAAACATGGTCAGCCCATCAGAGTTGCACTCTCTGCAGTAAAATTTAAACACTTAGCAGTTTAGCTCAAGAAAGGACTTCAGTATCCGGAAACTTATCTTGCCAGATGATCTTCAGAATCTTCCTAAGACAATTCAAATGGAAACAATTCTATTTCCTGACATGGCTCTGGTATACTGTCCAGGTTTCACAGGCATACAACAATGAGGTCAGCACAATGACTTTGTAGACCTTCAATTTAGTAGGCAGTTTAATACCTCTTCTCTCTCACATCTTCCTTGGGAACCTTCCAAAAACTGAGCTAGCTCTGGCAATGTGCGTGCCAACCTCATCATCTATACATCCCTGAAAAGTGTGCTGCCAAGGTAAGTGAACTGATCCATAGTATTCAATATTTCTCCGTGTTGTAACTGACCATTCCACATATGGACAGCGTGGTGCTGGCTGGTGTTAATTATTAGGTCAAAACTAGAATCAATCCATACTGTTTTGCTTCTCAGACTCAGAGGCTGAATTGAATACACAATCGTCTGTGAACAAAAATCATGCACTAACTCTCCCTCCACTTTAGTCTTGGCTTATAGCCTTTTCAAGTTAAATAATTTACTGTCAGTGAAGAAGCTGACCTTGATGCAGTTTTTGTCCTCATTGAAGGTATCTGCCAACGTTGCTGGAAACATCACGCTAAAAAGCAGGAGAGCAAGCACACAGCCCCTGCTTCATTCACTGCATTGGTGACTAAGAAGGTGCAAGAGAATTCACCCATTATCCACAACCCATGCAAGCATGCCATCATGAAAATTACTCATGATGGAAAAATGCTATCCACATCCAGAGAAAGAGCTATGGAGTCTGAATGCAAATCAAAGTATATTATTTTCTCTTTTTTGTGTGGTTTTTCCCTTTTGTTCTGATTCTTCTTTCACAACACAACTAAGGTGGAAATATGCTTAATGTGATTGTACATGTATAGCCTATATCAGATAGCTTGTGCCATACCTTGAGGAGGGAGGCAGGCAGGGAGGGGGGGGTTAGAACTCAAAATCTTATAAAAGTGAATGTTGAAAACTAAAAATAAATTTTAAAAAGAATATATGATCCTTGAAAAAAACTAACAGAGAGAGGACCCTCCCCCCTCTCCTCCATGATTGTCATAGGACAATCTATTTCCTTTATAGAGATGGACAATGGAGGCATCTTTGAACTCCTGGGGGGATAACCTCTTCCTGCCATATAACTGAAAATTTCAGCCAGCTTTTGGGTGAGCAATAGACTCCCTGCCTTAGAAATTTCAGCTGTAATAGAAATCAGCACTAGGCATGTTACTATAGGAGAGGGGCTGAATGGCATTCAAAACCTCTTCTTCAATTAGAAGTTTGACTAGAGAGGGACTGACTTCAACCTAAGGTCAATGGCTTCAGCATTGATTGATGATGGTCTGTTGAAAACACTATGGAAGTGTTCAGCCCATCTCTCTAGGATCATGTCCTTATCATAAGTCAAGGTGGCCCCATCAGCACTGAGTAGCTAAGAAATACTACAGGTCTTTGGGCCATAAACAACCTTCAGAGCATCATAAAAGCCCTTTGGATTGTTACTATCAGTGTAAAACTCATTTTCATCTACCTTCTTACTGAGCCAAAAATTCGGCATCTCGCTAAGCTCTATTTGCACTTCACTTTTGATGGAGTTAAATGCTGCTTTTTAAGATGAGCTACCTGAGTCATTCATTTGTTTTTGTTCAGCAGTCTCTAGATTTCCCCATAAAATTCCATCGAATCAGTCTGTGAGAAGGCAGGAATTAGGGTTAAGTGACTTGCCCAAGGTCACACGGCTAGTAAGTGTTGACTGTCTGAGGCCGGATTTGAACGCAGGTCCTCCTGACTCCAGGGCCAGTGCTCTCTTTACTGCAGCACCCAGCCTCCCTGAATCTTGACGTTTTTGAGTGTTCTGGCCCAGATGAGTAAATGCAATGCTGTCCACTGCTCTTTTGTTCCATCGTTACCAAGTGCATGTTGGCTCCCCTTCTCTCCAAGTTAGCAATGAACTATTTCTGCTGGGAGAAGCACTCTGCTCTGCGGCCATTCTGGTAGTCATGCTGCCTTGGGGCTGTAGCTTTTGTTGAGTGTGAATATTTAGCTTGGAGAAGATAAATCTATGATGAGTATAGCATTTTGTGCCACACTTCAGCTCCATCATTCTCACAAGTTGTCTGTCTCTCCTCCTTACAGTCTATTAAATGTCAACATTTGCTGCAATGGTGCAACCACAAAGTTTTATTGCATTTAGGTAAATGGAAGAGTGTCAGTGATGAGAAGGTCATGAGATGCACAAGTCTTTAGTAATAAGTGACCATTGCTATTGATGCATTAAGCAGACCAGGGTTGGGTGAAGCAGACAATTTTTAGGGCACCTTTTCTGGGAGGTGAGCAGTGTGGTCCTTCAAAAAGGCTGCTCAGACATCCAAGAAGCTGCTGAAGCCCACTTCTGCTTCAATCTAGTAAGAAGACTCTATGGGCTGGGCCACCTGTGGCAGGGTTGTGACAATAACTCCTGGTGTATCCACACCTGCTACTTCATTACTTGCTTGTTGCCACAGGACTTCGAGGTAGGTAAAAATGACAAAATGGTATGGGTGCTGTCTTTTGTTTGAGAGATAAATTGGATTTAAGTGAGACAGAGTTGCACAAAGTTGTTGGCCTCACTCTTCTCTTGCAGAGTCATCAAAGTCCAGTGGCAAGACAAAAGTCAAGACAACTGGGGTTGGCGCAGTATGCAATGGATAACATCTTTGATGTCTAATCAAGCTCTAAGTGCTCCACAGTGCCTGCCTCAACCACCTTACATGACCATTGGAATAAAGTGTTCTCCTACACCCATTTCACCAGAGAAGTCTTCACATGCTTGGAGTAGACACTCACATAACTCACCAATGGGTATGAGACCCTTCAGTTACCTTCAGCCTGGTTTAGCCTGTCTGCCAAAATGGTGTGGCTGCTGCATATGCTACAACTTCTTGGAGCCACATCTGAGATTGGGGTGAATCAAGTGGACACCAAAGGTAGAAAACAACCCTGAATAGGGTTTGGCAACGTTTATACCCTACAGAACTATCATAAATATGCAATGACTATACATGATTCTAAAGGATTGATGATGAAACAGGCTATCTTCCACCTCACAGAAAAGTGACACATTGAGGGTACAGAATGGGACATATATATGTGTGTATATGTATATGTATACATACATATACACACACATTCATGTATGCATGTATGGAGTGAGAGAGAGAGAAAACACAGCTAATGAGGGAATTTGTTTTTACTTGACTAGGCATATTTGCACAAGGAATTTGGTTTTCTTTTTTTCAATGGGATGGGGATAGGAGGAAGAGAGAATTGATTTCTGTTCATTAATAAATATATATTTTTTAAAAACTAGAGAGATTGAAGATGGTGCTACCAATGTGGAACATTGCATGTACTTTCATTGAGGTCACTGTCTTGTTAGTTTTTCTTGTTGTTTTGCCTTGTTACAAGAGACCACTTGCATGGTATGGGAAATCTGTAAATGTTTATGATGTAAAAGCAAAATGCATCAATAAACCTTTTTTTAATAAAGAGAAAAAATGTGTTAATAATGAAAACAAATGTATGTATGCATAGTGCTCAGAACATTAGATGCTTAATAATGTTGATTAGTTGATTTTTTTTAGCATTTCACTGAAAGATAACACCCTAATCTGAGTTAGTGAGTATGACTTTTATTTGACTTTCAAAATTACATGAGCTACTTTTAAAATTCCAAACACGATTTTTTCTATTAAAGAAATGATTGTAGAGAAAATAAATTGTTTTAAAATATATCTATGAAAGATAAAGTCATATGACTTCCATTTTTTTAACCAGGGTAGTACATAAAGTACATAATAAGAAGGTAGTACTTTTAAAGTGTAATTTTTAAAGTACTTTTAATATTTAAAAAATACACAAACACACACACAAAAAAAACAAAGATGAGATACATCTGTACATATCCAATCATTCTCCAGACTTCATTATCTCTGTTGAGCATACTAGTTCTCAATCTCAGACTCACCTTTAATGATTCTCTTTCCCTTTCTCCTCATAAACAATCAGCTACCAAGTTTTGTCAATTCTATATCCTCCTATCTCTCCCCTATTCTCTATTCATATGGCTACTCCCCTAGTTAAAACTCCTATCATTTCTCACCTGGGAGGTTATAATAACCTCCTAAATGGTAAAATGTATTTCTGACAGTAGCACTCCCCTGATCAAAGATTATCACCGGATCCCCATTTTCTCTAAGATAAAACTCTTCAACCTGGTATTTAAGGCTCTATGCTCTCTGGTTCCCAACTATATTTCCAGATGTTTTATTTTACTCCCCTTCACATTCTCTACATTCGGGTCAAACTGACCTGCACTCAACATCCTATCTTAAGGCTCCATCACCCTATGTCCTCTATATCTGAAATGCACTCTTTCCTCATTCTGACCCTTTAGAATATAACTTTTAGCAAGGCTCCACTCACTACTAGCTCCTACAAGAAACTTTTCTTGATTTTGTTGGTGGGTATTTTCACATTCCTGAAATTACTATGTATTTATTTGTATACATGTTGTATTCTACAACCCTTTTCCTCACTTTCTCATGTAGCCTCCTTGAAAACAGACACTATTTCATTTTTGTCTTTTTACCTTTGGTTTCTAATATGGTGCCTTGAACAAAGTAGATCTTCAATAAATGTTTCTCAAATTGATTTGAATTAAACCTAAATGTAACTGGGTCAACTTTATTTGGGAAACAAAGTATGTGTTTATTTATGTACAGCTCTATACAACAAGGAAATGGAATAGGAAAACATGAATTAAGTGGGAAAAAAGTATTCATTCATTCAACAAACTAAGAGCATTTGTGTCCCCAGAGTGAAACACAGTGTAAGTACAAAGAAAGCACTTTTTTATCTATCAGTAATACATTTCTACCTGGCTAATATTCAGTAAGTCAGTCAATAAGCCTTTCAAAGGAAAGGAAAAAATAGTCCCTTGCCTCAGAGCATCTCAGGATTTTGCCCTCTGCATCCCTGTCACCTACCTACCCCCCCAACCCACACCCACACACACACATATACCCATCCCACATCTCATATGACTATGCACTGCTTTGTAGGACCGGACAATCTTCTGTCTTATGTAATTGGAGTCCCCTTTACTTAAATGGAAATAACTCAAGGCAATTAAGTCAACCACAGTAATTATTCCTCAATTGCAAGACCATGACTTAGCCTAGAAAAGGATGAATAAATCCACAGTAAAATCGATACAAAGAAACTGGGGTATCTGAGGAATCCTGGTACTTCAAAGATAGGAGATGATTTAAAAAAAACTCATTCACATTCTTTGCCCAAGAATTCTGTTCCTCCAGTGGATGGTGTCTGACAAGTTGCAAACCTGCTGCCAGTTATATCATTGTTGTGGTACTTAACTGGTCGCATTCCTTTACTACTGCCTCACTCTCTCTCACATTCTGACAGCTCAATCAATTAACAAGTATATATTGAATAGCTACTAGGTATTTAGCACTGAAATGGATACAAAATTAGTATAAAACATGATCCCTGCCCTCAAGGACCTTACAATCTTGTTGGGGAACAAGACATGCACATAGGAAACAATGTGAGAACAAGACAACAGAGAGCTAATAATAGTCTAAGTTAGAGTTTGCAGAGCTATGAGAGATTATAGAAGGTGAGAGGAGGGAGAAATTAATGTGGAGGAAAGTTTCCAGGATGCAAAAAAAGTGTGGGAGCCAGTGAAGCAGTTGAACTTGAGCTGAATTTTTGGGGAAAGCAAAAAAGAGGGAACAAAGAATTCTAATTTGATTCTAAACAAAAGATATGGAAGTTTAGATAAGCTAGAAATGTGCAAAGGATAGTACTGGCTATCTTGTGGTTATTAATAAATTTTTCATTTCTCTGTAACAGCTCTGGAACTGTCCTTATTACTAAACTATGAATCAATGTGTTGTATCAGTCAAGAGAGATTTTTTTTAATCTTTGCTATCATCTCCCAACACCATGCCTTACTCATCCAAAATACAAAAACCTCCCTTATAACAAATAAACACAGTTAAGTAAAATAAACTAACAGATTAATAACAGTACATGCTTCATTTTCTAACTATAGTCTAACACTGCTATGAGACTAGAAAAATCAATCAAGAAGCAATCAAAAGGAGCACACATATTTCACAGCTATGTATGGCACCTAAATCTTCTAAAAGTGGGTAACATGCCCTTACTCAAAAAACTCCACTGACTTCCTATCACCTCCAGAACCAAATATAAAAAAAAAATCCTCTATTTGGCATTCAAAGTCTTTCATAACCTGAATCCTCAAAAACACACCTTTCTAGTCTTGTTATATCTTATTCCCTAACCCCTCATATCCTCTTTGATCCAGTGACATTGGCCTCTTTGCTCTTCCTTGAACAAAACACTCTGTTTGATTCTGGTCATTTTCACTGACTGTCTCCCATGCCTGGAATACTCTCTCTCATTTCCATCTCCCATCTTTCCTGGCATCATTCAAGTCCCAGAAAATATCTTGCCTTCTTTAAGAAGGCTTTCATAGTCCCCCTTGATTCTAGCACCTTCTCACAGGTGATTATTTCCAATTTATCCTCTTATATAACGTGTGTATATGTGTGTGTATGTATGTATGTGTATAGTAGTTTTCATATTGTCTCCCACATTAGACTGAGAGCAGTGACTTACTTTTGCCTTTCTTTGGATGACTAGTATTTAGCAAAGTGCCTAGCACATAATGGGTACTTAATATGTTTATTAACTGATTGACTGACACATAGTAGGTGCTTACTAAATATTTATTGACTGTCTGACTTTACACAAGTTAATCAGGTATTAAAATATAACAATCTCACAAATTCAGAAAAGCATGTTCTTGTTGACTGTATTGATCATAAACAACCTGTGAGGAAAAGATTAGAATTTAATTGGAAATTAAACAACTTAATCCCAAACATTGGTAGATCAAAGAACTGTTCATAGAAATAAAGGAAAATTTCATCAAAGAAATGACCACAATGAAGCAATATACCAAAACTTTTGAAATGCAGCTAAAGCAGTCTTTAATGGCAGAAATTTATATCTCTAAATACTTTTATCAATTAAAGAGTAAAAATGTAAATCAACTAACTGGGTATGCAACTAAAAAAAAACCAGAAAAGCAACAAATCAAAAAACCCAACTAAGTGGCAAATTAGAATTTCTGAAAATAAAAGATTAACAAAATTAAAAGCAAAAAAATGAATTAATAAAGAAAACTAGTTGTTTTTAATCCATAAAATATCAAAGTTAGCTAAACTGATTTTTAAAATAAAGAGGAAAACCACACTGTCAATATCACAAGAGAAAAAGAAGAGCTCTTTGACAATTAAAAATATAGGAAACTATCATTTGACTATTTCAATTCCAATAAAACTAATAACAGCTTAAAAGAGAAATATTTACAAAAATATAAGACACTCAGGTTAATAGAACAAGAAATAGATAATTTAAATAGCACAATTTCAGCAAATATATTATAAATGAACTCTCAAAGGGAAAAAAAGTAGGCCCAGATAGATTATAAATTCTATCAATAATTCAAATGACAATTAATTTCACTACTATATAAACTATTTACAAAAAATAGAAAAAGAAGGTACTCTATGAAATTCCTTCTAAGAGGCAAATATGGTCTTGAAACCTAAACCAGGAAAGACAAAGCAGAGCAAGAATAAAGCCAATATCCCTAATGAATATCAATGCAAAAAAAATTAAATAAAATTTTAACAAATTAATTACAACATATTGAAAAGATCATATATTATGACAAAGCTGGATTTATACCAAGAATTCAAGATTGGTTCAGTATTAGAAAAAGCATATATAATTGATTGTATTAACAACAAAAATTATACTTTAAAAAATTCATGTTTATGTCAATAGATATTGAATAAGCTCTGAGCAAACTCCTATACCTATTTCTATTTTTTAAAATACTAAAAAGAGGGCAGCTAGGTGGCACAGTGAATAGAACATCAGCCCTGGAGTCAGGAGGACCTGAGTTCAAATCCATCTTCAAACACTAAACACTTGCTAGCCATGTGACCTTGGGCAAGTCACTTAACCCCAATTCACCTGCCTTTCCCCTTCCAAAAAGCAAAAAACAAAACAAGAAAAATACTAAAAAAAATAATAGGTATAACTTGACTTTTCCTTAGTATAAAAAATATAATCTAGCAAAAGTCAATATTATACATAATGAAAAAAGACCAGAGACCTTTCCAAAAAGATCAGGGATAAAGCAGAGATGTCCATTAATAATTAATATAGGGGCAGCCAGGTGGCGCAGTGAGTAAGAGCGCCGGCCCCAGAGTCAGGAGACCTGGGATCGAATCCAGACTCAGATACTTAGCACCCACCCAGAAACACCTGGCCGTGTAACCTTGAGCAAGTTACTTAACCCCAATTGCTTAGGGATAGCCAGGTGGCACAGTAAGAGTACTGGCCCCAGAGTCAGGAGACCTGGGATCGAATCCAGGCTTAGATACTTAGCACCACACCCAGAAATAATTGGCCATGTAACCTTGAGCAAGTTACTTAATCCCAATTACTTTTTTTTAAAAATAGTTAATATAGTGCTAGAATTATTAGCTATAACAAAAGAAAAAGAAATTGAAGCAATAGGGAATGAGCATAGAAAAAGAAGAAACAAAAAATAATCCATTTCACAACTGATACAATGATCTACTTAAAGGTCACTCAAAAAAACTAGTTGAAATAATAACTTCAGAAAATTGCAGGATATAAAATAAAAACACATAAATCACCAAATTCTGTGCATGTTACCAATAAAATGCAGCAGGAATAGAGAAAAAAATTCTATTCCAAATAACTCCAGAACATATAAAATATTAGGAAGTCTATAGCCTTCTCCTGGCTCAGAGAATGTAACAACCCTCTTCACCCACTGCCCAATCACAAAGTAACAAGGTGTGGGTATGTGACCACATTCAGCCTATTTGGGGGCAGAATATATTTTCAAATCAAGGAAAGTTCTCAGAGTCACTTAAGCCTATCAAAGGGCCTAGGGGCAGAGAAGATCTAGAAACTATATGAATTCAATTTACAAAACACTTTTTATACAAATAAAGGCAGGCTTTAATGTTTGGAAAAATATTAATTTTCATGATTTGGAGGTGCCAGTATGATTAAAATGACAATATTACTTCAACAAATTTACTTTTCCAATGCCATACCAATCAACAAATAATAAAACTCATCTGAAAAAATAAAAGGTCAAGAATCTCAGGTGAAATAATGAAAAATGAAGTGGGGGAAAAAAGACAAAAGTAGTATCAGATATTAAACTATATTCCTAAGAAGTAATAATCATCAATACCATTTGATCCCAGTTAAAATTTTAAAAGTCAAATAGTAGAACAGATTAGGCATACAACATAATAAAGTAGTTAAACATAATAGTAGATTGTTCCATTAACTCATAGATCTGAACCTATGTGATAAGAGCTCACTATTCTATAAAAACTACTGGGGAAAATGAAAAGATCTTTTTCAAAGACTAGGCTTAGACCAACATCTCATAATATGTAAGCTCAAAATGAATATATGACTGAGACATAAAAGATCACACCATCAACAAATTAAAGAACAAAGAAGGAAACAGCTTTCACATAGAAATGGTTGGAATAGGTTAATGAATAAACAAGGAATAGAAAGGATCCCTGAAAATAAGATGGCCAATTTTGGTTACATGAAGTTGAAAAGGTTTTGCACAAACAAAATTAATGCAGTTAAAATTAGAAGGGCAATTAACTGGGAAATTATTTGCAGTAAGTTTTCTGTTAAATGTGTGATATCAAAGATATATAAGGAACTGATTCAAATATATAAGAACAAGAACCATTACCAGTAAATAGGTCAAAGATTATGAACATTCAATCCTCAAAGGAAGAACTCCAAGCTATTAACAGTCATACAAAAAACAAAAGTTGCAAATTACTAAACATTAGAGAAATGCAAATTAAAACAAACAATCAACTGGCATTTATTCAAACCTTACTATGTGCAAAACACTGAGCTAGGGGGGTGCTAAGGATACAAATTCAAAGAATTAAAAATATCTACTCTCAAGGAGCTGACATACTACCGTGTTTTGCCGATAATAAGACCTATCCTGAAAATAAGCCCTCCCCTTACTGTGCAAGATTCCTCTAAAATAAGCCCTCCCCCGAAAATAAGCCCTATTGAGATTGCTACTGTAGTGAAGGTGATCCCCTGCGTTACACGCTACATTACAGTACCCTCTGTATGCACCGTCCCCCCCACCCCGTGAAACACACGCCGCGCTCCGAGCTGCATCCAATCAGAGCTGCAGCAGTGAGCGCGTCATCCTGTTCTTCCCCAGTGATTTGCTTGCTGGTACATTTTTTTGTTCACATTTACCTGTTTATTAAAATTGTTGTCAATGTTCATTAAAATAAGCCCTCCTCTGAAAATAAGCCTTCTGGTGTTTTTCTGTCCAAAAAATTAATAAGAAAGTGTTTTATTATCGGGGAAACACGGTAATGAGACATTAGAAATGTGTCTCACTATTAGTCCTCTAACGTCAAGAATGGTCATTGTAACAATTTGGGTTCTGACATTTTTTACTATTGTTTTGTTTTATATTATTGTGATTGTTCTCTTGGTTCTATTTATTTTGCTCTAAATCAGTTCATACAATTTTTCCCAAGTTTCTAAGAATTCTTCATATTTCCTATTTCTTGGAGTTGGGGATAGGTACCAGAACTATGATTTTCTTGGTATATAGAATTCCTTGAGTGAAGGAATTCTATTCTGAAGTCACTACTTTTTCTTCAATTTACAATCTTAGGAAGTTACATAGAGCATGAGACATTGAGACACTTGCCTAGTATTACATGGACCAGATGGGTCATCATATTTTATGGTACAGTTTTCCATTAAATTATTATGTCACAATTTAGCCATTTTCCCAATTGATTGGCCTCTACTTGGTTTCCAACTTTTGTTATCAAAATGAGTGATACTATGAATAATTTGTCACCTATATTACTTTTCTTTTTGTCACTGATATCCTTAGGGTATATATGTAGCAGTATGGGGTCATGTTGGGTAAAATGATTCAAATATTTTAATGACTTTTCATAATTCCAAATTGTTTTGTATTATTATTGGAACAATTTGCAAGTCTCCCAGAAGCATGGTAATTCAGGCAAATAATTTATTGCACAGCTGTAAACTAGCACTTTGTGGCAGCAAGCACCCTAGCATCCCAGTATGGCTGCCAACACAGGCTCTTAGATCTGCTTTTCTAAAGGAAAGCAACTCAAAATGGGTTAACAATCTTGCTTTAATCAAACATATGTCATTTACCTAGTTCAGGGGGAAAAGGTCAGTGCCCTAAACTTCAGAAAATACGAACAAGTTACAAGCAGAAGTTATAAGCAGCCAGAGAAACAGATCAGCAGACAGGCTTCCAGCTGTCTGACCATTACATCCATACCTAGTCAGTTACTAGAGAGGGAAGCACCAACATCTGAGTTTTCAAAGCTGTGGGGCTCAACGGCTACACAGAGTTTCGTCTTGTCAAATCACACAACTCTTCTCAAAGTAAGCCCCAAAACAAAACCTCACATCAAGATATATATAGCCTTCTCCTCGCTCAGAGAATGTAACAACCCTCTTGACCCACTGCCCAATCACAAAGTAACAAGGTGTGGGCATGTGACTACATTCAGCCTATTTGGGGGCAGAATATATTTTCAAATCAAGGAAGGTTCTCAGAGTCACTTAAGCCTATTAAAGGGTGTAGGGGCAGGGAAGATCTTCAGATTTCCATTCCTATAACACACGTGGAGAGAGTGATTAATTTTTTCAAGTTGTCATAAGAAAATAAGTAGGTCAGTTTACCCTTCCAACCATTGTGTTAACTTGGAATAAAAGAAGGCAAAGAAGAGGCCTTCAATGTGACAGTCTTTTATTGCTACCAAATTACAGTGGTCTAAGATAAGGATAGGAACTAGACCTGTGATTTCAGAAGTAAAGGGAACTTCTGGATAAGGAAATTCCATCTATCAATGCAGGTCAGCACCTGCCCTGAAAGTTACAGTCCAAGAGTGTTGATTACAGAGACCAAGAGTTTAAGTGACTTGCCCCCCGGGATCACAAAGTCAATTTGTATCGAAGGTGGAACTTGAATTCAGGTTTTACAGACTCAAAGTCCAGCTTTTTATCTGTAATGTCAGGTGCCTTTCTTTCTGTTCTAACTTTATCCTAAATCCTGCAACAACACAATTTTAGGGACTAAGAAAGGAACAATAAACATTATCATCAAACCATGATGCTTCTTGGCTGCCGAATAGTAACCTGAAAAAGATAGAGAAGCTCATAAATGCCTACCTCTTACCTAAAGAAAAATTTTCACACTAAGAATCTAATCTACCATGTTTTTCTCCTCCCCAAGATACTGTAGTAATTCAGGGATCAATGATTTCCTCAATGTAGGTTTCCCTCTACCAATGCAGCCTCTCTTAAGTTGGGAATACCTTTGTGTATGGTCCTTGGATAATTTCTGCAGTCATAAAATTCATCAGTCTTCAACCAATCTGAGGATGAACTTCTCTTGCCTTGGAACTACAGATAGAAAAACCTTTCCAGCTTGCTAACACCTTCCAGAGTTCACTCCACTGTCACAGTCTTGGAGAACTCACAATAAAGTCTTGAAATAACAAACTAATCAAACAAAACTTCACAAGAATGTTTCCCTTAGGTTGGATTAAAATGGACTAAGAGATTCTCTTAAGTATTTACCCACACTCTCCCTTACTACTCCCATCCCACGCCTGCTAACCAGTGAGAAATGATAAAGCTCTAATCAAATCTGTGAGGACCAAGGGATGTGGCTGTCCTCTGACACAGTTATCTACATATTCAGCAGTTGAGGAGCAAAGCTCATTGGGATCAGGATGGCAGAATTGAGCCAGAATTCAACAGTTTTCTCCCTCCTCTCTATAATCCACAATAGGATTTCATGACCTCGGGACCATACAGCCTGAAAGTGTCTTCCAGATTGTGTCTAGAGAACAGAGACTGGATCTACATAAAAGCATCGAGGATATACAGAACTTACTTATAAATCACTTCAAAACACTTGGACTAATGGCATCAAATCAGTAAAATGTGTTCTTTTTAGAACTGCACTTTTCACCTCAAAGGGCCTTTAGAAAGATTATCTAACATCCATTGACACAAAGTACCTTACAGTTTAATTAAATGAAAATAATTCAGTTTGGTGAATGGCCACCAGACGATTGGAGGATGTCTTCCAAATGCCATGCTTTCAATAGAAATATTCAACTCTATAAAATAACAATCATTTTTTTCAGCACCATAAATCAGGCTAACATATTTGTTTCCAGAAGGATGAACACCTTCCAAACCTAAATCATTTCAACACAGTACAGCTGTCTGGAACAAGAGTGGGATTTCTCTGTTTGTTATAAGAAAGCACATTTCAAGTCACAGACCAGGGGCAAGATTTACAACTTTCTATTTAGGTATCATGGGAGAAGGAGAAAGAAGAGGAGGAAGTTGACAATGCATTGAAAAATTGGTTTTTGTTCTTGCTAGTTAGAAGATCAGATGTAATGGCTAGTCAAGTCAAGTCAGACAAACAAATTTAAGTGGTAAGGGGTGAAGGAAGAGAGGGACAAGTCAAAGGACAATATTGATGTTCCAAAGAAGAAAAATATATAAATTCAGGGCCTCCACTAAATACGTTGTCCTCATAAAGAGGGGATAAAAATATGTTTTATATTTTAAATCAGCATACTTCAAAGAATCATTGCAATGCCAATATAATTTTTGCCATTTGTGAACAAAGGGCTAGATAACTTTAAGCCTAAATTACTCATGGGAATACATTGTGTTTTCCTCACTGTCAAAGTGATTCTCTGATTGTAAGGTAGGTCTTTACAGGACTGCCTTACTTTTTTTCAGATTTCCAACTTACAATTTAGAAAATTTATCATCACCCTGAAACAACCTATTACAAAGGCTATTTTGTACTCTTATTATCTATGCTCCTCAAGTAAAACTATTTGTTCTTGGAATTTGGTATACTGTTTTTATTATATCTTCTTGACTCCATTAGACAAATGGTAAAGGTCACTGAGTATATGTGTCAATCAGTAAGTTCTCAACATTAGGTATCTTGAATGTTCAAAAATGTCATACAATGAATTGTCGCACCTTAATCCTTCACTTTTTCATACATGATCAACAGGTTTTCAGCAAAAGTCTCCCCAGAGGACATAGAGATAAATAAGAAGAATAAACCTTGAAGTGGGCTCCCCTCTTTACAGAAAATCCAATATAGTAGTTGTTCATTTATATCTGTCTCTTCATGATCCCATTTGGGGTTTTCTTGGCAAAGATACTGGAGTGGTTTGCCATTTCCTTCTCCAGTGGGTCCATTTTACACTTTGCAAATCTTAAGGTGATTATATCAATGTTAGTTACTACTCTTATTTCAATAGGATTTTGATACAATTTACTATTATTTCAATAGTAGTAATAGCTAACATTTATATCATGCCTACTTTGTGCTGTACTAGGTAATATTTTATAAATATTATCTCAACCCTGGGAGGTAGATGCTATTATTACCCCCATTTTACAGTTGAGGAAGCTGAGACAGAGGTTAAGTGACTTGTCTACAAGAATGTACATCCACAGTAAGTATCTGCCTGGATATGAATTCAAGGTTTCATGACTCCAGGCCCAGTGCCCTATCTACTGAACTACCTAGTTGTAACCACTACTTTTAAACACTGGCTTAGCCTTCTTTTCTCATTAAAGACCTTTACTTTTGCTAATAATGTTCAGTCTTGATTCAGCCAGTTACCCTTCCCAAATTCTCATTTGCGTCTTGTGCAGATAAGTGGCTCTGGACAAAGGTGAGAAGGCAGTCTGTACCTTAGGGGTAAGTTCATTTTCTCCTCCACCTCTTCTTTTATAATTCAGTTATTCAAGCCTCAGACCTTTTCTAGGTTTGGAATGAGGCTTCTACATTGGAAAGGGCTCCCTCTTTATCTGCTTGGGTCCTTTCTGACTTTGCTAAGTCTCAATGGGACAGGTGATCACATCTCTAACACAAAGTTGGAGAATAGGTAGCAATCTGCCTTGGTGGAGGAAGTATCCTTGCTGGAAGTTCACCACACCAAAGAAACCACAGAGCTGGTCCCAGAAAGAAGGTATGACTATATCCAAATGCAGGCAATGGAAAGCCATGTTACAATAAGGTTCTACTACTAAATTTTTCCTGACATCAACCCCAAACCTGTGTCTTTTCAACTTCCATACATTACTCTAGTTCTTCCCTCTGGGGTCAGATTGTTTTTTACTTTGTGTTGTTGTTGACTGTACTCTCAGTGCCTAGCATACAGCAGGCTCAAAAACTGCTGTTTGATTGATTAATCCAATAGCTCATTCTGGGCTTTAGCATATTTGATACTCTTCTTCAACACCATGCTACCTTTCAGTACTAATCCTCAATTACTTGTCTTTGCTTCTATTCTCTATAAAGATCTCATTTTAAAAATTCTTTTAATAATATTGAATATTATTTCATTTATACTATATATTAACTTTGTGACTGATCCAACTCCTTTGCTTTATCTCCTTTTTCCTTTGTTATTCTGCTTATTATTTGTTGTTCTCTAAGATAGCAAATAATAGTGAGCAGCTTATGATCCTACCAGGTTCCCTAAAAGGGAAGAGGAATATGTACACAGTGACTCCTTCTCTTATAATAGCTGACATCTATAGTGTAGACAAAACATTTCATATGAGAGTTCATTTGAGCCTTATAATCTAAATTGAGCAAAGGGGGTATTGTTATACCCTTTTTACAGATGAGGAAACTGAGATTCACAGAGATAATGTGATTTTTTTTCCCCAAAGCAACAAAGGAGTCCTCTATTAAGTAAATTCCTGGTAGACTTAGGAATCCAGATTCAAGTCTGGTTTCCTTGACTATAAAATTAGTTGATATGACTTCTAAAGGCCTGTTGAGCTCTAGATCTAAGACTGTATGATCCTAGCAGCCCATGACCTCAAATCCAATCACTACTCCAGTATCCTTCAGTTCCTTGGCACTCAATCTACATGGGCCTCTCTGACCAATCAGGCAGAGAGCTTGGCCTGTTGGTCATTTGCCCTAGAAGTTGGCATGAAATATCAGTATGACAGGACCAAGGATTGGGACCCCAGGATTTAAATGTTTAAGTGACAGTCATCCTCATTTTATAAAGATAACCCTAATCTAAGAGCACTAAATCCACTCAAAAACTAAGTTTTTTTTAATTTTATTTTATCCATAAACAATAACAACAGAAAACTATGTCCAAGAGATTTCCCTTAAAGAGACGCTTCCTTCTGGAAAGACTGAAGATTTCTCCTTCTCTGATACAGGTGGCTCTTTTTTCAGACGTGAGAAAAGCAAGCAGTGACTAACATGAAGCACAAGCTGTTATTCTTTAAAGTCATTCCCTTCAGCTGGAAAAGGCAACGTTCCAAACACAGACTATTGCAATGCAGGATAATAAACTATCCCTTGCAGATGTATAATTGTCTCTCTCCTTGCTTAAAATAAATGCTACACTCACTTTCGAAGGCTGTTCCTCATACATGGGTTAACATACCATATGGCCATATGTGGTGGAAAAAAGCCTCAATATGTGGCTTCCTCTAACATTCAGTCCCAACTGGGGCATGTTCCAGCAAAGTCAAGGGGAGAAATAGAGGAGTGACTGGCAAACATGCCCTTGTCACAGCTCCATAATGATGCAGCTAGCTCCGTTAGGTATTAGAAGCCCACATCACATAAGACTCTTGTTTTGGTAAAGGGTCCTCCCACTTGTCAGTGTGGCAAGGGATGCCAATGAAAGAGAAGGCGAGCCCCTGACCACCCAAAACAGAGTCACCAGGCATCTCCAGAAATGGAACAATCAGTGTTAAGGGGGAGAGAGGGGGAGAAGAGAGGGAGAGAGAATCAGAGAGGAGGGGGCAGAGAGAGAGGAAGGGAAGAAGGGAAAGAAAGATACAGAAACATACAGAAAGGCAGAGACAGAGGGGGAAAGAGAGACAGAAAGAGGAAGGGGGAGACAGAGACATACAGAAAGGCAGAGACAGAGGGGGAAAGAGAGACAGAAAGAGGAAGGGGGAGA
>NW_027185655.1:69576204-69602289 GCF_028583685.1 Petaurus breviceps papuanus
AGGCAGAGACAGAGGGGGAAAGAGAGACAGAAAGAGGAAGGGGGAGAGACAGAGACATACAGAAAGACAGACACAGAGACAGATGAGGGGGAGAGACAGGAGGACAAAAGGGAGGGAGGGAGAGGCAGAGAGAGAGAGAGAAATGAGGAAGAGGCCCATGTGAGACCCCTGCCAATTTACCAGGCTTTGGTTTTAGTACTGCACTCTCCCTCTAATCCCCATATCCCCGAAGCAGCCTTATCTTGTACTCCATAAGTGCCTGTGCCTTATATCCTGCTCAAACCAGTCTAAACTAACCTTGATCTAGTGACTCCAAATCTAGCCTCCCAAGATAGAGAGCCCCACTGCTTATATTGGATTAACACCATGATGATGATGACAATGACTAGCATTTACATAGAGCTTTAAGGTATGTAAAGTTCTTTACAATAGCATTTCATTTTATCACAACCCTGGAAGGTAGGTGTTATTATTATCCCCATTTTACAAATGAAGAAACTGAGGCAAACAGGGGTAAGTGACTTGGCCAGGGTCACACAGCTAGTAACAGGGCATATTTGAACTCGAGTCTTCCTGACTCCAGGATCAGTCCTCTATTGACCATGTCACCTAAGCTTCACCAGTTGGGTACTTTAAAAAAAAAAAACTTCAGAACATTACATTCATCATTATTGAATTTCATTTTAGATTTAGCCCCAAATTCCAACTTGCTGAGATCCTTCTGATATTGATTCTGTCATCCAACACATTTGCTCTTTTTGTCTCAGCTTCATGTTATCCAGAAATTTCTTTAAACACGATACTCAGGCCTTCTTTAAAGTCACTGAGAAATATACTGGACAAGATGGGAGAAAAGATGCATCCAGATGGCCTGTCAGGAGACCTCTGCTGAAACTAATCATAAGAATTCTCTGAGTACAATCATCCAACCAACTATAAATCTATCTAATTCTATCATTCAGCCTGTATTTTGTCATTGCCCACAAGGATGTCATTAGAAGCTTTTTCAAGTGCTTTGCTGAAATACAGGTAGCCTATGTCTACATGGTGACATGGAAGTGAAAGGAAGAAATGCCCAGGAAGAAGACATGGTCATAGTATCAAAAGCTGGGAGGGAAAGAATGTAAATCTGAAAATAAGATTAAGTTGAATTTTTTGAAATGCTTAATAACACCTGCAGTAGGGATGATATAAGGATTAAATGCTATAATGTATATAAAGCATTTTTTGGACTTTAAAGTTATATTTTAAATCAGCTATTATTACTAATACATAAATAATATTTTAACATATCAATAATAAGTAGTATAATATAAAATAATACTTCATATAACAATACTGTTTTCTTAAAGAAATATGTATAGATATATTCATGTATATGAATATAGTATATTTACATATTAATGATGACATTTTATAGTGCTTTAAGGTTTTCAAAATACTTTGTTACAAAATAATGTATAATATAGTATAAAATATATCATTTTACTTATTACTTTTAGTCAGTCTTCATTATTATCCTAATTTGTCCAACACTGGTTTATTTAATAATAGAATTTGCTTTTTTGTTTTGTTTTGGGGAGGCGAGGGGGAAGGAAGGGCAATTTGGGTTAAGTGACTTGCCCACGGTCACACAGCTAGTAAGTATTAAGTGTCTGAGGTCGGATTTGAACTCAGGTCCTTCTGCCTCCAGGACTGGTGCTCTGTTCACTGCTCCACCTAGCTGCCCCCAATAGTAGATTTTTCTTGGTTCATTTTTCCTTTCTTATCACAACCAGTACATGACTCTAGAGGCAAGTAGGTGGCTCAGAGGAAAGAGCTTCCTGACTTGGAGTCAGGATGACATAGGTTCAAAATAGACCTCTGACAATTACTGGTTGGTTTGTTGTTTTTTTTTTAATTTAGAGATTTAGGAGACAAGTGCAATTTGACTTAAGAGTGTAGAGGATATAGAATGAGATGATAGGTCCACTATATACCAAGTCTGATCATATCCAGAATATTATGTTCAGTCCTGAGCAGCAGACTTTGAAAGATCATAGACAAATTGGAACATTTTCAGAGAAAGGGTACCAGAATAGTGAGGTAAATAGAAACTGTGCAATATAAATATGTACATATATACACACACATGTACACACAGATATCGGTTGAAGGAAATGGGGATATTTAACAAATTGGGGACATAATAACTGTCTTCAAGTAGTGGAAGAGGGATCAAATTTGTTTGGATTAACCCCAAAGGGAAAAACTAGGAGTCATGTTGGAAATAGCAAAGAGCAAAGTTCAGGCTTGATATAAAGAAATCCTTCTTAACAAAAAAATTAATATCATTAGGATAGTATTATACTAATGAATGAGCTTTCTTAGGACAGCAGATTCTCTTGATGCAATTTAGCAAATGTTTATTAAATGCTTTCTACATGAAAGGTGCTGTGTTGGGCACCAGGGAGTCAAAAACATAAAGAAAACAGGTCCTATTATCTATGTGGAGACAATACTTCAGTCTTTGGGAGCAGATGAGATTTCTGAGAGAAATAAGGAAGAAAAGAGCCCAAATCAGAGACCAGATATCCAAATATGCTAATAGGACAAGAGATAAATGATATTCCTGAACAAAAGGCTGAAAATGAACAATCTTAAAGGTAGAAAACCAGAAGAAAATGATGACATGGAAGTGAAGGGGGAAAATGCCCAGAAAGAAGACATAGTCAGTAGTATCAGAAGCTGGGAGGGAGAGGATATAGATTTGAAAATAAAATGAAATTTAATTTTTTTAATAAACAATATCAAAACCTGTACCGAGACCAAGGTGGGGTGAGGAGGTGAAAACTGAGAAAAGATCATCAGAGGAGACGCAGATGCTGGATTTTTGGAAAGAATTCTTGGTCAGGTATAAGCCAAACTAAAATACCTCTGCATTCTTTCCAACTTTAAAGTCTGTGATTCTGTTTATCTTAGTGAATATTTGTTGTTGAATTGAAACTTTGCTAAACTGGAGAATGGAGTGGAGGCCAAGGAGTAGATGCTTTTCCTCAGCCCTGGGAGGTAGGCAGCTAGGAACAATAGCTAACATTGACCTAGTGCTCTTCCATACATCATCTAGGTTGATCATTATGAAAATCTGTTGAAGTAGGTAGATTAATATTCATATTCCAGATGAAGAAGCTGAGGTTCTGAAAGATTAAGTGATTTGGTCATCCACACAGCAGTAATTATCTGATGTAATATTTAAACTTATGACTCTAAATTCAGCAGTCTTTCCACTAGGCTGTCTTTCATTTCTTCAGGCAAAAAAGAGAAGAAAAAGGCCCCCTATATTAAATTCGTTTGAGAGTTATGATTATTTTTTCTTTTTCCTTAGTTTTGGTTGAAAGGCTCCAAAGGCAACACTTTAAAAAAAACTGTGGTCTTTTAGTTATCCTTGGCAAAATGTGGTGTGTGTGTGTGTGTGTGTGTACATACATACATACTGATGAAGAAGAGAAAACACTAGAAGATAGTCAAAAATCCTAGGTAGGATCAAATTGACAAAAGCAATTCTAAAGCCCTGGAAATTGTGTTCATAAGTTAAAAATTATAGATATTCTGCACAATAGTTCAGACTTCAAGGATTCATGATTACATTGCTCTGAACCCAATAGAATGTAAACTCATTGAAGGCAGAGACTGTTTCTTTTTTAATAAAAAAAAAATCTTTGTATCCCATTGCTTAGAGAAGCTAGATGGATCAGTGGATAGAATGCCATTTCTGGAGGTCAGGAAGAATAATGTTCCTGAGTTCAAATCTAGCCTCAGACACTTGTTAGCTGTGTGACCCTCTGCAAGTCATTTAACGTTACTTGCCTCAGTTTCCTTATCTGTAAAATGAACTAGAGAAGAAAATGGCAAACCATTCCAGTATCTTTGCCAAGAAAATCCCAAATGAGGTCACACAGAGTTAGAAATGACTGAAAACATCTGAACAACAACAAATCCCATTGCTCAGAACAGTGACCTGAATTTAGAAGATTGATAAATGCTTACTGAGTTAAAACTAAATAATGTAGGTACTTCTTAACCAATGTGTTTTATGTCTATGATTTAGTAAACAGTCTTCAAAAGTTGCTATAGTCAGTAAATTCTTTACCCTGAGACCAAGTAAAGGATATGACTCTCTGAACTCAACTATGGTAAGCTAGACTTCAGATAGGCATCATAAGCCCATCACCAGTCTTATACATGAAACCTTGGCAAGACCTGGCAACATTTATGTTCTGTCAGCGTATCCTTTGATAATTTAGCATCAGCTCTAAATCATGATAAGTACTTTTGTGAGTCGTAGGACTTTACTCGGCAAATAAAACCACAAGCTAAAATACATTTTCAGAAGTGGCTTTAATATAAATCATGTAATATACATTAATGACATTACTGTTGTATTGTATTGTGCAGTTAGTTGTACAGTGTCTTACACATAGGTGTTCAATAAATGCTTATTGATAGATTAATTAGTGTTTCTATAGATTAATTTGGGGATTCCAAAGCACCTCACAGGGTAGTCTACTGAATTATGGTGATGATGATGAAGATGATGATGACAATGATGATGATGGTACATATGTTATCTAATTTGAGCCCCTTAACGAGTCTCAGAGGTAAATTTTACAGATAAGAAATCTACTGCTAAAAGAAAAAAAAGTTGTAATTTGTCCAAGTTCATTCAGTGATTATATGTTTGAAGCAGAACTTGAACCTTTGTCTTCCTGATTTGAAGATAAGATTTCTCGGATTCAGTTACTACCTTTGATACCTGATAGCAATGTTATAATAGATAAGTCATTGAATGTGTCTGAGTCATAGTTTCCTCATCTATAAAATGGGAATAATAATTCCTTTCTTACTTTTATCACAGGGCTGTCATAAGACTCAAATAAGATCAACACCTTGTCAGCATATGAGCAAATAGACACACTCATGCATACATTCATTCAACCAGCGTTTTTAAAGACCAACTATATTCTAGACACTCTGCTAGGTGCTAGGGTGACAAAGACAAAACATAAAGTAGCCACTTCCCCCAAGGAGTTTACATTCATTCTTTGTTTCATCTACTCTTTAAGATTGTCGGTACTGTGAATGAATGGCTGGTCCAAGTTCAAGGAGTAATGTGATTCATCCTATTCTGAAAATAACCCTCAATCCATTCTAATTCCCAGGGAAAGTAAGCAATCAAATATGTTTTATTGCTACCTCTCAGGATTGACACAGACATGACCCAGATAATCAAAAAAGTCTCAGGACCACTCTCAAGGATGTAGTTATGGCTAACCTTATGCAAAAAGCTTTTCAATGCTCTCTGTACCCAAGACTTCAAGTAGTTTGCATCTCTGTACACAAAGATTCCTCAAGAACACACACACACACACACACACACACACACACACATACCAAGAAGAGACAGAAACAGAGACACAAAGAGAAAGACATCTAAAAAAAATACCATACTCCTGCTAACCAACAGATATTATATAGCTCCGCTTTATGAATAAAACATCCAACTCTGCCACTGTAATATAATGGGATCATTAAAATACCATCCCAGAAGCCTAAACCCCCTCTGTTTTATGTGTTCCCTATAGGCAATCACAGAGTGAGATAGATTCTGGAAGGGTTTTGGTAATAATTGCTACCTTCTTGTCCCCAAACATCAATGTCATCTCTCCCTGGTTGTCCTAATACTATCAAGCAGGTATTATAAGATTACTTAGTAGAACAAAGAAGAATTGGATTCTACTTTATTTATCAAGAACCATAACTTAGAATTCTGATATCTGGGGCAAATTTATTTGGGGGGAGAAGGAAAGGGGCAGATGATGAATAAGGGGACCATTTCCAAGCCTACTGCTGCCCTCTCCCCAAGTGGAATATGGCATGGAAAAGCACATCACCTTCCCTGGAGAAACCCAGGTCACTCCTGAAAGTGGCCTGGGACCTCCCCCAAAAGGCTCTCTCACCATTGTCAGCCTGTAGACCAGGAAATAACTGCTCAGGCTACCCAAAATTGCGTTTGCTCTTTTGGCTGCTACACACATCATTGATTCATATTGACACTGACATCTACTACGCGCTCCTTACCTTTTTAGAAAAACTTAAAAAGAGCATTGAAGTTTGCATGGAGAAGGTCCCCACCCCTGTTCTGAGCTTTGCTCATTTATGTTAAACTTGAGGTGCTGGCAACACCTATCCTTGTTGAATATATAAGCTATGTTGTTCTTCCACTTGGGCAGCAAGAGATCTAGAGAAATATGCTCTCTCCCATTAGAGTACTGAGAATTCTGTAAGACCAGAAAGTGGTCCAATAAACCTCATAGTGTATATCCACTTTTGGACAACTCTTAACTCTTGGCATCTAGTCTAAATTACCTTTTCACAGCTTCTACCCATAGTTTCTTGTTCAGCCCTCTGGATCAAACAGAACTCTCAATCCTTCCATGTGACCACCTTTCAAACATTTGAACACATCTACCATGCTACTCATGAGTCTTCTTCAGGTTAAACGTTCCCAGTTCTTTGAATTGATCTTTATATGGCAGTTCTTCCTTTAGATTTTTTAATTTATTTTATTTCTAATTTATGGAATAAAACAAGCATTTCCATGATATAGTATAATTAAAAAAAAGATTGCACACAAAATTGCACATCTATTATGTACAACTTGTTCTTTCTTTTAAATATATAACAAAGTTATCATGTAAATATTTTTTTCTTCCTACCCCACCCTGGAGATTACTATTAGACACAAATATGTGTGACACACATATATATAAATATATGTTTATATGTGTAAAATAATTCTATACATCTATTTGTTAGTTCTTTCTCTGGATGCAAATAATGTCTTCTTTCATATGTCCTTTGTAGCTAATTTGGGTATTTATAATATTCAAAATGACTTGTTCACTCAAAGCTGTTCTTCAAACAATATGGCTCTTATTGCATGCAATATTCTCTTGGTTCTGCTCATTTCTCTCTTCATGTTATGCAAGTCTATCCATGTTTTTCTAAGATCACCAAGCTTATCATTTCTTACAATACAGTCATATCCCATCACAATCATATACCACAACATGTTCAGCCACTCTCAATTAGTTCCTTCTAGTCCCCTTATCAGCCTGATTGCCTTGCTGTGAATACTCTCAAGGTTATCAATGTCCTTCACAAACTGTGGTGACCAGAACTGAACACAATCCTTCAGAGGAGATCTCACAAGGACAGAAGATGCGGAAGTCTTAACATAGCCCAAAATCTCATTAACTTTCTTGGATGCTACATACATTGTTGATTCATATTAAGATTGAAGTCCCCTAAGCCCACACCTCTCCAGTATTTTTAGAAAAACTTAAAAAGATCATTGTAGTTTTCAGGGAGAAGGTATATACCTCTGACCTGAGATTTTCTCATTTATATCAACTTGAAATATCTTCAGTACCTACCCCAGTTGAATATACTTCTAAGTAAATTTCCTTTTGTTAACTAGTCACTGATCTATGAGGGTCTCATTTTATTCCATTATCAAACCTAAACTACCAGAAGACTGGTCAGTCAGGCCCAGCCCAGAAGACCAATCATCTACTCTACCTAATTGTAAAACAAGCCCTGGGTAGAAGTTACAACAAAACACACAGAGCTGCCCACCCACCACTCACCCCGTTACATCTTTGGCCAGAGTTTGCAAAGTGCTTCTGAGTACATCATCTCATTTGATTCTCACAACTCTGTGAGGTACATATTATAAGTGCCTATTTTATCAATCTACCCTTTTCAAATGGGAAATAGATTCAGAAAAATTAAATGATGTATCCAAAGTCACAAAGCATTTTGTGGAATTTAAATGAATTTTATTTAGCTGTCCAAAGTTTATACCAGATTTGTGTGTATATCCACATATATTTGTATTTGTGTGTGTGTGTATATATATACATATATATATATTCTATACATATATTTTGTTGTTCAGTCATTTTGCTGCTTCTGACTCTTCATGACCCCATATGAGGTTTTTTTGGTAAAGATATCAGAGTGGTTTGCCATTTCCTTCTCCAATGGATTAAGATAAACAGAGGTTAAGTGACTTTCCCAGGGTCACACAGCTAGTGTTTGATGCTGAATTTGAACTCAGCTCTTCCTAACTCCAGGCCCAGTGTTCTATCCCCTGAATCACTAACTGCTTCTTAGATATATGCATGTATACACACACACACACACACACACACACATACATACATATACACATATTTTCCAAATAAATTCTCATAGAATGTGGGATAAAAACTAACCTTCCTTAGTAAAAATAAATAAATTTCAGCACCTAAATAGCTATACAATGTCCCTTCAGTCCACAGTCAATGCCAGACTTTTTGTTTTCAAGCTAAGTACTCCTTTGCTCTGTGGCAAGTTTGCCAAAGGCGATATTCATAGAGGTTTCAACACAGAAAAAAAAGACCCGTATTACATCAGACCTCATAAAATATTGAAAATGGAGGAGTAGTTTTCTCACTTCTGGCATTCCGGATGTGTATCAGACACAGACATGCTCTATGTAATCCCTGGTCTGAAATAACTGGAATGATTTCCATCTAAGGTCTCAAATTATTTCTCAATCAGGATAACCCTTACAAAACTGAATTGCCTCAGTACTATTTTAATAAATCATTCTTTTAAATGGACTCATGTAAACTAGTCCCACTAAACTATTTGTTAATCAAAGCTTCAGTAAAGAAGTTTAACCACCTGGATCTCTGTGCAGCAAATCCCAACTGGGAAACATGCAGTTCACACTCAGAGATAACTATAAATGTTTTAGTTTTAAATAATAAATGCTTTCACACTATCTCCACCCTGATAGGAAAATCCCCTTCAGCTCAAAGCTTATTCTCACTTCTTGGTCATTTTTCTCCCACTCAAATTGAAAACATACCACTAACAACTGTTCCACCAAATCATCTGACTTAAATTCCAAGATGGATGGCAACATGGGAATCTTTAAAGAAAGGGATTTTTTTCCTCATCAAACCACAATCACAAACCTTGAAATATTTTCAGAAATAAATTTTTGATTGAGATGATCTTTCCTCTTGTCCAAACTGGGATTTTACCAGCCTAAAAAATTTTTAAATAATTATACATATCATCCAACTTCCTCTTCCCCCTTTTTTTTCTATAAGGAAATCAAAGTGAGTCACTGTCCCTGTGGCTGTGACTTCTCTATGAATGAAAACGATGTACAGTGGCAACCTGGAATTGTTAAACACATCAGCTCACATTGCTGCAGGAACAACTTGATAAAATTCCAAGTAGAGAATAGGCCACATCCATCACAATGAGAAAAACTTTTGAGAAAAGAAGTTTGGGAAATAATATTTAAATTAACTTTTTTTAGTTTTTTATTCTCATTTTCACATTCCTTCACACTCTGCCTCCAACCTTCCTTTGTAAACTTGGGACACATCATTCTGCTTCACAAATTAATAATATAATAGCTAATAATATAGTGCCTATGAGCCCACTACAATGCTAAGCACCTTATAAATATTACCTCCTTTGATCCTTACAACAACCCTGGGAAGCAGGTGCTATTATCATACCTATTTACAGCTGAGGAAACTGAGGCAAAGATAGGTTAAGTAGTTTGCCCAGAGTCACATAGCCAGGGAGCATCTGAGACTGGATTTGAACTCTGGTGTTCTTGACTCCAGACACAGCCCTCTATCTGTTGTACCATCTACCCAGCTGCTATGAGTTCTATAGCCCAATCAAACTGGCCCATGGGCTGTTCCTCATATATCAACATACCACACCCCAACTCTTTGCCTTTGCAGACTGTGGCCATGTTGGAGAAGCATTACCTTCTCATCTCTGCTGCATAGAATCCTCAGTTCCCTTCAAAGCTCAACTCTGGTCACCTCCTCCGCAGTTCTTTCCTGAAGTCCCCAGGACCAGAACCTTCCCTACCAGGAAATCACCTTGTCTCTTTTCTTCTTCCCTTTCTTCTCTATTCTTTTCTTTCCTTCTATCTTTTCCTTTCTCTTTTCTTTTTTGAGACGGGACCTCCCTGTCTCTCCCAGGCTAGAAGTACAACATCCACTCACAGCCTCCTTTTGGGTGCTTTTACCTGCTCCATTTCTCTGACCTGGCCCGTTTCACCTCTCCTTAGGCAACCTGGCGGCCCTCTGTGCCTGTGGGGGCTGGCCATGTTGGTGCTAGGACTTGATACAGACACAGCTCCTTACCCCATTGACTTGAGTCCCACTGCAGCTCAGAACTCCGCAGCTCAAAAGATTCTCCAGCCTCAGTATCCCCAGCTGAAGAGTTCCAGCATGTACTAACATGCCGGCTGCCGTGTCTTTACTTGGTATTACTTATTTTACATAGGTAATTGGGGAATGCCTGCTTGATTTGGCGGGATCTCCTCTCTATTTGATGAGATGACAGGGTCTCAGGGGTGGGGAACCCTCTAGGCCATATATGACCCTTTAGGTCCTCAAGTGCAGCCCTTTGACTGAATCCAAACTCCATAGAACAAATCCCCTTAATAAAAGGATTTGTTCTGTAAAACTAACTCAGTCAAAAGACCGCATCCAAGGACCTAGAAAGCCACATGTGGCCTTGAGGGCACAGATTCCACACCCCTGCATGTTAATGACACTGAATATCTTCTCAGGGAACCTGACATACCACGTAGTACATTACTGAGGGTGTACATGCAGGTAACTAGATGAACAAGATGAATTACTCTGATTGGTTCTCAGTGACTGGAATTGTCCCTCCCTGATTGGCTGAGTGAGGCCCAAGAGATCAGAATCTTGTCAGAGGAACCGCCTGCTTTGTGGCCTATTTTGTTCTTCCCTTTTGGGTTTTTCTTCAGGACTTTCCTTTTTACTTCCAGATGAAAAGGGTAACAAGAAGAGAGATGAGATGTTTCCTCCCCACCAGTGCTACAACACACCTTCAATCACTGGAGACCACTCAGAAGAGTTCTCTTCCAATTAGGCATGCATGCATCAAATCACCTTGTCCAGGCTGGGATATGTACCATTCTAGCAAAAGTTAAATCAGTCAATCAAGTACTTATTAAACACTGCTAGGTTCCAAGAACTGTTCTAGGTACTAGGGATACAAGAACTAAGAATTCCTTACAATGAGTTCACATTCTAATGGATGGGGGAAACAAGTATGTTTTAAAATATATACAGTAAAAATACAAAGTTTAAATATGTAAACATTTACAAACACATACGTGTGTGTGTGTGTGTGTGTGTGTGTGTGTGTGTGTGTGTGTGGCAGCAAGGTGGCATAGTGGATACAATGCTGGGCCTGAAGTCAGAAAGTCCTGAGCTCAAATATGGCCTTAGACACTTACTTAATGTGTGACCTTGGGCAACTCACTTAGCCTCTGTTTGCCTCAGTGTTCTCATCTGTAATATGGGCATATCAAGAAAATATTTGTAAAATGCTTATCATAGAACCTGGCATATAGTATATACTATATAAATGCTAGCTTTTATTATTACTGTGTAATATATATATTATATGAGGCTGTATATACGTGTACAAAGTAGTTAAATACAAGATAGTCTGAGAGAAATGGCATTAGCATTTTGGGGGAGGGAGAGAATCAGGAGAGGTTTCATTCAGAAGTTGGTGCCTAAATTATATCTTAAAGGAAGAGAAGAACTCTATGAGACAGAAAAAGGGAGAAAGTGAATATTCCAGGCATGGGGGAATGCCCTATGCAAAGGCACAAAGACAGAAGATGGAGTACATAGCCTCTAATCTCATTAAGTGAACTGGAGAGCCTGTGGGATCCCCTGAATCAATTAGAGGTCTTCCTAACTACCCTTGCTACATTCATATGTCTACTTTTTGTTTCTCCGAGAGTAGTTTGGTTTTGTCTTTGTGTCCCCAGCACCAAGAACAGAACCTGGCATACAGTAAGAGTTTAATTGATGTCTGTTGATTGATTTGTCATTGATGAATTTTCAGTGACTCACTCAGGCAGCTCCTAGTAGTCAGTGAGTGCTTAATAAATGTTTGACAAAGCCTAATTTTCCATACTTCTATAGGAATAATACTAGAGATAGTCAAAAGAAGTCAATGCAAAAGAATCGGGAATTAGGGAGTGACCATCAGTTGGAAAATAGTCAAACAAATTAAGGTATGTGAATGTAATGGAATACTATTGGGCTATGAGAAATGTTGAAAGGGATGCTATCAGAAAAACCTATGAACACTTGCATGAACTGATGCAGAGTGAAGTAAGCAGAAACAGGAAAACAATTTGTACAATAACAACATTGTAAAGACAATTATAAAAGACTTAAGAACTCTAATCAACTCATTGACCAGCCATGATTCCAGAGGATCAATAAGGAAGAATGTTATCCACCTCCTAATAGAAGGGATGATGAACTCATTGCGGAATGAAACTTTTTTTGACATTTCTTATTCCAATAAAGGAATTTGTTTTGCTTGATTATAAATATTTTGGGGTGGGGTCATTTTTCTTTTTTTTTTTGATGGGAAGGAAAACAGAATCAATTTTTGTTCATTGAAAAAATTTAATTAAAAATAAAATAAACCATACTTCTCCAACTCCAATCAAAGATAGCCTGTGTGGCCTGAAGGCAGGTGAACTCTTAAGTAAAATAAAAAGCAGGTGTACACCATGTTATTACAGAATACCAGACAGCCCACCATCATTTCGACTTCCATCCTAGTTCATATAAGTGTTAAATGTCATTCACGCTGGGGTTTTATGGACTTTACACCTAACGATTGCAGATGGCACTAAAAACAGGACCACGGGTCTGCTCTGCCTTAAGCAGGTCTCTTGTGTTATACAATTTCACAGGATATATTCAGAGAGGAGACAAGCACTACTAATGAATCCATAGGCAAAGGAAAGAACTTACACTCGACTTGGAATATATACATCAAGAAAAGGGATCAAACAAGAATGATGAGTGGGATTTCTTTTTAGATTTCCACTTCACCATCAATAGGGATTCATTCCACGACCAGATATTAATGAGTATTTCCACCAATCATGCAGAAAGATTCTGAAAATCAGGCCCAAGAAAAATAATTTGAAGGAGGGCAGGGCAGGCATGGACGGGTATAATCTGCAGCACTGGAAGGAACAGGGAAATCAGAGATCTCAAACCTCTTCAATTATTTGAATATATGAGCATGATCTGCAGAATAGATTCATTAAATTAAAATTTTCTCAAATTTTCTCCCTTTTTTTCTATTTTAAGACTAGAAATAATGGATATAAAAAATCATTAGGAGCAAATCGAGTGAATGAGAAAAGTAAAGATTAAAGATGCCTCACATGCTTGATGGAAATGGTTTTTGGGGGGGGTATTTTTTTCTTTTTCTTTTTTTTCTGCTTTTTGGAGACGGGAAGGTAGGGCAATTGGGGTTAAGTGACTTGCCCAAGGTCACAAAGCTAGTTTTTTTGTGTTGTGTCTGAAGCTGAATTTGAACTCAGGTTCTCCTGACTCCAAGGCCGGTGCTCTATTCACTGAGTCACCTAGCCACCCATTGATAGGAATGTTAAGCTTTCCTAGAGATAGATCATAGTATCATAGATTTAAAACGTGAAGTACCTTACAGTCACATAGGGTCAAAGCTCTCATTTATGAAGTAGAAACTAAAGCACAATGAAAGAAGGAAATAAGCATTTACTAAGCACCAACTTCTTGCCAGCAATAGGGTTTGTCACATTTACAAATATTAGATCATTTGATCTTCACAAAAACCCTAGGAAGAAGATGCTACTGTTAGTCTCATTTGATAGTTGAAAAACTAAGGCAGATAGAGCTAAAGTGACTTGCCCAATGTCAAATAACTAGGAAGTGAACTCGGGTCTTCCTAGGTCTACTCTATTCACTAGACTACCTGGTTGTCTCTATAAAATGACTCACCTCAAACAATATAAATAGTAAGTTGCAAGCCTAGGATTTGTTTTTATTTTTAGTTTTCCCATTAAAAAAAAAAACTTTAGAAACCAAATGACCATTTGCATATACAAAACAGAATGGTAGGGATAGCTAGGTGGTGCAGTGAATAGAGCACTGGACCTGGAGTCAGGAGGACCTGAGGTCAAATCTGCCTCAGACACTTAACACTTACTTTCCATGTGACCTTGGGCAAGTCACTTAAACCCAATTGCCCTGCCCTCCAAAAGGCAAAAAAAAAAAATGGTGGAACAAGATTGTACATGGAATTACAGGCCTTTTTTATATGCAGCTTGCTTTTCTTTTCAAGTATATAATAACATCAGCCTATAACTGTTAAAGTTGTCTGGTTTGTCTGTCCTTCAATCTATTCTTTTACCTTCATTTAAAAAACATAGATGACCCTCTTTCCCTTTTTTGCAACCCTATCCCTATTTCCCTTTGACCCCACATCCACTTGGAAAGGCAAGGAGATGGAGGAGTAGAAGAGAGGGGAGAAGAGGGGAAGAGAGGAGAGGAGAGGAGAGGAGAGGAGAGGAGAGGAGAGGAGGGGAGGGGAGGGGAGGGGAGGGGAGGGGAGAATCAAGCAAAAAAAAATTTCCACATTGACTGTGTCAAAAAACGGATATCTATTCTGCATCTTGAGTCCATCTCCTCTCTGTCAAGACTTGGGTAGCATGCTTCATCATCAGTCCTCTGGAATTCTGGATAGCATTAAAACCTGATTTTTGAAATAGGCCCCCTAACTCTAAATCTAGGACTTTTTCCATTGCAATGTGGATGATTCTCTGTAGACATTAGCATATTCCAGGGAAATAACATAAGTGCCAATTAGAAACAATAAAAATAATTGTTACTGGTAATAATAATGAAAATGATAACTCAGCAGATCTCTCTCTTTTTCTCTCAGAATATCTGCTTTACTAGGAAATGTAATTCTCTCCCCTAACAAAATAGTAATTTTCCATCTAGTATGTTATAATGCACAGATAATCCTTAAGACATATAATGAATCAATACAAATATATAAGGATAAGAGCCATTGCCAATAGCTACATGGGAGAACTATAAGCAGGCAATATGACCAGGGCGGGGAGGGGGGAGGCAGGGCAGAGGGGAAAGAGAAGGAAAGAAGTGGAGAGAAACTCAAACTAATATTATGAAAGTATGTACCAAATGACTAATAATAATTAAAATATGCTTTAAAACATTTTACATAACACCCACCAAATCAGCAAAAATGACAAAAGAAGAAAATAGTAGTTATTGGAAGTGTTATGGGAAGGCAAGCATGCTGATAAACTGTTGGTAGAGCTGAGAAATGGTCCAACTGTTCTGGAAAATTATTTGTAACTAGACTAGATGTAACCTGATGAGGCCCAGGGGGATGCTCTTCTCCCAAAAGTGTCTGGCTTTGAACTCAAGTGGACACAGTTCAATCATGGGGGAGCTTTATACTTAAAAGAGATAATAAGCTGTTGTTTTTGCTGGGGTTTTTTTCATGTTCTGTGAATATGCTCCTACCCCATAGTTGAACTCCTGGGAAAATCTCTTTAATCTTAGATTGACTCATGTCTAAGGTCTGCCAAAGAGGGATTAACAGAATCTTTTCTAGAAAGGAACTCAATGCACAAAATTGCTATCAGGTATGGGACAGCTATTTTTTTCCTCGACTACATAAGAAATATTTAAAATTCAAAAGGCTCATAGATGTGAACTGGCAAATACTTAATGCACAAAATAGTAATCCATCACTCCTATTGCACTCTTTTGAGAGGTAGGCAGAATACCCAGGATATTTGTGGAATTGTTGAAAATATTTCACTTTCACCTCAATCTGTACCATTCGAGCAAAAATTCAAGGTCCAGGTCTTCTTACCAGCCACAGAAGGATCCATCTTCCTCAAGGTAGTACTCTGAGAAGGGTGTCATTTCAGGAAACATCTCTAACTAAATAAAAGGTATTCAGTGTAGGGACTCTGGTTCTCTTGGATTTGCTAAGGCTGGAAACAGTATCCTAGAATCTGTGCTCAGAGAAAGAAATAGAACATGAAAAAGCAGCCAGGAATTTGAGAGCCAGTCTCAGGCTCACTTAGACAAACACGTGTTCTCACTGCCACACACTTGGAACTACTATTGCTATTTCTAGGGAAAAGGTAAAGAAAAATGCCCTCAACATACTAGGAAATCCAAGGGAGAGTTGGCAGAGTCCCAAGTAAGGTGTTCAAAGAGTAGAAGAGACAGAGACAGAGAGAAAAGCCCTTGCCTTCTCCTTTTACAGCCTGTTGAGTGGGTGTCTCTTTCTGACTTAGTCACCCATCATTTTGAAATAACAGCCTCCTCGACTTCCATGAGAAAGATAAAGTGAGTAATCAGAAACCACTAGGATGAATGTTCTTTAGCAAGAGGTCAGACCACACATAACCCACCAGAAGAAGCTAGAGCATAATAAGCCCATCCTCACACATATTTCTTGGTCTACACTTTCTGCTACACAAAAGAGTCATGAAACTATATATTCCCTTTGACCTAATGATACCAGTAGTCATCATTTACCCAAAAAAAATCAGTGATAGGTGGAAAAATCCCACATACCAAAATGTTTATGGAATACATTATTTCTAATAAGTCGATGCCCAGTTCTGAACTTGAGAAAGACTGTGGTGGGGGGAAGAATAGAGAGATAAAGATACTGCCCTTTCACTCCACTACCTAGGACCAATTGACATCTTTTATCACTCAACCTGGGCACTGGCCCTTCATAGGAATTATGCATGGAAATTGCTCTCTCTAATCATAATCTTCTGTTCTTCCATCTCTCCCCCTGTCTCACTCCTCTTAAAACTATTCTCCACATGAATTCCATTCTTTGCATCTATAACTATTTTTTGTGATCTATTACCAATGCCCTGGCCTCACTTTCTTCCCATCACAGTCTTCAGCCCTCTACCTTTGAATCTCTTGCCTCTCTTGTCCATCCATTTAAACACTGCCAATCTTTAAAACCAGTTCCTACTCTCAAGTTGTTAAATACTGCTAGAGGAAGCTAAACAACTACTTTAGCTGGGTTCACTACAAATTCAAGTTATCTAATCACAAACGACTTTGCTGCTACACTGTAATAATTTTATTCTTTGATTGAATTGATCACACTCTACCAAATGATTACTACAAACCCCTTCTCTCCTCAAGTCCCCTATACCAAATCCACTTCTCTTTTTAAGTGGATGATCCCACCTATTTCACTGAAAAAATTGAGGTCATCCAACATAAAATGCCTTGATTTCCCCACTCCATACTTCAAAACCATTCTGTTTCATCACCTATTATGCCCTCCTTGACTCCAGTCTCAGAGGATAAGATTATCCTTCTTAGTAAAGCTATTTTTTTTGCTTATGCCCTTGATCTCTCACTTCCCTTTTTGGGAGTTCATTCTACTGAACAGTCTCTCTTTCATCTTAAATTTCTCTTTCTTAAAAAGCCTTCACTTTGCCCTACCATTTGCTCGAGCTGTTATCCTACATCTTCATAGAGAGAACACTAGAGCAAGAGCACCTGTGTTCAAATCCTTCCTCTGATGCTTGCTACCTGTGTGATCTTGGGAAAATCATTTAGCTTCTCTGGGCTCATTTTCCGCATCTTAAATGAGGGAGTTTAACCAGATTGTGCCTGATATCTCTGTTAATGACCCAAGTTCTGTGTAGGTCATGATGTATTTTATTATTCATGCATTTGCTTTAATATACATTTACCTATTAAACAATTATTATCAGTTTGCATTATTGTTAGATGGTTATGTTTAAGTGTTAGTGATTAGTTGTTTAAATAGAAATGCATCAGTGGAGGTTCATGAGATATTATAATGAGTAAGAAGAATATATTTTGTTTCAACAGGATTTCTAAGATATTGAGAGAATGTGATTGTCATGGTGGTGATTTTTCTCTGGGAATCTAGTTCTGCCAGTGATGGAACAGATTGTGAGAGAGCCAGAGAGTAAGTAGGTATTCACCTACTGAGGTGAGAAGAGGCACGGTGGTGTAGGTAAAGACATTCCCCATGCATCCATTGCATAGGTAGCATTTTACATATATTTTCTGCCTCCCACAGTAGATTGGATTTTACTTGAGGGTCAGAACTGTGTACCCTCCCACACTGTACTTTGCCTGGAACAGAGTGAGCACTTAATAAATGCTTATTGAATGAACTTTACCCCTTTGTGGAAAATTTATTAATGTTAATTATGTTGATGGTGATGCTCTTCCTATTGTTATTGACAATAGAATGTGCACCTTCTTTTAAAAAAGTTATACCAATAGATTATCTTCTACAAGATCACTAAAAAAGGATTCTCTATGGTAATAGGAATTCTTCAAAGGTATTAGTAATCAATAGTGTTCATATCAAACTCTAAGGATCAGTCAGCAAATATGCATTTATTAAATGCTTACTGTGTGGCAGGCATTATGATATACATTGAGGATACAAAGAAAGAAAAAAGACAGTTCTTAATCTAGAGGATCTCACAGCCTAATGGAATTGAAAGATGGTAAACAGAACTATGTGGTAGATTCTGTGCTAAGCACTTTTACAAATATTAACTCATTTTGATCCTCATAACGAAGAAGTTGCAATTGGTATGTGCTATTATTATCCCCATTTTACAGTTGAGGAAACTGAGTCAGACAGAAGTTATGTGACTTGCCCATGATTACACAGCTAGTAAATGCCTGAGGCTGGATTTGAACTCAGGTCTTTGTAAATCCAAGCCCAGTGCTCTAATTACCATACACCTACCTATGTCATGGGAGAGACAACAGGAAAATATCTATATACCAGCAAGATATATACAGAATAAATTGGAATTAACCAACAGTAGAGGAAAGGAACCTTTTATATTCATTATTTTATGTAAGCATCATATCAACAAAGCTATGAGGTAGACATTATAGATATTCTTGTCACCATTTTACAAGTAAAGAAAGACTCAGGGAAGTTAAATAATTTTCCAATGATCACCCAGCTAGCAATTATTGGTGGTGAGACTAAAACCAAGGTTTTTCTGACTCCAAATTCAACACTATGTCCTCTCTGCCACTCCCACAGCATGGCTGAGCACCAACTGGGTCAAATACAGTTATGAGAACATATTGGATATAAATACTTCAACTGATATCCAATAAAAAATATAAACTATTAGGCCTGATGGGAAGAGCTTATACACTAAATGATAAACCCTTTTTTAGGAACATTAACAGTTCTAATTTTTTTAATTCTAAAAGTACATATAAGTAGGAACTAGATTCATATCCTGCAGTTATTACTCAGTGGGAGAAGATCCCACACAAAATTCCCACCAAAGATCTGGGATATTTCATATTCATTTCATCAGATCTCTAAGAATGTAAGCTCACTGAAGTAAACCTGTAACAACCTCTGTCTCTTTGTTAAATATACTCCATTTTAAATCACCACCCTAATACAGTTTTGGTGTCAGGATGTTACTTCTGTATTTCAACATCTCCATCAAATCACATAGAGCTTCTCAGCTCAACAGCTGATCAAAATCTCCCACCAGTTTTTCAGACATGCCTTCTGTTCTCTCCTCCACATTCACCCTCACATTCCTGAATGGCTTTGTTCCCTTATTTGAAGTTATAGTTATGGCTCTGATTAACCCTCTCATTACCCAATTCTCTGCACCAACAGAAACCATGAAAGCAAATTCATTCCAACTACAGCTAAGGATAGAAAGGAGAAGTGGCAACTCCATAAAGGTCCAGGGGTTGGGTTTAATTTGGAAACATACCCCCAAAGTTCAATTGCTTATGCAATCCTTATCCAAACTTAGAGATCTTATTAGAGTGGCACAGGGATGTGATGACAGGAAGGAATTAAGGTTCTGCCAGGCACCAGTGAAAACCAGCTGTGCACCACCCCCACCTGCCTAATTGCTTCTATGGCAAAAGTAAAGTGTGAGAGGAGACTTTGGAAGGATAGTATCAGGGCACCTAACCCCTAGCATTTCAGAAGCCTCAGAGAAGTTACTCATGATAGGTTCCAGGATGAGAATTTCCCAAGATTCTTATGGGTCAGATTTCTTGGGACCATAATAGAACATCTTTTTTTACAGCAAAATAATTATAGCAACACATTTTACAGCAGCAAAGGACTAGAAACAAATAGATTTCCATCAATAGTGGAATGGGTAAGCAAGTCATGGCATATGAAAGTGACAATGTTACTGACCTGCAAAACAAATAAACAAACATGGATACTGAGAATTTAGAGAAGTTTGGGGGGGAAGTTGTGAACTGACACAAAGTAAAGTAAGCAGGACCAAGAAAATAATCCACACAATGATTTTAACAACCAAAAGTGTAAAGAACAAAAAAAATCAAAATTGAACATCACAAAATTATAATGACCAGGGTTGGTGCTGAAGAGGACATATGAAGATCCACCTCCCTTCCTTTCTTGGAAGAGAAAGGGGACCTGTGGGTATGAAACACTGTTTAAACTGCTGGATTTGGTTGCTGTTATAGTTTTGCTGAACCACTTTCTTTTTTCCTTTTTTCATTCTTTGTTATAAGTGATGACTCCCTGTGCGAGGAAGGGAAGACTTGAACCTATATATTTTGATGATCTTGTTTCCACTCTAGCATGATGGCTCCAGGGAATCTGTTTTCCACACCTCTAGTCTTTTCCATCTCCAATTCAAATTCCACAGAGCTACCAAAAATAATCTTTATAAAATATAGATCTAACCATGTCACTGCCCTGATCAAAATATGCATATACCCACTCCTGAAAAACCTTCGAGTTCATATCTTATTGAATAATGACAAAGAAATGCCAGAATTTCTTTCACTTCAGAACTGAACAACAACAATAAAAATCAACTAGAATCCCATAGGCAATAAGGAAGAGTATCCATAAGCAAGATCTGTGTGAGTGAAGGACATGATGTATGTGGTCAGAAGTGGGACAAGACATTTGTAGACTTTGTAAGGCTCTGTGTTCCAAAGGAGCAAGAGAGGAAGTTTCCCCCAAGAACACCCTGGGGTAGGGACTTTGAAATCACTAGTAAATGGCAGCGGCAGCAACCAGCTTGCATGTTACAGTGCTCAGACCAGGAAAGCCCCAGCTCAGGGCTCTTAAATACCTAACACTCTGTCCTGAGATTCCAGAGAGGTCCCTAAAGTTCCAGCACTCTGAATCTCAAAGATCCAGGGCAGGGAAATGTACCTGTGACACACTTTCAAATTTAACATTTCTAATGTTAATTCAATTTAAATTAACATTTTCCCCATTACATTCTTGAGTCTAAACCTGTAGTGTTGCTGTGCTATAAGAAATTATGAAATGGATAGTTTATAGAAATCTGAGAAAACTTTTTTAAATAATATTTCCCCAGTTATGTATTTTAAAAAACCTTTTAGCATTCTGTTTTTTTTTAAGTTTTGAGTCCCAAATTCTATCCCTTCCTCCATACCTATCCCCCCCTCCCAGACAGTAAGCAAAGTCATTTTGCAGAAGGAAGGAAGGAAGGAAGGAAGGAAGGAAGGAAGGAAGGAAGGAAGGAAGGAAGGAAGGAAGGAAGGAAGGAAGGAAAAAAGAAAGAAAGAAAGAAAGAAAGAAAGAAAGAAAGAAAGAAAGAAAGAAAGAAAGAAAGAAAGAAAGAAAGAAAGAAAGAAAGAAAGAAAGAAAGAAAGAAAGAAAGAAAGGAAGAAAGGAAGGAAGGAAGGAAGGAAGGAAGGAAGGAAGAAAGGAAGGAAGGAAGGAAGGAAGGAAGGAAGGAAGAAAGAAAGAAAGAAAGAAAGAAAGAAAGAAAGAAAGAAAGGAAGAAAGAAAGAAAGAAAGAAAGAAAGAAAGAAAGAAAGAAAGAAAGAAAGAAAGAAAGAAAGAAAGAAAGAAAGAAAGAAAGAAAGGAAGAAAGAAAGAAAGAAAGAAAAAGAAAGGAGAGAGGGGGAGGGAGAGAGAGAAATAGAATGCTTTCAGTCTGTATTCAGATGCCGTCAGTTCTTTCTCTGGAGTCAGAGAGCATTTTTCATCACAAGTCCTTTGAGATTGTCTTTGATCATTACATTACTGAAAATGGCTAAATCATTCATAGTTGTTTATTGCACAATATTCTTGTTACTGTGTTCAGTGTTTTCCTGGTTCCACTCACTTCACTCTGCATAAGTTCATGTAAGTCTTTGCAAGTTGTTTCTAAAATCATCCTGCTCATCATTTCTTATAGCACAATAATATTCCATTACAATCATATACCACAACTTGTTCAGCCATTCCACAATTGATGGGCATCCCCTCAATTTCCAATTCTTAGACACAAAAAGAGATGCTACAAATATTTTTATACAAATAGGTCCTTTCTCCTTTTTTTTCATCTCTTTGGGATACAGACCTAGTAATGGTATTGCTGGACCAAACGGTATGCACAGTTTTATAGCCCTTTGAGTATAGTTCCAAATTGCTCTCCAGAATGGTTGGACCAGTTCACAATTCCACCAACAATATATTAATGTCCCAGTTTCCCCACATTCCCTCGAACATTTATCATTTCCCTTTTCTGTCATATTAGCAAATCTGATAGGTGTGAGGTGGTACCTCACAATTTGCATTTCTCTAATCCATAGTGATTTAGAGGATTTTTTTCACAAAGCTTAGACTTTTTTTGTTTGAAAACTTTCTGTTCATATTCTTTGACCACTTATCGATTGGGTAATGACTTATATTCTTATAAATTTGACTCAGTTCTCTATATATTTGAAAAATGAGGCCTTTATCAGTAATACTTGTAAAAAAATTTTCCTAGTTTTCTACTTTCCTTCTAATTTTAGTTGTATTGGTTTTGTTTGCACAAAAATTTATATAATAAAAATTATTCATTTTATGTCTCATAATACTCTCTACATCTTGTTTGGTCCTTTCTCTTATCTATAGATCTGACGGGTAAATTATTCCAAATTCTCCTAATTTTCTTGTGGTATCACCCTTCATATCCAAATCATGTATTCATTTTGATCTTATCTTAGTATATTATGTTGGTCTATACCTAATTGTTGTTTTCTAGTTTTTCTAGCAGTTTTTGTCAAATAATAAATTTTTGTCCCAAAAGTTTGGATGTTTTGTTTTATCAGACATTAACTTATTATGATCATTTACTACAATGTATTGTTTACCTAATCCATTGTATTCCTCAGCCAGTACCAGACTGTTTTGATGATTATTGCTTTGTAATATAGTTTGAGATATGGTATAGCTAGGAGAAAGCTGGAAAATCTTGTAAAAAGTAATACAGAAGCAGGAGAATAAATTTCTATAGTGACAATGTTGTAGAGACAAACAATTTTGAAAATCTTATCTGAACAGCATAATGACCAGGATCCAGAGAAGTAATGGTGAAATACTCTACCCATCTCCTTATAGAGAGGTGAGAAATTTGGGGTGTGTAATGTGTATGTAGAATGATATGTGTTTACATATATATGTATGCATGTGTATGCATATGTGTATGTATATTTATATTGTGTATGTATACATACCTGCATATGTATATATACATATGCATGCATGCATGCATTTTTTTAAGGCATGCCAATATAGATTTTTTTTTGCTTGACTATACATGTATGTAATAGGAGTTTTGCTTTTTCTTTCATTCTCAATTGAGGAGGAATGGGAAGAAGAAAGGGCAGATTTTTGCTGATTACAAAAATTATTTTTTAATGTGTGTATGCTTTAAAAAAACAAGCTATATGTAGCAGATATACATTTTAATATTCAATCTTTTGTAATGACTCTTAAGTTCACAATTTTAAAAATTAGTTTAAAAGAATCAGACCACTGAGCCTAGAGCTCTAATCCCAGATCTGCCTTTTAGTAGCTGTGACCTTCCTTCCTCCTTTCTTTTCAGAAGTAGGAGATTTGGGGCATGGAACATTGTCTATACTGCCAGACTGAACTGATATCTTGTTTAGTTTTAATAAATTGCTCTTTTTCTTTTTTATTCTGTTACAAAGGATGGTGCACTGAGAAGGAGAGGGGAGATAGCTATATTTGAAAATAAAGGCAATATGGAAACAAAAGATATCAATAACTTTTTGACAGCTGTGAGACCTTTGATAAAATTGTTTAACATCTCTAAGCCTCAGTTTCCTCATCTATTGAATGAGGATAATAGAATTTGAGCTATCTCCCTTACAGCGTTGTTGTAAGGAAAGAGGTTTGCATACTTAAAATGCTTAATAGCTGTAGTTATAAATTATATTATATATATATATATTATTGCAAAATATATGTATGTGTGTGTATATATATGTGCACATGCACACACACACACACACACACACACACACACACACACACACACCTTAAAAGCCTGGCAGAATGAGTCCACCTCCCAAAGTATACATTTTACCCCCATAAAGAGACTCATTCTTTCTCTGTTTAACATTGACTCACTGCATTCCCCAGCAACTCAGGGTCTCTATAGGAAAGTGACTATCTTCAAAGGCATATGGAGCCTACTAAAGTGACCAGAGATCTGAAAAGATAATATTAATTCTACCCTTTCTATGACCTAACTTTTTCCATTGAGCTAAATAATCTATCTTCCTATTTCCCTATATTTATCTTCCCTTCTCTTGTGTTCCCCATTTCTTTTTTTTTTTAATTTCTCTACCTCTTACACTTCCATTGCTTTTTCCCTCCTCCCCATCCCACTTCCTCCTACCTTGGCGATCAGACAAAGCAGTTATCAGAGTTCCCTCTCTTATTCCCTCCCTTCCCTCCCCATCCTTCCTGACCAGCTGATTCCTGGGAGGAATCCGATAACTTATCAATATGCTTAGGTTACTCTATAGGAATATTTGCCAGCCTAGGAAACAGCCTTTCTTTGAAGGATAGCAGATCAGAATTTGTGACTCCATCAGGGAGGGTCAGATTTGGTTTTTGTTTTCTTCTTGTTCACAAGTAAATCCAAGTCACTTTCCATTAAATAGACATGGCTTCAGTATTTCCTGTTTTCAAGGAAACAGATTCACTAACAAGTTAACAAGACCTATATAGATAAGTCTCTTCTCATTTGTGCTATTCTATCTCTGTAGTTTTGTGATTGCTCCTAAACTGGTCCTTAGGCATTCAAATTGACCTCATTTGAACAACACAGATATTTAAACATGCCCTTCTGTATTGACTTTCCTTCTCTGTGAAAGTGAAATGGAAAAAAAATAAATAAATAAAAGTGAAATGGAATTTTATTAATTTTTTAATTAATTTCTAAAACAACAATGAATTTGAGCCCCTCAAATATTAGTACACCTATTCTTTGAGGCTCATTCTGGAGGATTCTGCCTATATCGTTATCAAACTTGAAATTCTGGTTCAATAATCAAGAAAACATGAAGAGAAATATAAGTCAAAATCAGAGAATTCAAGAACTCTTATTTAGTTAATCACTTTTGAAGCTTTTTTAACAGTCTAGGTGACGTGGTAGATAGAGCACTAGACTTAGAGTCAGGAAAATCTAAGTCTGAATACATCCTCAGCTGTGTGAACCTGGGCAAGTCACTTAACCCGTTTGCCTCAGTTTCCTCATTCGTAAAATGGGGATAATAATAGAACCTACCTCCCAGAATTGTTGTGAGGATCAAATACTTGGCACAGTGTCTTGCACATACTAAGTAATATATTAATGTTCAGGAGGAGGAGGAGGAGGAAGAAAAGTATCTTAAAGCTTTGCCAACGGTGGTAGCTCAGATACGAAATCCCAGCTCTTGGAGAAGACTGAGGCTCTTGCATTCCTTGAACTTGGGAATTCTGCACTGCACTGAGGCTAATGCCAAGAGGCAATCAGCACTAAGTTAGACACTGATATCGTAAGACTCTGAGAGGGACAGGACACTGGGGCTATAAGGCATTTTGAACTAGACCAGGTCAGAAATGGATCTGAAGTTTCCATGCCAACCAGTAGTGAGATCAAGCTTATGAAGGGGTGGTCTACTTCTAGCCTAGGCAAAATAGGGATGAGAGGAAAGAAAGAAAGAAAGAAAGAAAGAAAGAAAGAAAGAAAGAAAG
>NW_027185655.1:69602389-69642551 GCF_028583685.1 Petaurus breviceps papuanus
GAAAGAAAGAAAGAAAGAAAGAAAGAAAGAAAGAAAGAAAGAAAGAAAGAAAGAAAGAAAGAAAGAAAGAAAGAAAGAAAGAAAGAAAGAAAGAAAGAAAGAAAGAAAGAAAGAAAGAAAGAAAGAAAGAAAGAAAGAAAGAAAGAGAAAGAGAGAAAGAAAGAAGGAAGGAAGGAAGGAAGGAAGGAAGGAAGGAAGGAAGGAAGGAAAGAAAGAAAGAAAGAAAGAAAGAAAGAAAGAAAGAAAGAGAAAGAGAGAAAGAGAGAGAGAAAGAAAGAGAGAAAGAGAGAAAGAGAGAAGGAGAGAAGGAGAGAAAGAGAAAGAGAAAGAAAGAGAGAGAGAGAGAAGGGTACAGAGAATGGGAAGGAAGAATAGACATTTTTCAGTCACATTCAACTCTTTCTGACCCTATTTGGTGTTTTCTTGACAAGATACCATAATGGTTTGCCATTTCCTTCTCTAGTTTATTTTACAGATAAGGAACTGAGGCAAACAGGGTTGAGTGACTTGGCCAGGGTCACACAGCTAGTAAGTGTTTGAGGTCATATTTGAACTCAGGTCTTCCTGATTCCAGGCCGAGCACTCTATCCACTGTGCCACCCAGCTGACAGACAGATAGAGAGATAATCTTTTCCAAGCCCTCTGACAAGGAAGTCAGAGTTACCACAATGAATGTAGCTCAGACTCTCCAAATACGGAATTTCTGCGAGTTGCCAAATATAAAGTTGGAAGTGTAAAATGGGTGAAAGCACTTTATCTGTGAGCATGTGTTGTGTGTATTACATATTTAACAATGAACGGGGGGGGGGATATTTCTGAGGGTTTCATAGGCATCTCCACTTACAGTAATGATCTCTTCAGACCTCTTTAATATGAAGTCATTGCAGTGGACCAGAAACATCATTTTTATTTGTAAAGGAGAAAAAAAAACTTATGCATAAAATGAACAGCTTTAGCAAATGTTTCTAATCATTTCCTTTCAGTACCAAACCACTAAACAATCATTTTATTTACTACATTTTGCTTAGGTACATAAATCAAAGGACAATAACAAGCATAATGTCAAAGAAACTTTTTGACACTTCATCCATTTAAACAAGCTTAGTCGATAAACAGTTTAGGCAAAGTTCTGGTTTGAAATGCTGTTCCCAAGAGGACTGTGGGTTCATAAATTGCTATCATGCTTACCTCTGTCATTACTGGTTCATGATGGACTCTGGGCAGCCACAGTCATTACCAAGGTCGACGTTACTTGACCTGCCTTTCAGAGAATGATGTTTAGTCACATAGAGACAACCAACAATACATTTCTATAAGACTCCTACAGTTTGCTTGTCATCATGTATGTAACATGTTGCTTTCTATTTCAAAACTTGGCACTCAGCAAAGGAGAAAAATCAATCTGCCAGTAGGCACAAAATGTCATGTGTTTCCTGCGATAATTCTGTGTATCTGTGGCAAACCAGCAACTTCCCATTTATTTTCAAAAGAAGAATCCTGAAGAATGGCAGCATGAAAAAAGAGAATGTTAATGAACAATAGAAAAATGGAATTCTAGAAGTCAGAGATTCTACAGTAATATATTGCATGGAATCTCTTACCTCTTCTTTGCAGATAAGAGATTTTGCTAAGGTTTATTAAAAAATAAAGCAACAGTCAGCTCAAAGATTGTGCACAATGTGTGGCTATTTATTCCTCTCCCTGCCTGCAAGAAACTAACTTGCTAGCAAAAAGCCAAGCACTCACAAGGCTTACAGAGTATGGAACAGTTTATACCCTAGCCCTGTACCGTGCCCTTTGCCTTATGGATTTGGGAGATGTCAGAAAAGATCAGAGCAGGGATCCAGCTATGTTTTATTCAGATCCTCTGGTCTTAACCTTGAAGGAAACACTTAGGGGTTAGTTATGACTTAAACACTGTGCATTAGGTTTGTAGTCAATGAGCTCCACTTTACAAGAGAACAAAACCAAGGAATCTTGGAAACGGACTTGATGAGTGGAATCAACTTCTAGAGACGTGACGAATTTATGAAGTGAATCAACCTGGCTTTTAAAGGTCACAATAAGTTAAACAGTGAAAGGTGGAAGAGTCTTCCCAGTCCTCTTAATCATTTTAGGGTCTATATGACAGCATCTTTGAGAAGAACTAGTCAAATAAAATGCTGTGACAACAATAACAACAATCTCAGACACAGCATTTTCCCACAGAGATATACCCATTGTACAGGGGAAATTTACAATTACTTTTCTTAATTTAAAAACAGATCTCGGACTAGACCTTACTAATTTGAAGGTTTTAAATAACTTTCTGAAGCAAACGTTTCATAAACTACAGTGGGGAAGCCACCATTTTACAGCATCTGCTCAGTTATCTCAACAAGAAAATGTACAGCCAAACACACTCCTTTGTTCAACAAGGAACTTTAGCACAAATCGCTTAAGAGTTGGAGTGACAAATGACATGCTGTGTCCTCAGCCAAGAATTTGCTCAGAGAAGCATAGATGTTTTTTCTTCCAGTGTGTTTGAATTTAGCTCTTTTGTTGTACAGGTAAAAATGTGCAATCAAAATCCCTTCCAGACCTCCCTACCTTCTGACATCCCTGCCCCCCAAGTGATATGTGCAATGGTTTATTTTGCTATTTTAAGTAAAACAGACTTCCACTAAAGATATAAGACTTTCATCATAGGATCATAGCTCTAGAGCCAGAAGGAACCTGAGAGGGCATCTGGTCCAACCCCTTCATTTTACAGATAACAATAAAGGCAGTGATGATAATGATGATGGTGGTGGTGGTGGTGGTGGTGGTGGTGGTGATGATTATAACTGGCATTTAAATACTATCTACTATGTGCCAGGTACTGTGCTAAGCATTTTACAAATATCTCATTTGATGCAAAACCCTGGTAGGTAGGTGTTATTATTATACTTCTTTTACAGCTGAGGAAACTGAGGCAAACAGAGTTTAAGTGACTTTTCCAAGATTACACAGTTTATAAGTATCTGAGACTGCATCTGAACTCAGGTCTTTCAGGTGATGAAGTTAAGGCTCAGGGAAGTTAAATTACTTGCCCAAGACTACACAGGTAAGAAAGGTCAAAAGTGAGATTTAAACTCAGGTCCGCTTACTCCAAAAACAGTGCTCTTTTTATTGCTTTACTTCTCTTCATGCTGTCCTGTTTGTTCGTCCTTTTTTTTTTTGAAGAGGACTGATGATATCACTTACTAGACATGAAAACCACCTACAAGATATAGGCATTCAACACTTATTTTCTCTGAAAATAATCAGTCAAAAAACATTTTTAGCGAGTAAGAGCACAGCGAGTAAGAGCACCGGCTCCAGTGTTGAGAAGACCTGGAGATCGAATCACTCAGACACTTAGCACCTACCCAGAAACACCTGGCCGTGTAACCTTGAGCGAGTTACTTAACCCCAATTGCTTAGGGGTGGCCAGGTGGCTCAGCGAGTAAGAGCACCGGCTCCAGTGTCGGGATGACCTGGATCAAATCCGGGCTCAGATACTCAGCACCACACCCAGAAATAATAACTGGCCGTGTAACCTTGAGCAAGTTACTTAACCCCAATTGCTTTAAAAAAAAAACCTTTTTAAGCACTCAGTATGTGCCAATACTCAGTGTGTGACAATGGTACAAAGAAAGGCAAAAAAATATGTCCACTTCACTCAGGGAACCCTCATTCTAATCTAATGAATCAGGCAACATGCAGAAAATTGATGTACAATGTACAAGATTTAGATATCAGTACATCAATCTTGTATGTATACCTACAAGATACAGATATTTCTACATCTATATATAGATATCAATGTAGAGATCTATATCTTATTTGTACAACATAGAAATATATATCTATATCTTGCATGCACAATTTTTTGCATGTCACTTGCTAAATTAAAGGCACGGATAGACACATGAATCTTGTATTGTCATCTTTTGCATGTTACAAAAAATTATATCTATAACCATATGTAGATTATATAATTATGTTATATAGAGATATAGAAAAAATGGTAGGTAAAGATAGATATTTGTTGCTCAGTCGTTTAAGTCATGGTCAATTCTTTGTGACACCATTTGGGGTTTTCTTGACAAAGATTCTAGAGCAGTTTACCATTTCCTTCTCCAGTTCATTTTAAAGATAAGAAAACTTAGGAGAGAAGGGTTAAGTGACTTACCTAGGGTCACACAACTAGTAAGTGTCTGAAGCCACATTTGAACTCAGGTCTTCCTGACTCCAGGTTTCACTCCATTCACTGTAACACCTAGTTCCAGATGTTGATATAGATAGTGTAAATGAAAGACACTTGTAATTGGGGGTTGGGGAAGGGAAAAAATGGGCTTCTCTGCCAAAGGTGGAATTATACCAAGATTGAAAAGAATACAGGGAAGCCAGGAGGCACATTATAGGAGAGACAACTTCCAGGAATAGAGGACAGCTAGTGAAAATGTAGTGTCAGAAAGTGGAAAGTAAGAAAAGAACCAATTACCAGAAAAGCTAGAAGGTGCCCTGGCGTTCTCAGCTTAACTTTCTACCCAGGAGTGTGTGACCAGAGAAAGAAGGGACTAGGATGAATGGAGGGAGTATCAGGAATGAGGCAAGGACAAATCCGCTGAAAAATAGAAAAGACAGCAGTCCTATTCCAAATATAAAGATTTGTCAAACATTTTGTGAATTATTCAATGTTGCTTTTAATTTTAAAAAAACTATATTTACATAATATCTTTTTACAGTAGAACACAGTATAAATAGCGGAACTCATCTTTTGAACTTAATCCAGGAGAAAACCATTGCTTGATTTAGTCCTCAGAGACAGTACCCAGAAGAGCACAACGCACTTAATTCTGCTAGTATACTGGACTGGAGATGCCAACCAACCCATGTTGGACCACTCTGGTAAGTATTTGATCAATACCGAAACCTGACTGCTGTGTCATATTATAGCCAACCTTTTTTAGTTTTGATTTTGGTAACCCTACTCCGGACATATAACTATTAACCCCTGAACAGAAGGGCTTCATTCTATTTTCTCTCTTGACCTCATAGCCCACAATTCTTTACTATCATTTTAAAGGCACTTCAAAGGGTTTCAGAAAGAAGTAGTGGTCTTCTGCTTTTGTTTCCTTCTTTATTACTTTTCTACTGGAAGAAAAACAGAAAAACAAAACAAAACAAATTTTTCTTTAATTCTCTCATTGTTCTTTCATCTGACCCCTTTCCTGCTGCTGAGAGAAAGGTGACTTCTATTTGCCGCCTTCTCCCTGGCTTCCTGCCAGTATTTCTAGGTTTTCAATTTCAATTATTGATGATGAAATCCAAAATAGTTTAGGTAAATATGGCCAAAGGTCTCATAACACAAATATTTGAGGTGTCATGTTTCTTGATTTTTGCAATGTTGAGGTTTAAACAAACATACACAGAGACTGGACTTGTGATTTCATTGATGAGGAAAGGGCGGCTAGGTGGTGCAGTGAATAGAGCACTGGCCCTGGAGTCAGGAGGACCTGAGTTCAAATCCGGCCTCAGACACTTAACACAAAAACTAGCCGTGTGACCTTCAGCAAGTCGCTTAAGCCCAATTCCCCTCTGAAAAACAAAAAAAAAGAAAAGAAAAAAAGAAATAGATGAGGAAATCCCCTTTATCAGAGCAGGTTGGCACCTCTTCCAGAACTGAGTCTTAGATAATTGTCTAGATTCTAGAGCACTAAAAGATTAAAGCAATTTGTACAGGATCACACAGCTAGTATATGTCAGAAGTGGGACCTGACCCCAAGCATTCCCTAGTTCTAAATATCTGAGACTGGACTTGAACTCAGGTCCTCCTGACTCCAGGGTCAAAGCTCTTTCCGCTGCATGACCTAGCTTCCCCAAACACATTGTCTTTAAATAAATGGTTACATTTATGTGGTGCTTTAACGTTTACAGAGTGCTTTGCATGATCCTTGCAACAACTCTGTGAGGTAGGTGTTTTTATTACCTCTGTTTTATAGATCAGGAAACTGAGACTCAAAGAGATTAAGTTATTTGCACTGGGTCACACAGATAATAAGTATTCGAGGCAGAATTTGAATTCAGGTCTTTCTGACTCCAGGTCCAGAGACCTAGCTACTCTGACATTTAATTACTAAAGCTAAGAGTATAATGTATATATATATATATATATATAATTTATATGTAAATTATATATTATATATCGTATAAATTATATATCATATAAATTATATATTATATATTTATATATAACAAGATTAAATATAAGTATATATATAATATATAAGAGTAATAATGGCCCACAATTCTCAGACAGATGTGATAATGATTTCATAATGACAAATATTGCTCTCACAGAATTTTAGTGCTTAAAAGGACTTCAGAAGTTACTCAAATATAGCCTTAAGTTTTACAGAGAAGACTGCTGAGACCCAGAGCACTTCGATAATTTGCCCCAGGTCACTTCAGCCATCCTCGTTCAGGCTCTTTCGCTTGCTTCTCAGATGATGGTGGGGACAGCACATTTCTTTCTTTTAAGACGTAAAAGAATATAAGCCAATGACTTCTAATATTATTCTGTTCCTTCCAGGTACTGAGTAACCTTTTGCAATTAATTGTTCCTTACTTTTACCTACTGTATGACCTCACATTCTTCGCAGAGATTTTCTGCTCATTTGACATCAGAACAATCCTCATTGAGTACTTACCAAACACTAGACCCTGCAAAGCATTGGAAATTATGAAAGTCACAAATATTGTAAGTAATGAAGCCTATGAAGTGTTTGTATATATTGTAGTTTGAACTATTCAAAGTTATAATTATGTAAAATATGGTCATTGGTTCCAGACCAATGGAAATATGCTATGCAAATTCAAATAATGTGACCATTTTATGGGATTCATTCCGATGAATTGTAACTGAGATGTAAATAAAAAAGCCAAATAGTCCCTCAAAAAACTTACATCAGAAAACAGAACTCAAGAGACAATGAAATCACAAAGATAATACCCAGTAGGATGATGAGACTTCCCAGAACTTTCTAGACGATTAAAGAGCTATATGACATTTTGATTGACATGTAAGGTAGAATTTATAATGGCTTTTGATGGCTTATGACAATATGGCACTTCAAGTTAGTTGAGCCTCACAACAACCCTATGTTATTAATCCCTCATCTTACAGATACGAAAATAGATACTCAGAGAGTTTAAGTAGACTGTGGCATGGAAAGAGAACTTTCAGGAAAGGGGTCTTTGCTATTCCTGTATTTTTCTGATAGTCCTCTTCTCCAGGATTTCTGTTATTATGAAGTCTATAATAGAATATTTATACCTTTGTGTAGGAAAGTAACTATAATCAAGTGTTACACTTTATAAATTTTATGACAATTAAAATTTTTTGCATGATAAAATTACTGTTCAATGGTCTTGGCGATTCAATATGGCTACCACATATGAATAAAGTTATATTTATTTTATGAATACAGTCATTTCAGTCATGTCCGACTTTCTGTGACCCCATTTGGGGTTTTCTTGGCAAAGACACTGGAGTGGTTTGCCATTTCTTTTTCCAGCTCATTTTACAAATGAGTAACTGAGGCAAACAGGATTAAGTGACTTTCCCAAGGTCACACAGTTAGTCTGTGTCTGAGGCCAGATTTAAATTTAGGAAGATGAGTCTTCCTGGTTCCTAACCTAGTACTCTACCCACTACACCACCTTGCTTCATACATTTATAATTTATATAGTCTATGAATTTATGTTCATATTTATGTTTATATAGTATATGCATAGTAATGCCTTAGATTTACATAGGACCTTCTTTCCCAATGTCATGAAGAACTCAGATTCTGTTTGAATTTCAACAGGGGTCACCAATCACTTTTTCCCTGTTCTTATACAATGTAGCTTGTTCATTATTTCACTTGATTTTAAGTACTTACATAACTGAAATAGTTCTCTTGGACCACACCTTTGATTTCTTTGGGGTAGATTACTCCCCTTAAGAACTTCTCACTACCAACACTGATCAGTGCCCGCTGCACAACTAGGCAACTAGGTGGCATAGTGGGTAGAGCACTGGATTTAGTAGAAAGGCATGAGTTCAAATTCTGCCTTAGATATTTACTATGTAACACTAAGCAAGTCCCTTAACTTCTCTCAGCCTCAGTTTCCTTCTCTTTAAAAAGGGTATGAAAATAGCACCTACCTCACCGGGTTATTATGACAATCAAATGATAAAATATACTTGAAGTTCTTTATAAATGTTAGTTGCTGTTACTATTATTATCATTATTAATTTCATAGGTTACTGAGAGGATAACTTGCCAAGGGTCACACCATCAGTATGTTTCAAAGGCAGGATTTGAACCCAAGTCTCTCTGACACCAAAGGCAGGTCTCTATTGGCAACTCCACACCTTTCTTGAATTTATAACAATGTTTAACAAATTAATTTTCCTTTTTAATTACTTACTTGATGTTCCTGAGATAACTCTGACGTGGCAGATGGATTCAACTCATAGTAACATATTAAATATATAATATATTTTGTCTTCTTATACTCTACATTCCAGAAAATTACATATCTGATTTTTTACTTGCTATTCCTACATCAAAGTTAGGGTAATATTTATTTCATTATATTTTAGGAAATACTAAGCTAGATGGTTGGGACCAAAGGCTTAAAAATTTTTAGTAAAACAACTTCACTCATACTCATGTTTGCTTTTGCCTCTGAAAACAAAGTCCCATGAGTCAAGTTTATGGTCAATCAAAAAAAAAAAAAGGTACATTACATTTCCTATTTAACTGTAGGTTGGGGACCTTTAACTTTCCAGGAGGCTTTGCTAAGAGAGTTTCTGGTAAGCAGAACTTCCTTGAAGCTGGTAATCAGACCCACAGGATATGTGTTAATTGTTCCTGACATGTAAAACTATCTACAGTATCTCAGCTAATAATGTTATTGCAGGCACTTCATTTTCCAAATGCAGTTTTAAAATCAATAACATATATGTTGACTTATCCCCTAACCCCCCCCCCCCCCCAAAAAAAAGATTTTCTAATAAGGTCTTCAGTCAAAATCCAGAGTATAGTTGGATCAAAAAAATGGACTAAAAGATTATTTTTAAAACTTATAAAAGAAAATATTTAATGTGGTTGTATTAATTGCTTCAAATACATATTAGCTAACTAATGGAGTGTAACAGGGACTAGAATATTGACCCAAAACCCAGGAAAACCTGTGTTCAAGGTCTGCCTCTGATACATTCTGGCTTGTGTTGACCCTAGAAAAATCACTTAACCTCTCAGTGCCCTGAGAAACTTAATTGCAGAGCAGATATCAATCTTCATTTGTAAAAGATTTTCCCAATATCAAGAAAATAAGTTCCAATCCCAATCTTTAATGAATGTTAACTCAATGCTAATGGAGCTATGCCCAACTGGAATGTAAGACAATTTATAATTATGAAAGAAGAGGTACTTCATTGTTCTTACACTTTCAACTAAAGACCCATTACTAGAACTGTGCCTTTGACATATAGAAAACTGTTTTCAACAAGAAAAGAACCCCATTATAAAAATATCCTTAGCAGTGTGATTTGTGTTTACAAAGCTAGAGACAAAGAAGGTATGCACCAAATGAGAAATGGATGCACCAAATTATGATATGGGCATAAAAATGGAATGTTATTGAGCTGTAAGGAAAAACAAAAAGAATTCCAAGAAACATAGGAAGTCCTGTAAGAAATGAAGAGTGGGGAAAAAAGAACAAATGTATATAGATATGTATGTATGTATGTATGTATACACACAGCATGACTACAACAATGTACCTAAAATCTACACAAAGAGGCAACAAAGCTCAGGTCAGATAGGATGGACAATGTTGATCCTATATTATCAAAGTTAAAGCACACATCCTTCCTTTCCATTAGCCATCAGGAAACTGCAAAAATGAAACAGTTACTTAACTGTTTTAGGGAAATGTACTGTACTTTGTAGTTGTCATTTGGGTGTTTGTTGGCAAGTGTTCATTATATCAAAACAAAAATGCATTGATAAATTTTTGAAAAGATATGTTAACTAACTAGCTGTGTTATCTTATACAAATCCCTTTAGGTCTACTGGTCTTGATTTCTTCATCTGTAAAATAAGGTGGCTTGGATCTCTAAGCCCCTTTCTAACTCTTCACATAGTAGAAAGTTGTGAAAATGGAACACAATAGTTTTAAATAACAATTTGACATTTTAAATATGTTGAGTACAATTCTCACCTCTACACATCTTAAAAAATATTAATTTATAAGTCAATCCCAAAAGACGCATGATGGAGAGAAATATGTGCATCCAGAGAAAGAACTAGAAAGAACTAAGTTTATATCCAGGTGGAAGCAAAATACCTGATCTTTTTCCTTCTCTTATTTGGTTTTATGTCCTCTTTACCATTTTTCATTCCAGCTGGTACAATCCGTCCTTATAACCTGACTAATGTATAATGTGAAAGTATTTACAGATCCTATACTTGACTATAAGCCACCATGGGGGGGGGGAAGGAGGGAGGGGGACAAAATGTGAAACTCAAGGAATTGTGGAATTGAATCCTGTAAACTAAAAGGAAACAAACAAATTAATAAAAAAAATCAAAAAAATATTAATTAGAGGGTCCTCCAGCATTTCTAGGAATGATGAATTTTGATCCTTCCCTATCTGAAGACAACATATTTGCCTGAGAATACAGGCCTCGATTCTTTAATTTTACTTCCTATTTTAGGTGAAGAGATTAGAGATGACTATGACCTCATAAACTGTGAAAAGTCAGGAGAGAGGGATTCCAAGAGGTCCTGCAGCAGAGCCAGGTTTTGGGACCAGTTGGTTCAGCACTGAGGCCCAGAGGAATGACCTTCAGCACATTGGAGCAAATCTGTATAGAAAGTGCATTAAGTCTGAGCACACTCTTCCCAGGGACCAAGCTGGTAGAGGGAACAGTGTACATCTGGATGTGAGGGGGAAGTGTTTGCACTTCTTTTCTTGCTATTCAGTGTAAATATCCCTTTGTAAAAACTAAATGCACACTTGTGTACACACACATACACACACACACACAAACACAGGAAAGGATGGGACTGGAGGAAGAAGTTGGGGATCTTTTTTTTCAGGGATCAGAAACAATATGAGCAAAGGTCTAGCAACAGGAAGGCAATATAATAAATTAAAAAAAGCATTGAGGTGTCTGCTTCCATTCTCTCTCCTTTCCAATTCATTTTCCAAGCTATCAGTCTGCTCAAGAAAGCAGTCTGTGTTTTTGCCCTACTTAAAAATTGTCAGTGGCATGGGGTGGCTAGGTGGTGCAGTTAATAGAGCACCAGCCCTGAAGTCAGGAGGACCTAAGTTCAAATCTGGCCTCAGACACTTAACACACTTAGCCATGTGACCTTGGGTAAGTCACTTAACCCTAATTGCCCTACCCTCCTCCCTCTAAAAAACAAAAGCAAAAAATTGTCAGTGGCTCCCTATTCCTCTATAAAAATGTAGGGGAAATTAAATCTAAGCTGAAGTAAAATAAACCCAGAGAGCCTGAGTTAGTAGTGTGAGGCTCCAGAGGAGACCAACTGAAGTCTTGTGCAAAATGAAGCCAGGTAACCTAGAAGCCATCAGCACTGTCTATATACAACCAACACAGACACCCAAGACCTGCAGTCTACTGTGGTCATTTTTGCCACTCTAGGAATAATGAAACTGATTTAATTAGTTTTAGTGTGGTATTGTGCTCAATATTCCTTATTATACATCTCAGGAAACTTAGGTTTTTTCCATGTTGAGGTTTTCAAAATTAGAGCAGGGCTTTTCCCAGTTTTATTAAGTAACTGAGAAAGTCAATTGAATGGAATAACTAAGAATGCCCACACTGAATGAAATGAATAAAAGCAATTTGGTTAATCAAATTATGTGGTGTCTAACCTTTCATTGGAACTCACATTCTTAGTTTTCACTGTTCATTGTCACATAATGCCTTGCGTATAGAGATCCAAAAAACCACTAAAAGCATTCTAGGTGAACTCAACAAAGATATTCCCCACCACCCATTCATCCCCACCCCCAAACACACACACACACACACACACATATACACACACACACCCTGTGCATAGCACACTATTCTGCCCATAGTAGGAACTTAGTGCTGAAGTCACTATTGAAAGCCCATTGTTCAAACTAAAGCTGGGAATGTTCAGACTATTGTGTGATATGACTACCTCCAATCTAGGATCCCACCTTAAATATAATGTATACAAACAAAATGTAGAAATTATATATGAAAGTTCATATAAAATGTAAGAGTTTATCAATGTTTGAGAGGCAGAGTGAGATACTAGAAAGAAAATCAACTTCAGAATTTGAAAAACCTGAGTCCAAGACCCACCTCTGACACTCACCTCTAAAACACACCCTGTTATCAACTGACACCAAATCCTCCTAGTCACTTCACATCAAGACCTCTAAAGATGTTTAAGTTGCTCAGTAGGTACTGATTTATTGTGGTAAGAAAGTTTACTTACTTACTGGTAGTTCGTTCCCTTGTAACAGTGAAATTATAGTTCCAAAAAATGACACACAAAAAAGTTTTTCATGTGTGAGTCATAGCTTCCCTTCACTGAAATTCAGGGGTCTAATTATTAGAAGACAGCTGAGCAAATTTGCCTTCAACCTGAAACGGAAAGAAATATGGGCTGAGAAATGAAACATCCTATCTTCTTTTTTTCTATTTTCCTTTGTTTCTCTTCTTGGAAGGAGGGAAGGGAATAGTGCAGAGTTTTAAAAAAAAAAAAAGTAATAATTTTTAATGAATTAACCTTATACCAAATTCCTCTCTGTAGAAAATAGCATTATAATGGCATTACAGTATATTAGCTTTTCTCTGGTCGTACAAAGAAATATGAACATAACAGTTAAAAAAAAACCCTCAAATCCTCAGGAGCCTTTATACCTAGACAACTAGAATCAGTCACGTTCATCTGAAATGACTATCAGTCCCCAGTGATATGACTTTAAGAGGTTTTCTACTCCTTGGCGAATTTTAGTCCAGTCATTTTACTTCATTTGCATTGGCATGATTTCATTAGTTTTATAGTATGATGGTCTTAGCTTGAAATATGAAATGCAGTAGCATTTTTTTGCAGGAATCACTGGCCATCTCATAGTGAAAGACGTTATTATGTGCAGAAATTGACTTTGAGGACTACTTTTTCCATTTAAAAGAAATAAAGACCAACTTTTTCGAAAGGTCAGAATATTCCTTTATAGCTTATTTGTTTACTAAAAACCAAATGCTGGTGTGGAATTATCTTGAAAGCCTCTTTATTTCCTTTGGAAATATTGATAAATAATATTTTCCTATAAAGTCCTTTCCAAATTCCTGGAGAAAAGCTCTTGGAAAGGTAGTTGATAAGCTGGGACAAAAGAAAAAAATTACATTTGTCAGAGAAATGGATTAAAGGTGGTAGATGTCATAGAATAACCCTTGTCTTCTTTGCACCATTGTCTTTCCTATCTCAGAAGTGATTTGGGTACTGATAATTTAAGTGTCCAGAGAGGGCCTGACAGAGAATGCCAGTTTACCTGGCAGATAAGGAGGGTATAGATAAGTCAATAACCAAATCACTTCAGGAGTGGGGAAGGTCTACCTGAAGTTGGTTGGATTGGACTAATACCCACCCTCTCTTTTGAGGAAGGATTATAGTATGGGGAGGGGGGAGGTGTTAAGGGAGGACTAACACCTCTGATGTGAGAGCTTGCAGAGCCCTTTTCAGGTCTGCTCATCCACCTTTGGTGTCCAACCAGTCATGCAGTTCTCACCTGAGGCTCCAAGAAACTGTCGCATGTGCAGTGGCTACACCCCAGTAAAACTGTCTCAGCAGACAAGTTAACAAGGTTGAGGGTAACTACAGTACTCAAAGCCATCGGTGTGTTAGGGGGATGTCTGCCTAAAGGGTGTGAAGTCTTCCCCTCATCTGAATGCCTAATGAGAACAATTGACCATAAAAGGGGCTGAAGCAGGTGCTGTAGAGGGCTCTGAGCTTAGTCAGACACTGAAGATGCCAAGGTCATCTCCCAGGCCTTTTGCCTTGCTACTGGAATCCAATGACTATGGAAGACAGAGGGACTGACAACTTTGTGCAACTCTGCCTCACTTAAATCCAGTTCATACACAAGTCAAGACACTGCCTGTGATATCATTGGTCCCCTTCTAAAATGAAGGACAAACAACAATGCCATGGAAGGAAGGGAGTAGGTCTCTGTTTAATTCCAGGAGGGAGAAGGGTAGTCCAGGAGGGATGTGATAACAACTTAGTTGCTCAATTCTGGAATATTAACCAGACTATATTTTAAGATTTCTTGTTCTAGATTTTGATAAATGTTACCTGAAATCTGCCCAGGGAAGAATCTTGTAGGAGGACATGGGGAACTATGCCAGTCTGGACATCTCTCTCCAAACTAGAAATGACTTGTATATACATTAGTGATAAATACAATTGTTTCTGGTAGACTTGAGCCTAAAAATTGAGAGTACAGTATTAGTTTTAATTTTTTTCTTTGACACTGGCCTTTATGTTGAAAGAAAAAGAGTGTATGTACTGAGGTTTTTGTCATATTAACACATACTTTCATCTGGTTCTACCTTCTTGCTGAACTCACTTTTTCTATAAGGAGTACAATAATGACAACATAAAGTCTACTTGGTACAATTTTTTTAAAGTTCTGATTCCATGTTTCTTTTTCTTAAATGAGCTAGACTAAGATAAGAGGGAATGGGTTCAAGTCTTATCATCTCAGTGCCTCAAGGAACTCTCCAAGACTGAAAGTTATAGAATAGTTATGAATGGGCAATTGGTAGAGGGGATTTCCCTACTCAGCCTTCCCTAAACCAAGAAAATGGCAAGTTGACACCCAAAAAAATCCTATGTACATAGCTTCCAAGAGAAGATTATAGAAACCCTCTCTTTCTTATATTTTAAAGAAAAGTCAGATGGTTTTATGGGTAACTGGTCTAGATCATTTGAATGCTTCCCTAATATAGCAGAAGGCTGAATGGGGGTGATTTTGAGGTTTCTTTGTGACTTAATACTTTTGATTCTATGATAGGATATACTCAAAATAGCTACATATTCTCTGCCACTCTCCATGTATTGATGTGTTCTCAAACACTGTGTTTGTCAGAATACTTCAGACTATATTCACAAGGCAGGATATGTTATAGCTCAGGTAACTAAAGCAGAAGAGTTCAAGACAATTTCACCTTAGATGCAGGCAAGGTCATAACAAGGATGAGGCAATTAGAGCTTTGTCCTTGGGTGCTGAAATTTAGAAGGTGCTGACAGCACCATCTCAAGATACGCTTTATCCACCATGGACACATCTTATGTAAGCTCTTCTAACTCCTCCCCCACACTATTCCACTCCTTATTCCAAATATAAAAATTCCCAAGCAAGAAAGAAGGAAACAAGCATTTATTAAGAACCTACCATGGGCCAGATATGATTATCCCATTTAATCTTCACAACAACCCTGAAGATAGCAACTATTCCTATCTTAATTTTAAAGTTGAAGAAACTGTGGCAGACAAAGGTTGTCACTTGCCCAGAGACACAGCTAATATCACACATAAGTACATAGGTCTGGGTTTGAACATTGGTCTTCATGACTCCAGACCCAGTGTTCTATCCACTGTGCCCCTAGTTGCCATACTGTATTTTGCTATTATTTAGTCATTTCAGTGATGTTCTACTCTCCATAACCACATTTAGGGTTTTCTTGGCAGAAATATTGAAGTGGTTTGCCATTTTTTTTCTCTAGCTCATTTCATAGATGAGAAAACTAAGGCAAATAGGGTTGACTTGTCCAGGGTCACACAGCTAGTAAGCATCTGAGACCAGATTTGAATTCACAAAAATGAGTCTTCCCGACTCCAGGCCCAGTATTCTATCAATTTTTTCACCTCACTGGCCCATCATATAGCATAGATTTAGTTATTATTATAATGACAATAATAACAACAATATTTACATGTAGTTTATTATGTGCCAAGCACTGTGGTAAGAGGGTCACTGTATGACTAACCCAAGATCAGCCAGCCAGTGTCTGAGGTGGGCTTTGAAACTTATCTTCCTCACTCCACCGTGCTCCCTAGCTCCCATATGGTATAGTATAGCTCTGGATAAAAAAAAGACTCCAAATAAAGAGCTACATCAATAAGTAGGCAGGCAACTTCTTAAAATGTCTTAATAAGATACTGCTTCATAATATCTTTCAATAGCCTGAAAGATTAAATGCTGCTTTACAACAATGACTAATTTAAATCTTAGAATAACTCAGGCATTGAGGGGATGTCACTCACTATTAAAGTTCAACGAGGAATGAAGGTGGTGGCTGTGCTTCAAGAAACAGGTTGAACAGTATTGAAGGGCAGCAATTACCAAAAAGGTTTCCAGACACACTCAAGTTGTTGGACCCTGCTACAAATGGTGACTTCCACTATCAATTAACTCTGTTCATTTGTGTCACTGAAGCCAATGCTCACAGTAACTGGAAAAAAAATGATGCTTACATTTTACTAGTGTTTTATATTCAATTAAACATCTTGGCTGTTATTTACATAGTTGAATGGCATGGCATTTACACCATGCAACTTGATTTTATTTCTGTATAAATATTTCTCTAAAGGGAGACCTAAGTTCAAATTAGTTGTGAAAATGTCACTAAAATTAAAATAAACTTTAATTTCAAATTGATCACAAATCCTCCTAAAGTTGAAGCAGAAAGCCCATAAAATTATAAAAATGGAAGAAAATAAAACATATTAAGGCAGACTACACAATTCCAGAAAGGAACCTCACTGTTAAACTGTCTTTAACAAGATAAAAATGGGCCCTCTCATTTGTGATTCTGTGGGTTTAGCTCCAAATGAGCTTGTTGGTGGAAAGTTTATCTGTCAGAGAACATAGCCCCAGGGTTTCACCTTTTGAACCAAAAGTTCAAGTTCTGGCAGAGTCACAGCTTGCATTTTTTTTCATTCCATTTATAGTTGTTATTACCTAATATTTACCTCTATTCGATCTAATTCAGTTTTACTGGCAATCCCCATTCTATTCAAACTTGAAACTACCAGGGTTGGGCAGGTTGGAACTAATTTGGAGGATATTGATAGATAAACAGACAGACAGACAGGCAGGCAGGCAGGCAGGCAAACAGACAGACAGACAAAGATAGATGGATAGATAGATAAGTGGATGGGTAAATGAATATCTCTCTCTCTCTCTCTCTCACACACACACACACACACACACACACATACACATGGACAGTGGTTCTTCCAAACCTTTTCATCCCTCCTCAAAGTTTCTTTGACTCTTCCTATCCCTTCAGCATCTTAGCTGAGAACTTTAAGTTGTACTTAACTAAAAAAATTAAGGTCATTCATCAAGAACTCCCTCTTGCCCCCCTCCTCTTGTCTCCTCATCACTTTCTTTCTGCAACTATCCCCTTCCTCCTTTATCTGTCTCACATGATGAGGTAGCCCCCTCCTTGCCAAGGCTAACTCTATTACATGCACATATGATCTCATTCCATCCCTTCTCTAATAGATTACCTTCTCTTAACATCCCCACTCCCTGTTATCACCATTCTCTCCCTGCATACTGCCTGCTTCCCTATTGCTTACAAGCATGCCTATATCTCCCCCAACCTCAAGTTTGACCCTCCAACCCCATTATCATCCCATCTCTTTGCTTTGGTAATGGTGCTTCCACTTATTCCACTCTTTTCTCAACTTTACAGTCTAACTCAATTGAAACTACTCTCTCCAGTTACTAATCATCTCTTAATTGCCCAATCCAATGGTCTTTTCTTAGTCCTGATCCTTCTTGACCTCTCTGCAGCCTTTGACACTGGTTGATCACCCTCTTCTCCATCATACTTTCTTTTTTCTGTTTTCAGGATATTACTCTCTCCTGGTTCATTTCCTATCTGACTATCCTATCTCAATTTCCTTTCCTGAATCTTCCTCCACATTGGCTTCCTCCCACTCACCCCACTCCTGCTAACCATGGGTATCCCAATAGGGCTCTTCTCCTTCTATACTATTTCATTTGATGATCTCATCAGTTTCCACAGATTCAATTATCATCTCTATGCTGATTATTCTCAGATTTACTTATCCATCCCTAACCTCTTTGATTCTTTCCAATCTTGAATCTTCAGCTACCTATTAAATATGTTAAAGGGGATCTCCTGAGGATACCTTAAACTCAGTGTATTCAAAATTAAACTTCTTATCTTCCCCCACCTAAATTCTTCCCATTTTCAGATTTCCCTAGTACTACAGAAGACATCACCATCTTCTTAGCCCCTAGGCTTAAAATCTATGTGTCAACCTTGACTCTGCACTCTTTCTCACTCCTCATGTCTAATCTGTTGACAAGGTTTGCCAATTTTACCTTCATGACATCTCTCAAATATACCCCCTTCTTTCCTCTGATATTGATCCCACCCTGATGAAGGACACCATCACTTCATGCCTGAAATATTGCAATAGCCTTCTAGTTGGGCTCTCTGCCACAAGCCTTTCCCTATTCCAGGCCATCCTCCACTTAGCAGTGTAAAGCCAATCACGAGCAGCTCTCCTGAGGACTGCTGCTGTGAATAACTTCAAGGAAATAATCACATAAGTATAGTGAATTCTCTATTTATTCAGCGATACATTCAAGAAATTGAAGCAACAATGTAACATAACAAGTTACTACTACAGTCCTCACATAGTCTTAAACTAAACATATCATTCATTAAGTCATAATCTCCTCAATCAAAAAAAGAGTACCCAAGTAAAGTCTTCTTTCATCTTGATTGGAAGGCTGGCTTCCAATCATCCTTAAGGGGTAGCAGAAAGTACAAATACCATTGACCCCTAGGTCACAGTCTCATCAGTCAATAATTCCTCACCCAAGTAAAGTCATCTTTTATCTTACCTTGAGGCTGACTTCCAAATCCCATAGCTCTTTTTCCACGTTGGCCACTCCCAGCTGTTACCTGAATTCACAGGTAGGCAGCTCTCCCAGCTCTTGCCTGGATTCACACTTAGGCAGCTCTCTGCTCCTGTTTTGGGGACAGCTCTTGGAAGTTTCTGTTTCTAGGAAGACAAAGCTTAACAGAGCTACAACAATATTTACACACATTGCTGGCACTATCATCTCAATTCACTTTCTGTCTGACAAAATAACACAAATCAACAGACAAAGCTTCTGTCTGAGAAATCAGACACAAATCAAGAGTAAAATCCCAGGACTTCTGTAAACAGCCAAGTAAAACCCTCATTCAAGACTTTTGTAAACAGCAGTAAAGTCCTCTTTCAATAAACAGAACGCTTAATTCTGAGAAAGTAACATCAACACAGACACAACAGACAAAGTGCCAACATCACAAACATTCTCCCTCTCAGTTCTGCTTGGTCCCAGCTCATGCTCGAGCTTTTCTCTGCTCTGCTCCTTCCTGTTCCACTCTTTCGGGCAAGTTCCTCCCACCGTAGGCTCCATGTGATGATGTTAGGCCTAGTAAGGACAGGGAAGATCTCCAAACTCCCTTAGGCCTATTAAGGGTAACTATTAAATTAAGGTGTACTGCTTTCAACAAAGGCTTGACACTATCAAAGGCAAGACTCAAAGACACTTGAATAGCTGAAACAAGCATCAAAGTACTATTTTGCTTGCCATTACAAGCAAAGTGATCTTCCTGCCAAAGTATCTGACCATGTCATGCCCTTACTCAATCAACTTGTGTCTCTCTGTCTCTTCTGATATCTAACAAAATCCTCTGTTTGGTATCAAAGCCCTTCATAACCTGCCCCACTCCAACTCCCCACACACATACCACAACCATTTCAGTTTTCTTGCATTTTGCATCCCAATGTAATCTTTGATCTGGTAACACTGGTAACTCTGTTCCTTGAATGAGATTTCCATGTCCTGACTCTCCATTTTCACTGGCTGTCCCCATGCGTAGAATTACCCTCCCTCTTCATCTCCTGGTCTCCCTGGCTTTCTTGAAGTCTCAGCTAAAAATCCCACAAGAAGCCTTTTCCAAACCCTTCTAGGACATTCCTTCTGTTGGTTAATTCCCATTTATCCTGCATATAGCTTTATACGTTGTTGTTTATATGATGCCTTCCCTGGTTAGATTGTGAGCTCCTCAAGGTCAGGGATGATCTTTGCACTTCTTGGTATGCCCAGTGCACAATGCCTGCACTTGGAGTAGATCTAAGTGTGAAATTTGCCTCAGGCACTAGTTATGTAACCCAGGACAAGTTACTTAACCGTTCTTATACCTCAATGTTATCATCTGCAAAGTGGGAATATTAATAACAGCTACCTTATCAAGTTGTTGTAAGGATCAAAGGGGATAACAAATGGAAAGTGCTTCCCAAACCATAAAGTGCTACCTAAGTGTTATTACTAGTAGTAATATCATCATCATTATCATTTAACAAATATGATGTCCAAAAGCCAGAAGCAGTGAAAATAGATGAGGACTTTGCACACAAAATTACATGAAAAGGATACACATTCCCACTTCCTCCTGAGATCTCCTATACCAATCACACTGGGCATACAGGATTGTTCCTTAGAAAAAACCCATGTAAATCTGTCTCTAATAAAGGACTTTCCTTCTGAAACTTAGAGGAAGTCACTAAAACTGGGTCCACACAAGGGCAAAATATCTAGTCTATTCTACCACTTTTTTGTCTCAGTCAAAACTTTTTTAAAGCATCATACAGACAAAACAAAGAAATGATTAACTAGAGTTCGTTTGTTTTTACCCACCTTGGTATATGCACAGACTTAAAGAGTGTCAGTAGTTTCATTGCCTGGAAAAAGGCTATACAACTGACTGAACCCAGCCCATGGTGATAATGGTAAGAAATAGTATGAGGTTTAATGATGTTCTCCTTTAAAAACAGTTTCAAGATGAAAAGGAGTAATTATGAATAAGCAATAAAGTGGCAGCCAAAATATCTATAACAATTAGAGTAAAATAGGAAGAAGGCACCACTGGGAAACTTGGAAGCTCTACAGCAAAGGTTTTGTTTCTGAGTAAACCCTTTAATAATGAAAATCCCTGAACTAGACTTCAGATGAAAAGCAGTTCATATGTGTCTTTAATTAGATAGTGCTATTGGAGTGCAATCTAGGGATAAGGAAGATTTAATAAAGCATTTTATCTTTTTATTACTTTGATTTGATGGAACATATCCTCTTATCTGGGCAAGATGTTTAACTTCAAAAGGAGATTCTGTCCACCCACCTCTTTGCTGGATAAATAACCTGGAAGGAATAAAAACAATCTATTAGTAACTTGCCCGCTCTGTTGGGTGATGAAAACATCAATCACACTCCTTCTACTCCAGACACAAATCTGCAATTAGCCCCTTTCTTTTATTCTTCAGAAGAGCCAATTTTGTATGGATGTAAATGTTGGTAGTTATTGGTTAACAGAGAAGTACCTTTTAGGGAAAATTTGAATCATTCAGTCAAGTCAATAAGCATTTATTAAGTACCTATTATGTGTCAAGAATTTCCTCCTTCAATTTGATCCTAGATTGGTCAGAAAGCTCCATTAATTTCCATCTATGTTAAAGTCAGAAATAAAGTAAGGGAACAAAGTTTCTGTATCAAAAGAAATAATGAAGGGTAATGATCTCAAAATGCAGAGAGAGAGAGAGAGGAGAGAGAGAGAGAGAGAGAGAGAGAGAGAGAGAGAGAGAGAGAGAGATTTTTAGGTATGATCAATGGGAGTTTTTCTAGACAATGCATGTTTAAAATGAAGGTTTTATTGCTCACTTTTTTGTTTGGCTTTTGTTTTGTTTAGGGGGCAGTGAAAATAGATTATAAATGCATGTAAAAATAAATTCAATTTAAAATAATGAATGAAGGATACAGAGGAGCATGGAAAGATTTATGTGAATACCAAGTGAAGTAATCGGAACCAGGAAAACAACATTTCAATAACTACATAGAAAGGTACATAGAAAGAATAAAAACAAAAAGAAACTAAAAGCTATGTAATTACAATAATAAAGCTTGTCTTTATCATTTGATTTAAGGAAAGATTTGAGAAAACATTTCCCTCTCTTTTTTGCAGAGATAAATGATGGAGTGTGGAACATTGCATATAATCTCCAACTAGGTTAATGGTTGGCTAATTTTCTTAAAACACTTTTTTCTCCCTCTTTCTTGTTTTCCTTTGTTACAAAAATTAGCTCTTTGGGCATAGGAGTGGGAAGAGATATATTTGGGAACAATGTTAACATCAAATCTAAAGATATCAGTACATTTTAAAAGAAAATGAGAAATTCTAACAAATTTGTAGAACAGCACTGATGAAATAAGAGCTTCTTCACCATGATTGTCTGATCCTGGATATTGCTTTTGAAGATTGTTTTGTGAGTGAGGGGTTGTGTTTGGACTCGGAGTTAGTGCTATATTGTCCATTACAACAGTGAGAATGAAGACACATAGGCAAGATAAAGGCACGTACAATTGCTTGTAAGTGGATGGCTTTTTTTTCAATGCTCTTAACTAAAATAAGCACAGTGCATCAGAATGATCATGCTCACCTATTTTTTTTTAAAGCAGTTGGGGAAATAACCAATTGAACCATAGTAATATATACAGAGGTAAATTTATATTCATCTCTAGCTATGCCCTATGTATTTGAGGCTTTCTAAACTAATCAACTACTCTTTTGCACCTAATAGAAAGCTTTTGAATGCTGGATTCCTCACTCCAAGTCCAGTCCCCTGACTACTTCATGCTCACTCTTCACTCTGCTCATGCTTCACTCTGCTCACACTTGCCCTTGATAGCCTGCTAAGAAGTTCTCTTTTTAAAAAATTCTTTTAATTAATTTATTTATTTTTAGTTTTCAACATTCATTTCCACAAAATTTTGAGTTACAATTTCCCCCCCATCTTTCCCCTACTCCCCACCCCAAAATAGCAAGCCTACTGAATACCCCTTCCCCCAATCTGTTCTCTTTTATATCATTCCCCATCACACCCCTAACTTTCTAGTAGGGCAAGATGGGTTTCTATATCCCAGTATCTGTATATATTATTTCCCAGTTGCATGTAAAAAACAAATTTTTAAACATTTGTTTCTAAAACTTTGAGTTCCAGATTTTTTCCCTTCTTTCCTCCTCACCTACCCCCACTGGGAAGATAAGCAATTCAATATAGGTTGTACATGTGTAGTTACCCAAATCATTTCCATAGTAGTTATATTGTGAAAGACTAACTATATTTTCCCTCCATATTATTCATCCCCTCCCCATTTATTCTATTTTCTCCTTTGAACCTTTCCCGTTTCAAAAATATTTGCTTCTAACTACCATCTCCCCCAATCTGCCCTTCCTTCTATCATCCCCCCTCTTATCCCCTACCCCCCCTATTTTCCTGTAGGGTAAGATACCTAATTGAGTATGTATGTTATTCCCTCCTTAAGCCAAATTCAATGAGAATCAGGTTGTCCCATTCCCTTTCACCTTCCTGCTCTTCCCCTCCATTGTAACAGCTTTCCCTTGCTTCTTTTATATGAGATAATTTGCCCTAATGTATCTCTGCCTTTCTCCTCCCAATAAATTCCTCTCTCACCTCTTAATTGTATATTTTAGATATCATCCCTTCATATTCAACTCATCCTGTGCCCTCTGTCTATGTGTACAGGAACATACATATGCCCACACTCACATATATGTTTTATATACACATATACCCACATACATATATATGTATCTATACACATGTGTATAGATACATATATTCCCTTCAACTATTCTCATACTGAGAAAAGTCATATGAGTTACAATTATCATTTTTCCATGTAGGAATATAAATAGTTCAACTTTAATGAGCTCCTTATGATTTCTTTTTCCTGTTTACCTTCTCATGTTTCTCTTGCTTTTGTATTATCTTGCTTTCTCTTGTATTTGAAAGTCAAATTTTCTTTTCATCTCTGTTTTTTTTTTCATTAAGAATGCTTGAAAATCCTCATTTCATTGAATGACCATATTTTTCCCTGTAGAATTATACTCAGTTTTACTGGGTAGGTGATTCTTGGTTTTAGTCCTAGCTCCTTTGACCTCCAGAATATCATATTCCAAGCCCTTCGATCCTTTAATGTAGAAGCTGCTAGGTTATCCTGATTGAGTTTCCACAATACTCAAACTGTTTCTTTCTGACTGCTTGCAGTATTTTGTCCTTGACCTGGGAAATATGGAATTTGGCTATAATACTTCTAGGAGTTTTCTTTTGGGGATCTTTTTCAATAGGCAATCAGTGAATTCTTTAATTTCTATTTTGCCCTCTGGTTCTAGAATATCAAGGCAATTTTGCTTGATAATTTTTTGAAAGATGGTTTCTAGGGTCTTTTTTTGATCATGGCTTTCAGGTAGTCTAATAATTTTTAAATTATCTCTCCTGGATCTATTTTCCAGGTCAGTTGTTTTTCCAATGAGATATTTCACGTTGCCTTCTATTTTATCATTTTTTGGATCTGTTTTATAGTATCTTGATTTCTTATAAAGTCATTAGTTTCCAGTTGCTCCAATCTAATTTTGAAGGAATTATTCTTGTCAATGAGTTTTTGAAATTTCTTTTCTGTCTGGAAAATTTGGCTTTTTAAGGCATTCTTCTCCTCATTGGCTTTTTGGGCCTCTTACTCCATTTAAGTTAGTTTATTTTTTAAGGTGTTACTTTCCTCACTGTACTTTGGTTCTCCTTTAGCAGGCTGTTAACTCACTTTTCATGATTTTGTTGCATCATTCTCATTTCTCTTTCCAATTTTTCCTCCACTTCTCTTACTTGATTTTCAAAATCCTTCTTGAGCTCCTCCAAGGCCTGTAACTAATTCATATTTTTCTTGGAAGCTTTTGATGCAGGAGTTCTGACTTTGCTGTCTTCCTCCCACTTCATGCCTTGATTCTTTTTGTCCCCCAAAAAGGATTCTGTGGTCTGTTTGTGCTTCTGTTGCTTGCTCATACTGCCAGCCAGTTACTTTACTTTTGAGCTCTTTGCCATGGTAGAACTCTGTTTCCAGAATGGAGAGAGCTATGTCCCAAATTGCTGTGGTTTTCACAGCTGCCAGAGATATTAGGTGGGCACCCTCTACACAGCCCCCAAAAGCTGTGGCTCACTGGTCACATACCCCAGGACTACCACCCAAGACCACGATCTAGATCCAAGCAGGTCAAAGCAAGAGCACTTAGCCTCTGAATGGTTGCTTGGTGCCCTTACTATCTGCAGGCCATGAGTTCTGGAAGCAGTTACGTGGTGATGGATCCATGGCTGCCATGCCTCTGGCCACTTCTCGCCCTGGGGGCAGGGGCCACACTGCACACTTCAGTCCCCCCCCCCCTTCCAACAGAGTCCCACACTGACCTTTTACTTTGTCTTTGGAGTTTATGGGTTGAGAAGTCTGGAAACTGCCACAGCTACTGATGATTCACTGTCCTGAAGTCTGCTACAGTGGCTGCTGATTGGGGCCACCCTGGGGCTAGGACCCCTCCGCTCATGCCTGGACTGCACTCAGCTCCCAGCTTGGTGGGGGCTTCCTTCAGTGGGAGATTTGTTTCTCTCTGTCACTTTGTGGGTTCTGTAGTTTAAAGTGTGTTTAGAGTCATTTTTTACATATATTGGAAGTGATTGGAGCAGGAGCCCATGCCAAGTTTATGCTTCTACTCTGCCATTTTACCTCCACCCCCTAAGAAGTTCTCTTAATCTAAACTCCACAACTTTATTCACTTAAAAAAAACACTTTGTTTTCATTATAAACTTAACAATCATCAACAAAAACAAACTTTTGCTAAACTAAGAACATGTAAGAGGATTGCATAAGAAACAGTCAACTTCAGCTACATATAATTTGAGGTTTTTTTTAAGAATTAGATAAATGATTCCATTTAAAGTTACTGTAGAAATGATAAAATATTTGGAAGTCTACCTGCCAAAACAAACTGAGGAACTATATGGACACAATTACAAAACACTTCACACAAATAAAGTCAGATCTAAATAATTGGGAAAATAGTTGCTCATGGGTAGGCTGAGCTAATATAATAAAAATGACAATTCTACTTAAATCAATTTACTTATCCAGTGCCATACCAACCAAACTATCAAAAAAGTATTTTATAGAGCTAGAAAAAACAATAACAAAATTTATCTGGAAGAGCAAAATGTTCAGCATATCAAGAGAATTAATGAAAAAAATACAAAGGAAGGTGACCATATTTTAAATTGTATTTTTACCACATTTTAAATTGTATTATAAAGCAGCAATTAACAAAACTACTTGGTACTGGCTAATAAATACAGTGGTGGATCAGTAAAATAGCTTAGGTATGCAAGACACAGTAGTCAATGACTATAGTAATCCACTATTTGAGAAACCCAGAAGTTCCAACTTCTGGAATAAGAACTCACTATTTAACAAAAACTACTGGGAATATTGGAAAATAATATGGCAGAAACTAGGCATAGACCAACATCTTACACCCTATACCAAGATAAAGTCAAAGTGGGCATGCAATTTAGATATAAAGTGTGATACTATAAGCAAGTTAAGAGAGTAAGGAATAGTTTATCTGTCAGATTTATAGAGAAAGGAAAGAATTTATGATCAAAAAAGAGATAGAGAACATTATGAAATGCAAAATTGATGATTTTGATTACATTAAATTGAAAAGGTTTTTGCACAAATGAAGGCAATGTGACCAAGATTAGAAGGAAAGCAGAAAGCTGGGAAACAATTTTTACAGCCAGTGTATCTCTGATAAAGACCTCATTTTGAAAACATATAGAAACTGAGTCAAATTTATAAGAATACAATTTATAAGTGGTCAAAGAATATGAACAGGCTGTTTTCAGAGGAAGAAATTAAAGCTCTCTGTAGTCGTATGAAAAAATACTCTAAATCATTATTGATTAGAGAAATGCAATCAAAACAACTCTAAGGTCATACCTATCAGATCAGCTAAACATGATAAAACAGGAAAATGATAAATGTTGGAGAAGATGTGGGAATACTGGAACACTATAATGCATTGCTGCTGGAGTTGTAAACTAATCCAATCATTCTGGAGAACAATTTGGTTCTATGCCCGAAGGACTAGAGCAATACCACTTCTGTGTCTATATCCCAAAGAGATAATAAAAATGGTAAAAAAAAAAAAAAAAAAGAAATATTTATAGCAGGTCTTTTTGTGATGCCCAAGAAATTGAGGGGATTCCCATCAATTGGGGAATGGCTGAAGAAGTTGTGGTATATGAATATAATGGAATAGTATTGCGCTATAAGAAATGATGAACAGACCGACTTCAGAAAAGCCTGGAAAGACTTATATGATGATGAGTGAAATGAGAAGAACCAGGAGAACATTGTACACACTAACAGCAACAGTGTGCAATGACTGACTTTAATAGACTTATCCCTTCTCAGCAATGCAAGGACCTAAAACAATTCCAAAGGACTTGTAATGTAAAATGCCATCCACATACAGAGAAAGAACTATGGAGTCTGAATGCAGAGCACAGCAGACTATTTTCTTTTTTTTGTTTTGTCTTGTTTTGTTTTCTTTCTCATGGTTCCTCCCATTCATTCTAATTCTTCTATACAACAGGACTAATGTGAAAATATGTTTTTATAAAAAAGAAAAGAAAGTGCCATCCACATCTAGAGAAAGAACTTTAGAGTCTAAATGTGGATGTAAGCATACTATTTGCTCTCCTTTTCTTTTATTGTTTTGTTTTGTTTCTTCTTTCTCATATTTCTTCCCATTAGTTCTAATTCTTCTTTACATCATGATTAATGTGAAAATATGTTTATTATGAATGTGTAAGTAGAACCCATATCAGATTGTGTGCCATCTTGGGGAGGGGGAAGGAGAAAGATGAAGAGAAAATTTAAAACTCAAAATCTTACGAAAGTAAATGTTGAAAACTAAAAATAAGTTAAATAATTATATATATATATATATATATTTAAAACCCTAAACAAAAAAAAGAATTAGATAAATGATATAGATATAGATAAATACATATGCATAGATTTAGAGGTAGATATACATATGGACATACCGTGTTTCCCTGATAATAAGACACTGTCTTATTATTTTTTTTGGACAGAAAAACACCAGAGGGCTTATTTTCAGGGGAGGGCTTATTTTAATGAACATTGACAGCAATTTTAATAAACACGTAAATGTGAACAAAAAAATGTACCTTTATTCAATAAGCAAATCACTGGGGAAGAACAGGATGATGCGCTCACTGCTGCAACTCTGGATGCAGCTCGGAGGGCGGCGTGCATTTCACGGGGAGGGGGGACGGTGCATACACAGGGTACTGTAATGTAGCGTGTAGCGCAGGGGATCACCTTCACTACAGTAGCAATCTCAATAGGGCTTATTTTCGGGGGAGGGCTTATTTTAGAGGAATCTTACACAGTAAGGGGAGGGCTTATTTTTGGGATAGGTCTTATTATCGGGGAAACACGGTATATTTACACATACAGGGTATGCCAAAAGTCTTTCTTGTTCAGTTGTCTCAGTTATGCCTGACTTCTTGTGACCACATTTGAAGTTTTCTTGGCAGAGCTAATGGAGTAATTTGCTATTTTCTTCCCCAGATCATTTTACAAATAGGGAAACTGAGGCAAACAAGGTTAAATGCCTTGCCCAGGGTCACACAATTAGTAAATATCTGAGATTGAATTTGAACTCAGGTATTCCTGACTCCAGGGTCAACATTTTGTGCCACCTAGCTGCCCTTCCCAAAAGGCTTGATGCAGTTTTAAATTTTAGTAGCTTTAGTAGCTTAAAACTGCACTAAGACTTTTGGGACATTCTGTATATGTAGATATGTATTATTTAACACAAAAGAACACTTCAGCCCCCTTTGGGATACCTTTTCTGTTTCCTTATGTGCAGTAAAACAATTGTAATAATTCTCTTTTTAAATTTGGTTATATGTACAAAGAATTCTCTATCCCGGTGTAATCATAGGCCCAGTCCTGATCCTTATCTCTGTAGAATTAGAGAGGTAGCTTAGGGCACTAGGGAGTGAGGAAGGTTGAAATTTAAGGCCCACTTGTGACACCTGCTGTGTGACTCTTCCAAAGTCACCTAACTTCTCAGGGCCCTTCCACCCACTACCAACCCTCTTAGACTATAAGGTATAAACTATCTCCATTGGGAAAGGGAATTTCCTCATCTATACCTCCCTATACTGATGAAACTACAAATCTGGAGCCCCTCCTCCGCCAAAAAATAGTATAAATAACCCAGAATAAGGAAGATCTCATTGGAGAGGTTTTGGAGTTGTTTTTATTCTCCCTCCCCCAAATGAATTCTACCTTTAGCACATTCATTCACTAAGAATTCCATAAAACCAAATAAGCAGGAGAGGCCAGAAAGCAGAGACACTTTTAATGAATATATTTGCCTCATTTGGACCAAGTGTAACAGTACACAGGGGCAAAGGTTAAACAATTGGAGGCCCTGGCTTAATAGCAGATCTGAACTGTTCTGTAAATACCACAAATGTCAGTGTTCCTCCTCAAGTGGCATTACAGTAGGATTAGCGTCCTAAGCCTTGTTCCAATTTACTGAGAAATGGGGAGAATGATTCTCATCAACCTTGTCTGAAACAGGGGAAGATTGATTTTCCTTTACCACTTGTACTGCTTTATGAGTTTTCCAGATTCTGCTTTTCCCTGCCTGAACCAGGGATGGAAGCCACCAGAACTGCTTCAGGACATATGTGAACAATAACCCAGAAAGCCTGAGACTCCAAGGCTACAGGAAGACCTGGCTTGCTGGAGCAGCCTTCCTTCCATTGAGATGACCTTTTACTGCTCCAGCTAGCCAGAACCTGGAATCTGTAGGCAGGTGAAAATGTCATGTTTTATTCTCAGAAACTTTAAGGAGGCAGAGCAGCATGGTGTGGCCAGTGAACTGGCCTTGCAGTCAAGGAAGGAATGGGTTTAGATCCCAAATCTGACACATACACTGTGTGACCCTGCTAAGTGACTTCATTTCTTCAAGCTCCAGGGTAATGGTAATATAAATGGGAAGGTCTTTCTCATTCATTAATAGACCGATATGACCTGCTCAAGTCACATGGAAGTGTAAGTCACATGAGTTTGAGTCACATGAGTCTATGGTGGGAGAAGCTTGCAGAGGGGGTGGGGAAGGAAGGGGTGGAGCAGGAAGGGTGGAGTAAAGCCCAGAGAAAATTGGTGAGAGCAGTTAGAACTGAGGGAAAAAGAAGAAGCAGGAAGTCAGAGCTGTGAGTGTTTGTGGGGAGGCCCTAGCAGGGGGAAGACTTGGGGATGGAGGTGTTCCCTGCATTGATATTGTGTATAGATTTCTTTGTTACTATGATGAATTTGACTTTCTGGTGTTGGGGTTTGGCTTTCTGGTGTTTGAATAAATATTTTGGTTCTGTCTTCCATGTGGAGAGTCTGTTATAGTTTGTGATTCAGCATAACACCAGTATATTCGTAGCCACTGTAGGCACTGTGAATATCACATTGGTGCTACATCCAGGCAAATCTCCAAGCTGCAAAGGTACTGACTGGTACTGGCAGGGAATGTCTCTTCCTCTGGAAATTCCTTGTATCTATGAAATCATAAATCCAGTTCTTATCAATACTCTTCTTAAAAGCTACATGGTTCAACTAAAGACGCTAAGGGGTAGCTATTAGGGGAAACAGGCTTAACAATAGTAATCACAACAACAAACATTTATACAGCATTTACTATATAACAGGAACTATGCAAAGCACTTTACAATTATTTTCTTATATGACCCTCACAACAACCTTGGGAGGGTAGGCACTATTATTATCCCCATTTAACAGATGAGGAAACTGAGGCAAACAGGTTACATGACTTACCCAATGGCAGCTAGTAAGTGTCTGAGACCAGATTTGAACTGAGGTATTCCTGACTCCAGGTCTAGCACTCTATCCACTGTGCCATGTAGCTACCCCCCAAGAAGACAGTAGGTACTAATAACAAGGTACTAGGGCAAGAATCTAAGGTATGGCAGTTTTGTTGGATAGAGAAAGACTGGACCCCCCAAAATCACAGGTTTCTCTAGACCACAACATAGGCAAACGGTGGTACATTGGAAAGAGCACTGTAATTGAAATTTTGTAACCTGAGTCCCAGTTACTTCTATGACCTTGAGAAATTCACTAAACATTTCTGGATCTCTGTGATGATCCCACTAAATATACCTTCAAACTCTAGCTCAATGATCTTATGAACTGAGTACAAATTTTATTCCTTTACAAATGAGCTCCAAAACCTTGGACAAGTCACTTAGCTGCACTTTTTGTGTGACAACTGAAAAACTAAGAGGGGGACCATCAATTAAGAAAAGGTTGAACAAAATGTAGAATATGAATGGAATGGAATATTGGGACAACATCCATTGTCTTTTTTTTTTTTTAAGCAATTGGAGTTAAGTAACTTGCTCAAGGTTACACGGCCAGTTATTATCTCTGGGTGTGGTGCTGAGTATCTGAGCCCAGATTTGATCCAGGTCATCCCGACACTGGAGCCGGTGCTCTTACTCGCTGAGCCACCTGGCCGCCCCTAAGCAATTGGGGTTAAGTAACTTGCTCAAGGTTACATGGCCAGGTGTTACTGGGTGGGTGCTAAGTGTCTGAGCCCGGGATTCGATCTTCAGGTGTTCTCAACACTGGAGCCGGTGCTCTTACTCGCTGTGCTACCTGGCCGCCCCATCCATTGTCTTTTTACTATCAGAGGAAGGTGAAAAAGGCACGCTTAGATGCCAATTCACATTTTATACAAATGACAAAGACAAAGGTTCCTATCAATTTAGAGAGGGAAATCAACTTCTGGATTTGACAGGTCTACCATGCATTATCATATCATTCAGAAGAAATTATCAAAGTTCTTTGCAGCAGCAGATCAGATTTATGTGTATAATGTTAAATAGCTTCATATCCTATTGCTTACTTTTTGTGCATATTTCTTTCTGTGTCTGTCTTTTTCTACGTATCTCTCACTGTCTTTTCATCTGCCATTGTGTCTCTATGCCTGTTTGCTTGTCTTTGTCTCTCTGTTGGTGACTGTCTCTTTGTCACTGTCTCTATCATCATCATCTCTCTCCCCTTCCTTCCCTCTCCCTCTCACATCCTCCCATCCCTCCTCCCTTTCTCTGTCCCTCCTCTTACCTCCTTTCCTCTCATTTCCTCCCCCTCCTCCTCTCCTCTACACACACACACACACACACACACACACACACACACACACAGAGTCAACCTTCAAACATTCACTTTCTCCTCTGATATTCTATTAATGCATCTGCACACAAAACTGTTCCCCTGCCAAAGTATTTTGGGATCAATGGGTCCTAAAGAGTGAATATACATTAGAGGACAGAGTAGTAATTTTAGTGGAAGTAAAGCAGAAGAAAAGGACTGAGGAGGAGGTGGCAGGCTGTCAGGGAGGAAAAAGAGTTTGGAGAAAATGTTCTTGTGTTACAAAAAGGGCTTTTCAGCTTGCAACAAAAATCCAATTCAAGTTAACAAATTAACCTTTTCTTGGTTCACTAATGATTTGAAAATAACGACTACATTAAGCTAGGAAACCTGACCACTCTTAAAGAATAAAAATATAGAGATCAACGAGAACTGGGCTGAACTGTTTGATGGTAACTGCATAATAGTTCTTTTGATAATTTATAAAATAAACCCAGGAAATATTTTGATAGATTAATACTCAAATGAATTGCAAGTTAAACTTCTCCAGCACAGTAGTGCAATACATTTTACTCACCACTGAAGACAAAGTTGCAAACGGTCCAATTGCTTAACAAGCTCCATATTGTTAACTTTGAGCAGGTGGAATTCCAGATGGTTCAGAATTAGGAAACTGATGCTCCAAATATTTCCAATCTGCCAAGTGTGTCAATGGTCAACTGAAAACTGTAGAAAGATTGTACTTAAATTCATGATCAAGAAGAAATGCTAACATTGGGCTGAGCACTACCTTTCAAAGAGTGCCCTATAGTTGGATCGATAACCCAACTATTTAATCAAGTGAAGGAATTGTGTGTCTTTAATGAGTACTAAGGGTAAGCTTAGGGGCAGCTGGGTGGTGCAACAGATAGAACACCAGGAAGATGAGTTCAAATCCAACCTCAGACACTTACTAGCTTTGCAATCCTAAGCAAGTCATTTAACCCGTTTGTCTTAATACACTGGAGAAGGAAATGGCAAACCATCCTAATATCTTTGCTAAGTCTGAGTTGTTGAAACTGTTTATTCTTTATCACATACTATCTGTGTTTAATAAATTAAAGTTCTTTCTCTGCCCCTAAAACCATCAGTTTACATTCAAATGAAGCATTAACTTATATTCTTTACAAGGTAATTTAAGTCTTTATATTTATAACACAAACCATTTTATATCCTACACTGTTCAAATCCCTCTTAGCAGCTGTGTGATCCAGAGCAAGTCACTTAACCCCTATTTGCTTCATTTCCTCATCTGTAAAATGAGGCTGCACTGGAGAAGGAAATGGCAAACTATTCTAGTATCTTTACCAAGAAAACCCTATGAACAAAAATCCATGGGGTCATGTAGAGCCAGACATGACTGAACAACAGCAAAGGTAAAGCATAGGATTGAAACAAATTAATTTTCATTTTTATGTAAAGAGAGGCAGCATGGTGTCGTGGCTAAAGAGTCCATCTAGAAGTCAGGAAGACCTGAGTTCAAGTACTGACTCTGAAACATACAGGCTATGGAGCTCTAGGTGTTAGAATTTCCTTTCAAAGAGTTTCCTATACTAATAAAATTATAGATTTGGACCCACATCCCAATAAATTTAACTAAAATTAATTAGAATGACTTGTCTCCCACATCAAAGAGTAGAGGCCCCTTTAGAAAGCTGAATAAAAAGTTCTTTCTATATATCATTTGATGACTATACAGCAGTATTTCTTCACTCAGTTCTTTAAATGATGTATGATTTTTTAAAAAAAACTACTACATCCCATCATTATCTTCAGAGTTCTTTTTCTCTTTTCTCCAAAATATGCAGATCTATCATCATGTTAGTGCAGTGAGCCTTAACAAAATCTGCATGAAAGAGTTGTTATTGTTTTTTTAATAGCACCATCATAGTTATTCCTAGTTGAATAATGGACTATGTTTTACACAGTGCATGATAGTAATCTGTGTTACTGAAGTTATAACTGGAGAGTTATAAGCCTGACTTCTCTGAAAGGCACAAGGAAGATGACACAGATTTGAACATACGGTATGAGATCAAAGAAGGTAATAATGGGGCAGGAAGCAACATTTAAAGAAAAAAGGAAAATCTCTGTGCATCAGCAAAGTTCAAGAGTGGTAAACAATGGTTATTATTTTAAACCATCCAGAATGAATAAAATGGTTTAAATACTACCCTGATAGTAAGTCATATAAGGCCATAACTAAATAAGCCAAATACTTATTTTAAAAATTCTTTTCCAAATTAACAAATCAGATAACCCTTTAGGGTATCATAAACAATTACCCAAAAAGTAATTGGGGTAGAAGACAATCCATATAAGTTTAAATATTCTTACCACTATACAAATTGATTCTGATAATTAAGAAGACCTTTAAAGGTCCTAACTCCTGGCTCAGAAACCCCACAGAACAATCCACATTTCTTAAGTAAGCCAAGATAATGACTTCTGTCCCCTTCTGGCTGTTAGTGATTTCTTTGGTTTATATCCCCAGAATAAAAAGGGAATGTTGGGGCTTAGGAGAAAGAAGGCATGTAAATCAGTGATCAAAAATATATATTTAGTGTCCACAAAGCATAAAGTACTATACTGGGTAGTCATCCCCCTGAAAGGGATTTTAATGAGTACTAATCTATCAAACTATTTCCCAGAATATGTCAATAAAGAAAACTTTAAGAATTCATTAGCAATACAACTATTGCCCACCATGAGAAAGACTTTATGTAAGAAGGACCAAATCTCTTTCTAGACTTGGGTGCCTTTGCCCTAGTAGATTTCCTCCACCTCAGTTGGAAGCAGTGATAACTTTTCATCTTCCATTTTTCCTCCATGAACATCTTCTTTGCAAACATCATTGCAGTCTTCATGTTCTTTATTCCCGAACACTGACTTTTAATATTTATTATGTACAATGTTGCCCTGTTCCTGTTTGGTTTACATGTTATTTAAGACTCATTGAGAATGGTACCTTTGGTCCCTATGCCAAGATTTTTGGGTGCCAGGTAGCCAAGCTACTGCCTTAAATATCATAGTACCCGATTTTTAATTGATTTATGTATAAAAAAAATCCTCTTAACCACTTTTTAACTTTTCCAAGGATCTAAGAGAAAAGGGTGGAACAGTTTCAGTATTCATCCATTCATACTGTACAATATCACCATTTTATAGGGAAATAATCATTGAATAAACTGTTTCCTTTCCTCTTTTATTTTAAAACTATAGAAACAATATAGTTTATTGTGCTGAATAGCTGGATATGTGTGATTAATACTGACTGAAAAAAATACAAAATAAGTGGTGGATCAAAAACTTTCTTCAAAAAAACCTGTTCTTGAGTTGAAAAAGGAATAAGGTTAATTTTTTTTTCCACTTATATTGTTACTTCAACATCTCCAAAGCTCATTGTGGGCTCTCCCTGCATTTGTACTAATTATAGCTCATCCTCCTCTTAGTGATGGTGTTAAGAGTTATTAAGTTACTTTTCATGAATGTCATTTTGACTATCATAACCCAAATTCACACAAAAGGCATATGAAGGAAGATGCTATCAGCATCCAGATAAATGGATAATGATAACATCATATGTGATAATATAATAAGTTATATAAGTAAAATAATGATAAATAGAAATACAGAATATTTTTACATATGTATAAATATATGCCTATATATGTATGTATACACATATACATATTTGTATCTAATTATAGTCATCTCTAGGGTAGGGGGGAGAAAAAAAGAAAAAAGAAATTTACGCAATACCTTTATCATATGTTTAAAAGGGATAGTAAGTTGTATGTAGTATAGCAAATTTGCAGCTTCATGTGCAATTTTTTAAAATTATATTATGTTATGGAAACATTTAATTTAATCCATAAACTAAAAATAAAATTTTAAAAAGAATTATTAAGGGATAGCTAGGTGGTGCAGTGAATAGAGCACAGGCCCTAGAGTCAGGAGGACCTGAGTTCAAATTTGACCTCAGACACTTAACACTTACTACCCATGTGCCCTTGGGAAAATCACTTAACCCCAAGTGCCCTGCCCTCCCCCCTCCAAAAAAAAAACAAAAAAAGAATTATGAAGTCCAAAAGAATTCTATATCCTGCAGTGATAAGCCTTCCTGAACATTACTAGGCAAGTACTTGGGCAACAGAAACAGAATACCTAGCTTTTAAGTGGGTTCAGTGTACTTTTTTTCTTTCTAGAGAGACGGTTATTAAATATTTACCAGCACTCCTTCCCCCCCATACCACATTAAGACATTATATTAGAACTTCGGTGGAGACTCAGGTTAATGAAAGAACTTACACTGTCTGTTGGGTGTATTAATTTTTTATATGAACCATCTCTTTAAATGTAATAGACTTTTAAATTTTTATTTATTTTATTTTTAACGTGTGTAATAAAACAAGCATTTCCATAACAGTATAATTTTTTTTAAAAAGGTGATTGCACATGAAACTGAAAATCTGTTATGTATAACTCGCTATTCTTTTTAAGTATATAATAAAATCATTGTGTAAATTTCTTTTTTTCTTCCCTTCCTCTCCCTCACACCCTAGAAATGATTACCATTACACACACACACACACACACACATATGTAAAATCACTATACATACTTCCATTTATCAGTTCTTTTTCTGCATGTGGATAATGTCTTCCTTTATATGTACTTTGCAGTTAATTTTGGTAATATAATAGACTTTTATTTTAAGCATAATACTGATCAGTCCAGCTAATCAAATAGGCTAATTCAGCTAAGTTCAATTACAATCATTTCATTGTTCTATTCATTACTCTTATTATTATAATTGATCTTTCTAAAATGTAATGGAGAAGAATTCTTAAACAAGCAAGGGTTAGAACTTAAAAGATAAAATAGCCAATGTTATCACATATAATTTTAAAGTTTTTGGATTAGCAAAAGCAAGGCAATTTAAATTAAAAAAGAAACTATAAAATAGGTGAGGGAAAATATTTGTATTAAACATTTCTGATAAAAGTCTGCTGTCCATGATATATGAAGAATTAATACTAACACCCAGATATGCTCTGGAATAGACAAATGGTCAAAGAATATTAACAAATGTTTTTTTTGAAAGAAGAAATTCAAATAAAAACCATATGAAAAATTGCTTCAAATATTAAAGATGCTAATTTTTAAAACTGAAGTTTTTCCTCATGCCCATTATATTGGTTACCTTTTGGAGCATACCTAAGGTATTTGCAGCCTGCTCTCAGGTGACCATGTGGAATCTATGGCATCTATTCCATGTATGATTATTAGCTGAGAGATTTCTGGCTGCTGAGCTGTTCTCAGTATTATATACCTTAAATATATTATAAAGTATTATATATTATATTATATATTAAATATAATATAAAGTATTTTATACTTTAAAAGTTCTCTGAGGAACTTTTAAAAGAAGAGACAATTTCTGGATGTCCTCTTGGCTTCCTCTCTTGAGGCAATAGGTTTCGGGACAGTGCTACTCATGAGGAAACCTAAGGAGACAGAAGCACCTCTTGGCATGGTGGCAGCAGTAAAATCACCAGCAATGTCATCCACAGGAAGAACAATGGCTGGTGGTGGAGGAAGTGTCTCCACTGGAGAGAAAAGACTGGTCAGCGTGGTCATTTTGCCAGCCAGTTGATCAGATAATGCCAAGTGTGATGAAATGTGAAATGGGTAATTAATTATCAACCTTTTAAATTACGTCTTAATGAGACTTAAGTACCAACCATTTTATTATATTTTCTTGAAGCTTATCGGTTCCTTTCCCCCAGCCAACTATATCTACAGTTATAAATTGTTATTGAATGTGTTTAAATTTTTTCTGCCAATGCACATTATGGCTCTCCTAGGCTTATCATTGTTTTCTATATAAGAAAAAAAATGACCAAATCAATACTTAAATCATATTCTACCCTGTGTACTCTCTCTGACTCTCCCCCATCTTGGGGGGAGGGGAAATCCTGAATAAGTACTTTCTCTGTAAGATACCTCTCTTTCATAATGGAGCAGTTTGGTGCTAAGAAGGAAAGAAAGCACCTACTAAGTGCCAGGCACTGTGATAAGCACTTTATAAATATCTTCTCATTTGATCTTCACAACAACCCTGGAAGGCAGGTGCTATTTCTATTCTGCATTTTATGGTTGATGAAACTGGGGCAGACGGAGGTGAAGTGTGTACAGTTAGTCGATGTCTGATGCCAGATGTGAGCCCCAGTCTTCCCAACTTCAAGTCTAGTACTTTATCCACAATACCATCTACCTCCTTCTATGCCCCCAAAATACTAAAAATGTACATGTCCTTTGACCCACCAATGCCACTACTAGGTAGTACTTGGTACTATAAAGAAATCAAAGAAAAAGGAAAAGGTCTTTTGTGTATAAAAATATTTGCAGTAGTTCTTCTTATGGTGGCAAAGAACTAGAAACCAATGAAATACCTAGCAACTGTGGAATGGTTGAACAAATTATAATACGTGAATGTAATCGATTATTTTGCTATAAGAAACAATGAAAGCTGCTGGCCCCAGAGTTGGGAGAACCCGGGATCAGTTCTGGCCTCAGATACTTAACACACACACACACACACACACACACACACACACACCAACAATAACAAAAAAAAAAAAAAACCTGGCCGTGTAACCTTGGGCAATTTACTTAACCACAAAAGAGATAGCTTCAGAAAGATCTTGGAAGACTTGTATTAACAGATGCAGACTGAAGTGAACAGAACCAGGACAGCAACTTATACTATAACAGCAACATTGTAAAAAAATTAACACTTTAGAAAAACCTAAGAACTCTAATCAATGCAATAGTCAACTGTGGTTTCAGAGGATTGATCATGAAGACTGCTGTTTATTTCCTGATGATGTGATGGACCAAATATGAGGCACTTTTGGATATCAATAGATGAACTTATTTTGTTTTTGCTATGTATTTGACAAGGATTTTGCTTTTTTTCTCAGTAAGGAAGGAGAGGTAAAAGAAAAAAATGCTTTAAATTTTTAATTAAATATCATAATAGTAAAAGAGAAACACAGTTTTCATATGAGATTTGAGCAGTGTATCTGTAGAAAGATAGAGAGGTTGATAAATATCCAGTATATAATATAAAGCATATATATACACATATGTATATATGTGTGTGTGTATATATATATAAATATATATGTGTATATATATATATATATATAAAGACTTAAATTACCTTGCAAAGAATATAGGTAAATGTCTCATTTGAATGTAAACTGACAGTTTTAGGGGAAAGAAGGAACTTTGCTTTATCAAACACTGATAATATGGGATAAAAAAAATAAGTACAGTTTCAACAATACAGACTAAAATTGAGTACCATTTTTGAAAACTTAGAGCTACAGAGAATTATGGTCTCTCAGTTCATTTGCATGTAACTGTTTTAGGACTTAAGAGGATAAAACTAAGAAAAAATGAGAACTTCTATAGCTATTTGGACACTGAGGGATGACTAAATAGGAAATGTTGATGTTACCTCATAAGTTAAGGGTGCGTCACTAAATACCACCAAATACCAAGATTTAAATCATTGACAGGATAGAAAATTAAGACTAAAGATGAAGCTAGAATTTTGAAGATGAGGCAGGGGAATGATGAGGACTTGGCAGGAAGGGGAAAAAATGAAAACAACCAGCTATGTAGGAGTTGTTTAAAGAAATCAGTTACACAAGGAAGAAGGAGGAGGAGGAGGAAGAGAAGGAGGAGGAGGAGGAGGAGGAG